>NC_137616.1:15656571-16286571 GCF_963280865.1 Gymnoscopelus braueri
TGCCCCAATTTCTTTACATGGCCCTGTTATAGCGCAAAACCATTTTTTTATATTACTCCTACAGATTTTATCCAAACATCACGCAAATCGGTACACAGTATCTCTATATTCATGTGATCAACACGGATCTGTCTGATTTTCCATATTCCATCCTGATTGGCTAAGGTTGGCTTCCAAAGTTTGCAGGATTGGTCCATTTTGAACTAAATGCCTCAAATCATGAACGCAGCTTGTGATTTCCGTGAAATTTCACACGCACATTCCCATTAGGCCGAGGAAGAAATGCCACTTGAACATTTTCAAATCAGCCTCATGGTGGCGCTATAAAAGGCCAATTTGCGTTTTAAACTGTAACTGCACCGATCTGCGTGAAACTTTGCACGCATACTCCCTAGAGGCCAAGGAAAAACATCTGCCCTGCATTTTTCACATTAGCCTTTTATAGCGCCACCAGGAGGCCGACTTATGTAAAACACATATTTTGAGATTAAGCTTTCATATTTTATCCAAATTTCACGCAAATCGGTATACATGATCTCTATAGTCATGTGATCAAGATGGATCTGTTTGATTTTTCATATTCCATCCTGATTAGCTAACATTGACATCTAAAGTTTGCAGGAGTGGCCCGTTTTGAACAAAATGCCGCAAATCATGAACGCAGCGTACGATTGCGGTGGAACTTTGCACACACATTCGCACTACGTTGAAGAACAAACGCCACCCTTTTAACATTGCGTTATTATAGCGCCACCAGGAGGCCGATTTTTCTTTTTTATATTACTCCTACATATTTTGTCCAAACATCATGCACATCGGTACACATTATCGCTATAGTCAAGTGATCAAGATGGTTCCGTCCGATTTTTTATATTCCATCCTGATTGGCAAATTCTGAACATTGCTGGCCCACAATAACCTACCTGACCTGGCGGAGACCTGTGCTCCGAGGAGCACTTTTTCTAGTTTCTTCTCTCTTTCCCTTTTCTGCCCCCCCCCGCTCCCTCTCTCTCTCTCTCTCTCTCTCTCTCTCTCTCTCTCTCTCTCTCTCTCTCTCAGAAACACAAATGAACACACACACACACACACACACACACACACACACACACACACACACACACACACACACACATACACACACACACACACAAACGCACACACCGTGTTTCTCTCACAGTAACTGCCATGACTTCTTCAGCCTGATTTGTACTTGGTAGCGCATCGTGTCTCAGTCTCACACAGAAAATAAGAGATGTACAAGCTCACAACGCATTTCAGCGCAATGTGTAGTTCAATGTGTAGATCTGCTGTGTTAGGTGTGAGGCACCGGAACGCAACTAAGTACCGAAACCAGGCCTTATTTGCAATAGCCTAGCTCTGGTGAAACAGTCCAGTCCACCACTGTAAATCTAGTTTCTCTCCTCTCCTTTCTCCTCCTCCAACCTCTTTTCTCATTGCTCTGGGTACCTCTCAAATGTCAGCTTGGCACATGAGTGGGTGGCAGGCAGAGGAGAAAAAAAAAAACTACATGTTTGCTGCAGTGCATGACTGGTCTTATGGAGCATATACTGTGTGTGTGTGTGTGTGTGTGTGTATGTGTGTGTGTGTGTGTGTGTGTGTATTCTCCGAGAGTGCATCTGACACCCGGTAGCAAGGTGTGATGTTTGTCTGCTCAGTACCTCTCCCGTTGGGACTAGGACGTGTATGGTCATGCAGCGAGGTGATGCACAGCTTGTGTACCTACGCACACTTACTACGCACGCATACTGGCACAATCACTTGCGTATAGAGGTCTCATTTGAAAACGTATATAGACAGGCATAGACGCAGGCAGCCACGCACACACACACACACACACACACACACACACACACACACACACACACACACACACACACACACACACACACGTACGTGCACACACACACACACACACACACACACACACACACACACACACACACGTACGTGTGCACACACACACACACACACACACACACACACACACACACACACACACACACACACACACACACACACACACACACACACACGACACGCACTGTGCATGGGGTATGACTCAGAAGGGAGCATCTGGAGTGAAGGCTCCAGTGGTGGGGATGAGCTGTCACCATCTGGAGGAGAGCAGTGCACGTCTCCTTGCCTCCTCAAAGAGCTGCACAAATCACCTCCCAATGACAGTGGCTTTGTTCAGACTGGCACTAGCCCAAGTCCCAGTTTTGGGCTATCCAGACTTTTATCAAGTCTCAACAGCAAAAAAAAACCCACATGGAAACAGATTTCTGTTAATCAGATTTGAACTAAGGCTGTCATTGTTATGACATTTTACTTGACGATTAATTGTCGCTCAAATAATTGCGATTAACAATTTAATTGCGTTTCTGTCGTTGAACACTGGAACTTCATGAATGAGAATGTAATTTCTCCAAGTTTGGCTTTTGGGCTTCGTAAACAAAAGGTGCACAGGACATTCTATATGACAAATAACTTACAAAATGTAATAACTTTATAATTGATATGAATAGTGAAAATAGCCGTACAAGATTAAAACGTTACATTGTGATGCGTTTTAAGCTTGTGGATCTGCTATGTCCACTATTTTTGTAAACGTTTGAAAATATATGAAAATTTTTCAATAATGGAAACGATCATGACGATTATTGCCATTATCTCAAATAATTGTGATTCGGCGATTATGTAATAATTGTGACAGGCCTAATTTGAACCACATTCCTTGGTGGTTTCTAAAGATGCGTCTCAGTCTGGACGCTCGGACACTGAAGCCTGATTTATATACTGCACTGTAAGTCGTACGACAGTGTGAGTATCGCTCGCCGAAAATAGCACAGGATCGGACATTTTCAGCAGGTAACACCATCGTACGACTCAGTATAAATTAAACATTACTCATACCCATGTCGTTACTTCATTTCCACAGCAACCAATGAATGCAGAGGTCGACACTGTCTGAAAATACAATTTAATCTCTTGCAAATAACAGCGTGGAAAGTCAGTCTTAAGATCTTACTTTTTTTTAGAAACAAATCGGATTTGCCTGCTGTCTGTGGATTCATGTTTCTGTTTAGCTGCTGTTCTTTTCTACACAGACATGCTTCCGTTGGTGTGTGCATGTGCATATCTGTGCGAGTGTGTGCCTGCATGGCTATATTAACAGTAACATGTCCCAAAGCAAAACGCCTGGCCCCCGTGGCCCAGCTGCACGTCATTGACCCCTTGGTGCCGTGCACACACTGTCCCTCTGATTTGCCCGTCCAGGGTTCAGATCAGAAGGCTAGTGGAGCTTTGATCCAGTTGCCAGCTGTCTCATCTTATCACCCGCACAATTTGTCTGCCAGTTGACGGTGGCAATCTGTGCTAGCCGACTCCATAGAGACGCGGGGATGGAATGGAATTGATATTTGCACGAATAAGTGGCTCTTGCAGGGGAAAGTGTTATTAGCCCTGTCAAACGGTTGTCATTTGGACTGGGCAGATATATCCATTAGTGAGAACACATACATGAATGGGTTCGGTCTGTAAGGGTTATAAGTGTTTGTGCGAGCGGGAGGAGAGAAATTGCCATCCAGGTTTGTTCATCCTAACTGTCCCCAACCTGTCTGTCTGCTCTGTTTGACAGGGTCAACACAGGCACAGAGCTCATTCTCTTGGCAGGCCAAACTTAGCCGACCCGCTCCTCTGCCCCAACCCCCTACTGGATAAACTTAACACGCGTGTCGGCTCCTCGTGGCGAACAATTATTACAAACACATGAGAGGCGGCCAACACAGACACACCATGAAAAAGATATATATTGGCAAAACCGCCTTGAAAGTTCCCAGAAATGGCGGCAAGCACCAGAAAAAGAGGTAAGGGAGAATATCCTCCGGAGCAGTCACCTCCATCCGTCCAGCCATCCGTTCGTCCATTAGTCCGTCCCCTCCATCCTCGAGTGGCGCTGGGGGCAGCCTCAGACCCCAGAACACTCCACCAAACAAGTCATCCACCCTCTTCATCTCCTCTCATCAGTGCTGGAATGAAAGTGCTCATTATGTGTGACTCAGCAGCAAGGAGAGCACTATTTCTTTTCTTGTTTTTCTCCCCATCCCTTGTCGTATTTTAAACTCATCCTCTGTCACTCAATAAACACTTAAACCCTATACTTTATTGTTTGTCAAATAGAAACAATCTACAAGCTTGTAACCTGCCTATTTTTCCCCCGCCTGTTTTCCCTGAATGTTCGCCTATTATGACGTGCTCAGAATAGGGACACTTTGATTTGTGTGGTTAATAATGTTCGTTGAAACATGAACTTGTCAGGTGTTATTCCTGCATCGACACCGTTTTAGCCGTCGATATAAGTTGCTGGTTTTGCAGCTCCTCGTGGCTTTTGTGTAGGGAAAAAAGTGATTAAAATTTACATAATGGCATTATCCCCTTATTTTGGAATTGAGTATAAGCAAGGCCTTATTCAGTGTTCAATTTAGGGTACTGGCTGTCTTGTCTGTGAATCTGTTTAATTATATGAGGCTTTGTTGCTATGACTGTCCAAATTAATCACCAAAGCGGTGCATTGCTACAATTAGTTATTCATTTAATGGTTAGGTTATGCTACAAATATAAGGTCCAATAACGAGTCACTGAATTGCCCCGATTAGGCCTGCAAGAGAAAGAGTAGGCCACAGGATGCAAATCATTCGACACGGAAAAACCTGGATGACACATCCACACAGGCATGTGTGGAAGTGTCCACGAAGTGTCCACGATTTTTCTAAATCCTGTGATCAAAATCTTTCGAAACTAGCCAGTCTACAAGCTCAGAGCTATTTTCGAATATCCGAAAGTATAAAATAGGGTATTAAGTGATTAAAGCGCTCTGAGGCTTTGCCCTGGTTTTTGTCTCTTCTCTGCCACCCCCCTCTCACCCCCCCCCCCCCCCCCCCCCCCCGACACACACACACACACACACGATGTTGTTAAAAAGGAAAATTGATAATTAACAATGGGAAGGGAGGGGATGGAGGGAGAGTAGAGAGCGACATGATCACATCTCCATCCTGCTCTTCCCCGCTATCTGTTTTCCGGCCACAGATAGAGCCATTACCCTCCTTCCTCTGTCTGTCCGTCAATACGGACTCCATTAACCGGCCCCGCGGACACGCAGATCCATCACGGCCAACAGACATTTCCTTCCTTTTCGCCGCCCACACTTGCCCTTTTATTAGATCTGGGGGCACAGGTAATGCAGGCCGCTCCATAAATAGCCGTCTCGTTGAATTACACGCCAGGGTGTCGCTGCCCCCGTGATTCTGAGCCTTCGGAGTCTATTCCCGTGATGGATTAGAGTTTATTGGGCTCATATTTCATCACAGATTAAGTCATGCCTGCGGGTGTCAGCAGGACGGATCTCGTTGACGATCGGGCCTCTGTGATGGGGTAAAAGGCTTTATTGCAGAAAAAGACTTTGCCGTGCTGTAAATTACATACCCAACCCTGCCTGAATTCATCATTAGGGTCCTGTGTTTTATATTTTCTTCACCTAAAGCATTTTGGTCACACCTTCTTTTCCTTGATCATCACCCTCATATGACGTCCTCATTGCTTCTGCATGATTATCAAAAAGATTTGTGGCTCTTGCATACAAGGTAATCATCCTCTGTGTGTGTGTGTGTGTGTGTGTGTGTGTGTGTGTGTGCGTGTGCGTGTGCGTGCGCGTACGTGCGTGTGTGCATGCATGTACGTGCAGCTCACTGCATGAGCACAAAGAGGACTTGCGGAAGCGTCTGTCCTACACCACGCACAAGCTGGAGTTGCTGGAGAGCGAGTTTGCGTCCACACGTCAGTACCTGGAGACGGAGCTTCGCCGTGCCCAGGAGGAGCTGGACAAGTTCACTGACAAACTGCGCAGGTACAGTGGAGTGGCTTGACCCTCGACAACTAACACTCACCCAACAAATCAGCTAACACTGGTGACACGCAAGCCAGGGCACTATGGATAACCAAGTGCACACAGGACAAAAAGTTTGACCACTTACCTATACACTTTGTTATTCGTCAAATAGCTAAATTATCTCATCTACAAGTTCACAACATTCTTGTTCTGTGAAATGTTTATCTATTTTCGCCTATTATGACATGCCCAGAATAGGGACGCTAACGCTAGTGTTCATGTGGTTAAAGCAATGTGGAACTTTGGTTGAACCTTGGGTTGTAATGCATCGCATTGCGACATGTTGTGAGCTTGTAGAGCTGCTATTTTTGCTATTTTCACAACGCCCGGTTGTAATGTACAACAGACCAAACCCATGTCTGTACCGGGTTAGGGTTAGTTGTGAGGACATAGGGTTAGCCTATTACAGCTCAAATTCACAAATAAACAATAAGCAATAGAAACAATACAAATACAAAAAACAATCATAAGTCAAAACAAACAATACAGGTCTGCAAAATCAGGGGGATTCAAAGGCTAGCGAATAAAAGAGAGTCTTTGGCCGGGACATAAAATGGAGTTTCTGTGCTCTGTGAGTGAGAAACTGGAAATAGTCATTCCATTTTCTCTCATTACATAAAAATCAAACACATCTGAAAATCACACTCTTATTATGTAAACTAATACGAATCAAACTGTTGTTGCTGCTCATGTTACACCGATATTGGTAAGCTATCAATTGATGTGGCAGGAGAGAATTTACATCAAGGGTAAAGTGATATGAATATAGCCATTTCACTTTCCCCCAAAATAAACAAATACAAATAATAAAGAATATATAGTTTTTAAATTTTTGTGTTTGTCTATGTGCTAAAAGTGCTATTTTGAGACCTGTTTCGCCATGCAGTGAGAGTGAATGGAATGGCTACCTATGGTTCCCAGAGCACAGAAGCAACAGATGAAGGTGACTGACAATATTCAGACTTCTATCATTCCCAGGTAACTGCACACAACCCAGGGTTCTACCAAAGTTCAACATCACTTGAACACTACTGCTGGGCAAGCTTTGACAGCTTTATGGGCGTCCAGATGGCACAGTAGCATAGTTCCTGCCCACCATCAAGTGCGACTGGGGGTTCGATTCCTCCATGGTGCCAGCTTGACTGGGCACTCCCACAATTGCCTGTGTTTGCGGATTGGAAGTCAGTAGGGGAGGTGCTCCCCGTCACTGCACTAGTGACGCCTACATTTTGGGTCAGGGCGCCTGTTCAGCAGGGATTGGAACTGGGAAGCATAGCTTATTCCTCTGCATAAGTTGCACCCTCCCGGTGAAACTCCAGTGTCAGGTGAAAAGAAGCAGCGGGAGACCCATGTGTATCAGAGGAGACATGGGGTTGTCTACTCTACACCTTCCCCAAGACCAACAGCAGGGGCTGGCAGTGACAGGGATACACATAGGGGAATTGGCACAACGACTAAGTTGGAAGTAAAATGGAAAAATGTTGCGATAGCTTTATGAACAAAAAGCTGTACGATTCTGGTGGAGAAGGGGTGAATGTTCCCCCTGTTTAGCTCTCACTAAGTCAGAGGAGCAGTGTAGTTGTAGTGCAGTGTAGTAAAACAGCGAAAATTGCAAATCGACAATCTCTGTGTAGATTGGCTATTTTTGCTATTTGTATTTAGGGCTTAAGTGGTTAACACGATGAATGTGTATTTTCTGTGTTGGGAAGTCCTCCGTTATTGGTGTATCCACACAGAGTGGTATAATACGTAACGTTGTGTTCTGTATGCCTTAGAATACAAAGCGGGTATTCTGCACTGCAGAGGATCAACCAAGATCTGGAGGAAAAGATACACCGAAATGTAAGTGACTGTTGAGCTACAGTATATGCATTGTAAAATCCTCAGTGCCAATTGAACTATAAATTCAACTCTGAGAATGTCAAATTGAACCCAAAATAACACTGAGTGAATGACTTTGGTCAAGCATGTGTGTATCTGCGAGAAGAACTCAACTGTGTGTGTGTGTGTGTTTGTGTGTATGTGTGTGTGTGTCTCTGTACACACAGGGCGGAAGGGAAAGCACATCCATGAGCGAGCTGTGATGTTTAGAGGCCTACGAGAGCTGATTTCAATATGAATGCCCCCGCTGTTGGTACCACTGACATTAATTACGGCTTATTAAGATTGGCTGTCCTCCTTCCCGTGGTGGAGTGATAGCAAGGCCATTGTTCCTCCAGCTCACTCCGTTTGTCAACCACCACTCCCTCCCCCCCACGGCAGAAAAGATCCAATTAACCAGCTTTCTATGACCATCATGTGTCTCTGGTGCTGAATAGGCGGCTGAATGTATTCACCGGCTCGACTCGGTTTTTTAAAGCACAAGATAATGATCACGTCGCAGTTGTCATCCTGAGATGAAGATATCAGCGCAGATTGTCCGTAACCTGAGGTCACCCGCCCTTGTTTGTGAAAGAAAGATGAATTGTTATCGGTGTGTTGCGTGGTTCTTTTGTTTGTTTGTCCATTCTATTTTTAGACCTTAATTATACCCCTGGGTCCCGAAAGGGGTCTATACTTGGGCCCCTTCTTTTTTTCCTCTATGCTTGTAGACCTGCTACTTTGCAGAATGTTCACCTATTATTACATGCCCAGAATAGGGACGTTAGCTAGGGTTCATGTAGTTAGCGACTCTTTCTTGCGAAGCAATCTCAGCATCCTCATTAGGTACTGATTCATCTCACATATTCCTGTGTCAGCTTAATCATGAAGACACTTACCTACGGAGGCACCACAACCTCGTCTAACCCCTCAGTCCCTCGTGACCTGCATAGCATTTGATTATATTACAGATGAACTCGCCGATAATACTGTCGGTATGTCACAAACGCTCACCCCAGCTGAACTCTGCCGCAAATGCTGGAGGTACAATAAACTGTAAAGAGTAAAGTGCTGCACACATAGAGTTCATCAGATCCCTAGAATTATTAGTTTTTACCATCCAGCTTTCGAGGTTTTAAATTACCTCAGGTCTCAGTCTGAGCGTACATCAGACTCATATACTGTCATATCCATATACATAAATATGGCTATACATTTATATGGCTTGAAATAGTTTGTTCTTGCTATTTCCAATGTCTCCGATGGTAGGATGGATAAGTCCTACTCTGTATAAGTACGTTTTTGGGTGTCTTCTTTTCTCCATTTTTCTTTTTTTTACGTTTCTTAATTATTCACCATTGTTGTCCTCAGTCCCAGCACCATGATGACGAGAAGCGAGCTCTGAGCAGAGAGATCATAGTTCTCAACAACCATCTGATGGAGGCAAAGCTCACCATCGAGAAACTACAGGAGGACAATGTGAGTGGCTTCCGTGAACACTTTGAGCTTTTCCCTGATCTCACTAATCACTGTGTTCCTTTCCTTCTGGGCGAACGAGGCTCAGGAGACAGAACTCCGTCAGGTGTTCAGAAGGTCACCGGTTCTATACTTGGCTCCTCCAGGCTTCATGCCAGTGTCCCTGAACAAGACATTTAACCACTTATACTGCGGTGTCACTAGAAAATAGCATGATAGCGTGACAGCTCACAATGCGTCACACGACGAATGTGTTGTGAGCTTGTAGATCTACTAGTTTTAAAGGTTAAAGCACTATATTGTGATAGTAATCATTGCTATATAGTGTTTGTTGTAACAGGAGTCTCCCCGTCTCTCCAGCTCTTTAATAAACAGAAAATACATTTTCAGTTAGGTGACAAAATGTCAGCCAATCAGGAGAGAGTACCCATTTATCAGCTTCATTTTTATAATGTTCCAGTTTTGTCTGCTCATTTATTTGTGTCATCACTTCCAATGTCACTTGTTTAATCTGTATCCTGAGTTCTCTATCCTGATTGGATAAAATTGGTATCCCGACCTGAAAATGCATTTTCTGTTTAATAAAGAGCTGGAGAGACAGAGTCCTGGTACTGAACAAACACTCTCTAGTCTATAGCAAGTAGAGTACTATCAGAGAATAGAGCTATTTAACACAAATTTTAACCAAAGAAAATCACTTACCCTACTGTACCTTTAACCACATAACTGTAATTGGCGAACAGTTGTCAAAAATAGCCAATCTACAAGCTAACAACATGTCTTGTAGCATCTTTTACAGTCGTGACATTAGCCTCTCTCAGGTTTGATGCTCAGCTCTGACCTGTTGCTGGCTGTGTCTCCATAGGATCTGTACAGGAAGGACTGCAACCTGGCAGCCCAGCTTCTTCAGGGCAACAAGTCATTCTACAGGACCCAGCTGTCTGAGGTCAAGCCCTCAACACACACACACACACACACACACACACACACACACACACACACACACACACACACACACACACACACACACACACACACACACACACACACACACACACACACACAGCAATAATATCTAATACTCAGTCTTAAAATCGTACTTTTAATAAAAATTGTTTAACCACAATTAACTCTGGCATCCCTAATTTGGGCAATTTTTTTAGGTTTTCCAGATTTTCAAAAAATTGTATTTGTCATGTATTGAATTATATAGGGCTTAAGTGATTAAAGCTGCAGTACGTAAGACATGGGGAGATATTGTGCTTAAGAGCCTCAGGCAATACTACTTGTCAACCAGTAAGGGGGTCTACATTTCTCAATGGAGGAGTAGGGAGACCACCTCAAACCACTGCAGATGTGCTAGTTATATTGTACGTACAGTACAGTATGTAATACGTTCCGGATTGCAGCTTTAGATTATCCTCCATGAATCAGAAGAATCTGAATTATATTTGTTGTACATCACACCAAGGTGTAAAAGAGTGGGTGATTTTTTTGTTCTTTGTTGTTAGAACAGGGATTAGGGAAAGAGAGAATAGAGAAGAAAGGAACACAGAACAAGTCAAATAACAGGAAGGCACAGTCAAATCAAATATACAAAGTCTAATATATAAGGTGCATGATTAAAAAATAGCAACGGATAAATTACATTGCCGTAGGCAGACATGCTTGGAAAACATATCCAGCGTATATAAAAATAGCAGCAGACCAAAATCACAGTTTCATATGCATAGTGACATGGTTAAAGAAATGGAAAAACAAGCATGCCTACATACTGTACATAAATTATAATATACATACATGATATGAGGCACCTAAGTTGATTCCAATGAAACTCGACTTGTTCTTGAATCAACTGAAATTATCTTAAAACCGGCAGGGTGATCTATGATGTTATTATATACAGCACCATTATAAAATTCCCTGAAACAAGTGAAACCGCAGGGAAAGCAAGTGAAATGATCTCGCCCCAGGGAGTATTACGTTATTTTACTTGTTTTAAGACGATTTACATCCAGAGACATACAACATAATGACTTCCTCAGATGATGAATATGTTTTTCTGTACACTTCTTCACAGTGGTTTCAGCCAGGCAGTGTAGTACTAAAACCTTAATTAATCAAAGCAGAGCTCCAGTCGTTAGTGAATATTTAACAGGGAAGGTGTTTACTGAGACTTTTGATGGAGCAAATAAAACAAAACAATCAAAAAAGTACTTCAGTTTGAGCCCTATAAAAGCTGCCTGGCTGGAGCTTAGACTGAGAGGTGGGCCTGGATTGCAAAAGAACATTGAATTCCCTGTTGACGCCCATCAGCACATCAAGGAGACAGGGTTATGAACCAAGTAGGTGCTGTGTAGTTAGTGTAGTGGTGCACCTGGCACTGCTCCCCATGCAGCCCGTGTCAGAGAGTAATTACGCTGCTGATGGATTAGTAATCAGGTAATTGTTTGACAGTGATAAAGCATGTACTACCGCAGGATGTACTTAATAGTAGGGTGTGAAAGGGAGGCATATGGGAGGAAAAGACAGATTGGTTAGCGTACAGGTTTTCAAAGTGGGGCCAAAAATAATCATAAAAACATATATTCAGGCATACCTGTACACTATATAAAAAGATCTATTCAATATTTGAACATGTCATCTTCCAAATGTTCACAAATAGCATTTTTTTTAATATAGCTATTTCATAATATGGCAGTTGCAATCAGAGGCGTATTTCGGGGTCCTTGGCATGGAAAAGTTTGGGAACCCCTGGGTTACTTAGTGGACCACAGACCAGCCATGTTGTCCTGTGATTGTTGCACGTGGAGCAAAATGCACGCAGGTATTGATGAGAATGTTTGTGCCAGGGTTTGTTGGCGCTGATTTCCGCTGGATCAGCCCCCCGGGCCTTCTGCCTCATCCACATGGCAAGTGTCCAAGTCTGGTTAAGGAATGCATACATATAGAAAAGACAGAATTAGATAAAAATATTTCTCAGGTTGAGATTACAAAAGCAATTGATAAATTGAAAAATGGAAAATCTCCCGGAAGTGACGGTTTGCCTGTTGAGTTTTACAGATGCTTTCAGACAAAGATCTTGAATCCACTCTTGAATATGATAGAAACAGCGTTAAAAAAAAACGAATTACCTGAGTCTCTGAAACTAGCTATTATTACTCTTTTTAAAAAAAAGGATAAAGATCCACTCCTTTGTTCATCTATGAGACCTGTGTCATTACTAAATGTTGACTATAAGATAATCACTATGATGTTGGCTATACGTCTGGAGACAGTCATACAAAGTCTTATCCATCCGGATCAGACAGGTTTTATGAGAGGTCGATTTTCATCAGATAATATTCGAAGATTTTGTAACGTGATATCTCATACTCGTACGGATAAATCCCCCATGGTGGTAGTATCGATAGACGCAGAAAAAGCGTATGATAGAGTAGAGTGGAGATACTTAGTGGAGGTATTAAAATATTTTAATTTTGGCCCAGTTTTTATATCTTGGATTAAATTACTTTATCAGTCACCGAAGGCATCTGTAAAGACCAACAGTCAGATTTCTGAACCATTCTATCTAGGAAGAGGAACAAGACAAGGGTGTCCGATTTCGGGCTACCTATATGCGCTCGCTGTCGAACCATTAGCAATTAAGATCAGGTCTCACAACAGGATAGTAGGAATAGGTATTGGAGCAGAATACCACGTCATGTCTTCATACGCAGATGATATCCTATTATATATATCGAAACCAGAACAATCATTACCAGCTTTATTAGAATTGTTAGAAAATTATGGAATAGTATCTGGCTTCAAAGTCAACTGGGAAAAGACGGAAATAATGCCCATTTCCAATTTTGATAGTAGTTCCTTACAGAACCGGTTTCAGTGGAAATGGACTCAGAACCATATAAAGTATTTGGGGGTAAAGATTATAGATAACTTGGAAGAATTGTTCAAAATAAATTATGTCCCAATACTTGAATCCATAGAGGCAGACCTGAAACGATGGCAGACGCTTCCAATATCTATTTTAGGCCGTGTAAATGTTCTAAAAATGAACGTCTTACCTAGACTATTATACTTATTTCAAATGCTTCCTATAATGGTCCCAGAATATGTGTTTAAGAAAATCCAATCTTTATTTTCGTCTTTTATTTGGAGTGGTAAAGTTTCTAGAGTTCGTTTAAATGTATTGTACCTCCCTTTGGAGTTGGGTGGGCTCGGGGTTCCAAATATGAAATTGTATTATTGGGCAGCACAACTAAAACCATTAAAACAATGGTTTAGTGAACCATGTGCATGGGTCAGAATAGAAAATCATGATATGTTACCGCTGGATTTAAATTATGCTTTGTACTGTGGAATGAAAAATCTAAAGAAAATAACAAATAACCCGTGTATACTCCACTCTGTAAATATATGGGATTCTGTCCATAAGTTTTTGAACTGGAGAAGACCTCTATCACCCTATGCTCCCATTTGGAAAAACCCCACATTACCTTTTATCTTCAATGGTAGTATATTTAAGCAACTGGTGGACAAAGGTATTTCAACTTTTATAAATTTATACAAAAATGGAATTTTGCTTTCTTTTAGAGAAATCCAAGAAAAATTTGGTATACCTAATTCACATTTTTTTTGTTTTTTACAAATAAGAAGTTTTATTCAGTCCACACAACATACACTTGACGAACCAGAACCCTCTACAATGGAGAGGATCCTGAGACAAACAGAAAAACCAGTACAATTATTGTCTAAATTATACCATGGGCTGATAGAGGCTTTTCCAGCTAATACTTTGGCTACAAAAACAAAATGGGAGACAGATGTGAGAGAGGGCATCAGTGAGGAAGAGTGGGTACAGATATGGTCAAGCATACATTCCGAATCATATAATTGGAGACATAAACTTTTGCAATTTAAGATCGCACATAGAACATATTATACTCCAGTGAAATTGAACGCTATGCATCCAGAAATGTCCTTTCTATGCTGGAGATGTAAGAAAAAAAAAGGTTATTTTCTACATATGTTATGGTCCTGCCACAAACTTGTCCCGTTTTGGGAAGATATATGTTCCTTTATGTCCTCTTGTCTTGACCTTAGGCTGATGCCCTCCCCTCGCCTCTGCTTGTTAGGTAATTTCAAACATGGTGACAGTTACCAAAGAAAATTGAGCAACCTGGCATTCATCGCTGCCAAAAAATGTATTGCTGTAAATTGGAAAGCCCCTTCCCCCCCAACACTAGCCCAATGGAAGACAGAAATATCAAGTTATATACCTCTAGATTACTTACACTACAAAATTAAAGGAAAGTTGGACATCTATGATAAAATATGGACTCCATTCATATTCTCAGATGGGCTGATGTAAGAACTAGACCCTGGAGGGTGTTTGGAAAGATAGCTGCATCAGCAAACCTAGCAATGTGTTTTTGTTTGTCTTTTTTCGGTTATTGTAATATTTTATTTTGTTATTTTTCGTGGTGTTTTTTGTTTTGTCTAACACTGTATTGTCTTTAAAAATGAAATAAAAAAAAGTTATAAAAAAAAAAACAAAAAAAAGGAATGCATACCCCATGCTTTGCCCTTATGGATGAATGGAAATATCAATGCAAACATGATGCATACGTTGCATAAAATCTCCTGTGCCTGACCCCCCCCCACCTTACACACATACATACACACCCTATTTAAAAACAGATAGCTTGATTACTATGCAGGATCACTGCCAACATCATTTGGGTGCAAGGGGTTATATATACTATAGAGTCACTGTATGTCCAGCAGTCTGTCATTCATGTCATGTGTGCAGAAGATAATCGAAAGCTTATTGATGAACAATGCTGCTGCATTCTGATAAGTGCAGTGGCACTTCAGCGCCTACTGAGATGCATTAGTCATTTGGTTTTGCTGCAAAACCGGTATTGACAGGGTACATAATAATGATGAGCTTGAATATCTCATAACAGTTCTGTTAAATCTCGCACAAAACGGCTGTGCTGAAAATGTTGCGCTGGACAGTAACTAAGTGGCATTTATTTTGGGCAACGTTGTAATAACATTCTTGTGAGGAGAGCACTTGAAAATATTCAGTATTGCCTCTACAAAGCTATAATTACAGTAGCTTGCTTCCCATTGCCAATTAGCAACAATAGACTAGAATCCTGTTGGCGATATGCTGCAGTTGGATTAATACTTGTTGCTATGGAGAGGCAGATACCGTTTTTTCGGTGGAGAAATGCTAAGAATACCTACAGTAGCACAATGTCACTCCTATCCAAACAAAGAGATTCAACACATCCTACTGTACATCCTAAACTGCTACAGTTATTTTTTTCAGATGTTATGTGCCATCATTAGATTTTGTTGCGTATTTTTATATAAACACAATATAAATATAAATCACTTTTCACCATTGAGTACATGCATGGGAACATGTCATGGTGTCACTACAGCAAAAACTGACATATCACTCAATATACAAATATACTGTACATGAGTGTACAGTATAATACATTTCAAGATTCAAGCATGCATGAAATGTTGGTGTGACATGCTTTGCCGACTACGCTAACAATCTCTCTATAAAACCAAAATAACATATAATAAACACGGTAAAATACAAGTTACAAAACAAGGTACAGGGGTGCACGCACCAGAACATAAAGGGAGAATACATTATCAACCGAATGCTGGGGTTCATTTGGTTAAATGGAACAATATGTTTGCGGATCAATCTACTTCTCTAAATCATTTACATTTACAGGCTTTAGGACATGTTTGATGAACCAAACCTAACAATCCAAACTCTCCCACTCACACACCCACAAACCCCTAAGCACGCTTTTTCTTTGTCTATTGTATTTCTTTCTTGTTTTACTTACTTACTGTGTATCTATCTATGCTGTATTTATTTACTTATGTTCCCTGCCCTCTGTCCTTGTCTCATTCAGCTGCCTGCTGACTTTCAGCAGCGAGTGATGGAGCTACACATGGAGGAGTCGCCCCTCTGCCACACCTCCTACCCCGACTCTGTCCCCGCGTCTGTCATCGCCAAAGTCCTTGAGAAACCGGATGAGGCCTGCAGCAGCAGCCAGGCATCCCGTTCGCCGAGCCCCCAGACCCCAGACCTGGGCTTCCTCCTGGATAGCATGGCTGGGGGCGAGCGCTTGGGCACCCTGCGGGCCACCTACAAATCTGACCTGTACAGCAGCGACACTGCCCTGTACTGCCCCGACGACCGCCGCCGCGAACGCCGGACCAGCATGGACGTCCACGGCCTGAGGCAGCAGCTGTACGGGCCGCAGATCTCCACCGACAGCAACCCGGAGGAGGGCTCCGTGGGTATCGCGCCCGGCTTCTCCCAGGAGCACTTTGCCAAGTTCCACGCCAACCTGGGGGCCGGTTCCAGCTCCTACTCCAGCTTCAGTGGAGGGGGGTCTGAGGACAAGGGCAATGGGCCGCCCAGCAGCACTGCATCCTCTCCACACCACCACTCCCTCTACATGGAGTGGAGGGATGCGGGGGACTACGAGAGGAAGAGCGACGCGTCCTGGGAGAGCGACAGTCCAAGGGGCTTCGCCAACGCCCACCCCTTCCAGCAGTCGGAGCCCATCCACCACCAGAATGGCAGCTCGCCCGTTTACAGCCGCACCATGTCGTCCTGCTTCAGTGAGCCTTATGAGCCTCTTCCTCCATCCTCTTCCCCCAGTGTCGCTTACGGAGACAGTCGGCGGGGCAGCACGCTGGCCCCGGAGGAGGAGGAGCTGATCGGCCGGTGGAGACAGCTCAGCGTGGACGACCTCAGCGCCCTGGCGTACCGCAGCCCCGGACGGGCTTCGCCGTACAGCTGCTCAGAGCAACACTTCTCCGTCCGACCGGCCAAGATCCGCATCGGCCCGCTTTACAGCAGCTTCCAGGAAGGGGCCGGCGACTACTACCACCACGGGGTGGGCGTCATGGACCCGGCGGCGTGGGGGGCCTCGGTTCCGAGCCCCGAATGCAGCCCTGGCCTGCGGCAGGCCCACAGCCCGGCACACCTGTACGCAGCCAAGGAGGACAGCCAGGAGTCAGAGCCCAGCCTCTACCACTCAGGGAGCTCTAAGGACAGGGAGGGTGACGTGGCAGCAGGGTGCCAGGGCAAGGAGTACATGGACGGCAGCCCCGACAGCTCCAGCGAGTCCCTGAACGAGAGGGCCCTGGAGATGGCCGCAGACCTACAGCACTACCAAGCTGAGATGCACAGCCTGCCCCCGCAACCACCACCACCACCACCTCCACCACCACCACCCCCCCCTCCTCCGCCCTACAACCAACAGATGTTTGGCTCCCTTGGTCTATCCAGGAAGGACAGTCTGACCAAGGCCCAGCTATACGGGACACTTCTGAACTAAGAGACTTGGCAACCAGGTATGTTCTTTCATGGGGGGGTTGAAAGCCCCCGGTAATTACAGCTACAACTTCTAATAGCATCATTATGAAATGGTTTGAGTAGTACACAGGTGCCAGGAATTACAATCACAGTAATATAGAGTATCATGAGCATGTATTTATTGCTGAGCATACTAAGGCTTAGATTGTATGGCAGCAGACGCTAGCCGCTGGACACTAGCCCTCGGACGCTAGCCGCTGGACACTAGCCCTCGGACGCTAGCCGTTGGACACTAGCCGTCGGACGCTAGCCGTTGGACACTAGCCGTCGGACGATAGCCGTTGGACACCTGCTGTTTCCGTCACAGCAGTGGCGGAACAAGCAAGTTGTGAGCACAGAATTTAAGTTCTTGGAGATGACTACAGCTCAAGGAGTGTTGCAAGTTTGTAAGAACATGTGTACTGTATGTATTTAAGGCCCCTATTCAAATGTATAAATATATATATATAGTATATACTTATAACTATACAAATGTAGTGATATATTTTGTATGTAGCTGTTGGCAAGAAAACGTAAAAAACAATCAAGTAAATGCAGTTTTGCTATTATACTAGAAACGTGTACAGTACACAGTAAAATCCTCAGTGTTAGTTTAACTCAGTTTGTAACTCAGATAGTGTACAAATGGATAAATCAACACTGAAGATTTTACTGTGTACGGGTATATACAGTACAGTACATTTAAATGCAACTGCCAATCAGACATAATGTGACCACACCCAGAGCAGTGTTTGTAATGGCAACTTGATGCCCAGATAAACTGAAGGAATATGAAGTATGAATGTTTAACAGGGGAGGACGTTGTATAACAAATTGGTCCTTTAACACTGACAGTCAGACTTATTATCTTATTGTTTTCTTCCTACAGTTGAATTTGAAACTATTGATGGATGTACTGTTTTGTTACTTGATGGAATCCTTTTGAAATGTAATCATTTGTCTTACCAGTTGATGTTTGGTTATTTTTTGCTCTATATTCCATGGAGAGGTTTTCCTGCCCCATTCTACCTCAAATTTGGATGCCCCACACACCCCATAAAGCCGCTGCAACCCTGTTTCTATGACAACGGTGCATGTTTCTATATTTCTTCTGTTTTGTTCCAATAATAAAGCACAAATGATGCATTTGTCCAAGCCATGTGCACGTTATTTATTTTATTTTAGTTAACTTTGTAACATATCCCAGCCTGATAATTCCTTTACCATTTCACTGTGCTTTTGACAAATGTTCATGGCACTTGATTTGACCTTGTACTTTGTTAATCGCTCTGGATAAGATCATCTGTTAAATGCCTAAATGTTTTTCAGTGTACTGTGTGTGAGTGTGAGTGTGAGTGTGTGTGTGCGCGCGCGTGTGCGCTTCGCGTGCACGCATGTGCGTGTGTGTGTCTATCAAATTGAGGTAGTGAATGTCAGTGTCTGAGTGTATGGTCCTCACTGAATATCATAGTACAGTTGTTTGCAGTTGCCTCTGCTCAGTAGCTTTCCAGTATCCTTTTTTTGAGTGGTGCTAGCCACTCCAAGGAGTGACTTTGTCTGTGTGTCTGTGTGTCTGTGTGTCCGTCCGTATGAGCACGACCCCTCTGTGACCCCTCTGTATGTTTGAGCACAGCCTCAACAGCTGCGGCTGATTGCAACACAAAGATGCAACCAGTTACACTAATTGTACACACACACACACACACACACACACACTTTTGAGTAAAAATACTTACAATGAGTAAAAATACTTAAAATGAGTAAAAATACTTAAATATTAGAAAAGACACTTTAAAGTTCCTAAACTGAGTAAAAATACTTAAAATGACTAAAAATACTTAAAATGAGTAAAAATACTTACAAGATGTTAAAATGAGTAAAAACACGTAAAAATCAGTTTAAATATTAGAAAAGATACTTTAAAGTTCCTAAACTGAGTAAAAATACTTAAAATGACTAAAAATACTTAAAATGAGTAAAAATACTTAAAAGATGTTAAAATGAGTAAAAACACGTAAAAATCAGTAAAAACATTTTAAAGTACTTATAATGAGTAAAAACACTTTGAAGTCATCAAAGTCTGTAAAAAGTAACTAATGAAATGAACTCATGAAAGGCACCACTCTCTTCACACTGGGTGTGATTTTTTTCTAAATCCACACTTTGTACCTTAAATACATGGAATGTACACTTTGGCCCACTGATTCACTATGATCTGTTTTTCAAGGAGTCTGAAATCAGAGAAATGGGTTAGCAGGCAATTCGGTAATACTTTACCCCATGCCTAATGCATTATAAACATCATTATAATGTATTATAATCTGCTTAACACTTTATCATTACAGTTCTAAGCACTCATACATGTTCATAATGCTTTATGACAATAACCATAGCACATTATAAAGCAGTGGTTCTTAAAGTCGGGTCCAGGGAATCCTCAGGGGTCCCTGAGAGGGTTCCAGTGGGTCCCCAGCAAAATGCGGAACAGTTTAAACACTGGAGTCCTATTCAATGTTTTGGCTTTAAGAAAATAGCTGATATACAAGCACACAACGCGTTGTGAAAAGATACATCTTTTCTTATGAGGTCCCACAAAATCTTTTCAAATGGTGGTCCGTGGCCAAATACAGTATATGTCAATTTGGGGGTCCTTGATATGAAAATGTTAGAGAACACTGTTATAAAGCATATATAATGACTTACTGTATGAGGTCATGTATTGTATTATAATACTTCAATTGCTGGACACTCACTGACCCTTTTTTGCAGGGATCGTAGTGTATAACATTTTTATCATGCATTACAATTACGGTTATAAGGCAGATTATAACTATATTATAATTATAAGTAGATCTATAATGCATTATAGAAATTCTTTAAGGACGCCCCAAAAGCCATAAACATTTAATATTATTCTTGAATTTGAAATAGATTCTGCAAGAGTATGATCAAACGTCCCCTGGTAGTAAAATCCACCATCAGACATCCTTCAGTATTACCTTAAGGACCCCCTCGAAAATGAGATGATGCATCTCAAGGGGTTTATCCTTCTAATAAAGGTGCTATATATACCTCTTGTATGCTACATTATGCATCTCTCACATCGAAATGACTGCCACGGCTGCTGTCCTCCCACGCTGTCGACTTGAGAGCATGTTTTCTGACGTTGCTGCCGGTTTAAAAACCTTGTATGTCCAAAACTGTTACTTTCAGCACATGGAAAAATGAACCTGTGTTCCAATGGATCCAATATGGTTATTATTTAGTCACACGTCTTGTTAAGAATTTACATTGGCGAAATATTTATAAATCCCACAGACACGCTAAACCACTTCATGGCAAAAATAGCCGATCTACAAGCTCACAACGTGCGACACGTTCTGAGCTTGTAGATCTGCAACTTTCACTACTAAGAGTGATGAAGAAGGGCATTACAATTAGCTGAAAAGAAAAAAACTTAAAAAGTTGAAACATGTGGAGATACAAGGTTTCTGCCCTGACTTTAACGCCATTCAAGCTGCCTGTAACCAGAGGAGGGAAGCAGAGCACAGCATCATCATCATCTCACTGATCTGCATTGTGGACCTGATTATTCCTGTGTTCCCAGACACAGCACAAGTCATTTACACTTCAAACGCATAAAAGAGAAGAGGGAACTGGTTTATTCAATCCCTCGTTCCTTTTTACACTGCAGGAATACAGTAGGCGACATGCTGAATTATGTACAAGCCAGGCGTTCAAACACAAGCTCCTGAACTAGATACACTTTTCATGCTGCTTAAGAGGATGTTCACAGCGAAAGCAGCAAAGAGACCACATGGAATTAATGTATGTAAACTAGAGTCAGACCGATGTGTCGGACTGGCCGATATAATCGGCCATAGTTTGATTATGAAGCCAATGTGTCCCAATTTATAATCACTATGCCCCTATTTTGGGCATGTCATTATAGGTGAAAAGGTTTTCTAAAATGTTTGAATAGGGCTTAAGTGGGTAAATAAAAAATAATTCAGTTTGTGTGTATTTAATATTTACTTGTTGATTGGAAAATTAAAGTTAAATGTTCTTTTCATATATTGAAGTTTAATGTATACTTACTTTACACTTCAAATGCACAAAGAGAAGAGGGAACATTTTACTTTTTATTTGCTTCCAAGTTAAATGTTCTCAAATAGAAACTTAAATCGTATCTAAGTTTTTATAAATTATGTCAACATTTTTACAAATAATGGTAAAAAAAACAAAAACAGGACAGTTTCGGTATTATGTAGGATTCCTTTTCATGCACTCCATCAAGGTACTTGTGAAGAGGGATGTCCCAACCAACCTGAGACAGAAATTGAGTATCTGCCAATGCAGTGTCCCTATATGTAATCTTTAAACTTTCCTACATTATACAGCTGTATGGTTGTTGGACTGCATTCATTTCATGCGCGTTCTGCAATGGTACAGTATAGAGCATCGCAGTTCCCGCCCACTTCCTGGTGCCGGAAGGAAAAACTCAATGCATTTTTCCCATTGACATTTCCAAAAATATTTATATCAATTAATTTAAAGGAGCTACACCAGGGGTGCCCACACTTTTTTAACTTGAGTTCTACTATTGAAATTGCCAGCTCAAGGTGATCTACCACTCGCGCATGCATGAGTGGTAGGCATGGTGGGCGAAATTTGCGTGGTTTTGGGTGGATTTCTTTTTCTTTTTTCTGTTTTTTGGTTGGTTTTTGTTAGTTTCTTTTCCGTTTTTTGGTTACTTTATTTCGGTTTTAGGGTTAGGGTCAGGATTAGGTTATTTAATTATTATTTTTGCCTGTTTTACCGATTTATTATTAAAAAAAAATGTAATTCATTCATTTTATTTACCAACCAACAAATAATTATTATCCCATTAATGAAAATACTTAAACATTTACCTATGGGGGCTAAATAACAACATTAAAGGCGGTTACACACCGGCGAATATGCGAATATAGGCCTACGCAAAATTCGGACTCGTTCCGAATAATTAAAAGACGCTTTTTTCGCTCCGCGAAACTGGTTTGGAAGCTTGCATTGACTTTATAAGGTTTAAAAAAAAAACTTATTATTCGCATGAAAAAAATCGCCCCGGTGTGTAAGGACCTTAAGGCATTAGGACTGTTTCAATATTTTTCCTGGCACCCCCCCCATTTAGTGCCGCGCCACCATTTTCTGCCACAGCGCCACCTAGAGCCTTTTTTCCAGGGGCATTGCAGGTGGTCTACCTGCACAGCCTCTGCGGTCTACTGGTCGATCGCGATCGACGTAATGGGCACCCCTGAGCTACACCATGAATTTAAAAAAATTATATAAAATATTTAATATCATATGGTGTATGTCCCTCAAACCTTTTTCAAAAGGTTTGAGCCTAAATCATCACTCAGATATACTCATCCCAAGTCAATTGTCTCTGGCTTATACAGCACTTTCAGCTGCAATACCAAAACGTCCTCTTGTGCAGGGGGGGCTACTGAGCAATTCTGTCTGTTAATAAAAAGAAATATTAAAAAAACATTTAAAAAAAAAAGAAAAATGGAAAATTCTGCATAAAAAGAAGCATCTAAGAAAAATACAAAATCGAAAAAAAAACACTTTGAACATTTTTGAACAATTCCACCAAGTGTTTGAGGTGCCTGTTTCACCCACTTCCGGGGGGCGGAGCCAAAATCCGAGCCCGAAGTATTTGTTCGTAGACCCCCACTTAGGGGGGGTAGAAAAAGTTTCGGAGCAATTCGGGCACTTCATTTAACATTGGGTTTGCCATCATTAATGTTTATGACATCATAAACATTTCCATTCTGAGATCGCCTGTTCAGACACGCCCATTCTGGAAATCCATGAAATAAGGAATTACTGAATTTAAAAAAAAACATTTTTTTGGGTATAAGAGACACTGGGGACCCCAAAAAATACCAAAAAAAAAACAAGAAAAAAGTGATTTTCATGGTGTAGACCCTTTAAGCCTAGAATCAAGCCATCCAGGGTCCTGGTGAATCATGACCATAAAACGTTTTTTTCTGTTTTTTTTTTTATTTTATATTTAATTATATGATATACTATATTTAATAAATACCCTTTGTTTTGCCGTTTTCAAAAAAAAGAAAAATCACAGAATCAAACGTTTTATGGTCATGATTCACCAGGACCCTGGATGGCTTGATTCTAGGCTTAAATTAATTGATATAAATATTTTTGGAAATGTCAATGGGAAAAATGCATTGAGTATTTTGCGGTGGAACCCGGAAGGGGCGGGAACTGCGATGCTCTATATAGCGTCACTGCTGGGCAAAAACCATATTCTCCATATTTGTACTTTTTGTTTTTTTGTAAATCAATATTATACTTCATCGTATGAGTATTTGCGTCATGCAGTGAGGATGTAGATTGGCTATTTTTGCTATTTCTGAAAAGTTTTGAAAAAGTTTGATTTTTTTTTTTTTAAATAGGGCCGCCAGGTTGAAAGGTTGTTAATTCTGTCTGGGTTTTATGAATATTTAACCAAAGAAAAATATTAACAAGAGCTTTTGACTATTAATGACTACATTAGTCAAAGGTTATTTTTTCCATTTCCTGAAAAGTAATGGTACATTGGACAAGATTTTTGCCCGACAGCGTCAATATCTATAATATTTCAATACATGTCTTGCTTTAGTTTTGATGCAAGGGTAAGGTTTGCAGCTTCATTGCTTATGCAATGATAGACTTAACTCATTTGTTTTGCGCTAAGATTGTCAGCATTCTGAAGTGAAAACTGTGATTCGAATTTGGTCAGAGATGGTCGAAAAAGAGAGGAAAATGAGGTTCAGTATGAATTTGGCCAGAATGTACCTTGAAAATGTTACTGTACCACACTGCAGACATTTTAGCTACTGGCCAGCTGCTAAACAGTATCGATTTGGTTAACCAAGGATAATTTTAGACAATTCTTTGCTTTATTTAGATAATAATGTACAATGTAGAGAAAGTCAAGACCAAAAGAGAAAAAAGGTAACCAGCTGGAATCCAACCAGAGACATTGCAGTTATTTGGTCAACTACCAGTGTTTAAACACTTAAGGCCGTTTCAGACGGGGGGGCGATTGATACGGGCATTCTCGCTTGGATAAGCAGGATCGCGGTGTTGCAGACACAAACACACGCATAGCATGGAAAAAAAGCTGACCACAATCCAGCTCTAGACGCCCGCGGGGTGCGGGCATGTGCATGAAACGAGCACGAGAATTTCACGGGACCGAGCCCGCTTGCCTCACCGCCCTTCAACTTGTCCGCACGTCCCAACTAATCACCTGCCTCTCATTAAAAATGTATTACTAGGCATGCATATATATTATTCCAAAAGGACACATTAAATTCAGCATCAGTTTATGATGCTTCAGCCTAGGGCTGGGCAATAAATATATCAATATTATATCCACATCGTCACATCATGATATTAGACTGGATATCTTCTGTGATTTTGGATATTGTACTATCGTGATATGTCTTTTCCTGGTTAAATCACTTAAGCTCTGTTTTATATTTTCAAACATTGTCAAATAGCAGGTCACATCGTGATCTTATAGATCTGCTATTCTAGCTGCAATATCGATATTGAGGTATTCGGTCAAAAACAATCTGATCAACAGTCGGTCTGCTCATTTCCCGTCCTGAGCCCCACCATTCCCTCGCTCAAGTCCCACAGTCTCTTGGCTGACTGTCCATCAGTGGCTTTGGCCATCAACTCCTCCTCGCAGTTAGCAAAGCACTTCCCCGACACCCCCTCCACCTCCGGGGAGCAGGCCAGGTACAGAGGAGTCTGGGCCCCCTCCAGTGGGCTCTTGAAGAAGGCATGGGAGGCTAAATAAAACAAGGGCCTGGCCAGCAGAGGGATGTGAACATGCCTGCCCAGCCTGGTCCTCACGATTCCCGGGGTGAGAGCGTTGACCGTGACCTGCGAGCCCTCCAGGCGGTGTGCCAGTTCCTGGGTGAACAGCAGGTTGGCTAGCTTGCTCTGACTGTAGCAGAAGGCCTTGTTGTAGTTGGTTTCGCTGTTCAGGTCCTCGAAGTTGATGTGTCCGTACTTGTACAGCTTAGAGGAGACAACCACGATGCGGCTGGGGGCGGAGCTCTTCAGGAGGTCCAACAGGAGGTGGGTGAGGAGGAAGTGGCCCAGGTGATTGACGCCCAGCTGCATCTCAAAGCCGTCCTCCGTCTTGGAGTAAGGACACTGGTAGAGGCCTGCGTTGTTGATGAGCACGTCGATCTTCGATTCCTCCTGATGGGCCCACAAAGAGGCATTAATACACTTTTAACCCATTAAGACCTGAGGCCGATTCTACAAATGCCTTCTAAACCAGTAGTTCTTTCAAGATTTTTCAAAAATGTTCAAAAATAGCAGATGTACAAGCTTGCAGTGTGGCACGAAGTGACTCGCTGTGAGCTTTTTTTTTTTATAGCTAATGCTAAAATAAAAAATGACAGGTGCTTTCCCAGTTTTAAAGGGTTAAACTCAGCATTTCATTCAAATGTATCCAACAGGCTTGTGAATGCTTTCATGACTTCATGCTACAGTGTTATACATTGAATTATGTAATATAGAGTTACTGTTTTTAGTAAAACAAGACATACTGTAAACAACATATTTTAACAGCTCAAAACTCAGAGCATCACAAGGTGTAGTGAGCTTGCAGATTGGCTATTTTCACTGTGTGACACCATCATACGACAAAGTATAAAATAGGGCTTATGTGGAGTTAAGGATTTTATAACAGTGTTTAGTAATTATTGACTAGTGCCAAAATGGCTGCTATACAAGAATAATCTGTACATTTAGTAGATAGGACTTCATGGGTCCCGTATTTCAGCACCATGGACAGGTCCCACAGCACACAGGTCATCGGGTGAGGTGACACAATGGTCTGTTATGCTGCTTTTGACAAAGACTAGAATAAACTAGATATCAGCCATTCTCAAAACACTGGCAACTGTGTGTGAACATAGTAAATGTAGATCAGAATAAAAAGCCACACATTTTTGGGCAACATTTAGAGGAAATGGTGTAAGAGAAGACTTGTCAACAATTAGCTATGATCAACATTACTTTCATGATAGCGGTCATACAGTATACTACTGTTTCCAATACAATTAGCAGTCCTCCTCATCTCTGCTGATGGCAATGTTCCTTATCTAAATTGCATGAAAGTTAACCTACTAGCCTAGAGTAAAATCCACAGTGCTCATTTATCCTTTGTAACTGTGCTTGGTCCATTTGGTTACATTAATGTAACCAAATATACATTATAATGTAATATTAGATAGATAGACAGTTATTATTACGACTCGAGTCAAATGACTTACCTGGATGATTTCCTGACAGAAGCTCCGGACTGAGCTCAGGGAGGCCAGGTCCAGGTGCTTGATGACCACCTCACCCTGCTGTCCGGCTCGCTGCTTCAGATCCCGGGCTGCGTCCTCGGCGCTCGGCCGGTCCCGGCAGGCCATGATCACCCGGGCCTGGAGGCCGAGCAGCTCCCCCGCCAGGGCCTTCCCTATGCCGCAGTTCGCCCCGGTCACTATCACGGTCTTCCCCCGCATCATGTCGGCCGGATACCGGAGGAGCTTGGCCGCCTTTTTTGCACTGGGGAACAAGCGACGCATGATGTATAACACTCCACGATGACCGCTGTGGACATTTGAGCAGGGTCTGAATATCAGAGCAGCAAGGAGTCCTTGCAAGGTATACATAACATAAAGGTCACATGTGAAAATACGTGTTTCTCCGTCGCGATACATTGTTTGTTTGGAGCGAGGCAACTCGGCTAAGAAGCCGCCATGACCGGAAGGGGCGTGGCCTCCCGGCCCCCCCGGCCCCTTGCCTTAAACAACACGCAAAAGGCCCGTTCGCGAAACGCGAACTTCTACTCGACTTCTTGGCTGGAGGAGGCTTCGTCATCTTGCTGTGTATAATAATGAGTGCGTTCTAGCCACTCTCTCTGCTAATTTATACTATACCTGCCAGGTGAAAACAAAGCCCTATACATTTGCATGCCTATGGGAGCGTGCCCCACCAATGAAATGGGTGCAAATGGAAGCCCCATCACCCCAATGAGGGACAGGTTTGTCAGCCAGGCCAGCCCAGGTGCTGTTGTTTCATTTTTGTTTCTATTAATTTTAAAGTTTTATATAAAAGCCCTTTACATATACCACACATAAGTAGGCTATACTTAAATAATCAGACAACTTGTCTTAAAATCAGTTAAAAATAATGGCAGTAAATGGGATTTATCAGCCAGTGGTTTTCAACCTTTTTCATGCCAAGGACCCCTACATTGCTGCTTACTATACTTAAAGGCTATACTTAAAATAATCACACAACTTGTTTTTACTTGAATTACTTTATTTATAGCATGAAAATTAAAACCACCTTAAACAGTTTAATTATTTTAGAGATTTGAGCTAAAGGTAAAGGGGGTAAAATAAACTTTACAGTAATTGCAATCAAACTAAAAAAAAACCCACCTTAAACAGTTTAATTATTTTATAGATTTGAGCTGCACTCATGTTATGAAAGGTGCTAATTTCGTTTTATTTTAGTTATACTGTACAGTAAAATCAATCAAACTAAAAGAATTCAAAGAAACAAGAAGAATCAGGTTTAATTGTCACATTAGGACGGTTTACACATCAAACTACAGAGCAGGTTTACAAGGGCTGGGTGAGGTTGTTACATTCCTACATTCCTGCGCTATTGTTCTATAGGTGTTAACGGCCGGCTCGTTGAATGCGTCTCTCTCGCGGCCGGCCGTCGCGGGCAACATTTGAATTTGAATGGAATTAAATTGGGCCCCACACTGAAATGATGAGGGGGCTCATCATTTGACTGTGGGGGCTCTAGCCCCGGTGCCCCCACGTCATCGGCGCCCTTGCCTGATCCCCAGAGAAATGGGTTAGCAGTCAAAAAAAAATCGGTAATACTTTTACCCCATGCCTAATGCATTATAAACATAATTGCGAACGCGGAAGGAGGCGCCTCCGACCAAGTGGAGCTTACTATGTTACTCTGCTTGGGTTGTGTGTGTCTCCGTCTGTGTCTCTGTGTTCACCTCTCATTGGCTGCATGCACCCATGTGACTCACGCTCTCATAGAGCGTCGCAGTCGGGTGCCGGAAGTAAATGTCACGTTCATTTCCACCATAGGGGATTTCATTATCAGCCATAATGTCGTAGAAATGCAATGTACACTTACCACTAGGATGCTGGTTGTAAAATGGTTCTATATGCTCCTGTAGAAACCCCCAGTATGTGTGCTATCACTCTAGTTTTAGGAAAAACATGTTTTATTTGCGGTCTCACAGAGAAGTACTGCATTACCCACAATGCTATACAATAACATCCGGTGACGTCGACGTCTGTGATTGGTGGAGGTTGCGGTTACAGCGGAAATAGTTACTGCCCCCTGTCTGCCTGGCAGAGTACTGCACTTGCCTTCAGTCGAACTAGCTGTGTGAATGAAAAATGATTTCTTTTTCTAATTTGATGCGCTATTTTAAAGATGAAGAGAAGAGTGTCCGCAGAGGTGAAAATCACTATGTGTCAGGCCATATCCTGGCATGTACAGTTTATCAAGGCCAGCTTATGGGGTCTGTCAGAGCTAGTATGAAAAACAAGACTTACAGAGTTGTGGTGAGTTTCCAAGTTTCTCTCTACACATGTCATAATGGGAATGACGAATGAATGAATGAATGAATGAATAAATAAATAAATACACACACACACACACACCTGCAGTGATGGAAAAGTTTTATACTAAAAGTATCAATACTGCAATGTACTGTAGAAATACTCTGTTACAAGTAAAAGTCTTGAGAAAGAGTACAAAAGCATTGGTATCAAAATGTACTTAAAGTACCAAAAGTAGAAAGTACTCATTATGCAGAATGTCCCATTTCACAAGTTTTCAAATGTATACAAATCTTTTGAAAATATCAGATCTACAAGCTCACAATGCGTCGCGATGAGCTTGTAGATCGGCTATTTTCAAATGTATGTTTTGTAATAATAATCAAAATCTACAAAGTAACTAGTAAAGTTTTCAAATAATTGTAGTGGAGTAAAAGTACAATATTTGCCTGTGAGATGTAGTGAAGTAGAAGTAAAAGTATTGAAAATTGGAAATTGAATAAGTACAGTACTTGAGTAAATGTACTTAGTTACTTTACACCACCGCACACCTGTATATTCTAATGGTGTAATATAAACATTATAGGTAATTTAGGAAGCACAGTATGCCTCATCATCACACTACTGTACATACACAAACAAGATTTTGTTAAGTTGTTCTTACAACCATGAGACAACTTTGGATATATAAAATGTATTGATTATGTAATGATTAATTTAAGAGCATATGCTATCCATTACATTGAAGCTGTGATTGTGATTTTGTTTTCAAGTATCAAATCTACTCTACCTTCTGTACAGATTTCCACTGGTGACTCTGGAGTTATTACTCATACCTCCTGTGACTGTCCCCGTGGTGAGCACAAGTGCAGCCACGCTGCTGCATTGATGATCTGGGCCATCCACAACCTCAGCTCCACGGATGTAGAGTGCCAGTGGAAGCAACCAAATTTGCCAACTGAGGTCAAGGCAGTGGAGGATCTTTTTCCAGAGAAGAAGAAGACGAAGAAGAAGAAGACGTGCACACCTCTGCTCCGTGATGCAACCCTGGATGACCACAAGTGGCTGCTCAGTGGATTCAATGGCCGGTTCTACGGGATTTCCTGGGAGCTCACGGCAGAGCCTGAAACCGTGCAGGAACCTCTGCTGGACCTCACCACCAAGTGCATCATAGCCACCCACAAACACCTGGGCAGTGATGACATCCTTGCAGCAATGCATCTGTCAATGGAGCAGGTAATGGCCATCCAGACAGCGACAGTAGGGCAGAAAGACAACGACCTCTGGCATGCTCTCAGAAAGGGTCGGCTGACATCTAGCTATTTTGGCAGTGTGCTCTCTGCGAAGCGTGTGACCCCGTCCCTCATTTCAAAGCTGTGTGAAAGCAAGAACCTGGATCGAGTTCTGTCTATTCAGTGGGGGATAGCCAATGAGCAAGAGGGAATCAAGGTATTCGAAAAAGCCACAGGCATGAAGGTGATTGATGATTTCAGTTTTTATTGACAAAATTGCATATACATGAACACATGTGTAGATTACTGACAAAAGCATAGAAGCCAAAAAAGCTTGAGTGCTTATTTCCATTGTGTCCTTTCAATTTCATTAGGTGAGAGGGTCCGGTTTGTGGCTGACCGACTCTGGCATCCTGGGTGCCTCCCCTGATGGTCTGGTAGGAGAGACAGACATCATCGAGGTGAAGTGCCCATACCGCTGGAGGGATTCCAGTCTTGAGGAAGCAACGAAGGATAAGTCCTTGTACCTTAAACAGGTAAGGTAGAAGTTTTAAAGTCCAATAGTATCTCCAGAAATGCCCCCCACCCCCAAATGTTTACTGTACATATTTTTCTTTCTTTACTACTCTTTTATATGAGGTTTTTGCATATTTTGTATATTGTTTGCCTTTAAATGTTTCGATGAATTGAATACACAGGACTCCAATGGAAACAAGCCATAGTGCTTTGTTGGGTTTATCCTTTTGTATGAAACTGTACCTGTGCTTTTTGTTTTTGCAAAGTGTTAATAAAGTATTCAATCAATCAGGTGGAAGATGGCACCTACCGGCTGAAGGAGACTCACCAATACTGGCACCAAGTGCAGGGTCAGCTTCACATTGCTAAGAAGACCACCTGCTTCTTCACCACCTGGACCCTGAAGCACTGTGTCATAATACCCATCGCTCGTGATGATTCCTGGCAGGCTAAATTGGGACTCTTGGAGACCTTCTACAAGGACCACATGCTTCCACAGCTGCAATAGATCTGTCAGCTGTATTGCTTGTATATAGTTAATTTATGTTGTTGACAGGTTGATTTTGAATCTACAAGGCAGACTTCTGTCTGTTCTGTTGCACTTTACATGTGACCCTGTTACCGTATGTTGCTAAAAAAATCATTTTGATTTCAGCACTTTAATTTTCTGACTTGAATTAAGTTCACTTTTTTTATTTTCTTTGGTATGACTTTCATGACCCCACATCCTGCATGCCCTTTATAAAGATTGTGGGATTTCTAAATGTATTCTGCCATCAGAATAATCATTCCTTTGTTTTTGCTGATATGATTTAGAGTCAACAGTGAGATGGTTAGAGTTCAATGCTAACTATGAAGTTCTGCAGCAATACAGTTCAATCTGAGGCATCCATTTAGGTCAGTGTTTGAAGTGAACCCAGTGGATTCTGTTTTCACAGTAACCATGTTACGTTCTGTTGCACTTTACATGTGACCCTGTTACAGTATGTTGTTGCTTAAGTGTTTGTTGTGCTAAAGTGTTTGAAGTGGACCCAGTGGATTCCATTTTCACAATTAAAGTACAGCTGAAACTCGATCCAGACTTCCTTCCTCATCTGAAATGAGAGATCTCTTCAAACACTGAACATTCCACTTTTGTCAAAATTTGGTTTCATATTTTTTACAATTCTCACATTGATTTTGGAGGAAAAAAAAGTCAACCATTTAACTTCTTTTTTTATTTCTGGTATGAAAAAAAAACAATCCTCTGAGGTTCAACAACCTACAGGACTAACATACAGTAGGTTGTGAGTTTGGTGGTGCCCACAAACTATCACAGTGAAGATTCAGTACTGGACCAGCAACAATGAATTACAATTTATTAAGGCAATGACAAGTGAGTTGTCCAGAATACAAATGCATTTCTTGAAAAACAAATCAGATGACTAAACACATTTAGGTACAACAGATACATTTACCCATCACTGAACTCCATAAAACACTGTCCCTGTACCATCACCAGCACAACCTCAAGTTCCCCAAATCAGCTTAACAATCCACACCACAGCATGAAATACCATTTCCTTATAATGCATGAATGTGCAATGAGATACAATACATGTAGTGCATTGGGTAAAACAAACAAGACATGCATAAATGTAATACATTACTCCTACATTACTCCTCCAGAAGTCTGCCTTGTAGATTCAAAATCAACCTGTCCAACATAAATTAACTATATACAAGCAATACAGCTGACAGATCTATTGCAGCTGTGGAAGCATGTGGTCCTTGTAGAAGGTCTCCAAGAGTCCCAATTTAGCCTGCCAGGAATCATCACGAGCGATGGGTATTATGACACAGTGCTTCAGGGTCCAGGTGGTGAAGAAGCAGGTGGTCTTCTTAGCAACGTGAAGCTGACCCTGCACTTGGTGCCAGTATTGTCCTACTTAGTCCAATTTAGAACTTGTTTACTTAATTTTACAAAAAAACAAAGTTAGCAGCATTGTTTTACAAAATAAAGTCTAATTAACCCATTAAATACCAGGAAAGCATCAGTGTCATTTTAGATTTTTGCATTGGTTAAAAATCTAATCTTGGAAATTCACAACTCTGTAAGTCTTGTTCTTCATACTAGCTCTGACAGACCCCATAAGCTGGCCTTGAGAAACTTTACATGCCAGGATATGGCCTGACAAGTAGTGATTTTCACCTCTGCGAACACACTTCATCTTTAAAATAGCGCATCATATTAGAAAAATAAATAATTTCTCGTTCACACACGAAAAATGGCAGATCTACAAGCTCACAGTGTGTCACTTCGTGCCGTGCTGAGAGCTTGTACATCTGCTATTTCTGAAAATTTTGGACCCTCAGCCACAAACCGGACCCTCTCACCTAATGAAATTGAAAGGACACAATGGAAATAAGCACTCAAGCTTTTTTGTCTTCTATGCTTTTGTCAGTAATCTACACATGTGTTCATGTATATGCAATTGTGTCAATAAAAACTGAAATCATCAATCACCTTCATGCCTGTGGCTTTTTCGAATACCTTGATTCCCTCTTGCTCATTGGCTATCCCCCACTGAATAGACAGAACTCGATCCAGGTTCTTGCTTTCACACAGCTTTGAAATGAGGGACGGGGTCACACGCTTCGCAGAGAGCACACTGCCAAAATTGCTAGATGTCAGCCGACCCTTTCTGAGAGCATGCCAGAGGTCGTTGTCTTTCTGCCCTACTGTCGCTGTCTGGATGGCCATTAGACCGGGAGCCAGGCCCAGCCCTCAGAATGTTTTCTGCTAAAAATTTTTCACTATGATTTCCTGTTAGCATATACCTTGGGCCATCACAAGTTCATACTGACCACCCCCAACTCGGGGCCGTTTGGTCTCAGGGGCCCCAAAACCCCCTTTTTTGGGGCGAAATTATGTTAATGTCAATATTAATTTACTAAAATTACAAATTGTCATACACATATGAAATTCGGCAAGGAGTATCCTGACACATAGGGGTAAGTAGACAAATATGATTCTGGTGCTTGCTACCATTGTACTTTTAAATATGACCACAACATCCCCAGAAAAACAAAAAAAAATACTGTCCGCTTGACAAATTATAACAAAGATGATTATTTTCCAGCACTTTATGTTGAATATCACTGCCACACTTGTATATAGAAAACTTCCCATGTCCCTAAGCTTCAATTTGAGCCCAAGATGACCTTTGTATCTTGAACATTACTCTTTCTGTAGCCAAAATTCTGCATTATACCTCAAATCGGAGAAAATTGAGTATTCAGTCATAGTAGAGGCCCTTGGAGTGGTCCACGCTTATTTTCTTTTCTAGTTTGGATTTTTTGGCATCCTTAGGACCTCTATTATAGGGATCTTGATGATCCCAAGAAAAAAAGTGGTCCAAAGTTTTTTTTTCTCCCAATGTTATATTACCCCTATGAGACCTGCGGGATTGCTGGCTGGAACGCCGGCGTGTCTTTCGGAGACTATGGTGCGCTAGACGTAGCCCAAAGATAGAGATACCATTTGATTCTAGACAACCTCAGGTTTCCAATGGGACCAACCTTGGCATGCTACCTTGTCGGGAAGGGGGCTAAATACCTAATGATTCAAAGTTAGACAACATTTTGGCGAGGGAAAAACGGCCATCAACATTTTCCAAATGGTCCCTTGAGCTGTCACCTCAATATATGTGAATGGAAATGGGTTACATGGATACCTAAAGCCTCCCCTGTACAGGCATGCCAAATGTATGCCAATCTCATGCAGTTTTGGGCAGTATGTAATTTCCGCCTATTGTAAAAAGGAGACCACTTTACTGTATCTATAGCTGTACGAGACCACTGTACTTTATCTATTGCTATATGAGACCACTGTACTTTATCTATTGCTGTATGAGACCACTGTACTGCATCTAGAGACCACTGTACTGTATGTAGACCACTGTACTGCATATATTGCTATATGAGACCACTGTACTTCATCTATAGCTGTATGAGACCATGACTGTATTGCATCTAGACCACTGTACTGCATCTATATCCCACTGTACTGAATCTATAAATCATTGTACTGCATCTTAAGACCACTGTACTGCATCTAGAGACCACTGCACTGGATCTATAGCTGTATGAGACCACTGCACTGCATCTATGACTTAACTACTGTATCTATAGGCCACTGTACTGCATCTGTAGACCACTCTAGTGCATCTGTAGACCACTGTACTGCATCTGTAGACCACTGTCGTGATCTTTAGACCACTCTAGTGCATCTGTAGACCACTCTAGTGCATCTACCAAGTCTTCGCGGTGACCGCCCCCCACTGGGGGCAAGCTGTTCCAGAGCCTGGGGCCCCCCCAGGCTCTGTAGACCACTGGACCAATGGTCTATAGATGCAGTACAGTGGTCTTAAAGGAGGAGTTCACCCAAAAAAATGACTTATTTTCTATCAATTGCACACCCTATGAAGCCTTGAATCCATGGATTATTTTTATTTTTTGTCGCATTCATAAGCTAATAATTTGATTCCCGTCTCCTACCGGCTAATGTATCCGGTAGGAGACACAAAGTAGATTATTTGTGTCTCCTACCGGAAATACACACGGTCATCAAATTATTGTCTTAGGAATGCCACAAAAACAAAAATAAATCCATGAAATCAAGGCTTCATGGGGTGTGTAATTGATAGAAAATAAGTATTTTTTTGGGTGAACTCCTCCTTTAAGATGTAGTAAAATGGTCTATAGATTCAGTACAGTGGTCTAGATACAGTACAGTGGTCTCTAGATGCAGTACAGTAGTCTATAGATAGATGCAGTACAATGGTCTATATATGCAGTACAGTGGTCTAGATACAGTACAGTGGTCTCATACAGCTATAGATGCAGTACAGTGGTCTCATACAGCAATAGATAAAGTACAGTGGTCTCATATAGCAATAGATAAAGTACAGTGGTCTCATACAGCTATAGATACAGTAAAGTGGTCTCCTTTTTACAATAGGCGGAAATTACAAATTTGTACTGCATGCAAAAAACTGCATGGTTCCTGCCCAAAACTGCATGAGATTGGCATACATTTGGCATGCCTGTACAGGGGAGGCTGTAGGTATCAATGTAACCCATTTACATATATTGAGGTGACAGCTCAAGGGACCATTTGGAAAATGTTGATGGCCGTTTTTCCCTCGCCAAAATGTTGTCTAACTTTGAATCATTAGGTATTTAGCCCCCTTCCCGACAAGGTAGCATGACAAGGTTGGTCCCATTGGAAACCTGAGGTTGTCTAGAATCAAATGGTATCTATCTTTGGGCTACGTCTAGCGCACCATAGTCTCCGAAAGACACGCCGGCGTTCCAGCCAGCAATCCCGCAGGTCTCACTGGGGTAATATAACATTGGGAAAAAAAACACTTTGGACCACTTTTTTCTTGGGATCATCGAGATCCCTATAATAGAGGTCCTAAGGATCCTAAAAAATCCAAACTAGAAAAGAAAATAAGCAGTCGCGCGTGGACCACTCGAAGGGCCTCTACTATGACTGAATACTCAATTTTCTCCGATTTGAGGTATAATGCAGAATTTTGGCTACAGAAAGAGTAATGTTCAAGATACAAAGGTCATCTTGGGCTCAAATGGAAGCTTAGGGACATGGGAAGTTTTCTATATACAAGTGTGGCAGTGATATTCAACATAAAGTGCTGGAAAATAATCATCTGTTATATATATATTTATATATTTGTTATAATTTGTCAAGCGGACAGTATTTTTTTTGTTTTTCTGGGGATGTTGTGGTCAAATTTAAACGTGCAAGCACCAGAATCCTATTTGTCTACTTACCCCTATGTGTCAGGATACTCCATGCCGAATTTCATATGTGTAAGACAATTTATGTAATTTTAGTAAATTAATATTGCCATTAACATAATTTCGCCCCAAAAAAGGGGGTTTTGGGGCCCCTGAGACCAAACGGCCCCGAGATGGGGGTGGTCAGTATGAACTTGTGATGGCCCAAGGTATATGCTAACAGGAAATCCTAGTGAATTTTTTTTAGCAGAAAACATTCTGAGGGCTGGTTCTGGCTCCCGGTCTACATTACCTGCTCCATTGACAGACGCATTGCTGCAAGGATGTCATCACTGCCCAGGTGTTTGTGGGTGGCTATGATGCATTCAGTGGTGAGGTCCAGCAGAGGTTCCTGCACGGTTTCAGGCTCTGGCGTGAGCGCCCAGGAAATCCCTGCGAACCGGCCATTGAATTGACTGAGCAGCCACTTGAGGTCATCCAGGGTTGCTACAGGAGTCAGAGGCGTGTACTACTTCTTCTCTGAAAAAAGATCCTCCACTGCCTTGAATTTGTTGGCAAATTTTAAAGTGTGAGAACTATTTATTTAGATGCATTTGTAGAATCTACCTCAGGTCTAAATGGGTTTTAAACAACTAAAAAAAGAAAAACAAGTGTGCTCCCATTGGGGGGGGGGGAAGCTGTGCTCACTCACTCTGTGCCCCTTAGTCCCATTCAGTAGAGATGATTATAGTCAACAGAAAAAAAAGTTTAAATAGAATTAATTATGCAATCACATGTTGAAGATCAAATAAAAAACAAGTAACAAACACCTGCATGTTAACCCATTAAGACCTGAGGCCGATTCTACAAAGGCCTTTTAAATCAGTAGTTCTCAAACTTTTTTCGTAATTTCAAATTATTCAACATTTGTCAAACACTTTCAAGTATCACTTTCAATTTGGCAGTGTGCCGTCTGCGAAGCATGACACCCCGTTTTCCCAAATATAAAAAATAGCAGATGTACAAGCTTGCAGCACGGCACGAATGTGAGCTTGTACTGTACATGTGCTATTTTTGAATAGCCAGCACAAAAATCTAAAATGACAGATGCTTTCCCGGTTGTTAACCTTTAAAGGGTTAAACAAGGGCCACCAAACATAGAATATAATCAAATCAAATAAACTCTGTTGCACTGTGGAGGGCTCTGCAAACTCACATTTACTCGCCCAAATTAACGGCAACTTCTTTGATCAAGGGATTTTGGAGATTCACCAAAGCACAACAGAGTTGCACTACCGCATCAGCGTGGCTTCGCAAGGTGTGAGGAATGTTATGCAAGATTCTAAATTCTTTCAAATGAGCATTTGCCCTTTCAACATGGATCCTGCACCTTGCGATGTCTTTAGTAAGTTTAATCTCACTCTTTGTCATCTTGCCATGATTCAAAAATGGTGGGATATTCACACTGACTCCTTCTGGCACAATATCTCGGATTAGAAACCCTTTATCTGCTAGTATAAGATCGCCTGACTTGAAGACATTCAGGATCCCACTGTTGGCCACGATGGCCTTGTCAGAGACTGACCCAGGATACAATTTGCTGCAGTATGTTATCACAGCATTCGGTGCCACACCTAGCAGGATTTTAAATGAATGCATCCCTCTGTATGAGGAGTAGGTGTGCTTCTTGAGGGCCATGGAGCCTGGAGAGGCTATTTCAACATCTGTGCAATCGATGACCATTCTGCAGTTGGGATACATCTTGAATGACGCGGGTAAACTTGTAAGATTCTTCTCACGACTTGGCACATTGGTCATGATGTCAGTGAACCACAACTTGTGTAGAACATAGATGAATGTAAGTACCACATTTCTCACAGAAGTGGAGCTACACTGGAAGAGCTGAGCAAGATGCAAGTTGGTGTAGTTTTGACGGAGCTTCATGAGAGTCATTAATATCTGGTCTTCAAATGACAGGCATGTGACCTTCCAGCCAAAATGATAAACAATGGACTCTTTAAATCTCTTTGTGTAGCCAACGAACAAGTTGAACATGCTTCTGTCTGGGAGGCCAGTTTCCATTCTAAGGACTTTTTCCTTAAGGGTTGATGCAGAGTACGTGAAACGTTCACGTTTTGGATCATAGTCACCATGCAAACCTTCTTCTACAGGCAGTCTCTCTTCCACAGGTTGACTGCCCTCCATGGCCAGACTCTTTTCCACGGGTGGACTGCCCTAAGAGAGAAGATAATATAAGATCTTTATTCAGTTAAAGACAGCACAGAAGTTAAAAACAGGTAACAGGGGAAAAACGTACTGTAGATAAATGTACAACTTTATGGAAAGACATCAGTCAAAAAGAGAATGTACAAATAAGATGTGCAACATACAATATACGGGTGCTGCTCCACGTCCAGGCTCTTTTCCATGGGTGGACTGCCCTCCAAGGACGGATGCTGCTCCATGGCCAGACTCTCTTCCACAGGTGGACAGCCCTAAGAGAGAAGATAATATAACATCTTTATTGAACCCGCTGGGGAAATTCAGTCAAAGACAGCACAGCAGTTAAAAACAGGTAACAGGGGAAAAACATACTGTAGATACATTTACAACGTTATGGAAAGACAGTCAAAAAGATAATGTACAAATAAGACCTAAGACAAACCTATTGTGACAGACAATGAACTTGGCTTTGCCAATGACCTAAATACTTTCTATGCCAGATTTGAATAAGGATAAGGACAGGTCGTTCATGAAAGTCCTTGCGGTCTTGTTTCCAATGAGAACCTGTAAGCAATTGGGGTTAAGAGTCTTGCTCAGGGACAAATTTCATATCATCGGCACATATGCTGGGATAGCCTGGAATCGAACCTGGGGCAACCAGGGCCAGCTGGTTCCCTAGGCGGGCTCACTAACCACTCAGCTATGGCCGCCCCGAATCATTAGGTGATTCCTCTAAGTGCACTGAAATACTGAAGGCTGTAACACCTGTCCCCTCAGACAGAATTATCATCACTGAGGAGGATGTCAGGAGAGTGTTTCGGTGTACTAACGCAAGGAAAGCTAATGGGCCGGACGAGTGCAGTGCTTTTCTCCTCAAACTTTGCATCTGAGTTGGCTCCTGTGTGGCAACCAATATTTCAAACCTCTGTAGACACACACATAATTCCTCTGTGTTGGAAAACCTCGCACATAAAACCACTACCCAAAATCCAATGTCCAAAAGAACATAAGGATTATAGACCCATAGCTCTCACTTCAGTGACCATGAAATCACTGGAAAGAATACTGTTGCAACATCTTGTGAGTATAACTAAAGACAAATTTGACCCCTGTCAGTTTGCTTATAAGAAAGGTTGCGGTACAGAGGACGCGGTTGTCACACTGGTCCACTTCATTACAAAACACCTAGATAAGTCTAATAAGAATCATGCAAGGGTGCTGTTCTTAGACTTCTCTTCAGCCTTCAATACAATACAGTCTGATATTCTGGTGACAAAGATGGTACAGTTGGAACTGAATCCATACTTAATTCACTGGTATGCTTCCTTCCTTACGAACAGAGTACAGAGGGTGAAAGTGAACAAAACCCTCTCCTCAGCATTAACTACTAATGTTGGTGCTCCCCAGGGTTGTGTAAGCTCAGCTGTACTTTTCACACTTTATACTGACAGCTGTCGTACTGAGGAATGTCTGTCTGAATGTCGCATTGACAAACCAGACCAATACATTCTAAAGTACTCTGATGATACAGTCTTGATTTCTCTTTGGATAGTTCCAGTGATCCTGGACTGCACCAACACAGAGTAAATAAGGTGGTGGAGTGGAGTGATAACAACGCTCTTATCATTAACACAAAAAAGACAGAAGAGATTGTTTTTGGTGCTCCACTAGAGATACACAGATCCCCCATTACTATTCATAGTGAACAGATCAACCAGGTATGTTCGTATACATACCTAGGAGTAGTAATAGACCACCTTTTGTCATGGAAAGACCAGATTGAATCAGTGGGTAAGAAGACAAAACAAAGAGTCTATTTCCTTCGCCATCTGAGATCTTTTGGTGCTAGTAGACAGACTCTTCTTTTGTTTTTCACTTCTGTTATTATGAGTGTTCTGCAGTACTGTAGTACCACCTGGTATGGATGTCTGTCTGTAGCTTTAAAATCACAACTGCTGCAGCAAGTGAACATTTGTTCAAAGATTGTTGGACAACCACTTCAGAGGCTCTATACATCTACGTATAATAACAGTACGATAAGGTTGGCAAGGAATATCACTTCAAACACTAGCCATGCTTTGTATGGAGAATATAGGTTGCTGCCTTCAGGAAGGAGATACAGTGTTCCTACATACAATAAGGTCAAACTGAAGAGGCCCTTTGTCCATCAGACGACATTGAGGCTTAATCAGGAGTTATAAGCCAGGGGTAGGCTGAGTGGTGGACATTGCTCTTGTCTTTGCATGTCTTTATGTATGTATTTTGTTGTTTTCTTGTGTCATGTCAAATGTGTGTACTGTTATATGTTGCATACATGGCTGTTGGGTCGCAAGACAAATTTCAGTGCAAACTGACAATAAAGTATTATTGTATCGTATCGTAAGATGTGCAACATACACTATACGGGTGCTGCTCCACGTCCAGGCTCTTTTCCACGGGTGGACTGCCCTCCAAGGGCGGATGCTGCTCCACCATACTCTCTTCCACAGGTGGACTGCCCTAAGAGAGAAGATAATATAAGATCTTTATTGAACCCGCTGGGGAAATTCAGTCAAAGACAGCACAGCAGTTAAAAACAGGTAACAGGGGAAAAACATACTGTAGATACATTTACAACATTATGGAAAGACATCAGTCAAAAAGAAAATGTACAAATAAGATGTGCAACATACAATATACGGGTGCTGCTCCACGTCCAGGCTCTTTTCCACGGGTGGACTGCCCTCCAAGGGCGGATGCTGCTCCACCATACTCTGTTCCACGGGTGGACTGCCCTAAGAGAGAAGATAAGATCTTTACTGAAAGGAAATTCAGTCACCAAAGACAGCACAGCAGTTAAAAATAGATTACAGGGCAAGGGGGAAAAACGTACTGTAGATACATTTACAACACTATGGAAAGACATCAGTCAAAAAGATAATGTACAAATAAGATGTGCAACATACAATATACGGGTGCTGCTCCACGTCCACGGCCAGGCTCCCTTCCACAGGCAGTCTTTTCACACGCCCAGGCAGTCTTTTCACACGCGCAGGGAACCACACAGGCAGTCTTTTCACACGCCCAGGGAACCACACAGGCAGTCTTTTCACACGCCCAGGGAACCACACAGGCAGTCTTTTCACACGCCCAGGGAACCACACAGGCAGTCTTTTCACACGCCCAGGGAACCACACAGGCAGTCTTTTCACACGCCCAGGGAACCACACAGGCAGTCTTTTCACACGCCCAGGGAACCACACAGGCAGTCTTTTCACACGCCCAGGGAACCACACAGGCAGTCTTTTCACACGCGCAGGGAACCACACAGGCAGTCTTTTCACACGCGCAGGGAACCACACAGGCAGTCTTTTCACACGCCCAGGGAACCACGTTGGACCATTCTTAATTCCCTGTGTAAAGTGGCAGCTGCACACCCTTGCATACAGATTTGGAACCTTGTCTGCACGCCTGAAATAAAAAAAAATACAATCTTAGTTATCTTACAGGGTGTAGGCATGATAATAAAAATAAAAAGTGATCATATATACAGTAATATAATATATCAAATAACCAATCTAGCTACCAAGTTAATAAATACTGATAAAACTAAGACTTAGAATTTTGAGAGCTGTTTGAGCTGTAAGGCAAAGCAGGGGAAATGTATTTTGTATAACACATAAGGCAATTAAAATGACTTTACATAAAACAAGCATTAAGATATAAAGACAGCACAATACATGTTATTTGAAATGTATACTGAATGAGCTGTAGATATTTAAATATGTTAGTAGTATCTATTGCGGCTGATAGCAACTCCCAATAATAAATTGATCAGCCGGCAGGCTAAGCATGGGAGATAAAAACTGTATGACATGCATATAAAAAGACTTGCGTCCAAACAATAGCTCAAGTTTAAAATGTTTTACTTTCAGTGTCACCAATTATTACAATTTACAAGTTCAATAAATATGCAATAAATATGTGCCAAGAAATAAGTTAAACAGTGAGCATTACAAAATGCGGTCAGCAAAGATAGTGTAGCTCTCCAGCTCACCCTACCTCCATGGTCAAACCAGACATAAAGGTGAGCAGGTGAGTGCCATTATTTATAACCGCTGGAGGCCACCCACAGAGACACACCCATCATTAAGGTGCCAATGAGGTGCCTACATCTATCAATCTCCAATAATCCAATCTAGTGCACAATACAAATATAAACCCTAATTTGGCTCCTACAGTATCCTTATGTGGGTGAAGTTATAGGAATAAATTGAATGAATATGTAATTGGCAAAATTAAAACCTTCATGCAGTGTTCAGGTCAAATCTGACTGATTTTCAACTTTCCTGAATCATAAATAGTGTGTTTTTCATCTGATTGCCTCAAGACCTCATGATTTCCTCCTCACTAGGCATGTGAACATATAAAAATGCTGATCACCATTTTCACTGAATTTTAAGTTGTTTATTCAACTTTGTTACAGTGTTCTTGGTCAAAAATTAAATGGAAATGAATGGCCCGGAAAAGACTATATCATGTTCATCCAGGACACACACATATCATGTTCATCCAGGACGGACGCGCGCACACACACACACACACACACACACACACACACACACACACACACACACACACACACACACACACACACACACACACACACACACACACACACACACACACACACGTTGATCTGTATACATATTATGGTCTCCACTTTGTATTCACAATCATACTTTTCTGTTCTTTGAATAGAATCACTCGAGAGACTCATGTTGACCCAGAGACCCAGTGACCACTGGTTGGAAGAAATTATTATTTTACGAGTTGTGTTACTTTAAGAGCAGTTAACACTGAAATAAGTGACTGTAACAGTTGCCCGTTTACATGGGACGTTACACTCACAATAAAGTTACTAGTAACCTATAGCTGCTGATCCTATGCAGCTGTGATAGTTCACACAATATTAACATAATGTTAATACATAATAATACATAATACATAACGTAAATGTAAGTAACTAGATCACAAAGTGACATCGTATGAACCTACCGTATAAGTTTCCTCCATTGTTTACTCGCCGTCTTGTTCTTTGGGAATCTGTGGAAACGGCAACTATGAACGACTGACCGGTGATTGCAGTCGGGAACAAAGCACTGCACCATTCTGAACTACGTTCCACGACAAAAAAAAACACTTTAAAACAACATAAAACACAGTACACACGGGAGGCAAACAGAGCGTAAACGATAAATAGAAAAACAATGCACTTTGCAATGGTTTATGGGATACGTAGTTCCCTCATTCCAGGAAGTAAATGTAATTCGCAAGGATTTATGGGAGTGTAGTTTCCGCATTTTTGACACAAAATATGTACACAGTGTTGTACCCTGCCCTTTTTTTCTGCTTTATAATTATTCGTTTCACGCAAAATATATTGTTTATTGTCATGAGTATCAGGCGTCAGGGATGGCTTTGTACCAGGCTTAAAAGTCTTTAAATAAATACTTTCAGAAACGTCTATGGATTAAATGGGTGGTAAAAACACTTCCGGCACCTCCGTCGTTTTAAAAGGGGGCGGGAACTGCGATGCTCTGCCTGCCTGCCCCTGGGTGACATGACTCACATGCGTGCACTGCCTGTAAGCAGCCACCCGAGTGCGCCAGAGTGCAGGAATTTACACAATGCTCTGACACACACACACACACACACACACACACACACACACACACACACACACACACACACACACACACACACACACACACACACACACACACACACTGTCCATGTTCTCTCTCCATCACGGTGAAATAACACGGATTACAAGTCCGTAAATACACAATATTTTCGAGCTGCGTTCGTTTCCAGCGTTCGCACGTCTTACTTGTTATAATGTATTATAATCTGCTTAACACTATCATTACAGTTCTAAGCACTCATACATGTTCATAATGCTTATGACAATAACCAAAGCACATTATAAAGCAGTGGTTCTTAAAGTCGGGTCCAGGGAATCCTCAGAGGTCCCTGAGAGGGTTCCAGTGGGTCCCCAGCAAAATGAGGAACAGTTTAAACACTGGAGTCCTATTCAATGTTTTGGCTTTAAGAAAATAGCTGATCTACAAGCTCACAACGCGTTGTGAAAAGATACATCTTTTCTTATGAGGTCCCACAAAATCTTTTCAAATGGTGCCCTGCTGAAAAAACCAGCTTAGACCAGCCTAAGCTGGACCAGCTGGTTTTAGCTGGTCTTGGTGGTTGACCACCTTAAGGTGTGTTTTGGACGTCCAAAACACACCTTAAGCTGGTCTTGGTGGTTGACCAGCTTAAGGTGGTAGGTTTTGCTGGTTTAAACTGGTAGCTGGTTTAAGCTGGTAGCTGGTATTTTTGATGGTTTAGCTGGTTTAAGCTGGTAGCTGGTATTTATGATGGTTTAGCTGGTTTAAGCTGGTAGCTGGTATTTTTGATGGTTTAAGCTGGTAGCTGGTATTTTTGATGGTTTAGCTGGTTTAAGCTGGTAGCTGGTATTTATGATGGTTTAGCTGGTTTAAGCTGGTAGCTGGTATTTATGATGGTTTAGCTGGTAGCTGGTTTAAGCTGGTTTAAGCTGCTATCTGGTATTTATGTGTATTCAGGTGTATTCTGGATATGCAGTGACCAACTTTGCTGGAGAGGATGCATGATCATGGTGAATTTCAGCCAGGTGCCCACAGCACGTGGTATATTTAAAAAACAGTAGCCTACAGTAGCCTATATAAAAGTGAGCAAAATCCACAAAGTCATAAATAATCATGTATCAATTTCATACATAACAATAATTTATTAAACACTTATAAAAAACCCTCAAAAACAACATTTAAATAACAAATACATGTATAAATAAACACATAAATACATGAACTTCAACCTGAGGAACACACTAACACACACACAGTGTTCAAATGACTGGAAAAGAGTGAGAGAATATGAAAAATCGGACAGATCCGTCTTGATTACATGACTATGGAGATACTGTATACCGATGTGTGTGATGTTTGGAAAACATCTGTAAAGTTGCAGCCAAAAATGTGTCTTGCAAAAATCGGCCTGCTGGTGGCGCTATAAAGCATTACCCCCCCCTACACAGACACACAATTTCTTGTCCTTTCTATTGATGTCCTGGCCATGGTCCATGGCCTTCCTCTTTGTGAGAATGTTCTGCCCCTGCAGCCACCAATGGAAACAGTCTGAAAGAAAACAAACAAGAACCCCCAACAATAAAACAAATATAATTAGCAATATACTGCATGGGGTGAGTCAATTTGATGTTTTGAGAAAAACTTAAAGTAACTTAAACTTCACCCATTTTCAACCTTATCTTCATATAACTAACTGATCCTCGCTAATGTTCATTATACAATGGCACCATTTCTGTCTACTCGTTCTGCCACTCATTGGTGGAATGTGGACAGTTCAGAAACCTGCCTACCAGTGACATCACCAATGGAGATTCCAAGCTAATAGAAACTACAGTGTGTCTCTACCTGGAAAGTTTGCATGCAGAAGTAGAAGCCATTGTTCTTGCATTAATAATGAACAAATAAAGTTGTTCTAAATGACCAAACCTGCCTACCGATGATGTCAAAGGTAGGCAGGTTTCTAAACTGTCCACGACCTATCAACGAAACACAGAGTGAGTAGACATAAATGGTGCCATCTTAAAATGTGTATTAGTGAGGACCAATTATATGAAGATGAGTTGAAAATGGGGTGAAGTGTTTTTTTAACCCCGTGTTTCAGTTCAGTTAGAAAACATGCATTTGAATGAAAAAGGTGGGTGGACAGTGGGCAGGCAGTGGGCAGGCAATAAGTCAGATGGCTACAATGGACAACAACAATTTGGGGGAAAAAGCTACCCCTGCCACACATGCATGTAGGGCTGCCACTACCAATTATTCTACTTGCGATTATTCTATTGATTACTTTTTTGATCTACTTTTTTGATCTACAAGCTCACAACACGTCCAACGAGTTGCAAGCTTGTAGATCGGCATTTCTTTAAGCCATAAAATCGATTTTATTACAATAGAGTATTTTCTTTTATGATTGATTAATAAGCTTAATATAATCTCTTTTCCAGAAGGTGACATTCCCGTTTCCCGATCAGTTTTTCATAGCTTCATTTGATTTGCTCGGCAGCAGATATAAATTGGAAACAACCAACATCTCCATATGTGTTTCTGGTTGAAACAGTATGCTGCTGAGACAACCAAATGAAGGTATGAAAAACTGAACAGGTAACGCTAACGGGAATTCCACCTTCTGGAAAAGAGAACTACAGTCATGCACAGAGCAGATTGAATTATGAGATCAAGTCATAATGAACCCCCCCACCCCACAGTAAACATACCTCTTCTGAGTCCTGCGGTCAGGGGGGTTTGGCCTCCCCCTTGCTAGTGGGGCATTCTTTGTAAGGCTCCTGCATGGTCTTCAGGGTTGTTGTCCCCCAAATGGCAACAGCAAGCTCCTTCATGAACAGGGAGTCCTTGGTGTTTGCTGCCACCATCTTCCAGATCTCCTTTTCGAGCCACACACCAGAGCCAATCTGGACCTGAAACAGAAGAAAACAACACATGTTTTAGAAATTAAAAAACATTTTACCATGACATTTCAGACTCATTTTTGACAAAAGCAGGCCCACTTCAAACAGAATTTACTGTAAAGAAATTACATTTTCAAGGACCCCCAAATGTGGACCCATTTAGAAAAGAGTTGGTGCCATGGACCTCCAATAGAGAAGATGTTAATTGTTGGATTACATTTAGTACAGAATTCTACAACTGTCTATACTGTAGGTGGGGAGAGTTGAAGTAATTCTTATACAGTACATTGTCATTGGATTACATTCTAGCTGGTAAAATAGTAGTGAAATTAACCTTTTCCACCCGGCATCCCTATTTTGTTCATGCCATAGGCAAAACTGTTCAAAAAGAGTTCAAAAATAGCAAAACATAGCTGATCTACAAGCTCACGATGCATCATGACACGTTGCCTATTTTTGAAATGATAACTGTTTCTTATTTAGCTGGGGACACTGTGGAACCCCACTTTTAAGAACCACTGTCCTACACAGTATGTTTCTTCAATACCTTGTCACCGTTGCCGTCAAACATCCCAGGTGTCGATGCCAAATCGTCTGACTCGGGGGAAGAGGAAACAGAGGAAGTTGCAACTGAAAATGTAGAGAATCATATTTAAGCTCCTTTTGGCAGTATCACAGTACTTATATTGTACACATTGTCACCATTTTCCGTAGAACAGTATCACTGTCTAAACACACCTATGCTGTCACTGGTTTGCTTATCTGCAGCAGGGATGTCAGGCTTTGCTGCAGAGCTATATTGGGGCCCTTCCTCCAGTTTCTGTTTTGCAATCTCTAATTTGTTGCATCTTAAAGCATGAACAGGGTACGGAAAAATAAAAAATAAAAACTGAATTGATGTATGCCTTAGTAGGATACCAGTTTAATAATGAGCCTAGCATCTGTCCACTCCATTTAACATGCTTTCTATATAATGTTTTTTAACATTTGTGGTCAAGATCTAAGTAAAAAAGAACATGAGAACAAATAACCAACATATCGATATATACAAAAAGAGAAGAGCAAACTCATGCAACTGTTTCGTTAACATTAGTCATTGCTTACTTAGTTTTAAGATGCTGTAGGTCCAGCTCCAACTCTTTGGCCTTCTTCTGGGTATGACTGTACTTGACATTTCGTCGTGGATAGCTTGGGGAACAACAGCATCTCCACCGTATTCAGACGAGTCAGAGTCTAAAGGTAGTGCAAGTAATATATTTTGGATAAAACAAGATGTTTTTTGTTAGAAAGTTAAAGTGGAATAAAATGTAATTTTATGCAACCTGTATCGTAGAGTATATTAATACAATATAACTTATACAATCTGTATGTTAGAGTATGTTAATACAAATAATACAATATAACTTATATAATTGGGGTGGTTGTATTTAGTCTCCCTGCTCTTCTATTGAGACATTTAGATAGTGTCAAAGGTCATGTCTCACCTAGACACAGGATCTGACATGAATTTTGATCTGATGGTCAAGATTCAATGTATCACCTGAGCAAGCAGGCAGGCTCTATTAGCTCAATGGTAAAAGGTTACAGCACTTGCTCAGGAAACCGGGTTCAAATCCGGGGTAGAAGAGGAAAGTTACATAGTGCAGCTTTAACCCATTAAGACCTGGGGCCGATTCTAAAAATGCTCTCTAAATCCTAAAAGTTTTTTGAACATAAAAGGAAAAAGATTTGAGGTACAAATGTTCACTTTAAAACATATATATTCAAAGATTTTCAAAAATAGCAGATCTACATGCTCATAGCGCGCCACTCGGTGTCGCGCTATGAGCTTGTAGATCTGCTATTTTTGAAGCCAAAGGTCTAGCCAAAGAAATCAAAACAAAAATACACAGATAAGTTCCTGGTCTAAATGGGTTAAAATTTTGTATGCCCACTTCTTTGTGTCATCACTTCCAATTGTAACTTATTTATCCTGTATCCTGTATGAGTTCTGATTGGTTAAATGGTATTCCTGGAAATGCATTTTCGGCTTACTAAAGAGGTGGAGAGTCTGGGAGACCCCTGTTACTGAACAAGCAATGATTACTTTAACATTTAACAAAACAATATCACTTTACCTTCAAACTGTTTTCTTCTCTTTGTGGGAGGGAGGGGGGGGGGGCATAACACATAATGGTTCTCTCTGGGTTCCTTTTTCTCTTTCAGTAGGGCTGCAAACCATTCATTTTGGCCACTGCAGCCAAAGAAATGTGTAATAATAACACACACACACACACACACACACACACACACACACACACACACACACACACACACACACACAGACACACACACACACACACACAGACAGACAGACAGACAGACAGACAGACAGACAAGGGAATCATTAATGTTCAGAGTTCACGGGATATAAAACACTCTGTAGCTTCATCACTGAAAGCGTGTGTCCACACACACACACACACACACACACACACACACACACACACACACACACACACACGTCATATTCTGAATTTAGTTTTGAGCGGCACATAGGCAAGCAGTAGTGGCCTATAGTATAAATTATATTGTATATTCCCACTATAATTTATTGTAATTATTGTCATAATCCCTTTATCAAGACAAATTAAATAACTAAACAATGTGTAGAGTTGGGTCATGACATGAGTCACTTGTGATTGACTTCGAACACAGCAGCCTACGCACTTAATTATCAATACAGTAATAGTAGGCTAAAACGCCTACATAAATAGTATTTCTGTGTGTCAACACTCACCTAAAATGTCCGCCGCTTCTTCTTCTTTCTTTTATCTTCTCTGAAGCCGGTTTATAATTATTTTTGATGAATCCAAAGCAACGCAATAAACTTTCTACTGAAGTGAGAGCTGCAGCCTGCAGGCAGCTCGACTCAGATAGCATTCATTCTCCCCGCGTATCGCGAGCGGTAGTTCAAGGGTCACGAGCCTGCTGAGACAGTGTTGCCAGATTTTGTGAGAGAAATAAGCAGCCAGGTCTGTGAAAAAAATTAAGCCCAAAAGAAGCGACATTTAAACCTATTTGAAAATAGCCGATCTACAAGCTCACAGTGCGTCGCATTTGCAACACATTGTGAGCTTGTAGATCTGCTATTTTCAAAAATAATAAGTGAAATATTTCACTAATATTTACAAGCAACTTTACAGAAAAACAAGCCCAAAGTCACTTATAATAAGCAGATATGGCAACACTGCTCAGGGCCCATAAAGGGCCTGCTTCTCTGTAAAAACAGATGTACAAGCTCACAACACGTCAAATTGCGACAAGATGTAGATCTGTAGATCTGTTCATTTTGGTAACCATAGCAAAAAAAAGTGTTATTTAGAATCAAACTAGCATATTATTTGCCAATTGCGAAATTAAGTAAATAAGTTTGGATGAATGTTGTTATGATAATAATAATACATTATTATTATTATTATTATTATTATTATTATTATTATTATTATTATTATTATTATTATTAAATATAATATTTATGTCACATCACAAGAAAAGGACAAGAAATGTAAAGTCAAATACAATACAATACAATACAATACAATACAATAAAATATACTGTATATACTGGGGGGGGGGCAATTGTAACAGAAGAAAATCTTCACAGTCTAATGGCAGGTATGATGTCTCCCCGGGATCCAAACTAGTTAAAATAGCAGATCTGCAAGCTCACAACGCTTGTAGATCTGCTATTTTCACTGCATGCTTTTTTTTATTAATTGATGGAATTTCTTAGATTTTGTATTTATTTGTTTTTTTATTGATGAAGATTTTAGATTTTTGGGTGGGAAATGTTTTGAAATAATATAGTAATATATTTTTGTAGGAAACAAAAAAAGGGATCTTTCCTCGTGATGTGTACATGACCCGCAAATGGGCCCCGACCCACTGTTTTGGGAAACACACACGTGATCTAACCCAGTGGTCCTCAACCCTTTCAGGCCGCGACGTCCCAAAATAATCATATTTGAACTGGGGACCCCCCACCCTTAAAGCACTTGGAATGTAGGAGTTGATGCATTACGTTTAGTTTGACTCTATTGTGAAAATAGCAGATCTTCAAGCTCACAACGCCTCGCAAGGAAGGTGTTGTGAGCTTGTAGATCTGCTATTTTCAAAATGTTTTCTTATATTATTATTATTGTTAGACAATTTGGCCAATGTTTGACATTTTTTTATAGTATAGTTTGTTGATTACTTTTGATGCAGTAATGGTGTTTTTTTTTTAGGTACTAAAAAGGTCTTAAAGGTCCTTAAATTATCACTTCACTGTCATCTGGGGACTGGGACCACCCCCAAATCACGTGGGGACCCCCCTGGGAGTCCCGATCCACATGTTGGATCGGGATCTAACCAAACTTGACCAGCTGCTAAGCTGGTCTTTGCTGGTCTGTCCAGTGTCCAGCCATCTGACCAGCTAAGTCTAGCTGGTAAGCTGGTCTTTGCTGGGAAGTCCACCCATTTGACCAGCAAAGACCAGCTACCAGCTTGGCTTTGCTGGTCAGTCCAGCCAGCCAGCTGGCTGACCAGCAAAGACCAGCAGAATCCAGCTTAGTGACCAGCTAACCAACTACACTGGCAAACCAGCCTGACCAGCCTGACCAGCTTGTCCAGCCTGGTATGCCATCTAAACCAGCTTAAGACCAGCTAAGACCAGCTAAGACCAGCTAAAACCAGCTAAAACCAGCAACCACCATAAGCTGGTCTGTGCTGGTTTTTTCAGCAGGGTGGTCCGTGGCCAAATACAGTATATGTCAATTTGGGGGTCCTTGATATGAAAATGTTAGAGAACACTGTTATAAAGCATATATAATGACTTATATGAGGTCATGTATTGTATTATAATACTTCACTTTGCTGGACACTCACTGATCCTTTTTTGCAGGGATCATAGTGTATAAAATTTTTATCATGCATTACAATTACGGTTATAAGGCAGATTATAACTATATTATAATTATAAGTAGATCTATAATGCATTATAGAAATTCTTTAAGGACGCCCCAAAAGCCATAAACATTTAATATTATTCTTCAATTTGAAATAGTACATTCTGCAAGAGTATGATCAAACGTCCCCTGGTAGTAAAATCCACCATCAGACATCCGTCAGTATTACCTTAAGGACCCCCTCGAAAATGAGATGATGCATCTCAAGGGGTTCACCCTTCTAATAAAGGTACTATATATACCTCTTGTATGCTACATTATGCATCTCTCACATCGAAATGACTGCCACGGCTGCTGTCCTCCCACGCTGTCGACTTGAGAGCATGTTTTCTGACGTTGCTGCCGGTTTTAAAACCTTGTATGTCCAAAACTGTTACTTTCAGGACATGGAAAAATGAACCTGTGTTCCAATGGATCCGATATGGTTATTATTTAGTCACACGGTCTTGTTAAGAATTTACATTGGTGAAATATTTATAAATCCCACAGACACACTAAACCACACTTCATGGCAAAAATAGCCGATCTACAAGCTCACAACGTGCGACACGTTCTGAGCTTGTAGATGCAACTTTCACTACTAAGAGTGATGAAGAAGGGCATTACAATTAGCTGAAAAGAAAAAACGTAAAAAGTTCAAACATGTGGAGATACAAGGTTTCTGCCCTGACTTTAACACCATTCAAGCTACCTGTAACCAGAGGAGGGAAGCAGAGCACAGCATCATCATCATCTCACTGATCTGCATTGTGGACCTGATTATTCCTGTGTTCCCAGACACAGCACAAGTCATTTACACTTCAAACGCATAAAAGAGAAGAGGGAACTGGTTTATTCAATCCCTCGTTCCTTTTTACACTGCAGGAATACAGTAGGCGACATGCTGAATTATGTACAAGCCAGGCGTTCAAACACAAGCTCCTGAACTAGATAAACTTTTCATGCTGCTTAAGAGGATGTTCACAGCGAAAGCAGCAAAGAGACCACATGGAATTAATGTATGTAAACTAGAGCAAGACCGATGTGTCGGACTGGCCGATATAATCGGCCATAGTTTGATTATGCAGCCAATGTGTCCCAATTTATAATCACTGTGCCCCTATTTTGGGCATGTCATTATAGGTGAAAAGGTTTTCTAAAATGTTTGAATAGGGCTTAAGTGGGTAAATAAAAAATAATTCAGTTTGTGTGTATTTAATATTTACTTGTTGATTGTAAAATTAAAGTTAAATGTTCTTTTCATATATTGAAGTTTAATGTATACTTACTTTACACTTCAAATGCACAAAGAGAAGAGGGAACATTTTACTTTTTATTTGCTTCTAAGTTAAATGTTCTCAAATAGAAACTTAAATCGTATCTAAGTTTTTATAAATTATGTCAACATTTTTACAAATAATGGTAAAAAAATACAAAAGAGGACAGTTTCGGTATTATGTAGGATTCCTTTTCATGCACTCCATCAAGGTACTTGTGACGAGGGATGTCCCAACCAACCTGAGACAGAAATTGAGTATCTGCCAATGCTGTGTCCCTATATGTAATCTTTATACTTTCCTACATTATACAGCTGTATGGTTGTTGGACTGCATTCATTTCATGCGCGTTCTGCAATGGTACAGTATATAGCGTCACTGCTGGGCAGAAACCTCCATATTTGTACTTTTAGTTTTTTTGGAAATCAATATTGTACTTCATCGTATAAGTATTTGCGTCACGCAGTGAGGATGTAGATTGGCTATTTTTGCTATTTCTGAAAAGTTTTGAAAAAGTTTGATTTTGTTTTGAAAAAGGGCCGGCAGGTTGAAAGCTTGTTAATTCTGTCTGTGGGTTTTATGAATATTTAACCAAAGAAAAATATTAACAAGAGCTTTTGACTATTAATGACTACATTAATAGTCACAGGTTATTTTTTCCATTTCCTGAAAAGTAATGGTACATTGGACAAGATTTTTGCCCGACAGCATCAATATCTATAATATTTCAATACATGTCTTTCTTTAGTTTTGATGCAAGGGTAAGGTTTGCAGCTTCATTGCTTATGCAATGATAGACTTAACTCATTTGTTTTGCACTAAGATTGTCAGCATTCTGAAGTGAAAACTGTGATTCGAATTTGGTCAGAGATGGTCGAAAAAGAGAGGAAAATGAGGTTCAGGATGAATTTGGCCAGAATGTACCTTTAAAATGTTACCACACTGCAGACATTTTAGCTACTGGCCAGCTGCTAAACAGTATCGATTTGGTTAACCAAGGATCATTTTAGACAATTCTTTGCTTTATTTAGATAGGACAGTGTAGAGAAAGTCAAGACACAAAAGAGAAAAAAGGTAACCAGCTGGAATCCAACCAGAGACATTGCAGTTATTTGGTCAACTACCAGTGTTTAACCACTTAAGGCCGTTTCAGACAGGGGGCGATTGATGCGGGCATTCTCGCTTGGATAAGCAGGATCGCGGTGTTGCAGACACAAACACACGCATAGCGTGGAAAAAAAGCTGACCACAATCCAGCTCTAGACGCCCGCGGGCATGTGCATGAAACGAGCACGAGAATTTCACGGGACCGAGCCCGCTTGCCTCACCGCCCTTCAACTTGTCCGCACGTCCCAACTAATCACCTGCCTCTCATTAAAAATGTATTACTAGGCGCGTCAATCACTCCCCATCTGAAACGGCCTTTAAGCCATATTCATAATTTTCAAAAATACAGTAGCAGAACTACAGGTGTTGCTAGCTTGTAGATCACTTGTTATTTGAAAATTTCTCACTTGCAAACACTTTTCATACACTTGACACTTTACATATTGAGTTTTGAAAACCTCAGTGTGCCCTGGTTAATACACATTTGGCAAACTTTTTTTTTTTTTTTCCTGTGACACACTATTGTTTCCACAGTTGGATATTCATTTTGGGCTCAATCCTTGCACAGCCGGCCCGGGTTCAAGACTGACCCGAGGCACTTTGCTGCATGTCCTTCCCATCTCTCTCTCCTGCCCTTTCGTGTCTCTCTCTCTCCACTATCGCTGTCAAATAATAATGGCTTGCAAATGAGCCCAAAATAACAAAAACAATAATAACTAGACGCGTCGCAATTATGGGCAATTGCAAAGTGTGGTTGCGCCGACGCCGGTCGCAGGTCGCCGCCACCGGGACTTGAGGAATACGCTTGGAGGAATACCGTCGGAGGCCGCACGACGTGCCATTCGAATTTGGTGCTGATTGGATCCTGCGTTCGTGATACATGGCGTTTTGATTTTAAGAAATAGAACCCTCCCACTAAATAAATAGGCCCCACCCACAAATGTAGCAGGCCAATGACATCGTCCTGTAACTCCTGAGATCACCTGCTTTTCATTTTGAGAGGAGTGATCCCCCCAAAAATCATGTTTTTGCATCAAACGGTTACGTTTTGCGCAGTTGTGGCGCCCCCTATGGATCAAAGTGGAAATGCTTTTGGGGATTTGTTGAGTAAACCACCCTTGACATGTGATTCAAATTTGGGATTGACTGGACGTTTTGTTCGTGATTTGTGGGCTTTTTTGTAAAACGGGCCCCTCCCTCTAACTTTGGAAGCCATTTACGGACGAACGGTATGGACTATCAAAATTCTGTTTCACTCCAGATTATCGCATGGGTCCAGAGATCATGTGTACCGATTTTTGTGAAATTTGGAGAAAATATGTGGGAGGAGGAGCTAAAAGTGTTTTGAAGAAAATTCAAAATGGCGGAAAATCTATCCAGACGCAAATGGGCGTGGCCTATATGGGGAGTTGCGTCATGACCCAAGGAATCTAGGGGAAAAAAGATTTTTATTCTAGGACCTACGGTTCAAAAGTTATAGGCCAAAAACGTAAAGTGGGCTGTTATAGCGCCACCATGAGGCCGAATGGTGTGATTATTTATTTAAATAATTTCGGACTAAATTATAAACCTCCCCTCCAAATCTGGTAACTCTAGCTCTTACGGTTTCTGAGAAAAAAATACTTGAATTTGAGTTTTTTCACTTTTCCATTAAAGTGGATGGGGACATTTAATGCACTAATAAATCAATATCAATAAAACTATGCAACCAATCTCTTAACAAAATACAAGCAGACGATTCCCGGTGAGGCCGGTCATTTTGACATATGGCACTAAATTGGGAAAAATAAACTGTGGGAGGAGATGCGGTTGAAAAAATTGTTTATCTAGAAAGAAAGTTTCTGTAAAACAATAGTCTGGTTGCCCATTCGGGCAACCACACTAATAAATACAGAGTTAGCTGTGGAACAGTATCCCTGGAGCTGGTAGGAATATGTGTCCAAAATGCATATTATTCCAAAAGGACACTTTTCAATTCAACACTTTACAATTCAGCATCAGTTTATGATGCTTCAGCCTAGGGCTGAATATATATCAATATTATATATATTGCCACATCATGAAATTAGACTGGATATCATCTGTGATTTTGGATATTGTACTATCGTGATATGGCATAAGTCTTTTCCTGGTTTGATCACTTAAGCTCTGTTTTATATTTTCAAACATTGTCAAATAGCAGGTCACATCGTGATCTTATAGATCTGCTATTCTAGCTGCAATATCGATATTGAGGTATTCGGTCAAAAACAATCTGATCAACAGTCGGTCTGCTCATTTCCCGTCCTGAGCCCCACCATTCCCTCGCTCAAGTCCCACAGTCTCTTGGCTGACTGTCCATCAGTGGCTTTGGCCATCAACTCCTCCTCCTCGCAGTTAGCAAAGCACTTCCCCGACACCCCCTCCACCTCCGGGGAGCAGGCCAGGTACAGAGGAGTCTGGGCCCCCTCCAGTGGGCTCTTGAAGAAGGCATGGGAGGCTAAATAAAACAAGGGCCTGGCCAGCAGAGGGATGTGAACATGCCTGCCCAGCCTGGTCCTCACGATGCCCGGGGTGAGAGCGTTGACCGTGACCTGCGAGCCCTCCAGGCGGTGTGCCAGTTCCTGGGTGAACAGCAGGTTGGCTAGCTTGCTCTGACTGTAGCAGAAGGCCTTGTTGTAGTTGGTTTCGCTGTTCAGGTCCTCGAAGTTGATGTGTCCGTACTTGTACAGCTTAGAGGAGACAACCACGATGCGGCTGGGGGCGGAGCTCTTCAGGAGGTCCAACAGGAGGTGGGTGAGGAGGAAGTGGCCCAGGTGATTGACGCCCAGCTGCATCTCAAAGCCGTCCTCCGTCTTGGAGTAAGGACACTGGTAGAGGCCTGCGTTGTTGATGAGCACGTCGATCTTCGATTCCTCCTGATGGGCCCACAAAGAGGCATTAATACACTTTTAACCCATTAAGACCTGAGGCCGATTCTACAAATGCCTTCTAAACCAGTAGTTCTTTCAAGATTTTTCAAAAATGTTCAAAAATAGCAGATGTACAAGCTTGCAGTGTGGCACGAAGTGACGCGCTGTGAGCTTGTATATCTGCTTTTTTTTATAGCTAATGCTAAAAAAAAAAATGACACAGGTGCTTTCCCAGTTTTAAAGGGTTAAACTCAGCATTTCATTCAAATGTATCCAACAGGCTTGTGAATGCTTTCATGACTTCATGCTACAGTGTTATACATTGAATTATGTAATATAGAGTTACTGTTTTTAGTAAAACAAGACATACTGTAAACAACATATTTTAACAGCTCAAAACTCAGAGCATCACAAGGTGTAGTGAGCTTGCAGATTGGCTATTTTCACTGTGTGACACCATCATACGACAAAGTATAAAATAGGGCTTATGTGGAGTTAAGGATTTTATAACAGTGTTTAGTAATTATTGACTAGTGCCAAAATGGCTGCTATACAAGAATAATCTGTACATTTAGTAGATAGGACTTCATGGGTCCCGTATTTCAGCACCATGGACAGGTCCCACAGCACACAGGTCATCGGGTGAGGTGACACAATGGTCTGTTATGCTGCTTTTGACAAAGACTAGAATAAACTAGATATCAGCCATTCTCAAAACACTGGCAACTGTGTGTGAACATAGTAAATGTAGATCAGAATAAAAAGCCACACATTTTTGGGCAACATTTAGAGGAAATGGTGTAAGAGAAGACTTGTCAACAATTAGCTATGATCAACATTACTTTCATGATAGCGGTCATACAGTATACTACTGTTTCCAATACAATTAGCAGTCCTCCTCATCTCTGCTGATGGCAATGTTCCTTATCTAAATTGCATGAAAGTTAACCTACTAGCCTAGAGTAAAATCCACAGTGCTCATTTATCCTTTGTAACTGTGCTTGGTCCATTTGGTTACATTAATGTAACCAAATATACATTATAATGTAATATTATCTAGATAGATAGATAGATAGATAGATAGATAGATAGATAGATAGATAGACAGTTATTATTACGAGTCAAATGACTTACCTGGATGATTTCCTGACAGAAGCTCCGGACTGAGCTCAGGGAGGCCAGGTCCAGGTGCTTGATGACCACCTCACCCTGCTGTCCGGCTCGCTGCTTCAGATCCCGGGCTGCGTCCTCGGCGCTCGGCCGGTCCCGGCAGGCCATGATCACCCGGGCCTGGAGGCCGAGCAGCTCCCCCGCCAGGGCCTTCCCTATGCCGCAGTTCGCCCCGGTCACGATCACGGTCTTCCCCCGCATCATGTCGGCCGGATACCGGAGGAGCTTGGCCGCCTTTTTTGCACTGGGGAACAAGCGACGCATGATGTATAACACTCCACCGCCGACGACAGCGGCGATGATGACCGCTGTGGACATTTGAGCAGGTTCTGAATATCAGAGCAGCAAGGTATACATAACATAAAGGTCACAAGTGATAACAGTTATGTATCATGGAACGTTGTGAAACTACAACCACAGTGTTCTTCTTCTTCTTCTTTTGGCTTTCCGGCAGTCTCTAGACGCCCGTCGGCGTGTTGCTGCCTCACACTGTGTGTGTTAGGTACTGCACATTTTATACCGTGGCCTTACACCTTATGGTGAATGGCATGCCTGTGTCCATTAGAAATTCCATAACAGCTTTCACCACTGCACTTTGCTGTTCCTCCGGTTTAAGTATAATCCTCAGTGAGTTGCAAGACAGCCCTGCATCAAGTACTGCAGTGAACAGCACACTCCTGTCTCCTGACTCCTCTCTCCATTGTGTATTTGGCACATTCCATAAACACATGCTGCACAGTTTCTTCTGTCCCACATTCACACAGTCCATTTCCATGTTTCCCAATGCAAGCCAGTCCCCCTGCTAGGCCACAGTGTCCAAACCTCAACCTTTTCATTATCACCTGTTCTTTTCAGAATCAGAATCAGAATCAGAAGACTTTATTGCCATGACATGTAGACATGTTAGGAATTTGGTTTGATGCAGTGGAGCGCAGTTTACAACAGGACTGGTGCAAGACAGGACAAGACAGTGCAAACCACATCATAGTGCAACAACAAGTAATAAATAAAAATAAAAATAAGGTTCCCTTTTGTTGTTCCCCAGAGTGATGTTCCCTCCCCTAACACTATTTTGTACATTATAATAAAATCTTCCTCTTTCTTCCCCCTCCCATTCCTTCTGCCACTTCTGTAGTAAAAGCAGTTTTTATTTGTTTGTTTGTTTGTTTGTTTGTTTGGTTGTGTTTGTTTGTTTGTTTGTTTGTTTGTTTGTTTGTTTGTTTGTTTATTTAAATATTTTTTCATTAGTTTGCTTGTTTGTTTGTTTGTTTTTTGTATATTTATTTACTTTATTTTATTCTATTTATTTATTTGGAACATCTCAGTGGTGTAGTGGCTTCTTCCATTCATTTCCACCTTAGTATGCCTTCATAGGGTGGGAATCAATTATCTAATTATCAACATTTATCTGAAAATGTAATACATTTTTCAGAATTCCCCACTATTTCAACTTGGGTATTCCCTTTGGAGGAACACTTGTACATGGAGGGGGAGGGGGGTAGGTGTGTGAAGAAAGAGATCCCCTGTTGTTTAGCCAGAGGCGGTGACATTGGCTGCCACAAGGCGGCACAGCAGAGGTCTTGAAAAAACAGACACTTTTTCCATAGCTTGGCTGAGATAGCCCAGTGGTTCAATGTTTTCAGGCCGTGACGCCGTGACCTAACCTGACTCCGCCAGATGGGGGCGGAAACAAATGTGACGCAAGCTTCTTCCATCTGGCAGAGTCAGGTTAGCCGTGACCCCCAAAAATAATCATATTTGAACTGGGAACTTTTTGCCTCTTTCTCATATTATTTGACAATTTGGCCAACGTTTGACCAGTTTTTATAGTATAGTTTGTTAATTACCTTTGATGCGGTAATGGTCTTTTTTCATAACATTTTTTTTTTAGGTATTAAAAAGGTCTTAAAAGTCCTTAAATTGTCACCGCATATAGCTGCTTATAGTATAACAGCTTATAGTTGCATGATGCAAGCATGCAACTATAAGCTATCCATAAATGACCATTATTACGGATCATATCCACGAACCCGCCAACAAACATCAGGACATATGTGCATTGTGCAAGCACAAGCATACAAACACACACACGCTTTGCATGAGTGACAGCAAAATTGTGTATCATTCTCACATCATAGATGTGCAAATGGAAGGTTTCTCAAATTGCATTCCCTTGTGATAACATAAATATTCAAACATAAACATGAATTGCATGATGCTTGATAGACAGTTGTCTCTCAGTCTCAAGCATGGAGATAAACAGTGGAAATGTAGGCTATAGGCCTACATTAAAACAGTAAGGCAAAGCAACACGCTGACAGATTTGCATTACATCCATTCCATTCATAAAATATAGTTTCCACATGTTTATATTCTTGGAAAAGTCTAATGCTATTTTTCCTCCATTGAAAAATAAACAATTACAAAAGCTATTACCTGAGCCGGTCAGACAACATAACATTTGGACCATAAAGCTTTGCTTTCAGACAAAATAGAACCGAGACAACATAACTAATGTAGGCTACAGGTTGCACTTTTATGCATTTAAAACCCATATTCAATGAATAGATGCATCGAAAGGTGTCTAGGTGAATTAAGAGTGGGATTCCTCTATTACTGTACTGTAATGGTGTTTACATAATAGGCAGTGGTGTAAAGTAACTATTTACTAGTAGGCTATTGTAGGTAGGCTACTTGAGTAAATGTACTTACTTACAGTAGTAGTTATACTTTGCTGGAGTACTTCCAATTTTCAATAGTTTTACTTATACTCCAGTACATCTCAAAGGCAAATATTGCACTTTTACTCCACAACAATTATTTGAAAACATGAGTTACTAGTTACTTTGTAGATTTTGATTATTATTACAAAACCACTTCCGACCGATTGGCAATTTGAAAATAGCAGATCTAGAAGCTCACAATGCATGCTTTGCAATGCATTGTGAGCTTGTAGATCTGATATTTTCAAAGGATTTGTGAAGTCCTTGTGAAGTGGGACTTCTACTTGTAACAGACTATTTCTACAATAGGGTATTGATACTTTGACAAAATGTGAGTATGCTACTCCTTCCATCACTGTTAGGCTGCTTGAGTCTTTCTAGCTGCTAATTTAATAAATGCTCATATTTATCTGTAGCCTGTCATAATATTGCTCTAAACCAGGGGTCTTCAACCTTTTCAGGCCAGGGACCCCCAAACTGAGATGGAGCAGGGACCCCCTACCTCGTAGGCTAGGGGGGGGCTACCACATATATTGTATATTTATGTATAAAATTGTGTTTTATATTGCCTGCTCCTACGCACCTGCCCCAGTAGGTGTGCAAAATAAAAATTCTCTACAAAATATGTATAAACATACCATGTTATTGTGCATTGTGCCTCCATTTATCTGTTTGCTATGGATTCACGTTATTATGTTTAAACACAATTTGACATTTTGGGGGAAAAAAAGAAAAAAAACTTCAAACAAAAATATTGTTTAATCAAACAACAATTTCACGGACCCCCTGCAGTAGCTACCTCCGCGGACCCCCTGTTGAAGACCTCTGCTCTAAACTGCCACAAACAGACAACTCAAAGAACAGTTTTATTGGTTGTCCCTCATTATTACCTAACTTCCTCTCAAGTCTTACACCAGTTGCATCAACATCCCCGATTGTTCCATCGCGTGCCTCACAGCCTCAGTTCCTGTATTGGTCTTAATGGAGGCATGCAGGAAAGAATATGTTGTAGTAACTCTTGGATTTAAAACAATTAACAGTAAAGCAGCGCTGATCATTGCTGGCTGTATTAGACTACTCGATCGCCTATGGGACAATGCCCTGCGGATGTCTTCATAATGTTTGAAATCAGTACTAGGCCTACGCTGTGTTCTGATTGTAGGATAAAATAATGCGTTGGTTTCCAGTCCTGTATGTCCTCGCCGTCGTGGCCCCAGCTATCTGTACAGGTAATGTAATCAGTGGTGGGAATAGTATTCCAATTTTTTACTTAAGTAAAGTTCACCATCACTTCTCCTCTAAGGTAAGAGGATTGCTATACCAGTAGTGGAAAGAGTACTCACATGTATTACTTAAGTAAAAAGTATCAATACTACAATGTAGAATAAATACTCTGTACAAGTAAAAGTCTGGAATAAAAAAAAATACTTGAGTAAAGTACAAAAGTATTGGTATCAAAATGTACTAAATGTACCAAAAGCAGAAAGTACTTATTATGCAGAATGTCCCATTTCACAAGTTTTCAAATGTTTGAAATGTATAAATTGTGAGCTTTTAGATCTGCTTTTTTTCAAATAGCTGAAGTAGGCTTTGTAATAATGTTTTGTAATAGTAGTATAAGTAAAAATACTGAAAATTTGATAAACTAGAAGTAAAAATACCTCAAACTTTTACTTACAGTAGCCTAAGTACAGTACTTCATATGTACAGTACAGGAAATCATATGGGCAAAAATATTTTCATTGTGGCTAAATAGAAACTTGTATACTATTTTGATATCAGTTTCAGTATCATTACCATGTTGGTTTCACTGTGAGTATTTGAAGTCTATTTGGATTAAAGCTTTAGTAGCCTACTGAAGATTTAATCCTAAACACTTCTCTGTGGCTTTGGCTACTAAATTAGTAGCCAATATAATTCTTATCAAATTGGGTCATCTTTAATAGCTAGGCTACAATTGAGAGCATTTTAATGCATCTAGATGTAGCCTGTTTTTAGTTTTTTTTAATTTATTTATTATTATTATTATTATTATTATTATTATTATTTTTCTTTTAATACTATTGTTTCTATTAGGTCAACCAGAAGAGTCATGCACTGTACAACCCAGACATGAATATGTTGAGCTGGGTTCTAATATCACAGTAACATGCCAGAGCTCCTGCAGACCTGGCAGAAGCTACTGGACAATTAACAGCAAAAAAGAAGAAGTCAACCTCTCAGCGACCATCGACTCTTCATATGCGGTGCTGTTTCTTAAGAAGTTCACCCACCACAGTGCTATAATACAATGTCATAATTCTGTCACTAAGCGGGTGCTAGGAGGAATGAGGATACAATCATACAGTAAGACAACTATTTGGGCCCTGTTTTATAACTATTTGGGCCCTGTTTTATTCATATGGCAACAGAAGTGTGCGGTTAAGATTGATAATGATCTATGTCCCATTTTTCATTAACAGCTAAACCCAACAACGTTTCATGCATCTTACAATACAGCCCCAACGCATGGAGTCTGCCAGACCTGTTCACGTGTAACTGGGAACACAAAATGAATTCTTCATTAGAAATAGCCTATTCAATGCATATAAAAGGGTGAGCTTAGTTTTTTTGTTTGTTTTAATTTTTGCAGCAGTTAATGGTGGACTGTGGACACGCTTTCTATTCTGAATTAAAACTATTTTTCCCTATTAGTGCTTCATCGCAAGTGCCGAAAGTTGTTGGAAGCTGCAGCAAAACGTCCTGCTCACTCCCAGAAACACCTGACCATAATGAGAATAGCTCTGTCATTGTGAGAGCTAAGACCAAGGCTTGGGAGATTGACTCAGCACCTTATGAATTTAATCCCTATCATATATGTAAGTTATGTCACCTCTGTAGAACAAATATCCAGCTTTATTTTCTGTTTTTGATTAACGCTCTATACATCTGTGATCATGTGCTTTCATCTTCACATTTCTTCAGGGCAACTGCGTCCTCCAACGATACATGTAAAGGCACTTTCCAACCATCTGCTGGTAGAATGGGACCAACCACTCCATGATCAGCAGATCATTTGTCAAGTCAAATATGGCGAGGTATGTCTCTCACTGGGCACCTCTTTACTGTTCAGTAGGGCTGACCGCAACTATCATTTATTTTCAAAGGGATTATTCTGTCAATTTTGTTTTCAATTAATCAAATTATCTTGAAACGTGTTCTTTGAAAAAAAGTAAATGTGTTATTCTGCGGTGAACATTTAGTGAAAATAGACAATCTACAAGCTCACAATGCGAACATTGCATTGTGAGCTTTTAGATCGGCTATTTTCACCGAATATATTAAAGGAAAAAAGATCGACAAGCTCTACAAGCTCACATCGCTTAATGTTGTGAGCTTGTAGATGCTATGTTCGCTATTTCAGCAAATCGATATATATTTCTAAATAATCAATTAAATTGATTAGTTCGATTAACTGCTGCATCCCTACTGTTCAGCACAGATGTTGTACCCCCATGGAACATTTATTCACGAACTGACATATGAAAGAGTTTTGTTGGTTAATGTCAACTCCATTATGAGTCATACATAATGGAGCCTAATTAACTGTTCTGTTTCTCATTCTACTTTAAGCCTCTTGGTGGAGAAAACTCCAAGGTAAGACATTTAGCACATTTCCCTGACATCAAAGATATAAATGCAGTTGTCCTGAAAAATGTCAAGCCAATTGAGCCGGCCACTGTTGTTTGACATTATTATAAGCCTGGATGGTGGTTTAGAGTCAGCCCTTAGTGGTGAGTGACTGAACCATTTGTTGGCTCACTGATGCCCCCCATTTCATCACTTAGCGTGTCCTCAGTCATTCTTTGAAACCTGGGGTCGTGAGCGTGCGTGTGACCACAGAGGAAGTGGAATCCTGCACTAACTACACAGTGTCGGCACGATGTGCGTTAGCTGAGGCCCCCTGGAGCACCTGGAGCCAAGAGAGAACAGTTCTGTCTGAGTTGAATGGTAAGGACACTGTGCTGTACCACAGTGCTGCTCATCAGTGCTGGCATGTGATGTACTATGTGGTGTGGGTTGCCAATGTGTGTGTGTGTGTGTGTGTGTGTGTGTGTGTGTGTGTGTGTGTGTGTGTGTGTGTGTGTGTGTGTGTGTGTGTGTGTGTGTGTGTGTGTGTGTGTGTGTGGGGGGGGGGGGGGGGGGGGTTGAACAACACTGTGAAGGACAAAAAAACTGTCAAATGCCCTTGCCTGTGAAGGGAATTATGTTTGTATAGCACATGTTGAGGACAGATGATGCCGCAGTTGAATCAAAAACCTGCAGAGAAAACAGAGTCAATCAATCAATCAACTTAATTTTTGCAGACTCAGGGGTCCATTAAAAACATCTATTACAACAACACAGAGACAGCCATAGCAGTGTTTCTAAAGAGTAGACCGACATCTTCTAACACTGAGGCAAGGGTTAGACAGCAGCATAATTATAGACACATACATTTGTACAGTACATACATTTTCTCAAGGGCATGAAAAGTGTTGACTCCCACAGTGCAGAACAACTCACTTGCACTGCACCACCTTGGTTTTCTCAATAGTATACACATGCAATCATTATAAGCAACCTGAAGCTTATAGATGCTTGCCTTCCTGAACTTAACCCACAGGGGGGCGGTATAGCCTACAGGGCAGAGTACAGTATGCTCTGAAGAGGTTTATGTTCACATCAATTGAACATGAGTAAAATGTTCTCCTGTTGTTAGCTTGAGCATATAATATACGGCGCTGCCTACACAGATCATCATCATCAGTCAGTTGGTCTGTTATAAAATTCCCCAGATACTTAGCGTTGCTACTTACAGACAACACTTGACCTGACAGATAAAAAGATGGAAAGGAGAGATCCTTATCCCCTCTTGTCCTGCAAATCATAACAACACTCTTTTTGGCATTATATTTCACATCAAATGCTGCTCCATACTCAGAACATATATTACTGTGTATGTAGCAGCTGTTGAAACCCAGTACTGCTAGGAGAAAGTATAGCCAAATCGTCCGCATACATAAGATGGTTCACTAAGGTGTTACCAATCATACAACCTGTCAAACCACTTCCCCATCTAACCTGCATGCTCTGGTTAGCATACCAGTATGCCAAGTTTCCGAACACTCTTTATAAGAATCTTGGCATACTGGTATGCTCTGGTTAGCATACCAGTATGCCAAGATTCTTATAAAGAGTGTTCGGAAACAGTGCCCATACCCTAGGTGGGGTTGGCGAAAGGGCCTTTCTGTGTGCAGTTTGCATGTTCTCCCCGTGTCTCCTAGGGTAGGTACCCTCACAAAAACATGCAGTAATCCTGGTCACTATACTGCCTCCCCCTGGCCAGCCGGGGCGCCTGATGGAGGGGAAAGGAACTGGTTGGAATATCGTGTTCCTTCCACGCGCTACGTCCAACCAGGGAAACTCTCCCCTGTCAGGTGATAAGAAGGTCAGTTGGCTCTCATGCATTGAAGGAGGCATGAGCTCGGCCCTGGCCTCCCTAGGTTGGCAGAGGGAAGGTAGTGCCCAGGATTACATAGACAATTGGCACTGGGTGTAAAAAATAGGGTTACAAAATCGTGGGATAAATATTTAGAGAGAAAAAAAGAGTGTTCGGAAAGACTCCAAAACATCCATTGGTTAAAATGTGGTGGTAATCTGTGCTACCTTTAATATTCTCATGAAAGACATGTCTGATGTCACAACTCCTGAAGCTCTTTAGCAGGAATTTGAGTTGCAACATGGGCTTCTTTGCCACGACTCTCTCATTGGATAAAAACAGGAGTTTCAGTTTTATTGCTTTAGAGTAGTTAATCTTTCTCATTCTGGGCCTTAGGGTAGGCACGATGACCTCATCATAATTTACTGAATATACGCTAATACTTCACAGAGAGCAAGTTCAAGTTCAACCTGTGGCGGAAAGTAGGTGAACCGAAAATCAGTAGAATGAGAAGAGTTTGGGTCATGTGGAGGGTAAGGAGCCTTAATGTATCCTTGAAACATTTTCAATTTAAATGGTGAATTATTCACATGGCTGTTGCTTCTTGCAATTTTTTGTGATAATAAAATGTTCAAATTTGTTTTACAGGCGATTCCACCAACATGCAAAGGCCAATTTCAATACCACATTCAAGGAATTCCTGACAAGATGAACCTAAATGTCATAAAAGCTTACACGGTTGATAATGTTCATGGCTCTGTGACTTGTGCTGTTGATATGAAAGAAGATGCACACATAATCAAACTGATGGTCTTGCATAATGCCAACCTACTTTGGACAGAATCCATTTATGTCCCAGCCTTTGGAGCAAGTGAGAAACAGTTTTTGAAGTTGACACTCAGCATTTGTGCAATGTATTGTTTGCCATGACACATGATAGCAATGAGTGATGTATGTGTGTGTGTGTGTGTGTGTGTGTGTGTGTGTGTGTGTGTGTGTGTGTGTGTGTGTGTGTGTGTGTGTGTGTGTGTGTGTGTGTGTGTGTGTGTGTGTGTGTGTGTGTGTGTGTGTGTGTGTGTGTGTGTGTGTGTGTGTGGGGTCAGGTCTTCCTCGGGTCAGCTATCTCCAGACCACAGCCTGTGACGGTAATATTCTGGTCAGCTGGGAGGCCCCTGTACGTCCCGTCAATGGCTACATGATTCACTGGACCCATAATGGTTCCAAATACTTCTGGGCGGAGAGCAAAGATACCAACATCACATTATATGGTTTGTTGGAAAACATAACTATAACGATGGGTGGATGGATGGATGGATGGATGGATGGATGAATGGATAGATAGGTGGAGTCATCCACAACCTTGTGTGAGCCACGTTGACTCAACTATTAAACCCTCCGATCAGTTTGTATCATCTTTTCCATTGTCTTAATGGCTGTGGTAATAAACAGCAGTTAATGGACATCTTGGTGAAAACAACTCTGTGAAAGGAAATGTCACAATTGAATGAGGTCTGATGTGATTGTGATATAACTGCTGCACCCTTTCTAAGTCAGTTCAGTTATACTGTAGAATGTGTAGATAATTAATAAAGGAAGAATTATACATTCTTGATCGACTGTATCATGATAAGACAAAAACAACATTCTATGGAGAAAAACAACAACCACAATGTTTTGTTAAAAATTATGAAAACTGTCGACCCCTAGTGTTGGTGTGGGGAGAGTGTTTCCACTGTGGTGGGCAGGAACTTTACCCCTGCGCCACTTCGGTACCCCCTGTATACCTTAAGTAGTCACATAGAACTCATGTCCACATAACACTTGATTTGTGCTTATTGTTTTTTGTCTTACAGACCTTGAGGATTTTACACAGTACAACATAACAGTGACTCCGCTCTTCGATAACGAGACAGGACTTGGTGCTTCAGGTCTTCAGATTTGCTCCAGGGAAGGAGGTACAGTATGAAGAATGTGATCACACACACACACACACACACACACACACACACACACACACACACACACACACACACACACACACACACACACACACACACACACACACACACACACACACACACACACACACACACACAGATATACTGTATGCGGGGCATAGAACAAAATAAATCAATGAAAAAAAGTAAGCAAAACATGGAGAATTTGATTCAGGTGCCTGGTGTCTTACAGCAAAACAGATCAGCATTTAATTTAGAAATGATGTGGAAGACGATAGACAAATGATCCCCCAAATTGATTATTAAAACTTCTTTGATTACTTTTGTATGATTTTCTAGTTAGATCATTTGCTATTGTGAGTGCTAGGCGTGTGTACAAATGTAAATATAATATTCACCACCCGTTTAATATTCACCCCTTTATGAACTTAGCTCCAGAGGCTGTGTCCATCTTCGACAACATTGAACCAAAGGACATAAGTGCCCGCGTCAAGTGGAGCATCGAGTCTCAGAAACAATGCAGTGGCGTGGTTGTCAACTACATAGTATTCTACAAGGCAGAGAACGACATAGAGCTCAGTGAGTAGTCCCGATTAATGCTTTGAAGTATCATAACAACTGCCTGTAGAATGAGTTGAAGATATCGCCTTCTTCACATTGTATTGAAGTCAGCGTGATGCCTTTCTTCTCAGATGTAACTGTCAATGCCACCAAGTGGGAGGTCTTATTGCAAGAGCTGAAACCTGAAACGATGTACAGGGTCCACGTCACGGCTGTGTCTCTCACCGGGAATACCAGCAGCAGTTACAGGCACTTTAAAACACATTGGGTTGGTGAGTCATCCCTTCAGTTACTACTAATAATACCTCAAACTGATTTGGGGGAAAGGCAGAAGAGACAATATTCAAGTTAATTTATCCCATTAAGATCTGAGGCCGATTCAACAAATACCTTCTAAATCAGTAGTTCTCATACCTTTAAGATTTTTCAAAAATGTACAAGTCAGCTTGTGAGCTTGTATACTGTATCTGCTATTTTTGAATAGCCAACGCAAAAATCTAAAATGACACAGATGCTTTCCCGATTTTAATGTGGTATATAATCTGGTTTTGAAGAGATAGAACAGATTGAACTCGTAGGATGGGGTTGTTTATATTCACATATTGGCCTCCCCAAAGCTTGGAAATACATTGATAGTTGAATGGCAATTGCCAAATGAGAGTGACATGATTTAATCTCCTCCACAATGTGTATTAAAGTCAAATGTTCCACTCACCACAAATGTTAGTCAAGTTACTCATTGCAAACCAGAGTGAAGCTGCTATTCCCCAAATGTTTGGTGTTATAATTTCTCAGAATAACAAACGTTGGGAAACCTCATTCAACAGCAACAGAACATCAGAGCACAATCATTTTACTCTATATGTACACAAGACATAACCATAAAGAACCTTTAACGTCACATGCATTTCGTAGAGATCTTCTGGACGATGACATCCATTGGACTAATGCATGTTTCAATTAACTTCACTGTCATCTACTTCCCTCTGTTAGATCCTTACCTCATCGTGTCCATGATCGTGTCCATCTCCATCTTTGTGGTCATCATTGTCTTCCCTGCAGTATGCTGTATTGTCCAGTAGGTTACAATGAATTTGTGAACTATGCTATCAGTTGTGCCTCTGGCTATTAACCACTTTAAATCTAGCGTCCCTATTTTGGGCATGTAGTTATAGGTGAAGATTTTCTCAAATATTCAACGATTTTCAGAAATAATAGCAATAGCCGATCTACAAGCTCACAACACATATCACAACATTATGTGAGCTTGTAGATTGGCTATTTTTGATATTCATCGTACGACGATGCATAGTGGGCCTAAGTCGCGACCAGTGCTTATCAGTTAAGATGACATTGGATCAAGAGCTTTGCTGTATAATCAAGTCTGTCAAACCTAATAACAGCAATCACACTGTGAAAGAGCACTTATTCTGTGGTCCAGGTTTGACCATACTACTATGAAACCAAAGCTAAACTGCTTCGTGCTATTTATGTTCTCTTTGGTAGGTGGAAGAAATGCAAACGGAAGAAGGTGCCTGACCCGCGTCTCAGTTCTATAGTCTTGTGGGCTTCCCAGAATCACCAGAAGGTAAAACAGAAACGCACACAAAAGTGAAGATTTCTCTCTCACATTCACTTGGCTGAACAAACTAGCTGGAGGAGTAAACATAGTAAGATCTGTTGTTTTATTGTTGTTGTTATTGTTGTTTTAATAGCTTATTCAAGTACTGATAGTAGTGGTAGCCAAGAATGTCACCAATTTTGGTGACATTAGAGCCAATAAACTTTTGAATAATCACATTATACAATTCTACATTTAATGTGGAAGATATTTCACCGAGAGACCGCTTTTCTTTTGGACAAGTCTTTTTTTAAACAAACAGATTATTGGTTACCACCTGTCTGAAGTTGAAGCTGTCTGTGTGTATGTGCGTGTTTCCACAGATAATGCCTGTACTCACCAATCCATCTGAAGGCCTGACCATGTGTGATAGCATTTATCCTTGTGAGCATGAGCAAGACACTGCCACAATTTACACCACCTTGCTGCACACGGGCAACTGGGACATTACAAGCTCCGGGCCAGCCAATGACCAGACAGAGCAGTCAACATCTGACCTCAGTGGCAGCAAGGCTGGTGAGCGAGATGACAGTCTGCCAGTAGAGAAGACTTTACTTCAACTCTGCCCAGCCAAGCTCCCTGCTGCAGGCTCACAGGTGGAGAAGCCAGGTAATCCTTCTGTAGTGCCAACAACAGTACTCCTGCCTTCAGAGATCAGCCTTCCAAACCCATACCAAAGCCAAACGGTTGAGGAGCCTCCTGTCTGGAGCACTACTGATGCATGCAAGCTTCTGCAGACAATGGAACAGCAAGGAAAGATGACACCGCTGAGTGTTTATGTCACTATGAACATGTTTGAGCAGGGACAGGCCAGGTAAAAATAAGAATGGGGACTATGTGAGCTGTTGAACATCCCTGGAGTCATTAAAGTCTGCTAGTGTTTAGCATCAGTTATTGACCATTAGCGGGGTTCGTGTAGCATTAATCTTAAAGCTACCTCTGTATTGTGTACAATCTAAAGTAATTTCTCTCTTTTTAAAGCCTTTTTGCATTCAATACAGAGAACTGACCACTAAGAATATCAGTTGTGTGTATTTTGGGTCCAAAGCAAAAATATTGAGTGTGAATTTTCTGCCACATCAAATGAACATTTACTGTATTTATATTTATCTGATGCTCTTTTTCTGAGTGACTTTCAAGTGCACTCACAGAACAAGCTTTAATTTCTAGTTCACAATCACTAAATGAAACAAACAATAAACTGCTCATTGGTCATAATAACCAGCTCAGGCAATGTCCCTTTGATTCTAGGAAGACCATGTTATATGGAAATATCAGAATGGGAACAAGAGCAAAGAAGAATTGTCATAGATGTAAAAGTATAGATACATCACCATAAGCCCCCTTCCTCCATGTTTGCAGCCACCTACTTTACTGGTGTATCTGATTATGCTTATTGCTACAGTATGGATACCATATCCAACAAAGATACATATTGTCTCTGTCAGGTGGAAACCTTGTACTGTATGTCCAAAACAGTTACTTTTCAGGAAATGTAAAAACTAGCCTGTGTTCCAAAGGATTATTAGTCACAAGCACTTGTTAATACTTTTCATTGGTTAAATATTCATGAAACCCACAGACAGAATGAACCTCTTTCAACCTGGGGTCCGTATTTTGGGCATGTAATTCTCGGCAGAAAAAGAAGAAGAAAAAGTCAAAAATAGTGATGATAGCAGATCTACAAGATGTCAACACAATCACATCACAACTACGAACTTGTAGATCAGCTATTTTCACTGCTTTTGTAAGACACTGTACTATGACGAAGTATAACATAGGGCTTAAGTGGTTAACATTTGGCATAAAGTTGTCTGTTTTATAACTGTTGTATCTCTTTGGAGACTATGAAAAGGAATATATATATATATATATATATATATATATATATATATATATATATATATATATATATATATATATATATATATATATATACATATACCCCTATATATATATATATATATATATATATATATATATATATATATATATACATACATATATATACTCTCATATCTGCTCCAATGTCACTTTTTATGTATACATTTTTGGTTTAACAGCCAACTAAGTCACAACAAAAACTCCCCGTCCCTACAGAAAATAAGAAAGAAAGAAAAAAGAAAGGAAGAAAAGTACTAGGTAATAAAAGGGAAGGAAAAATATGAATATATTTTAACTATATCTATATATGCTTCGCCCGCTAGATGGCAGTGACGAATCGGGCAAGGCTCCATTGTGCTGAACGTTTGTCAACAGTCAAGAAGAAGACAAGTTAGCAAAGCAAGCAAGCTGAAGCAAGCAAGCAAGTAGCCTAGCTAGCTGTGCTCATGAATGAACTACCAGTTAACCGTTGGCTAAGCTTAGGCACCGTTAACAACACAACTTCTGGACACACAGAGAGAGACAGAGAGAGAGAGAGAGCGGAAAAATAACTATTTTTAATAGAGTAACCATTTCTACGACACGCGTGAAAAAGCTCGCAAAACATTTTTTTTTAAATTAAATTAAATTTGGCGGCCAGGTAAAAGTAAGTTCATTGAGGGTCTGTACAGCCAGGGCCTCGACGCGTCGCATTATAACGACACCACACTGTGTGGGTCTGATGTGTCCACCGTGAGAAGAAGAGGAGACGATTCTTCTTTCTGGTGACATTCTGTGGGACCCCTTCTTTCTTCCATAACAATGTCACACACCGGACCCCCACCTCGGTGGAGGAATTGTCCCCGACGGGGCCAGCCTGTGGCAGGTAAGAAGAAGGAGTGGAGGAGGAACCTAAACATTAGCTTGGCTGCTGGAAATAGCTAACATGTTTGTGTGTCTGATGGAGACTCTGGGACTGAATCATTTACTTTAAAACGTCGTCACACACGGCGTGCGTCGCGTCGAAAACAGGAGATCCACAAGCTCGTCCGCGACGCGTTGTGAGCTTGTGGATCTGCTATTTTCGTTAGAAGGCTGATGCTGAGGCTTCACTTCACACTGTGCTGCTGCGCCACCGCCAGCCGTTATAAACGTCGTTGTAATTAACCTGCGTTTGTTTGAGTTACCAGTGTGTTGTTGTTGAATTATTTGGACGTGTAATTAAAGCAGAAAGGGTTCTTTTATTAATTTAAGAGAAGGTCTTTGTTTATTGGGAGCTTTCTTTCCCCCCTGCTCACACTTCTTTAGCTTGTTGGTGTTAGCAGCATCTGAGTTAGCCCTGTAGGATCACGTGTCAAAACAAACCCAGTTTAAAGGCTGTCAACAGCCCCAGGATGTGTTTTTATGGGAAAAACAAGCAGCATAACGCCAAACTAACGTTACTAACTTAATTAGATTGGTTTATTTAAACCAGGGGACGTTAATATGTTTAAGGTAAAAACGACAACAATGATGAGAGGTTGATGATGTTAGGGATCACCTCAATGATAAGCCGGCTAGATTCATAGTTGTAGAGTGTAGACTCATCCCAGTTTGTAATGGTTCGTTCGTGGTGTGTAGGTGTAGCTTTTGACCTTACGCCTGGATATATTTGATGAACATATTTTAAAGTCTTGTCTTTAAAATGTCATTAAATGTTTCGATTAATTGAATGCACAGGACCCCAATGGAAACAAGGCATAGTGCTTTCTTGGGTTTATCCTTTTAGCATCCTTTCGTATGGAACTGTACCTCTGTGCTTTTTTTTTTGGCAAACTGTTAATAAAGTAATCAATCAATCAAAAAAAGTGGGGGTCAGGCTGATCAAAATACAGGTCGAGGATATGCAATTACAACGAGCTAATTTACTTTCGTTTCAGTTAGCACACTGTCATGAACGAGCCTTTGCAAAAGATGTCGCACAGTGTTCATTCTTAACTGGAATGTAAATGAGTGACTATCTACAGCCTCGATTTGAAATCATTTCTGGCGCTACTAAGGTTCAGTCTGCACTCTGCACAATGTTTTGTCTTGGGTCACTCCCTCTCTCAAGCTCCATTGGTTAAAGCCAACCCATGTGACTGGGTTGGTTGGATGATGATGATGATGATGATGATGATTGAGACAGAGTTTAAAGGCAGTGAAATAGTAGGGGGTACTAAGTGAAAAATCGTTACGCGGCGGATAAAAGCATGAAATTTGATACAGATGTCCCTTGGGTCATCCTAAAACATCCTAGAAGGGGTGCCCAAAAAAATCTTAAACAGGAAGTGAGTTATGGACAAAATCCAAAATGGCCACCTAAACTGTTGACCGTTGACTCAAAAGACACCAAAATAATCTCCAAAAAGCATAAAATGTGGCACACATGTCCCTTGGGTCATCCTATGACATCCTAGAAGGGGTGCCCAAAAAAATCTGAAACAGGAAGTGAGTTATTGACCAAATTGAAAATGGCCGCCTAGTGTTGTCGATTGACTCAAAAGACAACTAAAGAATCTCCAAAAAGTATAAAATGTGTCACACATGTCCCTTGGGTCATCCTAAGACATCCTAGAAGGGGTGCCCAAAAAAGTCTTCAACAGGAAGTGAGTTATTGACAAAATTGAAAATGGCCACCTACAGTGTTGGCGATTGACTCAAAAAGCCTATAGAATCTCCAAAAAGCATACAATTTGGCACATATGTCCCTTGGGTCATCCTAACACATCCTAGAAGGGGTGCCCAAAATAATCTGAAACAGGAAGTGACAGGAAGTGACAGTCACTTAGTGGTAGCAGGGACAACATCTTAACTGTTGCGTGACATACAGGTAGCAGGGACAACATGTTAACTGTTGTGTGACATGCAGGTAACAGGGACAACATCTTAACTGTTGTGTGACATACAGGTAACAGGGACAACATCTTAACTGTTGTGTGACATGCAGGTAGCAGGGACAACATGTTAACTGTTGTGTGACATGAAGGTAGCAGGGACAACATCTTAACTGTTGTGTGACATACAGATAACAGGGACAACATCTTAACTGTTGTGTGACATGCAGGTAACAGGGACAACATCTTAACTGTTGTGTGACATACAGGTAACAGGGACAACATCTTAACTGTTGTGTGACATGCAGGTAGCAGGGACAACATGTTAACTGTTGTGTGACATGAAGGTAGCAGGGACAACATCTTAACTGTTGTGTGACATACAGGTAACAGGGACAACATCTTAACTGTTGTGTGACATACAGGTAGCAGGGACAACATCTTAACTGTTGTGTGACATGCAGGTAGCAGGGACAACATCTTAACTGTTGTGTGACATACAGGTAGCAGGGACAACATCTTAACTGTTGTGTGACATACAGGTAACAGGGACAACATCTTAACTGTTGTGTGACATGCAGGTAACAGGGACAACATCTTAACTGTTGTGTGACATGCAGGTAACAGGGACAACATCTTAACTGTTGTGTGACATACAGGTAACAGGGACAACATCTTAACTGTTGTGTGACATACAGGTAACAGGGACAACATCTTAACTGTTGTGTGACATGCAGGTAGCAGGGACAACATGTTAACTGTTGTGTGACATGAAGGTAGCAGGGACAACATGTTAACTGTGTGACATGCAGGTAGCAGGGACAACATGTTAAAGGGATATTTCACTTTCAAAAAAACTTTGGGTCATTTTATCGTCTACTCAGGCTTTTGTGAGCCCCCCAGACCGTTTTTAAGGGGGGGGGGGGGTACTGGTGTGTGTGTCTTTGATCTTCTGCTTTCCCGCACAAGGTTGCAACTTTGTTTAATTTCAAGCACGAGAACCTGTCTGCTCCCACACTCCAAGCACGAGAACCTGTCTGCTCCCACACTCTCCTACATTTTTGGGGCATTAAAACGCTATGGAGTTGTGCCCCAATAGAGGGCTTGATCTCTGGTCATATGAAGATTTGTACAATATATTATGTATTGGTAATCATTCATAGGGTCTTTTAAAAGTTTTAGAAAACAATTAAGTATATTTGGCATTGACAATATATCACTTAGAAAAGGATTAATGTGGAAGGTCATCTTATTCAGAGTGGTTTTTAAGACAATTTGGGGCATTTAGAGTTGTTTACAAAATATTTAAGACATTTTTCATGGGTTATTTTTGCCAAATCCTTTGATATCAGTCTATTTACTATAAATGTAAAAGTTATATTTAGCACAATCAGCCAAAATGTCAGAATTATATCAACTTTTAGGAATCATGGGTCATTTCTGGCGGCCATTTTTGATTTTTCCTTTAAAAAACCCTTTAATGGGTCCAAATTTTTGGGCACCCCTTCTGAGATGATGAGATACATCCTAAAGAGTGCGTGTACCAAATTTGGTGCTTTTATCCGCCGCGTAACGATTTGGCCATTTTTTGTGCTTAGTACCCCCTACTAAAAGGAGGAGCTGAGACTTTGTGAACTTGTATTATAATGATAGCTCTCATGTTACGCAAATTGTGGCTTTATGGGGGGGTTCATTTCTAATGTGACTTTTGTTATTGGCAGAACACATCACTAGCATGAGCCACTTTTCAGGAAACTGAGTAGATGTTGTAAGGAACATAAGACATGTAAGATATAGACATAAGACATAAGAACTGTAAATAACAGTGTAATGATGTCTAAATAGACACCCGTAAAACGTAGAAAAACGAAATTTGGAATTTGTTTACTTTGTCATGTTACCTATCAGAGGCATAGTGATATTTACATCTGAGAAAGAATGGATTTTGAAAATGTCAAGAGATTGGTCTAAAATTGCTCTTCCCCCTGTGTGTGTGGTCACAATTTTTTTACGTAGGCTTTGTTTGGTTCATTGATATCTGACTGCTATTTAAGTAACTATACATCTGATGTACTGCTGGATTTGCCCCAGGTTTAAATATTGCAAGTCCACTCCCACTGCAATACTTCAACAAAATGCAACTGAAAATATTCTTAAAGAAATGTACTGTTATATTAAATAGCCATTCAAACATGGTGGAAAATTAAAGGGGAAAGTGGCAGATATTCTAACATCAATCATATCTGTATATTGTGAGTATTGTGAGATTTTACAGCTTATACTGTAAAATATTGCCATCAGTAAAATGTAAAATGAAACATTTGTGATGTATTTTACGTGCACTGGCAGTGGTTTTCCAGCATAAGCTCTCAACACAACGCATTGGGAAATGTTCGATCAGATTTTCACATGTCCTCACAACATGAATGAATTAATAGTTTTATTTAGTTCTTAAGCCATATACAGAGTTAGTCACAACAAACGGCACAAAAAAGCCATTTCTGTTGTGCTTTGTAGGCTAATAAAACTGAGCTAAGTATTATATTTAACCTGTTAAAACAGGGAAAGCATCTGTGTTATTTTAGCATTGGCTATTCAAAAATAGCAGATATACAAGCTCACAGTATATCTGCTATTTTTGAACATTTTTGAAAAGTCTTGAGTTTGAGGACTACTGATTTAGAATGCAGTTGTAGAATCGGCCTCTGGTCTTAATGGGTTAATAAAGAGTTTATTAGTCGAGTTTATTAGTCTTACAATGATATGAGTTTCTCATTTAACTTATTTGTGAATGTTAAAGGTAGGGTAAGTGATTTGCAATTATTCAAATAATTGCAAAATGGGTCTATGTTCTGATAGAGCTCGTTACTATAGAGTGTCCTGTCCATATAAAGAGTCTCCATGTCTCTCCAGCTCTTTATAAAACAGAAAATGTATTTTGTAGTTTTTTTTGTTTTTTTTTGTAGTTTCATTTCCAATTTTATCCAACCAGGACAGAGAACTCAATCAGGATACAGATTAAACAAGTGAAATTGGAAGTGATGACACTAAGAAATGAGCAGACAAATTTTTAACTGGAACACTATACAAATTAAGCTTAAAAATGGGTACTTTCTCCTGATTGGCTGAGATTTTGACACCTACCGAAAAATGTATTTTCTGTTTATTAAAGAGCTGGAGAGACAGGGAGACATCTGTTACTGAACAAACACTCTATAGCAATGATTACTATCAGAATATAGTATTTTAACCTTTTAACAAAATACTTTTTGTTTTAACCAAAAAATATCACTTACCCTACCTTTAAGCACTTACATCAAGTTCAAATGCTTAATTGATGCTCCGTCATGATGGGGTCACAATGTTTTGCATTGTAGATCGGCTGTTTATGCTGCTCAACATCGTACGAAAGTATAAACCGGGTTAAAGCGGTTTCGTTCCAAGGCTAATCTAGGGGTTTATGGAATGTCATCAGTGATGAGATGTGGAGTTGTCTCTGTAGCCAGACAATGAGACAATTGAGTTTTTCTCTGGCAAAACCCAGACATGATAACTCAGGAATTCAGACCCTCCATCGCTGTAATTGATGATATAAGACAGTGGGTTTGACCACTTTGTAACAGCCAGTTGTTAAGTTAAATGCAATGTCAGATGGTGCCATTGTAATGTGCTGGGAACAGGAGTAGACTAGCTGTGTAGATCAAACAGGTCAGCCAGGTAATTGACAGGCCACAGATATTGGGTCAAATTCAACACAGCAAATTTATTTTGCAGAAAATATTGTAAACATCGACCATATCAAGCCAGGTCTCACAGCACTACTCTACTTACAAAAGCAGGGATAATGGAATTCCTTCACTCTGCGCGGAAGGATTGCATTGTTGCACATCTGACATTGCATTTACCAACTGTAAACTATGTAGCTCTTTATTTCCAGCACCAGGTATTCTGTTTTGGCCAATAAAAAAAAGAAGTTCACCTATAGCTCACCTTGCAAGGACAGGGACGCCCTTGGGTGAGCAACCTGGTCTTGGAGGGTCCCTCATATAATCACTGTCCCACTGTGTGTTCATCCATTCCTTTCTAGGTAAATTCCTGCCGATGAAAACAATGTTGGGTCCAAATTATGACAACAAAGTTCCAGAAGAGAACAGGTTCCATCCAAGCATGTTATCAAATTATTTAAAAAGTCTTAAGGTAAGCAATTTTAATGATATTTGATGTGTAATTCTGCTATTGTGAAACAAAAAATAAAGCCTTGTTACACTTAACTCTTTTTTTTGGTCATTTGGTGTCTCTCTCTTATAGGTAAAAATGGGCTTGCTCATTGACTTAACAAACACGACTCGCTTTTATGACCGCAGCGACATCGAAAAGGAAGGCATAAAATATATGAAGCTTCAATGTAAAGGGTATGAATTAGTTCACTCATGTGACTCAAATGATTGCTACAATTCAATATTTGTCTTCAGTATATTGTTCAGTGTGAAATAGAGGTGTTTTGTCAACATACAATATATGATTTGTGTAATTAAAATGCCATCTAATTTTCTTTAGGCACGGGGAGAGTCCTTCAGCAGAGACAACCGATCAGTTCATCAGGTTGTGTGACCACTTCATGGAGAAAAATCCAACCGAATTAATTGGTAAGACAGCCATAGCCAGGCATTTGGAGTGTAGTATAATCAATTGGATTTCCAAATGGCACAAACAAAAGCAAGTCATTGCAGCTAAATTGTACAATTGGTTTTACAAGACTAGAAAGGTTGATAGGACTGTGGATTTTAAGTGGGGCTGATGGCCTGGAGTGATTAGAGGTAGAATTGGTATTGTTACCCTAGGAATGTTTATTGCACTCCCTATCATGTCATTGAGTTTGAGATACACTAGAGGGAGCTAGAAGGTTAGGTTCTCTTTGCTACATAACATTGCCTCAATACTATTCTCCCAAGTAGCAGGTTTGTACCTGTGATTTCTTACCCTTTGATTATATTCATTGATGCTGCATCTCAAGGGGCTCTAGTGAAGTTTCAAAATAAAAATAAGGGGAAGACTAGTGAAGGATGGACGTTTGACATTGTAATTTTGAGTAATTTTATTGAACTTGAAGGCATTCAATGGTGTTAGGGAGGCACCCGTATTGATTAATATTGTGCAGGTACGGGCTATTGTTCTATTATTTATGGATCTACTTCAAAGACCAATGCTTTACGACCAAATTACATTTTTAAATTTTACTTTTTATTTTTGCCAATTTTCCACATAGAATAAGAGGAAAACAGTTACTTGAATTAAACAATGGTCAAATGTTGAGCTATTCTACTCTTCACTAAACTCAAGGGATTGGGTCAATATTACACAGCAAAATTGGTAAATACATTTTTGCTTTGACTAATTGTTTTGTAGACACAAAAAGGACACCTGACATGAGTGAATTCCATGTTCTGCTCTGTTACAGACGAGTGAATGTTTGAAAGATAATTTTTTTTTAAATCTCCTCAAACACTGGCTATGTAAATGAGAAAATGCCTTGTGTAAATAATTTAAGGCTGTCTGCCAGAATATTGTTGCCTGAGCAATAACTCATTTACATTGAATGTTGCTTTTCTTGTTTTGTTTTTGAGCAGCTTACTCAGCCTTGAGTATACTGGCTTCCAGTCCATACTCTGTGTGAATGCTAATGCCCCAGAAACCTTGTGTCTAATCAGAGGTGCAGTTGAAAGACTGCTGCTTAATAACAGTTTATTACACTGTTGAGATTATCAATTGCACGTTAAACAAATAAAAATTAATTAAATTGTGAATGGTTTTACCGGTCACATAATTGACATTGAAATTGGGAATAATTGAGGAATGGTCCATTGTTGTGATTGATTATGCTGAAAATGAATCCTCCTGATGGCTGTGGACAAAAACCCATGTAGACGATGCTTTTCCTCCAAGAGTTAATGGCTTTATAAAATGATTATACATTTCACTGCTCTCATATGAATTTGAATCTAGTTAAAGCTAATTTCTCAAATTGTAAGTTAACCATTTCCCCCCACACTGCATCTTGTAATACATTTTTAGATGTGTGTGAAATCTGAACAAATTGTCGATTGTGGTGTTTGGTGGCACATAGTGCCTTAGGCCAGCCTTGGGGACACGACTAATCCGACACGGCCGTTAGAGTTGCGCTTTCATACTCAGGACAGCAGAGAGCTCTCTAATCCACCATTATGGCCCGTTGAAACTGAGCCCAGAGCCACTGTTGCCCGCGGACTATTGCTCTACGTAATGTTGCAAATTAAGTTGTTTACGCCTCACAGCAGAATACATGAATGTAATTTTAGCTTTGCCCTCTCCCCAGCCACCTGAGGTTTGTTATTTGTTGTCTCTCTGCACGAGACCAAATTAGACAGCCATGCTCATAAATCTGATCACCTCCATCTCTCGACTATTTGGCTCCATCTTCATTAGCGTCCCTTATCCTCCCTCTGCCTGATAGCTGTAGGGGAAGAGTGAGAGTCAAGGGGTGTTTCTTTTATCTTTGACCTGTCAGACATTCTACAAAATACCTGTCTAATGTCTCACTTTGTTTCAAAGAGTGGTGGAGTCAAAACACATTTTGTTTGTGCCCTGTTTTATATACTATCATACAGTGTCGCACAACAACATAAAATGCGATGCGTTTTGAGCTAGTTCAGCTGCTATAAGAAAAAACCCATTTCCCCCCTAAAATCTGTATTAATTTAGATAATCGTTTACTGTTTTGCACCAGATTGCTACAGTATGTGCTGCTCCTCCTGTCCATACATTCCCCAGGGTTCCATCATTCGTTGGGTCTCACTGTGTCTACAGGCTGGTGCCAGATCTGTAGATGAACAAGGGCTGCTTGGGAGGCTACTAACTGACGGTCTGACAGGGGCACGTTTCCTACACCCCACGGACTTCTGCCTCACTGCATCTCATGTTATTGATTTTCTAAAGGGAGTGCATTGAACTGGATAGGTTTATGCAAAATTTACTGGGGCTATTGAAATAATCGTGCCATCTTTGCAATTTGCATTAATTAACAGGATGAATTGAAGGCAGAGGGAGGATAACACATATGGTAGCGATGTAATTTTGCCGAGGCAAAAAAGTCGCCTTAGACGAGGGCGTCTGCTGAAGTTGAATGTGTTTGCATGCAAAATGGTATTGTGTTTTGACGCGTGACTCCTTGTTCTCTTCCAAGGTGTCCACTGCACGCACGGCTTCAACCGGACAGGCTTTCTGGTGTGCGCATACCTGGTAGAGAAGATGGACTGGAGGTAACTAACGTCACGCCCCTGGATTAGTCCCGTGCTGGGATTGCTGGCCTCAGGAGGGCGCATTTGTTCCTCAATTTTCCTCAGCCCATGTCAGAACAACACTGATGCACTACAACATGAACCACACTGTGTGGGCTCTCTCTCAGCTGCTTACATCATTCCTCTGCCACCCCCCCCTCCCCCCGAAGGTCGGGCACCGCTTTGCCGTGAAGGCTGTGGCCCATCGGCCCCTGTCGATGCGTTCTATATATGTGCAATGGCTTGATGTGTGACGCTGTCACTACAGATAAAGTCACGCTTCAGGAAGAGTTTCGCTGGTTTAGTGGAGACAGAACCCTGAGCTAGAGACGCCAGGGGTGCTGAATAATTTACAGCAGCGGTGTAGTCTTAAGGCAGAGGTGGAACAGCAGAGGGAGTCTGGGAAGTACTGCAGCATCTTTAAAGTGCGATGAAACCCTAGGCTGATTTAGTCTATTCCAGTTCAGGTTTAAAAAACACAGCATGAAACTGGCCTTATAGTGATGTAAGCAACACGGCTGCAGCTACTACAATTAATAATGGGTGTGTTAGATTTCGGTGTCAATACTGCCTAAGCTTGCACATTGGCACACCCATAGATCTGTGCACACCTAAATCTAACACGTTATTAATTTTATTTGCTTCAGCTGTGTGGCTTACTAGCCTGCCATGTATTCAATCTAATTTGGTGTCATTTGTACACTCAGGTTTACAAATGGATAAATGAACACAGAGGAATTTACTGTGTAGTATTCAGAGCACAAACACAGACTCCCAGGCTGTATTTCTCCAGTAATATGAGCTGTCAATTCCAAAAAAGATACAGCTATCCATAAACAGTGCTGCAGGTACAGGCTGAACTCTTTAGTGTACTAGTGTATATAATTAAACGACGATAACATACAGTCGGCATACCTCTTGGTGCCATTTGGTAAAAAAAATAAAGTAATTTCTTTAAACATCCAAGCCCCATTTCAAAAATGGCGAAAATAGCTGAGCTTATTCTTAGATTGCATGATTCTTCTTTCTTGTCAGTGTCGAGGCGGCTGTAGCTGCCTTCGGCCAGTCCCGTGCCCCAGGGATCTACAAGGGAGACTACCTTAAAGAGCTGTTCCGTCGCTATGGTGATGTGGAGGACGCTCCCCCTGCCCCCGCGCTGCCAGAGTGGTGTTTTGACGACGACGACGAGCAGGACGAGGATGACGACGGCAACGTGATTGGCCAGGAGTCTGGCCCCAGCTCCTCTGGGTCGGCACCCGGCAAACGGAGGAAAGAGAGATTAAAGCTGGTGAGAGAGAGAGATAGAGAGAGAGTTCTTCCTCCCACTTAAAGCCTATATACTTCGTTGATCTATACTTGGGCCCCCACCTTTTTTCCCCTCTACACCAAATCTCTTTGCCGAAAATAGCCGATCGACAAGCTCACAACGTGTCGTGAGCTTGATCTGCTATTTTCGCAGACTGTTCACCAGTGGCGGAACAACTCAAAGACGGGCCGGGAGGCACGGCACAGTGATCAGGCCCCCCCTGATCACGCGCGTGCGTGGGTGCACATCCCGCGTGTGCAAAATTTTGCGGGTTTTCGGCGGATTCGGTCACTTTTTGGGGGGCTTTTTGTCACTTTATTTCGGTTTTAGGGTTAGGTTAGGGTTATGTTGTTTAATTCTTATTTTTGCCTGATTTTACCGATTTATTATCTGACGGCCCGGGCCCTCCTGGGTCGCGGGCCCGGAGGCGGCCGCCTCCCTGGCCTCCCCGGACGCTCCGCCACTGCTGTTCGCCTATTTTGGGAATGCCAGGGTTCATGTGGTTAAGTAGGGAAGAGACCTTATCCACGAGGCCTCCGGGCTCCGCATGACTCTGGGTCTCACACTGGGAAAGTTGATGCAGAGCCCAGCAGTAGGCTTTCTCCACTAAATGATACGCTTCCCGTGTTCAGTCATGTAGGACGCGCCCGGTGAATTTTTACAACATTCAGCCATCACTTTCTCTGCTATGTTTCTCCAGCTGCAGGCGAAAAAGTAATCTCTCTCATTAGGAACAAGTCTTCTTCCACTGCTTTTAGTTTTTTAGATTTCATCAATGCCACCAAGTGAGTGTGGTGGAATTAGAAGTGTTGACTCTTTCTGCCATTCGCCATAATGTGTACTTCTGCTATTTAAATTTACATTTTTACTTAGCTGAAGCTCTTTGCAAGGCTAATAAGTGCAAAAAAGTGGCAGAATCTTCAGTCTTAATCATGTAACATTGCAGGAAGTTAGTGTAAAAAGATGTGGCACTAGAATATAAAATCCCTAACCTTATTCAAATGAAGCCACCTACACATGAAGCACACATAGAAACAGTTGGAATGAGTCATCATTAAAATGTAATGTAATTGCAAGTATCCTACTAGGAATGATGAATCTCAGCCACTTGGGTGGGTTAGACGTGTTTGATGCAGCAGACTAGAGCCTAAGGAGGGAAAATCAGCTCTGTCCTGCAGGGTGTAGTGCTTCTACAACATGAAAGACCCCCACAAGCCTTGGTGAGGCCCATCTCCAACTGAAGTCTGGCAGGTTCTGGCCATGGGGGAGACGATTTAGTGCGAGTCATCAGAAGAAATACTTTGAAGGGCGAATAATATGATTCTTCTGAAGTTAACAAAACAAAAAAAATGCTTGGCTGCGGTTCTTAACACATTGCATGCCAGTCGCGTAGATCTACGCGAACCTATTTAAAGCCGCAGCGTGCCAGTCGCGTAGATCTACGCGAACCGCCGATTCCCATGTTAAGTGCCCCAGGTGCACTTTCCGAATTTTTTTGATCCATTTCAGTTTCCGGTTTCCGGTCAGAAACGGAATTATTCGGGTTCCGGTTTTTTCGATCGTATCCGCTTCCTGTCTGGGATCCTGTTTAAAACTCGATTTTCTCTGGTTGTTGTTTTTCTCCTCGCTGATCACTGTTTACCGTTCATCGGCTGTAGCTTCAAGATGGCGGCACGGATTTGGAAACTGTTTTCGCTCGCCGTTTCTCACGGATCCGCTGTGTGTTTAGAACCAAATGAACGCGCACTTTTAACTTATTTAGCGAGGTCTGTGGCGACATGAAAAAAACTAAAAAACAACAATAAAACGCTGGCACTGGTGAGTACATTATGAGATTAAACTCTGGCATGGAATGTGTTAATAATAGATTGAGCAGTCAATAGCTGACCTCTGAGGAGTAGAGGAACACTGGCTGAGTTGAAAGCCTGCTGTACACAGGCTGAATTGAGCGAGGAGACTGCAGTGAGGGAGAGAGAGCTGAAACAGGAATATGTGTCTGTTGTTTTTATTATATTACATTTTTTCTCCCCAATTTAGTCATTATGCCAATTCTTTCCTCCCCACAAACGTTTCTGTGTTGTCACTGCTGTCGTATCCTACTGACTCACCTACCAGTGAGGAGCCCCCACCGGGAGGACGTAGAGTCTTCGCCCTACTCCTCCAGCCCAACACTCCCTACTGACAGGTGGCGCTATTTTTGCAGAACGTCAGGGCTAGAGCCGGAGGTGTGGATTTTTAAGTTATGCAGTTTCTGCACTTCCGGCAATATAATGGAGAAGTAGTGGAGAAATGGTGGAGAAGTAGCAGCACTAGAAGTTGGGGGAAGGCCACCAGGCAAGCCAGTTCGATGCCGTCTCCCCCCGTCCAAAGCAAGGAGTCCTGTGCTTTTTGCATACAGCTGTTTGGGAAAGCTTCACCTGTACGGAGAAGATATACTGTGTAGGAGGCTGTGCAACTGTTGCCTGAAATCCTGCCAACTTAAGCAGATGTCTTGATTAATGTTTTTCCTCTTCTTTGTCCCCCCGTCCCGTCTCCTAGGGTGCCGTGTTCCTGGAGGGCGTCACTGTGAAAGGCGTCACACAGCTCACCACACAACCCAAACTGGGAGAATGTCAAAGCAAGTGTCAGCAGTTCGCCGAATGGGAAAAGTAAGGCACCTCGCTGCTTTCTCATGCCGCACATATGCGTGTGTGTGAGTGTACGTGGGCGCACAGTATTGTGTTGCGAGTGACTCATGCTTACTGAACCACTCCGTTTTTAGATCATCACACTTATAAGACAGGCACTGGAGTTGAGAATAGATCTTTCTTTTTTCCCTGTGACAGCTATGCTGCTGGAGCCATTTTAATGATATTGTGTAGAATCTATACTGTCTCCTTGTCAGAACACAGAGAACGCCATTAAATTTGAGTCCCCACTGTTTCCACCTGGAGCATTTCTTCTTTGTGTGCATATATACTTGTGACTATTTAATTAGGTCCACCTGTCCCCACAAAACAACTGAAAGTAATCGCTCAAAATGGCCATTATTTTCAGAATGGCATAAAGTAGACAAAAAGCAGGTACTCATTAACAGGTTGTTCTCCGTAATATCAGAAACTGATGGACTCTTGGAAAATCTGCCCTTATGGTTCTGAAAGAAAACAAAAAATATATAAATAAATCGGCAAACGAAAATGTTTGTGTGTGTAAGTTTGCCCAATCCTGTGTTTTCCAGGTCTGGTTTTCCTGGCGCTCAGCCGGTGTCCATGGACAGGAGGAACCTCCGTTTTTTGGAGCAGAATCCCTACAAGGTCAGCTGGAAGGCTGACGGAACACGGTGGGTCCCTCGCCGTTTCATTTTCCCATTTATTAAAGCCTTGAGATGTCAAATCCTCCTTCCTTTTTCTTCAATGTGAATAGAGGTTGGCTTCACGTCTCTTTATGTCTCTACCCTATGGATATTCACAAAGCACAGGCCATGTGTGAATGTACGGGAATGTACGAGAGGTTTGTCCAGGTCTTACTAGTCAGAGCCATGAGATGAATACCAACATTGTTTCTATAGTTCCTGCAGGTTTTTTAATTGTTTTAATTGTTCTGAGTCAGCAGCGTTATACTTAGGAGGAGTTGGGATGGTGGTAATTACGCAATGGCTCAACTGACATAACCAGGCCCCCTCTGTTTAACCCTCTGTAACAAAATAGCCTTTTCCACTGTAGTACCAGTCCAATGCTGGGTAAAAAAAATCTAAATTGCCAGCATAGGCTCTCCAAGTGTCATTCCTAGATTTCCCTTCTTAAAGGTTCTATGACATTCATTTTCACTTTTTTGGGGGGGGTTTTATGACCTCAATTACACCCAAAAAATCTGAACTTTGAACATTCAGTGGATTTTCTGTAGTCTGGGGTTTTCTGAATACCGTAATTAGGCTGAAAAGTAATCTGTGCTTGGCCCTTGGAGTGTGAAGTCATAGGCCATTAATCCCGCCCACTTTCCTCCTCGCCTCCCCTCCCCTATCCTTTCCTTGGGGGGGGGGGCGGAGCAGAGGTGATGATTGACAGGCAAAATCCCTCAACAGCGACACCCGCAGGCAAAGATTAATTTTTTCATTGCAGTTGAAAAGGCTTTAGAAATTCGAGAGAAAAACACCTGCCATGGATCACTGGAGTGGAATTTTTATACAAGTTTGAAGGACCATGACAAAGACTTTTAATGTGTGGTAAAACTGAATGTCATGAAACCTTTAAAGAAATGATCGTCACAGATTATCGAACAGAAAGCATCTGCAGACTGGCAGACCAGCTAATTTAACTTAAATATAATTTGATTCATCTCTCTCTCTCTTTCTCTCTCTCCCCCCCAACACAACATACTGAAATGAGTGAGCCTTGGCTCGCGCGTGCACACATACTCACACACGTTCTCCCCAACATTATTTCTATGACGCATTTTGTTCATAGAATAAGAGTTGGTTCATAAAAGTAACATCTCTTGCATAAGCACCGTCATGACGTCATACCGTTAAACGCTTTTCCTTCACTCTTGTAACGGGATAACTATGCATGTATTCTGACAAGTTTGGGTGATGTGATATTGATGGTACGTCATATAATACCACATTCAAAATCGGTATATACCATTAAATTGCAGGCATTTCAAGTGAGTGGGAATGGGGTTCAAGTGGAATAAGTTATGCAACATGGGGTTCAAGTGGAATAAGTTATGCAACAAGGCAGCCATTCTTGCCCGTCACTTTGAGTGGTCTCGTCTCATTGCACTTGCTCTGCCAGAGGGTAGCGTTGAATGGGAATAGGCTTTAGTATTCCTCTCGTCTGCTACCAACGTTTCTCGGTTAATGTTGGAAAATGTTCACCACTTTCGTGAATATTTCATGAACTTGCATCAATTTCAGAATTTTACATGTTGGCACTTTAATTTCCTGTAAAAATGAGATGTGCAGAGTACAGAACTGGCACCTGACCAGGATAGTACTAATGGCGTACCGTACGTTTGACTGACACTTTTTGACAGTACCGGTCATTTTTTGTTGGGCTCAATGACTCAACATTTTCTCAGAGTACAGTGTGTGACCCCGAAGCCCCGGCTTTCCTTCCAGTTACTGGAAGTGTGAGTCAACAGAAATACCCCAAGTTCTTCGATTACCAAAAGGAGGGAGAAAGAAAGACTGAATATTTATTCATTCTTACAGAAAAGTTCAAATCTGTCAGATCCATCCGTGCCTCAAGTAGAGCTGCTTAATATTTCCTTAGCAGAGATGTTTATTTTTTGGACCGGGCGAGTTGAGATGAAGTAGAATCGTTGCTATCTCTTAAAAGCATATTCGGGCTCTGACAACACTATCGCCCTTCAAAATAATTGACATTCTCCACGAGTGTGTATGTCTGCAGGGCCCAAGACTAACTTATATGCATCCTGAACATTTTGGGTGTCTGTTACAGAAAGACAGGAAGACAGAGAGAAATATGGAGGAGACATTGCGAGAGAGAGAGAAACACGGATTGCACACGGGGCTGCTGTGCTGGTCATACAACAGCTCCAGGTGCGGTTCTCTGAGACTTTGTGCTTCTTTAATGTTAACATTCTGGATGTCGAAGCTCCAAGAGTAAAAACACTGTTCACAGCTATACTTTGGCTGCACTTTTTGCTGTAAAGGCAATGCATAATGTTGGCCATTTTATCGTATCGGAGCCATGGAAATTGAACAGGCCATTCTCAAGCCATTCTTTACACATGTGTGACCAAAACACGTTGCACTTTGGAGACTGGCTGTTGCTTCTTTCCTAAAGTCTTCTGACAAAAAAAGAGAGAATGCACCAGAACTTTTCCAAGTGATTTTCCTTCTTGTTTTGTAAAGTTTTGATGACTCACTCAATACTTGGAGCATGGTGTTGTGATTGACATCTCGAAGCAAGTTTTTGGAGCACTGCCCAAACAGTCAGCAGCCTACACACGAACACTCATCATTATTGGGAATTCTAAAACTCACCAGAGCCACACAGAGAATGAGCTCTGAATTATTATTATTGTTTTCCCACATTTATTTAACTGGGTCTTTAATAATAACCTAGAATATGTAGATGAAGCTATTCGTTAGGCCTCCGCATTTGGTGGTTTCTGATTATGAGTTTGATTGTCTCTTTTAGAATCGCTACATCGAGTGATGTATTTTGTTCAGGTAGCATAATGGATATATAGCATCTTGGATTGAAACCCTCAATAGAGTAACAACCTTTCCGCAAGCGGAATTCGAGTGTAAGAAAATGTTTCCTTTTCCCATTATGCAGTAGTCTAGTCAGGCAGAATTATTTGTGTAGCTGTCACAAGAAAGCTGCTTAATAATTCCCCCCCCCCCCCCCCCCACACACACACACACACACACACACACACACACACACACACACATGCTGTCAACAGTTTTTGAAAGGATGAGCAATTGCGATGTTTCATTTGGGAGTATGCGCCTTTACTAATCTGACAGTAATAGCTACCTGGGTTTTCGGTTCCCATTTCCTTTCCAGCAGATACATAGCATTATTATCAACCTGAAAGCAAAGACTGGGCTATGCCTGGCCTGCTGTGCGTGCATGTTCCTTTTATCTTTGTAATTCTATTTGGGTTGTAAAAATTTCACGGCGGGTTGCATGTCTGACACTGATTTTGAGGAACTCTGTTGTAAGAAGAAATGATGTAGCTTCTCTAGGTGGGTATTTTCATGATTATTAGCTGTGGTCCTTGTCAAATTGAATGCAGGTTTGGCATTGTGCCTATCATTTGGTCAAAGGGGACATTGGTGTCACAGGCTGTAATGGAATGGCCCTTACCTGAATTTCCCTCCGGATTTGATAAAGGTTTATCTTACCTTATCTTACTCTCTCCTTCGGAGGGGCGTACTGTTCTTACTCAGCCTTGATATTATCTTCCTCTGTTTGAGCTGAAAATTGGGATGGGAGCAGTTTAAAGGGTGCAATCTGCAAATATCTTAAAACTTTTGCTATCAGTCCCAATCGCCAAGTCTTCTCTTTCCTGTCTGTTTGACTTCATGTGAAATCCGGGGTGTTTTGTAGAGAAAGGGATAGGAAAGGAAAGATAACAGGGCCAGGACAGATGGCAGTGGATCTGCCAGTGTCAATGGATCTGCATACGCACAGTATAAGCAGATTGGTGGCACTGTTAATCACAACTGCTTACAGTGTAGGTCAAATCTTAGCGACCGTGTTGTAATGATAGATAAAGGGCAAGTGCTGAATTATGAGCCGTAACGTGTGGCACAGTCACAGCCTGGAATGATGCCATGCATATAAGATGAGACTAATGAACTTTGAGGATTTGTGTGTTTTCTGTCAGATTTTCTACATTGTCTCATTGCTGTTGTGAGCTTAATTCATTGTCCTGCCTCATGGATTGGGCAGAGAGCTCCTTATTAAATGTCCTACATCCTAGCCAGTGGCGGGTTTTAAGACATGAAGTGGAGTTTTAATGGGAACCATGTCCCTCAAGGTGGTCCACAAAGATTGTCTCTTTGCGTAACTGGAGGCCTTCTGAAACATATTGCATATTCTAAATCCCTCTAGCTTCCATTGTTGCTTAGCCGAAGATAAGAAAACTTTCCATTCTAGAGTAAGTCGCTTGTTGGTTTAGAGATGGATTAATTCAGTGCGGTTTTTATTTCTTTGTATTTCACTCATAGCTTCCCAGTTTTTAAGTTAAATAAGGCTAGAATAGATTGACCACACTTCATGTTCACCAACATTCTACAAACAATTTCACACAGTACCAACATTACACAGAAGAGTGATTCTCAATACAATCCAAAATTTTAAGCTATTTCGGATTCACAACCTTAAAGGATATTTCACTTTCAAACATGTTTTGTGTAATTTTAAAGGGTAAGACCACTTTGGTAGAGGTTTGGGTTGTGTAGTTACCTTGCCATGATGTAACTCCAAAGGTGGGCAAGAAATAAAAAATAATTGCTCCATTGATTAGAAATTGATAATTCAAAATATGCTCCTCATTGACTTACATTGTACGGTAAAACTGGTCTCAAAGTCACTCTTTTAGCACAAAAACGAACACAAACAAAGTTGATTCAGACAATATAGAACATCACCAAACCCAGTACTGTTTTTTTTTTTAAATAAAAATGTCAACTTCCTGTTGATTTTGCCATTTTTAATAAGTAGAAAACCCGGACTGGATCGGCGGATCCGGATCCAGATCTTCAAATAGTAAAATCAACAGGAAGTTGACATTTTTATTAAAAAAAACAAACAGTACTGGGTTTGGTGATGCTCTATATTGTCTGAATCAGCTATGTTTGGGTTCATTTATTTGCTAAAAGAGTGACTTTGAGAGCAGTTTTACCGTACAATGTAAGTCAATGAGGAGCATATTTTGAATTATCAATTTCTAATCAATGGAGCAATTATTTTTGATTTCTTGCCCACCTTTGGAGTTACATCATGGCAAGGTAACTACACAACCCAAACCTCTACTAAAGTGGTCTTACCCTTTAACATCTACACAAGCTTTTGTAAATTGCTTGATTCAATATTCAGATATTTGATATTCATTTCATCAGACGTGCCCCCTTCCTATACAAACCCTTTGTAACTTTAACATCTACACAAGCTTTTGTAAATTGCTTGATTCAATATTCAGATATTTGATATTCATTTCATCAGACGTGCCCCCTTCCTATACAAACCCTTTGTAACTTCAAACTCCATTTTAACCATGTTAGATTCATGGAATTCACACGTCCTTGGCTCTGGTGTTGTCCTTCTAATACGTGTGGCGGCTGTATTTTTTAAATTACTTTAATTTATTTTTTATAATGTTTGGGGGAAATGATTTAACATAAAATACAATAAATGGTAATTGAAAAAACACGTCCCCCTCACGTATTAGAAGGACACTATCAGTCACCTGAACCAAGGGCATGTGTTTTCAATGAATCTAACATGGTTAAAATGGAGTTTGATGTTAATGGGTTTGTAGGCAATAGGAAGGGGGCGTGTATCTAAATGCTGAATCAAGCAATTTAAAAACTGTCTGGGGTGCTCACAAAAGCCTGAGTAGATGTTAAAATGACCCCAAACATGTTTGAAAGTGAAATATCCCTTAAACCTTCAAACGTTTATGTAGGGATGCAACAGTTAATGGAACTCATTGGTGCAGTCGATTTATAAAAATCGGTTTTAATAACATAATGAAATGTATGTTTTATACTGCAGCAAAAATAGCAGATCTACCAGCTCACAATGTGTCATCATAATCAATAGAATAATCTATAGTTGCAACCCTATATGTATTTACTCGCTTCGCACTTGTGTGCTGCTGTATAGAAAGGTGTTTGTCAGGGTTAAAGAGAAAGAATCCTTCTAACACTAATCTGTTGATGTTAAATTATTTTCTCTTAACTAACCCCCCACTACTCCCAGCTTTCTGTTGAGTAGTACTCTCCCAGAATGGGGAAATCGATGGTTTTTGGCTGTCTCTTTAAAGTGCCAAATTCAATTTTCTGTCTGTTTGGAGAGGTCGAATGTTATCATGAAACTCTTGGCCCTCTGTTCTGTCTGTATTGCCTTAAGTGTTTTTTTCATGACGTACAGTATGGTGCACCAGACTTCAATCAATAGCAACACTTAAAAACATCAGGAAACGATTAATAATGGTTGCAAATTCAATTTTCTCTGAACTAGTGTTTGCATTGAGGATGACCTCTTTATTTGTTGATTTTCAAAGCTAAAACAAGGTATGCATGCGTTTTCTTCTGTGGTGGACTGGGACTGCTTATGGTGCTGTATCACCAACTAATGTGAGTAGGTCTCTACGGTGGAAAGATTAATCCAGGGTCCCGTGTAACATCTAACCATATGAAACCTTATTTCCCTACTCTGGTCATGTCATAGGCAAACATTCGGCAAAAATGGCAGAACTACAAGCTCTCAAAGCATCATTTTGTGACACGTTGTGAGCTTGTAGATCAGCTATTTTTGGTGAATACATTTGAAGTAGAGGGGAAAAGGAGAGGACTGTAGACCCCTGTGGGACCAATTGCGGTCAACTGAAGTATATACGTAGGATTTAAGTGATTAAAGGATCATACTGGCATGTTATTGGCAGCTTATTGATTATGACTTGCGTACACTTGACATTACTGCCGACCATTTACCAAAGTATACCGTGTGGTTTGTTTGGTCTTTTGAAGTAGCCCATGTTTTCCATTCATTTCAGTGTGGTACGAAAATCAAGTTGCAGAGACTTGAAACTTGATTAATTTTCTGTTAAAGTCTATAGCTGAAAATAGTCCCTGCCTGGACAAAAGATTTCCTGCCAGATTTATACTTGATTGTGCTGCAACGTGGTGTGATCTTGTAGATCTGCTAATTTAGGTGCGCGACACCAGCACAGCACTAAGTATAAATCAAGCCTTACTATCGTCAAAATGGGAAAAAGACTCGCTCCTCAGTGAGTATTGGAGAAGCAGCCCCTGCTGTTGGACCCTACGCTAATGATGTGTAAAGCTGCTGGGTTTGATCCTGGGGGTTGGGGCTGGGGGGGGTTGCTGTCGGTCAGGCCGCAGGGCTAGGCCGGCAAAGCTGACACACAATGGACGCCTGTGCCTCATTAGCACTAAAGCACTCAGGGGAACAGGACACAGAAGATAAGGACGAAATCAAACGCTCACAGCCCCCACCAGACATCAGGGACGGATAACAGCAGGTGGAGCGGGCATGAATAAGAAACTGGGTGCGTCTGATTTTCTTCTTTTTTTTTTGCATACATTTTTCTTTTATTTTAAAGGAGAAGGCACCATAACCAAGACTTCAGAGAGAGATGTGAGGTTGGCGGAAATGCTTCTCATCCTTTACTGATAAGGAACTGATCCTCTGGGACTTGGATGGCAATAAAGCTCCCTCCACTTTGTAGTGAACATACTTGACAGTGTTAACTGACCAATTAGACGGCAGGAGGTCCTTCTCTGGACCCTCCGCAAACCTATTCTCTGCTCAGTGGGTGACACATCTGTCATTTTCTGCAATGACACGTATTCCTTTGATGTTCTCTGACATTTTCGCTATCCCCAAAAAACGGTATTGGAGTGGTTTGGTGTTTCTCCTTTGTGAAAAGGAAGATTATTTCCCCATCCGTAGAAACGATTTGCTTAAGGGCTAAAGGCGAGCTATTGAGGCGTTTTCTGTTCCTTTTCTAATCCAATACTGCTCTCTCTCCCTTGACTGTAAGTCTTTTTAATACTTTCATTGTATGTTGTGCATTAGCCCTAAAATGTAGACCAATTGTAAATGGGGCTGCTCGTTCTGGTCTGCAGGTTTGGGGTGTCGCTCGTCCCTTTTCCTCCCACTTCCCCCCTTGCATTTGACTGCCCTTGTCTGTGACTCAGGGTTATAGTCGAGGGATATTATCAGAAAAAAATCCAATCTTGGAATAAATTCCTTACCAAAAAAAATCTTCACCAATGTGTTTGTAAAAGTGTCTAGTAACACATCTCACAAAGACTGAAATGCAGTTTCCCTATGGGGATTTTTTTTTTCACATGCTACTTAAAACAGAATTAAATTTGGATTTTTTCCCCCGCATAAGGTTATGGTGGGTACCCCAACTTTCAGGAGCTGTCACAAATTCTCCTAGGGGAACTGCATTTCAGTCTTTGTGAGATGTGTTACTAGACACCTTTACAAACACATTGGTGAAGATTTTTTTTGGTAAGGAATTTATTCCAAGATTTTTTAAATATCCCCTGACTATTAACAGACTGTTTTTGTCTTCAGTCAGGGTTCGATTTGTAAAAAAGAACAGGAGGAACATTTTCTTAGCCACTTAAAGCAGGTAGAGTTTTTGGGTTATGTTGTTACCTTGCCATGATGTTACTCCGACAATATTATTGTCGAGATGATTTAGTAGAAATTGATATTCCAATAATAGTCTCCTCGTTGACTTACAGTACATGGTGGCACGTAAATAAATGCTAAGGAAAATTAAGTCTGACCAGAAGCAAGGATAAATCCTATCCCCACTGGCGCTTAAAAATGAATGACTGCAGGGTATCAAAAGCAGAGGCGAGGATTTCCCTCCCATTCCCCCAGCAAATCAAACCCTATCTAATTCAGAATCTAATTATGCTTAGTTAATTAGATAATTTGCATATTTGCATAAATGAGCAGAAATAAGTAGTAAAGGTCACCCACCCAACTTGTGTTTTGGTGGTTTTCTGCTAAGTGAATGAATATTTTATGTTTAAGGATGTTTATAGTGTTCAACTCATGACTTTTCAGAAAAGTCTGCAGCCACTGCCGGCGCTTTTGAGCATTTTTACTAATCTTTCAAGACCCACAGAATATTTTGTGCTATGACTAAAATGACACCAAATATCTCAAAAGAAAGAGGAGCATCTCTACTTTCCCCAGGAAAGTAGAGACTTCATCACTGAAGTGACTGCGAACAGAGAGGTCAAAGTCAGGGGTGGTCCCATGCAGGGAGGATTCAGTACACTCAAAGCAGAAGATGCCTTCATCAAAACCAGTCATCTGATGGCCAAAGTGAGGACAGCACTGAAATAGAAATTCAGCATATTAACAAGTTCAAAAGACAAAGAAACTACCCAAGGTGCTAAAAAAGAACATGAAAAAACAGTAGAGGCCCTGGTGGACCAGATGTACAAGTACATGGATCCGTTCGCAGCAGGTGTGGCAAGGCACTTCAAGACTGGCCAAGCAGTAAATGAAGATGTTGTGAAAGGCTTGTTGCAATCAACAGAGACAGGAGAGACTCTGCTGTTGAAGTTCATAGAGGAGAGGCTGAAAAGAAAAGAGTAAGATAGTGTTAGTTTCTTCAAACATATACAGACTCCAAAGATAAAAACCAAAGAAAGCACCAAGAGTTATTAATACTAGACCATACCCGGTGAAGTGCGCAGGCGAAAGTAGTTGTAAACGTGGGGTTATTGCGCGTCCTGTCGCACCGGCCCCCCATCCCCACCGCGCGTCCCGTCGCCAGTCCCCCCTCGCCCCCCTGCCCACACACAGATCCGTAAGAATGTTTTCTGTGTACATGCGCGTAAATGAAAGTGTTTTTTAAAACGCTAATAAACAGCTGAGATTTGATGAAATTGAGAAACAGACTTCGCAGTTGCGTTCATATCGTAATGGTCAATGGCTGTGTGCAAATTCAGATCAATTGCTCCAGCCAGTGAGGAGAAACGGGCACACCGTTTTGCTGACACGACGGCCACAGAGGTTTGTGAAATTATAGGAGGATACTGAAAGAGGAAAAGCAGGCATTCGGCAGTCTAGTAGGCAAATCTACCAGTGCAAGAGATGCTCACTCGCATCCTTTGACCTCTGTACCATTAGCCCTTTCCACAGAAGATAAGGACCTGAGGCAAGGATCAAAAGCAACAGAACCATATGATCACAGACGCTGAGGCAGAGGGTGAACAAGCCCCCATCAGAGCAGAGGGGATAATTGATGGCATGGCTGCTGTTCAGTCTGTTTCCCCAAAGAAGACATGGAGTGAATATGCAGATAGTCTACTTCGATGTTGCGTGCCCACAAAGACGTTGCAGCAAAACTAGTGAAAGTCATGGATACCTATCGGGAACACAGAATCAAAGACTTGACTCAAAAGAGAAGGGGCCAAGCAGGAAGGAAAATTGTGATCACAGAAAAGGGTCAATCTATGCGACAGGGCAATGATTGGAATGCCTTTCTAAATAGTGGTGAAAACAAGACAGAACTGATTAACTTTCTTGCTAATTACTACAAGAGTGACTCAGTCAGATCAAGGTTTGACATCCCACTAGTATTTACAGAAACCGACAATGCTTGGTTGATCACATCTGAAGTTGTCCTTCTCTTAGAGCAATGCAACCATCATGAAGCAGATACAAGAGTTGTTCGGCATGCATCATTATCAGACACACCTGTTGTGAGCATTGTTGCTGCAGATCCTGATATATTTATTTTGATTGTGGATGCCTTTTGCAAAGTTGATCCTGCTGAGAAATGTTTCATAAATTAGACAAAGAGATATGTGGACATTGGTGCTGTGTCTGAAGCATATGGGAAGGAAGTATGTGATGTCTTGCAGGCTCATCATAGTGTTACGGGATGTGACACAACCTCGTATCCCTACAAAGTTGGAAAGGTTAAATCTTTCAAGAAAATGGTGGCAGTGAAGAAGTCTACCCTGCTTACTTCAGTGGGAATTGTTCTCATTACAACACCTTGAGAACATGCTCATCTTCATGCGGACAGTAATGTACCCAGGAAAAGAGGAAGACTACCGTGGAAACGCGAATCAGAATGTATGAGCGACAGAGGGTAAAGTCAAGTTTGGGTCTTCTTCCTGACAAATATAGCTCACAAGAACATCTGAAGAGATCTAACTTACAAGCATACATCTGGAAACGGTGTCTTCAGCAAGATATTGTTTTTCCCGCACCAGAGAACAATGGCTGGCAACAGACAGATGACGGTCTTGTTGTCCCAGTTTGGTGTTTCCTAAACTGTTCACAGTTTCAACCAAGCCTGAGCAGAAAATCTCCCAAGAAATCAAAGTGTGGTGAGGAAGCTGGTGATGAGCTCAGAAAGTCAAGGAAGTAAACAAAAGATTCAACCAGCAAAAAAGAGGCACTGACAGAAAAAGAAAAATACTACATCCTCTGATGATGCAACACCAGACACCCTCTTCCTCATCAGAGAGTGGCAGTGATTTTGTTCTCAGCAGTGATCCAGATACATCAGACAGACAGGGTTTATATTCAGAATACTTTAAAGTCAGTTGATCTCATGTATGCCTGACTGTAGCTCTGAATCATAGCCTAGAGTGGAGTTCCTCTCCCCTTAAGACTATGGTACCGATGAGCCAATGGACCCGCACCACAGGCTACATAACCTGTCGTCAGGAGTAAAAATAAGAAATACACTTTCGCTACTCACCAAAACAAAGACGGTTTTATTGAGTTGAAAGCCAACTCTACTAAGTGGGAACACTCTGAGCCCCCCCCCCCCCCCCCTCATGTCTAAAATATACCTCTTGGCCAAAATGTAAAATAATCCACCGGACGGAGACACTACTTCTTTGTTACTTTAATCTTAGGCAGCGCCATCACGGCACCGACTCACTACTGCCACAGAGGACCGCATTACACCTTGAGATAACGTCTCATTGGGTGTTATTTGGCTCTGCAACGCTAGAGTCGCTGTTCCATAAAAACATCTCTGAACCAGGAAGTGTCTCTCCGTTTGGTGGATCATTTAACATTTTGGCCAAAAAGTGTATTTTAGACGTGAGGGGGGGGGGGCTCAGAGTGTAGAGTTGGCTTTCAACTCCATAAAACCGCCTTTGTTTTGGTGAGTAGCGAAAGTGTATTTCTTATTTTTACTACTGACTACAGGTTATGTAGCCTGTGGTGCGGGTCCATTGGCTCATCGGTACCATAGCCTTAAGGGGAGAGGAACTCCACTCTAGGCCATGGGTTCCCAAACTTTTCAGCCCGCAACCCCAAAATAATGCGGAAATTGACTCGCGACCCCACCTAAACCTGGAGGTCATTTATGCACATAAACTTGCACGTTCGGTGTGCATTTGTAATGTATTAAAATGGTAAAATGTAGTATTTGTAATCATTTTTTTCTGTTGAATTTAAAATATATATATATATTTTTTTTTATGACCCAAAATAAATTCGCGACCCCACCGTCAGTCTCCCGCGACCCCAACTTTGGGAACCCCTGCTCTAGGCTATGATTCAGAGCTAGCCTGACTGTAACCTTTACTTACAAAACATTGCATGAATGTGATTGCTTTAAGTCTGAATGTGCATTTTGTTACATATGCATAATATATACCGATTAACCACAATAAACATGCTAGAATCTTACACTGCAAAATGTGTTTCCCTTAAATACACGGGTCAAGCATCTAAGCTAGCACACAGTGAATATTAGCTCACAAAGAAATGGGTACCATCTTTAGTTTCTTTTGTTTAGCTTTTCAATTAAACAAATACATATGCAAATTAGTTAATAAAATGATGCACATGCAAGTTAATATTGCACAAAGTATTGCACAGAATACCATATTTAGGCCAAAAACATCCATATCTACTTTGCTATGTTGTTCATCTAAAGAATAATTCATACATTAACAATACATTTAAAGAATTACCTCGTTTGCATAATTGGTCTCCTAATCTCACCTAAAAACCTAATTTCACATAAATATATATATTTGATCAAATGTGAATATTTTGTGCCCTAAAGATATTACTCTGTCAACCTACTGCCACATTATCCATACATGTATTTATTAAATAATTATTTCAGCTAATGTGTCCAATATGCAAATGATCTCATTAACTATGCGCAATAAAAAAAATGACCCAAGCAGAATTTGATTCTACGTCAAATCACATAAGGAACAACTAAGAAAAGTTTCTTAGTTTGTTATAGCTTTTGCCCTGGAGTCAGGGCTAGCACACTGTATTTCTTTTCGGTCATCACTGGGACCGATTGTTTTCTGCTGAAGAAGGGTCAAGCTCAACGCTGTCTATTGATCTTTCAAACTGAAGAGGGTGTGGACGGCTAATATTACTGTTAGTGCTGCTCTGCATGGCTGGACAACTATCTCACTCTAATGACAATTAGATTACATGTCTGTTTCCATAAAAAAATATAAAAGCTGTTCATTACATTGCTGTCTGAGTGCATGTGAATTGTGCAACGTTACTACTACAGGGGGATTGCAGTCGGGCTACTCATTGATGCCTGGAAGATAAGTTCAGAAGAATCACAAGTGTTTTATCAGAGATGGGTGAATGTGTTACTCTCAAATAACAATACATTAATAATAGAATTACAACTTTATTTGTGTTTGTCTTTGAGGGTGTGTGTAGGGCCAATGTTGTCTATTCAAAACTGACTAAATAGGAGTTGGGGAGACTGGCATACATTGTTAATTCCCCTGTAAAATCCACAGTGATGAACCAAGAAGCTGGGGCACATACCACAGAGATCCACCCTATTGACAAAACCTTTTGCAATATTTCAATAATATGCAACTTGATATCAGGGGCTTGGGTGGTGCACAGGACTTTTAAATATCCTGTTCATGAAGCCAGCAGAAAATATGATTTTATACTGGAAACGATATGAAAAAAAAATAAAAAAAAAAAATCATGACGCATCAGTAGATGCCTGGTTTGTGCATCAACTGCTTCCCCAGTTTGATACTGGGTGAAGACCTCTGATGCATGTCTCAGCCCCCCCCCCCACCTCTCTGTAAGTGCCTTCCAAATTTACCTCTGAAATGTAGCAAAAATGCCTAAAAAGCAATGCTGAACTGGTGATCAATACATCAAGTGAAATGCTTAACCTTCAACTATATAGAAAGCCTGCTTAAGAGTCAAGTCCTTATCCTTATCCTATCCTTATCCTTAAATATTTCCATCTCCAGGCTGTCTGTTGTCAGATGGTGAAGTATTCTCCCCCTAACCCATTCCTGGCAGGCTTCCAGGGCTCTGCATCCATACCACCTGGCATCGAAGGCAAATTAATTGCATCTAATCTATTCCATATGTGTTAATGGTGTTGCTGTGTCACAGCAGGTATGACAAGACAAATGCATAGCTTTTGTCAGTGGGAACGCCATTCATCTCTTACCCATCTCTGTCTGCAGACTTACTTTCCTAAAGAGTTGTACATCCCTACCACCTCGTGTGTGTTATTTTGTAGCCAGTGTGACATGAAAGATTTGTGCCCATTATTTGCACTGCATGAATTCCCTAATTTAAAGTGGCGGGATAATTTTCCTCCATTTTGAGGCGCACTGATTAGGATACTTGACCTTTTAGAGACGGAACAGAAACATCCTCCTTTGCCAACTTGGTATTTTGAGAGAGTATTTGCCAGCCCTCTCTGCATAATTTGGCTCAACATCAGAGGTGAGCACAGAGGACCGCAGATTGTTTGTGATCATGGAGCCTTTGGAAATATTCACGTGAGGAGTGTGGCATTTAGATCACACACTCCTTTTCAGTAGACAGTGACAATTAAAGAATACAACGGTGTCTAATTCTTCTAGGTTGTTGACCTATCCTTTTCCGCTTATCTTTAGGGACCTTACTTTTTTTCTTTGTTTGATTTTCCCCCCTCACTCCCTTGTGAAATTGCTTAGGGTTTTTGCCTGCCAACACAGATTTCAGTTAACCAAACGGTAAGCATTTGGTGGGATGGCTCCACACACTGGTTCTGTCAGTTATTTCTTTGTTCATCCTGTCACCGGTTGCACTGTTGCTAAGCTAACAGCTTGTAATTTAAAATGGACTGGAGCTCTTTAGCTTACTGTTGTCTGGAAGTGTGATTTCCTTTGGAATATATATAAATTATATGTGTATATATATATATGCATATATATATATGCATATATATATATGCATATATGCATGCATGCATACATACATACATACATATTCATAAGTTGCATGTAAATTAGTTTATATAAGATAATTGTCTGATTATATATTACATTTGTTTCAAATAATCCAATTTGCAGCCTGAATAGCAGTGTAATCACTGAACAAGAATAACATTGGCTTATTGATGCAGTATTTGAATTGCTATGCCACCCAGAGTCAGATCAAAAAAGAATCGCTGTGTGCAGAAGAAAATCAAAGTCCTTTGTCATGGATAGACTTTTTTTTTCTTTTTTACAATAACTATCAAACACAATTTTGCTTTAGACCATATTGGAATATACAGTCAAGTTAAATATGGTATGCAGATATAATATTGGTCTAATATTTTCCTAATGACAATTGTTCAGCCCTGATGGTTTCATTTGGGTTGTAATTTAAATCAGATTTTCAACAATTCAGTTTCTCTATTCCAGTTGCCGTGTTTATATGAGGTTAGTTAATTTCCAATTTGAGTTGATTAGTTTAATGGCATTTGATGCTGTCACAGTAAATCTGAATACAATTTCACTGCTGCCTAATTCCTGATGGAGTGAAAGGAAAAAAAACGCACACGCACACGCACACACACACACACAAATGGACTCTCAGCACATCTCAGAGTTTGGATTTCATCAGCTGATTACATGTTCTGTTATTCAATGAGGTTTGAATGTTTCCAGTCTCTTATTCCCACTGTGAGTGATGGTGTAGTGGAGCAGTAATTCAATGGAGGTGTGTGGGGGTACAGTTTGATTCTTAGTTCCCCACCAGCTCCTTCACCGAGCCATCAAGCATAATAAAGAAAAAGTGTGGTCATATTCACCTAATGGCTATTGAAAGCTATTTCATAATGGCAGGTAATTACAGTCAGCTAAATGCTTAGGATATACTTTAGCTGATGAATTGCTAACTCTTACATACATTTTCGCTGATAAATCGGCCATTTCTGAGCACCGTTATTGTTTGGAGTTTGGCGTTTGGAGTTATTTTCTGGTTCTTCCATCTCCCAAATTTTAAGCTCCAACCTTATCTTTTTTAAGTAAATTAATCTGCCAAAAACCAGCACCCAGTGGTTTATATAATATATACACACATACCCCCCCCCCCCAGCTGTAGTGCTGGCGTATTTCATAGTCCTAAATCACCTGCAAATGCCTGCAAAGGATTAGTTGGGCAATCTTCCTAGCCATGGACACACATCACTGTGCCCCTGGTGAACGTGTGTTATTTGAAGATATAATAATCTAACGATGAAGTTACTTCTGCATTACTGCAGACCAGTCTCTACAATCGCACTGCAAGACAATGAAAAAAACTTGATGATAGGAACACAAATTAGTAGTGAAAAAGTTTACAACTCGGAATAATTCACACTAAGTCACTCTTAATTTATATGGCTGTGAGTTATTCAGTCTGTATCTGAAGCCTATTAATTATTCCGAAAGAGACTTGTGGAGTTAGGAACTGTGGTATTAACACTGTCTGTATGAGAGACACTGCTGACTCTGCATACATACATCTCCTTCCACATTAGCTGTATATTATAAATGCTGTATGCGCGCCAAACAAGAAAATAATACCCAACATCCATGAATAAATCATTTTAGTTTGTTTGTTAATAATTGCACTTCCAGTCCAGCTAATTTACCATAAAGATGCACCAGAATGGCATCATAGATTAAGAGAGAGAAGAAAAATCCTCTTTGTTGCCTCTAAGTTTGACAGTAATGTGGGATCAATAAGCAACAACAAGCGGTGGAAAACACTGGCCTAGTTCTTCTCCCAGCTGAACAGGCGCTCTGACCAACCTGTAGGACTCGCTAATATAGCGACATAGATCGCCCTCAATGCCTTTATTAAACCTTTATTTTTCCGGGTAGTTTCGCTGAACACAAATGCTCTTTTTCAGCAATGCTTTACTTCACACTCACACAGTTAACCATATTCACACCTGGGAGTTGAGTTGCCCAGTACAATCACAGTTTATTTTCCTCTGTTTGCTGCTGAACAGCTCCACTGGAGCATTTGGATAAGTGCCTGGCTCAGCGATGGGTATTGATGGGTGACCGTTGCTCATTTGATTCTTTGCACTTTTGTAAGACTCTTGGAAATGCCTAAAATGTAATTGTAAATTGCTCTTCTTTTCAGTAAACACAGCATCTGTTTGACAATCAGACATTTGCGTGCCAAGTGGGAGTTAGCATTAAAACAAATTAATCTGAATATAATGTTGTTGATTCTAACTATCTGTACATAATGTTTCTGTTCTCAACAGGTACATGATGTTGATCCACGGGAAGAATGAAGTGTACATGATTGAAAGAGACAACGCAGTCTTCCATATAGCTAACCTGGAGTTCCCATTTCGCAAAGATCCACGTGTCCACCTAGCCAACACTTTACTGGACGGGGTGAGCTCTCTCATTACTTTTCACGATGTGGCTCTGCAGGTGTGTGTGTGTGTGTGTGTGTGTGTGTGAAACCTTGTCCAACTTTGTAGTCATACACAAGTAAGACGCGCGAACGCGGGAAGCGAACGCAAAAAAAATAAAATAATAATGAAAAGAAATCATCTAAAAAAAAATAACCAATAAAGAAATATATAAAAAATAGAAAAGAATTCTGCGTTAAAAGGAGCATCTTAGAAAAATAGAAATTCCCCCAAAAAAAACTTTGAATGTTTTTGAACAATTCAACAAAGTGTTTGAAGTGCCTGTTTCACCCACTTCCGGGGGGCGGAGCCAAAATCCGAACCCGAAGTATTTGTTCGTAGACCCCCACTTAGGGGGGGTAGAAAAAGTTTCGGAGCGAATCGGGCACTTTTCATTTAACATGGGGTTTCAATGGGGAGTTTTTAGGAGCCTTCTCCGGGGCGTGGCTTCCGGGGGAAGGGGCGGGCTTAAACGCAACCTTGACAGGTGTGTTCAGTTTTCAAAGACCTTTCATTTGATGTATGGTACGTCTATATTGGACATTTACTTGGCTGCACACAGGGCTGAGGATTTGAGCCACACTGCACACAGAGACACAGACAGAGACATGCACACAGAGATACAGAGATACAGAGACACAACCCAGGCAGAGTTACATAGTAAGCTCCACTTGGTCGGAGGCGCGGCTTCGCCGCGCCTCCTTCCGCGTTCGCAATCATAGACGTATGATTTCAATACATGCTCCTTCCGATGTCTCCTTCTGATGTCGGAAAAGATCCGTTTCGGACAGGCTTTCCGAACTAGTTCGGCCAGTCGGGACATCTGGGGGTGCAAGAGCGTCCAAAAAAATCAGGAGTTCTGAATGATGTCAGAATGTAGTTATATCACCTCCCTTTCCACAAAAAAATTCGGACGTTTGAAGGAGCATGTATTGCGTTTTAGACTGGCCAAAGGAGGTCTGAGGTCCACATGGGAGCCACACTGTTTTTAGACCGTTGTCCTTTCTAGTTCTGCTTGCTCAGACATCTCTAATGTGCTGCGACATGCTGCCTTCTGTGTGACCTTCCTAAAAGTCCCACGTGCTCAGTCCTAGCTTTACTGAACTATGATGCCCCCCTCTTACTGACACTGGCCTGCTGCTCCACCATGCTGATGACTGACAGATATTGTCTGTCGCCCCCTTTCATGCCAAACCTCTGGGATGTACTTGAGTCTGTGGCAGACTGGCAGTAGAGCCTGTTGAATAAAGGACTGACAGGAAAAGTGTATGCCTGTGTCCGACAATGCAATACAATAGAATATAATTCATGAGATTGTTATGCCAATTTAACTACTTTCGACCTGGAAACCCTGTTTGTCATTATTGTAAAAATGTTTTCACTAGTTTATTTTTTTAAAGCCATTTCACAGTAAAGGGGCTGCATCCAAAGGAAATGGCTATTTGGGGGTCCTTGGCATGGAAAAGATTGCGAACCCTTGTCCTAGAAAACGCACAATAACAAACTATTCTAGAATCGGATGCTTCTATCTTGTTTTCCCCACTACAATTCAAGATTCAATAATTTATTACCATCAATGAAACAGTGGAATTTGTCTTGGTCTGTGTGCTCGAGGTAGACGAAAACAATGCAATACAAATGCACATCAGCATAAACACATAACAACGCTCTAACAACATAAATAAAACATTCCACTCTGCAGTGCATTTTTGCACTTGGCGTTGAGTAGGCCTATCACAATTATTACATTATTGCCTAATCGTAGTTATTTGAGCTAATCACAATAATATTTTCATAATTCCATTCATCTGTATGAATTCATACATTTTTTCTTTATAAAAAAATAGAAGATAGCAGATCTACAAGCTCAACATGCTGCGATGCAACATGTGAGCTTGTAAATCAGCTATTTTAGAAAAGAATCGAAAGTATACAATTATAATCATCGCCTTTCAGAGTTGACTTTGATTTCAACTCGTGCTATTTGTAGTGTTTTATTGTTTCCGCCAGGCCGTAGGCGTGGCAGACTGTTTTGCACCTTGTCCGGCCGTGTGTGTGTGTGTCCGTCCGTCTGTCTGTGAGCAGCTAATCCCCGGCACCGCTGGGCCGCTCGCAGTGAAACTATGCATGCACACTCCCTGGATGCTAGAGCAGAAACTCTGCCCCGAATCTTTAAGATCGGCCTTTTATAGTGCCACCAGGAGGTCCATTTTTGCAAAACAAATATTTTTTGACCGATCTGCGTAAATCTTTGTATGCGCACCCCCTAGAGGCCAAGGAAAAACCTTTGCTCTGCATTTTTCACGTCTGCCTTTTATAGTGCCACCTTATGTAAAACATTTTTTTAAATATTACTTGTTCAGATTTTTATCAAAATTTCACGCAAATCGGTACACATGATCTCTAGTCATGTGATCAAGACGGATCTGTTTGACTTTTCATATTCCATCCGGATTGGCTAAGATTGACATCTAAAGGCCCTTTTTGAACAAAATGCCTCAAATCATGAATGCCGCGTCCGATTGCGGTGAAACTTATTCGCACTACGTTGAGGAACAAATGCCACCCTTTTGACATTGCCCTATTATAGTGCCACCAGGAGGCCCCAAAAAAAAGGGATACAGCAAATCGGTACACATTATCTCTATAGTCATGTGATCAAGATGGATCTGTCCGATTCTTCATATTCCATCAACATTGCTGGCCCACAATGAGCACTTTTTCTAGTTGCTTTTAATTCTTATCTAATTTTTCTTCGAATAAAGTTCTATTTTTTTCTCTCCCCTCCCCTGGCCCCCCCACACACAAGTAAAGCGTCTATGATTACTTAGAAAAAAGCGATATAAATCCCAGGTATTATTATTATTAAATATAGGGCCCGTCTTGGCCATAGTACATTATTTATGTCATTTCTTTATATATTTAAGTTATGTTATATCCTGTGCAGTTTTTGATTTAATCACAATTATTTGATTGACAATTAATCATCAAGTAAAATTTCAGGATCATGACAGCCCTATTGCTGAGGCTCTCCGGGAGGCGGGAGCACAGTGTGAGTTATCCTCCTCACCCTCCAGTATTGGCACTGGGCTTTTCTTGGCACCCTTAGTGTGGTGTAGGTCACCCAGGTCCCAGTTCTCCACAGCAGCAGGTGCACAAGACATGAGTTGTTATCACACTCTCCTAACAAGAAACACGCGAGGAAAATTGGGTGCCATTATGGCTTGTGTTTATGTCCTCTGGCCTTGATTTGATTTGAGATGTCTGGCCCTGGTTCATGTACAGTTTTCCTAGTGTTGTGCTGGAGATGTGATGAGAGGTGTGTTATCTGTCATCATTATCAAGCTCATTTTTCATCTTCTTCTTCTCCTCCCCCCACTCCACTCGCTTTATGCAAAATAGACAAGGCTTCTCCCTCTCGGGCTAAATGGTCGCTGATATGGTGAAATGTCGTTTTCCTCGCTCAGGCATGCCACATAATGGCACATTAGTGTGCCTTTGAAGGAGCCGTGCAGATGTGTGCTTGTGCTGCCGCAAGGGCTGTTTGAATCACGGTTGTTTGTCTGTTGATGCTTCTGGCCCTGTGTGTTTCACAGAGAGAGCCTTCGCTTGGCTGTTCACTGTGAGCCTTGCAGAGGGCAAGCTGGGCTCGCTGATCTCTTTCATCTTCAGCCCCACAGAAACGTCCTTGTCTTTGTTTGTAGACGGCAGGCCAATTATGGCTTCTCTAAAACTAGAGAATCGGTATCTACGGTGATTTCACAGTATTTGCTTCGTGTTGATTGAATTCACCGTTAACCACTTAAGCCCTATATACTTTATTGTATGACAAATAGTGAAAATAGCTGATTTGCATTGCATCACGTTGCATCACTATATGCATTGTGAGCTTGTAGATCTCCTACTTTTGCTTTTTTTTTCCACACCAGGGTTAATGTTGGTTAATCTGTTGCTTCTGTTTTTTGTATGTTGTGTAACTTGTATCTAAATTCGATAGATTTAAGTATTCATTACGTTTTAAAAACGGCACCCCTAGTTTGGAAGTTTAGATATTCCTGCCCACAGGATGCTTTTTTCTTTTCTTTTGGCTGAGTAGTATTATGCAAGCTCTCTTTGATGCTCAACGGCTTCAGTGTGCAACTAAAAGCACTCGGGGGCAAAAGTGATCACCTGCCCACAGCTAGCAGTGAATCTCTGACATTGAGGGGTGTAAATATTTAATACAAGACAAGGAAGTGAAGTAGAGTCCCATAATGGCGTCATTCATTCCTCCTCTAAATGTTAGCGACAGGTTACACAAGACTCTCCTGTTGATGACAGTTTGATACTCTACTGTACCATTATTTACAAGACCGTCTCTGGCACCCACCCACCCACACACACACACACACACACACACACACACAGCATGGTTGCATAATAGTTATATGAAAACCAACCGATGTGTACCTGCATCTGAACTCGACAGTCTTGAATAATGCATGCATAGTTCTATTTCTGCGTCCTGTCCTCCTTCCCTAGCAACCCCCCTCATACACACTCACTCCTCCCCTATCCTTGGTGCCGCAGGCTTCCTCCCTCTCTGAAGACACAGCCCTCTGAGACTTAATCATCCCCTGCCGACCCACTGCCAGTTCCCATCACACGTAACCACTCGTGGGGTGGGCAGGCTGGGGAGGGTGCCAGGGGAGGAGGATTTCAGTACACCATGATGTGGTTCCACAGCAGATTTAAGGATTTTTCTCCCAATTAATATGTTGACGCTGTGCTCCGGGTGGCATGCCTTTTTATCCACCCCTCTCTCAGAGGACTCACATTTGTTGCCCTTTCTTCACTTGTTGCTCTCTCATTTCACACCAATCAGTCTTCCAACTACGCCGTTCTCTGCTCAACGCTTCCTCTTTCTCCCTCACTTTCAGCGAAAATTACTGGTTCTTCTGAATGAGGGTGTAAACATTTGGTACACTTAACGACTTATACCCTATTTACTTTGTTGAACAGAGTACTTATACCCTATTTACTTTGTTGAACAGAGTACTTATACCCTATTTACTTTGTTGAACAGAGTCCCCAAGGGGTCTATAATTGGTCCCCTCCCTTTTTCACTCGACACCAAACATTTTCACGAGGGGTGTGCCGATACACTAAAACCAAACGATACGATACGATATTTGGCTCACAACTTCGATACGATTTCGATACGATACGCACTTTTTTTATTATGAAAAATATATGGGGGAGAAAAAAAGCAAATGCAAACAAATAATTCTGTTTTTGCATTATTCAGATATGCGAACTTGTAGCTTTTCAGCTAGTAGCTTTTCAGCTACAATAGCCGTTTTGAATCCAAATAGGGCAATAGACACCTGACCCGAAAAAAAACATGTTGTCACCCTTTTCACATCGGGGCTGTTTGCATGCCTGATTATTATTATTGTTTAAAAAAAAAAAGAAGATATTTCTTTCTCTCAAAACGATACATATCGTCACGAAAACGTATCGCGATATATCGCGGGACGATATATCGGCACACCCCTAATTTTCACTGAAAATAGCTACAAGCTCAAAACGCATTGCATTGCGACGCGTTGTGAGCTTGTAGTTGTGTTATTATTTCCATTGAATGTTTGCCTATTTTCACTAAGCGTTCTCCTATTACGACATGCACACAATAAGGATGCTAAGGATTCATGTGGATAAAACAACTGTTGCATTGCGCGCATGCGCCACATCTGTAATTCTGGTTCTTTTCTCCCCCTTGTTTCCACAGGAAATGATCATAGACAAGGTGAACGGCCAGCCTGTCCCACGCTACCTGATATATGATATCATAAAATTCAACGTGAGTAGCCCTTGTCTTTTCACCTGTCACTCCTCCAGTCCTTAAATCAATAAATGATACAGTCTGGCTTTTCACTCTATGCAGGTCGTTAGCACTGGCCAGGCCTCATTATCAGTCCCCTTCTGCCTGGGGTCCAGCTGAGAGGAAATGGAGTGTCAAATTCTTTCAAATGCAGTTAGAACATCTGCAGTCAGTAGTAGAGTTAATCAGAGCAGGGTGTCTTCTATAGTGCATTGGCATTTATTGACTTGTGTCTAGCACACGCACACACACAAAGTCCTTGAGGACAAGAGCAGGCCAATTCGTCCAGACTCCTACCTGTTAGCAGAGGTGTCGGCGCTGTGCTGGCCTAGATGTTGAGCGAGGATGCAACTTCACTCACAGAATCACAGACCCACATAGTTAACCACTTCCCAACCAGGCGTCCCTACGTTGTGTATTTGTAGATCGGCTACTTTTGCTGTTTTTAAAAATAGGGCTTAAGTGGTTAACAGGGATCAGTAAAGCAAGCCTGACCTTCAGGGTAAGTTAACAAACAAACGCAGCCCACAATCACTGCTGAACCCTGTCTATTACACACAACTTTTGAGGTAACCGTCACCACTTAAATATGATTTATTATATCTGTTTGCATTTTGTTTTGTTCATCGTTCATTTGCAATCATCGGTGTCAATGCAGCTGAAAACACGCCTCATTGTTTTTCATAATAGGGCTTAAGTGGTTAACAGCGATCAGTAAACCATGACTTTCAGGGTAAATTAACAAACAAAGCACGCAGCCACTGCTGAACCTGTCTATTACACTCAATATTTATTCCCCACATTCAACTTTTAAGTTAACTTTACCACTTAAATGTGTTTTTTTTTCTGTCTGCGTTTTTCCTTTTGTTTAGTTCGTTAATTTGCTAGAATAGGATTTAATGGTTGTTGGAGCTTCTGACATTGTCAAAAGAGGTGACGATCATTGGTGTCACTGCAGCCGAAAACAACGATGCCTCATTGTTTTCGGCTGAAGTGAAACCGATGATTATCCCTTCTTCGTCGCTCATTAGTTGTGGCAGCGATAATTGCCACAGAGCAACTGTATAAAATGTGCAGGCTTAATTATGCGTTCTCTCATGTGATGTGTTGTCACATTCGTTTTTCACCCCGACGTGATTTATTTTGCCCGAGGACAACAATCAACTGGCTGGTAATGGCTAAGCTTATCTCCATGCTGATATAACGGCAGGTCAGTCCACAGATGAATGACCCTGCACGAATGGAAAAAAAACCGGTTGATGAATTCTTCTGAGTGTGTGTGTGGGGGCACCAAGATCTTTATCGTCGCTGTTGGGTGGAAACCCGGTATGTCCAAAACCGTTACTTTTCAGGAAATCTTTGTTCCAATGGATCCAATAGTTATTGGAATTATTTTGTCTCAAGCTCCTCTTAATATTTGTCATTTGTTAAATATTTATAAAACCCACAGAGAGACTTAAGCATTTGTAGGAATGCCAGTTTTTTTTTATTGCGAAAGTAAGCTTGCAGATTGGCTATTTTAGCTACTTTTGTGGGACACTCTGAAAACATAAAAACATGGAATATGGTCGTAGAAGGTTTCTGCCCGAAAAGCGCTCTTATGTTTGTCTGTAACCTCGTCCCCTCCATCGATCAGAGGATCGACCACACAAGCGAGTGGCTCAATCAATACCCTAGTGGCGAAGGGAAAGGACTTTGTGAGGCGGAGCAGAGGTTAGAGTCTCCACGGGGGCTCCCCTCAAAGCCATCGCTAACGCTGTGCTGTATTGATCCCAGCGTGGCCATTATTGGCCTTCTCCATTATGTGGCCGTGCCCTGCTCCTCCGCACCGAGGCACTACACCAGGATGGAAATCCAGCAGGAGAGGAAAGACACCACCCACCAGGCCTCGGGCCCTGAAGTGACACTAAACACACAAAATACTTGTTTGGGAAGTCAGACAGGCCAGCAGCCACCGAGTTAGCGGTGAGAGTGTAGTGTGGCGACAGGGATGATGTGTCCTCTCCTCAGGCCAGAATAGCTTTGTGTGCATGATAGCTTCGGCCAGAGTAGGAGAACAAGGCTTTTCACTTGCTTCCATCTGTAGATTGTGCGGAAAATTGAAGAGGTTATGTCAAAGTGCAGCTTGTAGATTAAAAAGGCTAAATTAATTCTCAAGTCATGCAATGCGGGTGCTCTCGCAGCACAGCGGGTGCCTCTTGAAACATGAAATTGGTTGACCTTGACTGTCAACCCTGAAGACTTGGAGGTGGGTTGTTCTGTTTCAGCTGTTGGCTGTGGAATTAGATGAGGGTTTTTGACTTCCTGCAGCTATACTGTTTCGTGTCAGCTCTGAGTAAATGCCTGTCAGTCACTGTCAGCTCTCCCACTGTGGAGGCATTGACAGGCTGTCGTGATGTTCCCACAACTATCCATATACCTTCACAAGATGTATTATAATATAGAAAACCATTATTCTGAGATTACATTTGTCAATTTTGAGTTTAGAACCTGAGATCAACATTGGAGTTCTGCCATCTTTTCCTTGACCTCGTTATCTTTCTTTGATATTTCATTAGACATGACATTAAACAAAGCAGAGGATGAGATGAGTATATAAGAGCTCTTAACATCCACTGCAGAGGTGGTGGGTGGGAGAAAATTGCCTCTTGACATCTCCTGCCCTGTCTGCTGAAGCACAGAATGTGGGCTTCTGCTTTGTCACATCTTACATGTTCTTTATTCCCCTCCACCTGAGAAGTCGATTGTTAGTTTGTGGCTAGGCAAGTATTTCTGTAAGCATACGCTCTTGGTCTGCATCGAAACATCATGCCTCTGTCACAGCGATGACAGAAGTTCAGACACCTCAGTTAGTTATAATATTTTTACTGTTGACGCCAAAAGATTTACTGATAGATTCCAGTGTCTCCAAAGTGCATTGAAAACACTCCAGAGACAACGGTTAAGTCCCTGGAAGTCACTTATATTCTACGACTACTTCGCCCTGCGCAAGAGTCCAACTTGATCTTTACACATTTTGCAATATAATTCCATGAACTAGGACATATAAACGGTTTCCTCAAGTAGCTGCTTTTTTACGGGTGCCAGGTAGGCGTGTACCTACCAGAGAGTAGCTTAGCCTCTCCTTTTGTTGTGTAGCCAGGTGGTGTGGGAAGGAAATGGAACAAAGGACTCAATAAAAAATAAAGAACCCTTAAATCTTTGGAACAGTCTTTGTATTGATGACCAGAGGTGGGTTGCAACAGACTTGCATTCAAATAATAGCTAAAATCAATCATTAACCCCAACATAAATGGCTTTCAAGTCAGTTTGCATTTAAGAGAAAATCAATAATAGCAACCCCAAAACAATATATATTCAATCAATGATTTTCAAACTCAAGACCTGGGGGTACAAATGGGGGTTATTAATTCAAGTCACCACACCCTTTGAAATAAAACAAAATTAAGTATTTTTAAATTAAAAATTAAACAAACATAACAGATCCTCTTGCTGTCAGTTAATGGAATAGATCCTCTTGCTGTTAGTCAAGTGTCTGAAATGGAATCCTCTTGCTGTCAGTCGAGCTTTTCCATCAGATATAGTACATTGTTCTGTGTTACCTGTGTGTTGAATAGGGTCCCACTATGGTCAACAAATCACATCCTCAGTCTCAATTATCCTCCCTGGATTCCAAACGCAGTGGAGGTTGAATATCTGCAGGCCTGCTTATACAGTTAGTGAACTGTTTTAAAGGAGAATACCGGACAAATTAAGTGTTGCCTTTGATGTCTCGTTACTCACCGACCGACGTGAAAAGTAGCGTTCTTTTTTTCCATAGATTCCCGTGTCGTCATTTTTTAAACCCCCTCCGTTGTCAGAATGGGAGCGTGTGGGTCAGGGAGATTCGTCTATTATAACCGAGGCAAAGTTGTTTTTCTCTCTTCTGCTAGTCATTGTGGAGTCTCATGATAGTCAAACGTGCGTTGAAATGTCCTGCGAGGCCACCGTTAACACATCGACCGCCAGAGGTTAATCTCATAATGTACTCACCAGTGCCAAGGTGTTTTTGTTGTTTTTTTGTTTTTTTCATGTCGCCATAGATCTTGTTAAAATCCTTAAGATTGAGCTCTACACGGTCTGTTTACATCTGCGAGATCTCCCTGTATCTCCCAGTGAAGATCGCGTGTCAAACGGGGCATCCATGTTTGAGTTAGAGCGGATTACGAATCTCCCTGACCCACACGCTCCCATTCTGACAACGGAGGGGGTTTAAAAAATGACGACACGGGAATCTATGGAAAAAAAGAACGCTACTTTTCACGTCGATCGGTGAGTAACGAGACATCAAAGGCAACACTTAATTTGTCCGGTATTCTCCTTTAAATAACTTGAGTGCTGCTGCTAGCATGCAAACTAAAACTCACACACTCAATCACACACCTGTAGCAATTTCAGTCCTGAGCAGGGAGATGTCAATCATCGTTAATTGGTGATGGCTCATTAATTAAGTGTCAATTGTGACTCTGGCCATCACGTCACACTGTGTTTGACTTGAGCAAACAAACTGTTTGACCATTTATATCATACTTTGTCGACCGGTGTCCCCTATGTCCCCTGTTCCTTCTTCCCTCTACACCAAATCTCTTTGCCGGAAATAGCCGATCTACAAGCTCGCAACGTGCTATGAGATTGTAGATCTGCTACAAGTGAATTGGCGCCTATTTTCGACAACCAGAATAGGGATGCTAGGGCTCTCATGTGGTTAATAAAATGAAACCATTGGCAATGAACGGGCTATAACTATCACTAATCCGCTCATTACATGTGTCTCAGAACTACACTGCTCGTCTACAAGTTTATCAGGCACCTCGCAGCTCCTGCAGTGGCCTTACAATTATATAGAACAGTGGTTTTCAACCTTTTTCATATCAAGGTACATTATTTATTTGGCATTTGAGCCACGGACCACCATTTGATGAGATCTAGCCTCTCAGACCCAAAACTTTGAAAATTTTGCTATCGTTGGATAGGATTTTGTCCACAATTCCATATACTGTATTGATGTTGGTACCATATAGGAGAGAAAAACAGGCCAACGTTCATCAAAATAACAATTCTTTAACTAAGTAATGCAGATGTTTAACAATAATCTAACCGTGTAAAGTGAAAACAAATGCCATTCCGTTTCATTTTACACTCTCAAGAGTTAAAGATTTATACGGGTCCATTTGGTCACCAACTCCATCATTTAGCTGGGGACCACCTGGAACCCCCTCAAGGACCACTGGTGGTCCCTGGACCACTGGTTGAGAACCACTGGTATAGAATAACCCCCTTCACCTCGAGGCACAGGCCAGACGGGGCAACTGAAACGGCACCACACTACTGACCTAGTGGCGATAGACCTCGTTTCATTTATCTTTATCTTGCTCCGCAGCACAGGGCAATCCCTCCAATGACTTTCTAAGCAATAGTGACAATGGTTTTCAGAGTCCACTTCACTGCGAGCAGAAAAAGTGGCCCCACTGAAACAACAATGCTCATGTTCTTTACAACTGTTGTAACTGTGCTGTGTAGGATCTTTTCTTTTATTCCTATGAGTTAAAACAAACTCCTTTTATGAGAAACATCCCTTTTCTCCCTATTATTATGGTATGTAGATGATATATTCTGCCTGACCTGTAACAGTCTTGGTATTTTTTTTAATTACATTTCTTAACCTAAAATTCACTGAATTTGGATTGACCGAATCAGTTTTCTTGACACCTGGATAATCCGTAGATTCAATATATTTTAAACTGACTTATAGTCTAAACTCACTGTTGTCATAATCATCCCCTAGAACAGCCAGTGTTGACCCTGTCGATTTTACCAAATTATGTTTGTAATGAAAGATGCATTTTAAAAACGTGTCTGCAAAGAACTAGCTGTTACAGTTGAGAGAATAAATGAGAAATCTAGAACTGACCTTCAAGGGTGCTCAGGAAAGCAAGAAAGAAGTTCCTTTTATTCATGACCAAGTACTCCCGGTGTGCCTAAATGATTGAGCCTGTTTTGCATAGACACTGGAAAATTATTTAAGCCTGTTTTGCATAGACAACTTTTTTTTTTTTTTTTTTAAACATGTTCAGAACCCAAGATATGATGATTTGACGATTTGCTGCTCCATTCACTTCTTGTTTAACTTTTTACTGAAAAAGGCTGTATCTCGGCTCCTAAGCACTTTTTTTTTACAATTAATTTTGGTTGTGGCACTCAGAACCAAAATTCCATAAATAAGCATGGCACTGGAAGAGTTAAGAAGACTTGTCATGACAAAACGTTGGTAGAGTTTATTTAACGTTTTCTTGCATTGTAACTATATAATACTTGTGTCCCCTTTAGTTGTTGTTTGCTACGTTACATGTACATTTGCAGATTTGTCCTCTGCATTTAACACATCCTAACTATTAGGAGCAGTGGCTCCCATTAATACAGCACATGGGGAGAAGTTAAAGGTTAAGTGTCTTGCTCATGGACACTTCAACACATAGACTGGGCGGACCGGAGGTGAACCAGTGACCTTCCGATTCCTAGATGGCCTGTCTACCCACTCAGCCCCGGCCCACCCCACACCCACATTCATACATTCCATACATGCTCCTTAAAAGGGGAATTCCACTAACTGTAAGAATTGTAATGTTATCTCTATATCACGGACACGCCTGTATAATTGGTGAACATGAATCACTGCCCTACATACAGCCATACACCCAAGAATATTCTGTGTGAATGTTTGTAATTGGGAAAGATGGTAAAGGAAGCCCAGAAGAACATCTTCATTCTGGCGCACTTTGCTATTGTAATGTAGATCAGTTCTCAAAGTGGGGTCTGGGCTCTCCAGGGGTCCTTGATAGGGTTTCCCACAATGCGTTCATTGCGTTGTAGAGCTTTGAGAGATTTGAAAATGTGTTAAAAATGTAAAACAAATCAAGAAATAATGCACCAAAAAATCTCTTGTGGGGCCCCCTGGCATAAAATCTTTTCAGGGGTCCACGCACAAATACAATAATTTGGTGTAGAATATAACTCACTATTGGAGCACTCGTTTTTCCGGCACGGGAGAGCGGGGCCGGGCCGCGGCCGGGTCTCTATGAGACTAGATAGATGGATAGATACCTTTATTGATCCCACGGGGTAATTGTGTCATTATTATTTAAATAGAGTGCAAAAGTGTCTGGGTAGCTCAGTCGGTAGAGCACTCGCCTTTCCACCACAAGGTCATGGGTTCGATCTCGGGCACCGCCAACTCGGCGTATGAGTAGCACGGCTTGTGTGGTAAGTACTAGGAGCTCCACCTCCGCAATCCATCTCCCAGGGGTCTAGCGAAATGGGGATAGACTCCCGCGCTCTGGCTGATACCAACAATAAGCCTCTCCGACCTTTAGAGTGCAAAAATAGTTAAATTGTGGTGAACGGAACAGTTTAACAACGGAACAAAACATTCTTATTTCAAACATCCCAGAGCGGAGTTTGCGCATGATGCTGCCTCTGACTAGTCCTTCTGACTTCATCAGCACTGTCTTTGATTTCACATCAGCTCAGAGAACCACTAAGCCTTCAGTCAAGATCCATTCTCTTTTGTTGGGTTTCTTTTTTTTTACCACTTCCCTGAATTTCAATCGTTCAGCCGGTTTGTTCAGCCCATCTTCTCTCTGAGAGAAGGCTTGATTTCTGTTCCCACAGCTTCCCCCTGTTTTAACATTTCATGCATTTTTATATATAGATACACTTTTTTCTTCTACAGTAAAGTTTTCCCTTAAGAGCTGTTCAATAATTCACAGAATTGTAGCTTGACGGATCGGATGCTTTTTGCTTCCTGCAAACAGGTTACCTTCTTTTTTAGTTTCTTTACCATGCACTTCTAGGGCTGCAACTATTGATTATTGTCTCCGCCAGGCCGAAAGGCATGGCGAGAGTATGTTTTGCGCCCTGTCCATCCGTCCGTGTGTCTGTCCGTGTGTCTGTCCGTCCGTCCGTCTGTGTGTCTGTCTGTGAACAGCTAATCTCCGGCACCCGGCCACTGCAAAACTGTGCACACACACTCCCTGGATGCCAAAGCCGAACCTCTGCCCAATTCTTCAGATTGGCCTGTTATAGTTAGCCTGGTAAACCCTCCCTCCGGAAATCTCATTTCCATTTGATTCCAGGAGTGAGTCTGGCATGAAGGCTTGTATGGGCGTTTCTGGTGCATTACCAAATAACCGAGCCAATCAGCGTCCTCGCTCATTGTTTTGTGATTGACAGCGGGGGTAGGCCAATCAGGTGGAACCCGAGTGGTTCACACGTCATTAATCAATACACCTTTCATACAAGCTGCTCATTAACATCAAAGACAAACCAATTACTCCTGGTGATAATCACTGCAGCCTAAAGTGGCTTAATTGGACATCAAAGGGCCACTTGGACATCAAAGCTACATTACTCCCGCCCAGCTCCAGCCCACAGCCAAATTGCCCATATAGGTCTGCAGGCCAGACTCACTCCTGAAATAAAATACAAATGAGATTTCTGGAGGGAGGGTTTACCAGGCTGTTATAGTGCCACCAGGAGGCCGATTTGTGCAAAACGCATTTTTGGATATCACTCCTACAGATTTTGTCCAAACCTCACGCAAATCGGAACACAGTATCTCTATAGTCATGTGATCAATATGGATCTGTCCGATTTTCCATATTCTATCCTGATTGGCTAAGATTGGCTTCCAAAGTTTGCAGGATTGGTTTGTTTTGAACAAAATGCCTCAAATCATCAACGCAGCATGCGATTTCCGTGAAATTTTGTGCTCACCTTCCCACTAGGCCGAGGAAGAAATGCCACCCTTTTCACATTGGCCTGTTATAGCGCCACCAGCAGGTCTAATTGAGCAAAACACATTTTTGGAACAAAATGCCTAAATTCATGAATGCAGTGTCCGATTGAAAGGCCTAAGAAGAAATGGCACCCTTTTCACATTGGCCTATTATAGCGCCATCAGGAGGCCACAATAACCTACCTGACCTGGCGGAGACCTGTGCTCCGAGGAGCAGCACTTTTTCTAGTTTTTGTTGCAATTATTCTATCAATAACTTTTGAGTTACAGTATTGACAGTGTTACTATCTGTTTGCTGTTGGTCTTTTTTGTTTTCATTCAGCACTGGATGGATGGCCATCACGGAAAGAACATTGCCACTGCAATGTCCATTTTTTTTAAAGCTACTATAAATCCCAAAACAATCAGAAAATCGATAGGTAATTATTTGACCGGTACTTGGATTTAGTGTTATAAACGGTCTAAGAGTGAGAAATACCTCAACCCGCACAAGGACCAAAAAGGGAAATAAAAAAGATTCCAACCACCGCTTTTGACAATGACAGGGACAGTCAATGTCATTGATTTGGGTCATCCAGTCATGTCAGCATATAGACATATCTTCATTATCCTAGATTGGCGGATCAACGGGATTGAAGTGTGTGTTTCCTACTGAGCAATCACTCACACTTACATCTTGTTCCGTCCTGATGACACAGATGACAGATGGTGCCGAATGTGTGGAACATGATAACAGTTGTTCTAGGAACACGTAGTACGCTTTTAGTCACTGCTCATTCACTGAAAGTGAATGTTGAGCATGACACCTTGCATCTCCATATTTCATATTTTTACGTTTTTTCATAAATTAAGGTCCTTTTTATACTTCAAAAATGGCAGATCTACAGGCTCACAGCATGTTGTGATGCGACATGATGTGAGCTTTCAGATCTGCTATTTTTGCTTCAACATTTTGGAGAATGTTGAAGGTTTTCAGCTATAATGACATACTTAAAATAGGGACATCAGGTTGATGTCTGTGGGTTGGCTTTATTCATATTTAAGCAATGAAACATTTTTGAAAATGTTCTCTGAAAAGTAACAGTTTGAGACCAGCAATTCTTCGGCCTGACACTGATGATTTGTGTCATGGCTTCAGGGTCATGAATGTGTAAAACTGCAGGGGGCATCTGGGTAGTGCAGGGGTAAAGTTCCTGCCCACCACCGTAGGAGACACATGATTGTCTACACTATCCCTGGACCAACGGTAGGACTATTAAACATGGAAGGAATTGGCAATAACTAAATTGGGGAGAGAGAAGAAATATAAACTAAACTGTTGATTAAAAAAACCTATAAAACTGTTATTGGCAATTTTACTGCCCAAAGGGATCAATATTTCATTATTACACTGATTTTAAGGAGGCTGTCCGTAGATTGTTCAAAGGTTAGTTTTTCCCCCCGATTTGTTTCTAAGTAGGCTTATCCTGATCGTGTGTCAATCCTTTTATCCTGAAATGTGACTTTTAATGCCATCTTAATTGTCTGCCCCAAGTGCTATAATCTAAACAAATTTTCCCTCAAGCGTAACGGAGTTACGCTTGAGGGAAAATACAGTATAAAGTTAGATCAGTACCTGACACTTGAGCTGGGCTGTCTCACACAGAAGATGAACAGAACTGTACTCTGAACATTCTAGTGCTCTATGTTCTGTTTATCTAAATGTCAGCAGTGCATGTAAGCAGTAACGAACTCACAAACTGGCTGCCCAGAATCTCCTCCACTTAAATGGACCATTTTACTCTCCTCTGGTGCCCTTTACTTCCATAGGAATCTCTGGAGAAAAGATGTGGCCTTTACCTAAATCAGTGGCAGAGCATAATTCAAATACCTTGGAGTTACAGCATCTCAGTCACTGTCTGCCCTGCATCCATATATTGAACTACAGAACAGGTCCTCTGGTATGGGTTATAATTCTGTCACTAAATCGAACATAGTCAGAAAAAAACCTGCAGATTATGCAGTGAATTAGAGACGTTTTCTCTGACACAGGGCCCTATCTTACCCTGGCGCAAAGCACAGCACAACTGTCATTGCTAGTTTACAACCCAAACAGTGGTAATTATTATGGGTAAATGCACTCTGTGCGCCCAGGGCCTTGTTGGTCTTAAAATGAGGTGTGGCTAGACATGCATTGCTATCTTAGGGGGAGTGCGAAAAATCTGAAAGGGATTGCGCTTTAGACCAGCTAAAACTGTAAAAGTCCACAGTATTTAAAGAGCACATTTAGAGATTTGAACCAGCCTATATAGAACCAGCTTCTATAGGCTGGTTCACAATGTGCGTACACTGTGCTCACAATCAAAATATATCTGAATTGACAGGGTGTCACTCATCTACAACACAACAACACTTCACTCACGTACAGTGTTGGGCATAACAGCGTTTAAATAAACGGCGTTACCTAACGCTGTTATTTTTTTCAGTAACGAGTAATCGAATTAATTACAATTTCCATCGTCACAACGCCGTTACCGTTAGTGACAATGAAATGTGCTCTGTTACTATGTCAAGCGTCCCCAAGCTTTCTGTTACCACGGGCCGGCTGACTGTGTGTGTGTGTGTGTGTGTGTGTGTGTGTGTGTGTGCGCGCGCGCAGCGCTACTACAGGCTGGGGCTGCTGCTCCTCCTGCTGCAAACACGGTTAAAACAAATACCAAGGATACGACAGTGATGTCTCTTACTTTTTGAGGTTACGCAACCAGGAAGTAACACGGACTCGACGCTGTTTAAGCAGTGACATGTGACATAACATCACTGACGAATCCTTTTACACACAAACCCAGCGCGGCGCACACACAAACAAACTAACTTTAACAACCAGACCAGTAGAGAAGAGATGGCGAGTCACGAGCAATCCGACAAGATGGCTTTCACAAATTGGCGGTACAAGCACTACTTCACATTTATTGAAAGGAAAGGAAAGAATGTACACGTGAAGTGCACGTTGTGTTCCGGGGGGAAGCGTTTGTCCACGTCTGTCCAAAGAAACTCCAATTTAGTGTGTGTGTGTGTGTGTGTGTGTGTGTGTGTGTGTGTGTGTCAACTGGTCTACTAGACCAGTTGTCTTAAGTTCTGAGCCAGTTTGTGTCTTTAATTCACACTAGTGTTAAAAGCACTTTGTTGTTTAACTGTTTACTTCTGCTCAAAGAAAATACTTGAAGTAGGCTACAGTATTGTCTACCAGTACCATACCAGTTGTCTTGTCTGAAGTTGTAACTAAGACAGTTTTTCTTTAATTTACACTAAAAGCACTGTAGTGTAGTCCAGTGTTTTTCTTTATAGTTGACAAATGTATGTGAACATGTTGCTCTGTAAAGCTTTAAACCAAATTAAGGAAGAATTTTGACTAGCACAACTGTCACTGAATGGAAAATAGGTTTTAAAAACTTATTTCAACATATTGAAAAAGTTTGAGAACCACTGGTGTAGGCTATTACACCTGTTTTACTGTTGTTATCTACCAGTTGCTGTGCGTTTAGGTGCAATAAATATTATATTGAGCAAGTGCAATACATATTGAAGTTTATTTCTCCCTCATGGCAAAGGTTATTATGTGTAAGTAGTAAGTACCTGTCTATTCTGTTCTACTCTATGCACCTGGCTTGTGAAACCTGCTCCCAAAAACAATCCAAATTCTTTGACATATTACAACTTTTTCACGCAAATAGTTACTTTTCCTAGTAACTAGTTACTTTTACAATAGAGTAATTCAGTTACTAACTCAGTTACTTTTTTGGAGAAGTAACTAGTAACTATAACTAATTACTTTTTTTAAGTAACGCACCCAACACTGCTCACGTACAGTACAGCATTGCAGCTGAAATTGTGAATTATAAGAATAAGAGGTGGAGGAGAGTGAGATAGACGTTTATTTCAAGTACACGTTTTTATTTTTTATTATATATTTAAAGACCATGTGACTTTGAAATATGTTAAGACTCTTTGAAGAATTTTGTGAACCTTTGCACTTGTTGTTGTCTTTGTCTCTGTGCAACAGAGCATACAGCGGTAGCCTAACATGTCTTCAATATCCATGTTGTGGCTCCTACACAGCCAATGTTTACAGATCGTTCATTTATCAGTGTGGATGTTCATATCATTATCGTTACATTTATCATCAGGTATCATTCTTGGTGTGAACAGCCCTTGACATCGCCATCCGTCATGGATGTCTCTTGGACTGCTATGAATTGCCACGCTGTAGGCACAGCCATACAGCTGTTCCGCTCCTTCATGCTTTGACAAGTGGTTTAAATTAAGAGGATGAGCATGTGATTATTAATCTTAATGTTATTTTTCAAAGATTTATTTTTGGCCTTTTATGCCTTTATTGATAGGACAGTAGGCTGACACAAGATGTCTCTTGGACATGAATTATGACACATTACACGACGCAAGAAGGCTCGATTCTGAACAGCATGCCGAAATACACATTAGGTGAGCAGCAGTTTTCCCCGTCTCCTGACATCATTACATCACTTCTGGCATTGTGCGGCTGTTCTGGTTATTCCTGAAGACGAGGAGACACTCACCACCACCCCCCCCCCCACGTCTGCTTTACCTCAGCTTTGGATTCCTATAGATGGTTTCGCACTTTCACTTCATGCACAAGCAGATCTTTCTCCTGTGCAGAAAACTGTTTGGGTCTCCTCCAACTGTCCGAATCCATTATTTAAATAGCAATACACAAGATGCAAGCAGGAACATCTGGCTCTTAAAGGGAATGGGAGCCAACAGCCAAACACATTTATTGGATTAATCCATGTTACGCCTAAAACACACTCATGATTAATTAAGAGAGTAAATACTACCCCTTTGTGCTTTAAGTGGAGTTCATCAAGTGGACAAGTGGAAAGCATTAAATACAGCATGCAGTAATAACCTAAGTATTTTACTTGCATACATCAATGTTGTCATTACTGGTTTTCCCTGGAATAAAGGGTATATGACTGTTGTTTCAGAATCTGAATTCAACTACAATCTACAAAGCTCTCCTGCCATTTCAGATCTGCGTCTCCTTAGACGATCTATACTGAACATCAGTTAAGCAGACTCCCATTTTGAAACCGGAAATGGTCTGCACATTGTAAAATTCGGTTATCGCCAAAGTGATTTCCACCCAGCTCCTCTCCTCCCGTTTTCACTTGAAAGCAGTTCCGGCAGACAGACATTATCTTTTAATTTAGCTCTTCTCGACCAGGCACATTAATGAGAAACTGCAGGCGAGAGCGTCAGCTTTCATTGCCCTTTACTTCCCCCATACTCTCAGTGGACAGACAGATGGGCTTGGTGGAACCTTGGCTTGGCCTCGGTGGCCCGACCCGCTTGGTAGAGGCTATGACGGCTCCGGCCAGCTGATTGGTTGGACAGCCGGTGCTCTTCTGTTCACAGTTACTGCATGTGGCAACAGGCGAAGGCATGAGAGTCCTGTTGTCATAGCGACATCAAAGACATGCGGATTGCGCTGTGCACACACTAGGTTTGGTGTCAATATTGTAGCAACTATATGGTCAGTCTGCTCAGCCCCACGAGGACGCTTGTCCTCCAGCTCATGATTATTCAGATTATAACACTGTTACCATGGCAGTGGACTGGCACTTAATTATTTTTTTTCATTTTCATAGCTATACAAGACATTTCCAAAAGAGATTAGTGTTAGATTGCATTTTGATGACCTTGGAGAAATAAATGACTGAAAACCACAGACTATTCTTTCATGCATGACTTGGAGATTTGTCTGTGTCGTGATTACTAAAGAACCTACTGTAAAGTACTCAAACCTAGTACTTTTGGCTGGAATGTGAACATAAATCATATTGCGTTTTATATAGGTAGCATTTCACAGATGTCATCCCAGGGATCATTTATTAATGTGTAAATTGTTGTTTTTTGTTTTTTCAGGGGCAGCCAGTCGGCCAATGTGATTTCAACATCCGCTTGTTGTGCATTGAGAAGGAGATCATTTCTCCCAGAATGGAGAAGATGAAGACGGGCCAAATCGACAAAACGAAGGAGCCCTTCAGTGTCCGAGCCAAGCCCTTCTTTGACATTCACGCAGCACGCAAGGTAACTTTTTACAGGGTGTCCGCAGAAGTCGTAAAGTATTAAAAAGGTATTAAAATTCATTATGTGAAAATAAGGCCTTTAAAAAGGACTTAAAAAGACAACAAAAAAAAAAAAAGTCATTATATATGTGTTTTAAAGCTCTTAAAAAGGGCCCAGACAGGGAGCCATGGAGGAATGTTGTCACTTGTCGGTGTAGGGGGACATTAATTAGTGTCATAATAGCAGCGATCATCGTCCTATCCATGAGATGACTCTGTCGCTAAACAACAGCACTGAGTGATGCAGTGATGCAAATGAATTGACTTGACTCCCCTGACTCTGAAATGCCAACATGTTTGCATGTGAAAAAGAGAAAACATTGTACGTCGCCAGATTTGGTGTTGGACCTTTCATCACAAAACAACTCGGAACGGCTGTTAACGAGAAGTTTGTTTTTAACAAGTGCCTCCTCTTCCCTCTCAACACTCTTTGTACGCCACCCTATTTTAAATCTGACCACTGATGCAGACCTGGCCTAATTAGTGCCTACACCTGCTCTCACAAAGATCGATCCAGATGGCCTAATGAAGCACAAATCCAACATATTGTGAACTAACTACAACCTTTTGGTAATTAGATTATTATCTCTGCAAGGCCACGAGGCAGAGATTATGTTTTCGCCCCTGCTGGTGTGTGTGTGTGTGTGTGTGTGTGTGTGTGTGTCTGTCTGTCTTGTGGAGTTTCCCTTTGTGAAGGCTTACACGGGGAAGGATAACAGACATTGAAAAATAAAATAATAAAAATGCACATTTTTGGGACTGAAACCCTTTTTTTTCTTTTTTTTTCTCCTACCACGGTTTTGCAAATTCTGTGACTTTCAGTATAAACATAATATCTGGACGGCCACACTGTGGCTGAGGGGGTAGAGACTCTGTCTGGTGATCAGAAATCAAATCAGTATCCCCCGAATACCCTGGGTGCCAGAATATATGTACATACTTATTTTAGGGTTTAACTCCTTCTGGAGGGTCCGGACTGTGGATATTTAGCTTTTGGTGTCGTATAATTTCTAGTTAATTACAGGCCAAGTTTTTTTTTTAATGTTCAGTTCCCCAGGCACAGTACAAGAGGGTCTTTATGTTTTAATGCTGTGAAAAGCTGGTCAGCCTCCGACCCAAGACCTGCACTTCTGCCCTAACGAGGGGTCTGCCGAGGGGCAGCGCACAATTAACCCATTAAGACCGGGAACGCATCTGTGTCATTTTGACACAGATGCAAGCTTGTAGATCTGCCATTTCTTTTGAAAAATCGTGTTTTTATATATGTTTTTTAAAGTGAACATTTGTAACTCAAATCTTTGCTTCTGGGGGGATTCTACAAATGTCTCATAAATCCGAACAGTTTTTTGGAAAAAACGTATGTTGTCTCAAACCTTTTTCATGTCAAGGACCCCTAAAATGTGGACCCCCATCCGAAAATATATTGTTCCAGGGACCCCCCAGAAGCAAAAATTTGAGTTCAAATGTTTGCTTTAAAAATTAAGAATGAGACAGATTCTTTCCCGGTCTAAATGGGTTAAAGCAATCTTTTGCTCAAGACGAGATCAGTGGGAAATTCTGGCTCTGTACATTCACAGACAATCAAAGTGTGCGGAGGGACCGGAGTTGGCCGGCAGTTATCGAGACGTCATTTCGTCCCTCTTCAACAGGCCCCATCACTGCTATCTTTGTGGTCTCGTTTTTTGTGCTGTGCGAATTGCAGAGTATGGGTGTCTGGGTTGCAGAGTGTGAGTGTCTGGGTTACCTCTGCTCAAAACCCTGTACTGTCCTCTCTTCTGAAGGCCTTTATGAAAAATCCCCCATCGTCCGTTTTGGGGGGTTGTTGATGAAGATATTCTAGAAATGAAGTCATTGGAACTGTGAATGGTTCCTCACTGCCCCATTGTTCCATGCAGTGGCCATCTGCTTCGCATACAGCCATATCTCTGTTGTAGGGGACTTGAAAAGGACGGAACTGGAATCTACTTCATTAATTCATAGCAGCAGAACTCTCCACTCTGTGGCATTGCTTATTGGTCAGAAATTCCTTTAAATGATATTTCAAGGAGCCGCAGGAGTTGTATGATGGCTTTTGTCTGTTGCTAGGCTGCTGTTTCGTGTCTCTGGCACTTGTGCATGCATGGCACATTCATTTGGGCCCAATTATTGGGACCATTATTCGTTTGTCTTTCAAAATCTTATCTATTGGCAAAATTGCCTTTTGTGTAGCCTCTTTTGGAACACACGCCTTGTATATTGAGATTATATATTTGGGGAATTTTCCTGTGTACGTTGACTGTGGTGTGACGGACTAGATGTATGCAGTGCGGAAGAGAATTCATGAATAAAAAAATACTGGTTGCATAACAATATCTGATTTCAGTAGTTCAAGGAGACTTTTTTTCCCTACATGCCCACGGCATGCTTAGGTACGCAATGCACATGCAAGAGCTATACTGCACTTCTCTGTTTGCTATATAATGTCATAAAGAGAGGAGATCTAACAATCCAACGATTTTTGATGTTGTCGTACTATATGAAGCTGGTTATGAAGCCGAGTTCTTAGCATTATGCTAGCTACAGTAAAATCCTAAAATTGAATCGATCCATGTGTTACTGAGTGTACAAATTGGTGCCCAAATGTAACCAAAATGGATACATTTGTACACTCACACACTTAAATTAACACTCAGGATTTTAAAGTGTACTTATCTACAGCTGTTATTATGACTTGTATTGTGTGGTCTGGAGCACTGTATGAAAACCAGCCAGCAGATAAGCTTTCTGAATGTGATTCATTAGCCCTTGAACTACATGTGAGCTTTCATTCAGAGCTGGAGTGTGTAGATAATGGGCACGGCTTCAAATCCCCACTCCAGCGGCTACACAAAGAGAGGGTGAACATTTTCTAATTTCTAATCATAAAGAAAAAAATGACAATAAAAATTTAACAACAGTCCAGAAGTACATCTGCCCTAATTCATTTGCCGCATGCCTTAGCCTAATTTTGTTTGCCGTTTCAACAGGTGGAGAAAACCATACATCACTTTTTATTACGATTTGTGAATTTTGGAGAGAAGTTCAGATATTTGTAAAATGGTGCAGCCTTTGAATGGACACACTATGTTAAAATTGGCTGTTGAAGCCAGTTGCAGTTTTGCCTCTGTTGTTGTGAATAATATACGCTAGGGTACTTTTAGTATGATGCTGACCAAGCTCGTGCTGTTCGCTATACAGCATGTGGTGGAACTGAGACCAATTGTCTCATCTCCCAGCATTATATGGATCAAAAAGCTTATTTTGCAGGTTGCTTATTTAACTCTTTGACTGCGGACGACGCGATAACGCGTCAAGTGCTACTTTGTCCAGTTGGCCGTCGACGCGCTCGACGCGCTGGACGCGCGTTCATTGTTTAATCTCTGATTGCGCTATGCTGCTTAATATTCAATGTTATTCTCAAGTTCCACTTACTTCACGGACATCTGCATCCGGTTTCATGGCCTGGATTCCGTTTCCGGTTTTTGATTTTTTTCCCCAGTCATTTTCGTCCAAAATAGGTAAATAAACGGGTTTTCACACGGTATAACGGACAAACGGACAGCTTCTCTTCTATAATCTATGGTCTGGGTGACGATCAGTCATCGCCGTCGTGCATCACAACGTAATTTTCGCTGATCAAAACAATCTGGGTGACGTCACATCCGTTTTCATGTTTTTCCTTGTCTAATCTATGAAGAAGGGTGAGAGAGACCCAACGACATGATCACGCTGTCATGTGCTGCTCCCTGGTGGCGGATTTGTGCTGGGTCTTTATATTATGTGTCCTTAAATTATTTTCATGAGAAAAATTCAAAATAAAAAAATAAAAAAAACACGAAAATTGCTGGCACTGGGGGAGTACTTTATGAAAATACTCTGGCAGTCAAAGAGTTAACCCATTAAAACTGGGAAAGCATTTGTGTACTTTTAGATTTTAGCGTTGGCTATTCAAAAATAGCAGATATACAAGCTCAGCGAGCTTGTACATCTGCTATTTTTTTACATTTTTGAAACGTCTTGAAAGTGTGAGGACTACTGATTTTAGAAGGTATTTGTAGAATCGACCTCAGGTCTTAATGTGTTAAGAGAAAAGATTTCCAGACATTCTTGTTTTGTGAATCAAACAGTACTTTTGCTTTCTGTATCAATGCAATGCAATTCCACAGACAAATGCGGTGAAAAAGTAAAATGACTCCTGCACAAGTTTCTCCCAGAATATGCATGAGTCTTCCATTTCCATTTGGGCCCAGGTACGGCGATAATAATTTATGCAATTTCCAAAGCAACTCATCCATCCTATCATACATATTCATTTGGTGCTAGAAATGACTAAAGTCTATTAGGTGCAAGTAGGGCTAACCTCATCCTTTGCTCCGGAGCTTCTTAAATAGTTTTCTAAAGGGCAATGCTATTACCTCATCCAGTGATGTAGATTTGTAGTCCTGGGTGTTAAATGGTAAATGAGTTTACTTGAGTATGAGTCTTATCTTTTGACAGTACAAATCATGTTGTGAACTATTTTTTATTCTTTGTGTGTGTGTGTGTGTGTGTGTGTGTGTGTGTGTGTGTGTGTGTGTGTGTTTATATTGGACAACATTCAGTGGTGTTGTGGAATTTTATAATTTTTCTTTTCTTTCATGCTGCAAGGACTGGTTAAGCAGACCTAATTGGCTTTGTGGCATTGTAGTATGTTCTATAGCTGTAGGCTGTCATTTCCTCCTTTCACACACATTAATTCAATCTACAATGTGTGACATTACATTCACTGGCACATTGCAATATATGTCAAGCCAAGTCAAGATTTTTTTTAGCCCAATATTATAAATTATGTCCCAAAGGTCTGCAACAATACTTAAAACCAAGGAGCGCAAAGTTCAAGTATACATAGACCCAGACCCACACATAATAAGAAACAGTAAGTAAACATGAGTACGACGTTAAGGTTTTCTTACTTGCCCATGTCAAAAGCCTTTTGTTAGCAACCACCATCATCATTTCTTCAGATTAGACTGTTTTAGTCTCATCTCCATCCATTTGCTTCTTTGAATAGATTACCAAAATACCTTCAAAGCAAATCTTTTTTATTTATTTTTCTTGACTGTGACACCATAAGCCTGTCATGCTGTTTAAATAGCATAATTTGTGCAGTTAATTAAATGTGACTCATGGCATATTGGTGGTAAGTTTTGATTTGGCAAAGAGTCCATTTTCCCTCTGCCTAAAAAGGTGTTGGCCTAATATCCAAAAACAATTTATCAAACGGCAGAAGCAATTAGGCTTAAGTTGAGTAAGTTCCAGCTAATAAAATAAGCATCACGGAATCTGATATCACTCTTCTAGAAGCAACTTTTATGGAAGACTAGGTATTACTTTTTTCTTGTGTTCAGTGAATCTTCTGAACTCTGAGATAGATGGGTTTCAGATAATTCTGGGAAGAGAATGACCGTTTTCTTACTGTGGAGATATTCTTTTGTGAAAGTCTTTTTCCACCCCAGTTTTTTTGTTTTTCAGTTTTTCATCTAAAATTAGGTAGGATCGTGAAACAAACTTAATCCGGGTACTTTATGAGATTGCAGTCTTTTCTTGTGGAGTGCAGACTGATTACTTAATCAGAGGGGTTGAGATTAAGGCTTAGCTTAGATATTGAATACGCAATAAGCCACAAGATTGGAAGGTCCTGCAGCAGAAATGCTGAGGTGAAATAGCCTTCAGGTTCACTGAAGCATGTGGTTGCTATTGATGTGCACCAGAGCTCTTATTTTACTTTTCTGTGTGCTATGAATCAGAGTCCACGGCCATTTATCTCCCGCTCAGGGGAGCCACCTCGCTGCTGCAAACTCCTCACAAAGAAATTATCTCAACGTCTGTGTGTGACCCCCAGGCACTGTCATGCCTGTGTGTGTTATCTGTTGTCACATTTGATATGGACTCCTATCTTTAACCGTTAGGTATCCTTTGAAAGGACACACACACACACACACACACACACGCACACATAATAATAATACATTTATAGGTTTATTCAAACCATCGCTTGCCTTATCTGGAGCCATGTGTAATTTTTGATGGAGATGGTGGTGTTACCTTGTGTGGGCCTGTACAAAACATTTGCTGTCAGAGGGGATTCTCAGTGACAGGCTAACGGCATGTCTCATTAGCCGCACACCGAGCACCGTCAGTCTGCAGGCTGCTCACTGGCTCACTGACCTCACACCCTTGTCAACTGTCTGGCCTCCAGCAGCTAAAGAACATGTGATGGAAGTGCAGGAAACAAGGTGTCTTTTCATCTAGGATTCTTTTTTTTTTTTCCTTTTTTTTTTTTTTTAGAGTAACCAATTTTTTTTTACCCCTTTTTCTCCCCAATTTTGTTGATATGCCAATTAATTCCTCCCCACACCCATTTCTGTGTTGTCACTGCTGGTGTATCCCACTGACTCACCTGCCAGTGAGGAGCCCCCACCGGGAGGACGTAGGGCCTCCGTCCTACTCCTCCCGCCCAACACTCCCTATATCACCAATATCACCCTCCCTGCCCGGCTTCCCTCCCTCGAACATGGGCCAATTGTGTTCGCATAGACGCCCGACAAAGCCGGATGCACCACGATGGATTCGAACCCACAACCTTTTTCTTTTGGTGCAAATTTGGATGCAGACGGCACCCTCATTTTGTTCTTTTTGGTCTTTCAATATATTGAAACGTGTAATGACCACTGCTTGCTGTGAAGTCAAATTTCTCTCTCTCAAAGATGCCAGATTGACCTTTTTTTTATTTAATCTTTTGAACCCAAGAGCTTTTCTTTGTATGACATATATAATGGCAGTAAGCCAATAGAACACTACAAAACAATACAGTTTACCTTGCCCCAGGAACATTCATGCAACACTGCCACTGTGTAGGTGCTGAAAAGAAAAAACGTTCTTCCCCAAACTCATTTGTCTTGGACATAAAACCAATAACACCCTTTTTTAACACTTTACCCTGTAAAGGGGTAGTGGGCGATGAGGATGATGTATTTAGATTCTTTCTTTCTTTCTTTTTCTTTTCTGCCTTTGTTGATTGTAAAGTAGAGATTTGTCAGGCTCAGGATTCAAACCCGGGACTTCGCCCTAACCTTTTGGCCATCAGTGCCCCTGTTTATATTCTTTCTACTTACCATTTTGATAGTGAGAAGTATTTGGTAGCATATACTGTACAACTTTTAGGTACCTTCTAGTTTAGAGTTATTAGGGGATTTTTGAGGAACAATTTTAACTTCCCACAACCCATGGTTACGCCCTGCTTAGTTTCTGAAATACCCTGTCATAAAGGATTCATTGGAGCATCCCACTTGTCTTGGTTACACACCCATTCTCCAGGGCTGGGTTCAAGGACCAGATGCTTCTCATCACCATGCATCCTCTCCATTGCTACCACCCACTCACAAAAAGAAAACACGCTTCCTATTGTATAAGAGCTGGTTTTGAAGAGCACATCATATAGGCCCCTTGGCTATTGGGGGTGTTGTTTACCTTAGTTGCTTTCTTTTTTTCTCAATGCCTCCAGTAGCAGTTGACATAGAAATAGTACCTGTTCTGCACAGTAAAGGCAAAAGTATGTGTAGCGAAATTAAGCACTTAAACCATATGGTATACTTCACAAAAAGTATACCCGTGAGCTTGCAGGTCTGCTATTTCTTAACATTTTGGGATATTGGAAATGTTTTGCCTATAGTGTTAGTCCAAATATAGAGATGCCAGGTTGAAAGTGCTTAATAGTAAGTATATTGTCTTGTTTTAGATGTTCTATTCTCTCTCTATCTTCCAGGCTCAAATGTGGGGGTGTAATGATTTTTTTATTTTTTATTAAACCAGGTATGTCATCAAACACATTCTTATTTACAATGGCATACAGGGGTGGGGAAAATGGCAAGTTGCAAACAGGCAATGCAACAGCAAGACCTGAGCGGCATATGTGCACACTAGAGATGCGCGGATGGTTTTTTTTGTCACCCAAATCCGCGTTAACAAGTTCATTATCCATCCGCCATCCACCCGCGGTAATTATATCGTCCTATTTATAGATCCGCACCAACCGCACCAAATAATTGTTATTTTCCTGACGTTAGTTTTCTTATAAACAATGTCACTCACCACTGTCGCGATGCAGTGACTGTATACAATCCACAACCATGGTAACTACAAGCGCACGTCTTCATTCAGTTCATTGAGTTACTTTCGCTTTCAACCACTTTGTTGCCATGTCGGCTTTTTATAAGCTTTTTATAAGCGACTTTTGTTTGGCACTTGTTGTGGGCTTGTTTTCATAGACCTGGCTGCTTATTTCTCTCGCAAGTTGTCGCAACCTGGCAACACTGGCCGGCTGCAAAGCAACATGTAGTGAGCGGCTATTTTGTGCCTGGTGTAAAATGACGTAATATTAAAATACTACAAACGCACACAGTGAAATTTAGTGCTTTTTAAAAGCTATTGTAGGTCTATAGATTGATATCATTAATTTAATTCCCGCATTATTTCACCCGCGGTTTATCCAATATTAACACCCTTTAACACATTTACCGCCGGGCCCGTAGTTCTACGGGCCGTTAAATCCAACGGTTAAGCGCCAATCCCGTAGCCTACGGGCTGTGGTGCTTTTTCCTTTTTTTCGAAATTTTTTTTTTTTTAATTTTCTAGGGGGACCATTTTCACACCACCCGATCTCGACCGGAAGTGCGATCACGTTTTTTGTTTCCCGTCTGTCTCCATTCTAAGTCGTACCCAAAAACCCCTGTAAAAGCCCCTGTAAACATGTCGTTTTTCATCCTCGCATTTCCCATGTTAACTTAAACGGTCAGAACTCAAACATGGCGGCTCCGTTTGACACGTGGTCTTCACTGGTAGAAGCAGTGAGATCTCCGCGATGTTTACAAACAGTGCACAGCTCAATCTTAAGGATTTTAACAAGATCTGTGGCGACGTGAAAAAAACAAAAAACAACAATAAAACGTTGGCACTGGTGAGTACATTATGAGATTAACCTCTGGCGGTCAATGTGTTAACAGTCTGCTCAACCAATTGGTAGAGCACATTTTAAGTCACTATTTCTCATTGACAACATTGCTGAACTTAACTCAACCTGATTGAGCCCTTTCTACCATTTGGTTGAGGTATGTTATGGCAAAAAAAGGTCCACCAGATGTCACTGTTTCCCAGTCACATGGATTCTCAGGTAGCCACTTTTTAGGAAGTGAAAATCAATTAATCCACTCCTGAAAGGTGGGATTTTTTTGGTTGAAATTTCAGAGGTAAGATTATTTTTTTGTCATATCATCTCAGAGGTGTTACTGAACCTGATTATGTAGCTTGATACAATAAAAAAAAATCTAATAATTTTCTGAAAACATGCTCTACCAAACGGGTTGTTTGTCACTTTATGGTAAGTAGTGAAGCTAAACTAAAGTAATTAAAATGTACTATTTGCTATGGATAAATAGGGCTTTTGCTAATTCAGTGTTGTTAATATAATACATATAATGTTATTTCATTATATTTATGTATTAGTATGATTTTATTCCTATCTAAAAAAACATGCTCAACCAAATGGTTGAATTGTCATTTAATGGTAAAGGTAGTGGTGCTGAAATAAAAAATGGACTATTTTGATGATCTGTGTGATGAAGAAGATGACCAAACAGATGATGCTGATCAACTCTCACAAGCAGAAGAGACTGGGGAACATAATGGGAGACATATTTCTCAGTGAATGCATATAAATCAATGTATATGCATGAAACATCTCAACCGTTTGGTAGAGGCCTATATTTGGAAAACTGTTGGGTCTGTTAAAGAAATTATAATTGATAGTTGTTACTATTGCCCCAAATAAATAAAAAATGCAAATAAATAATTTTTCCAATGCTTTTTTCTTGGGGTGACCTTTAAAGGGCTAATTAATCATTATATTTGATTGACCCAAATCCACCCAAACTGCGGTTAACTGCGGCAACCGCGGCTAAAACCGCGATCCGCGCATCTCTAGTGCACACAGTGTTATGATAGAGAGGGCCTTGAGTTTTCAGGTTAACCTGGAGATGCTCCTTGGGTTTCTGAGCTTATGTAATTTTTCAGCACTCATCCGGTTGGTGCTTCGCTGCCTGCCTTCAGTGCATGACTCACAGCAATGCGAAACGGGCCCTTCAAATATACAGTATCGTATTTGTATAACAATATATAACTTGCACCTCTCTAACAATAACCCATCAAATGCACTTTGACAATTAAGTGTAACAATTTTGCGAAGAATATCTTAAGGATGTCTCTCCTATACAGCATATATGAGTGCGTTTGGCTCATTAGCCCCATGAACCCTAGCGTCCTCCTTATTCTGGGGTGAACATTTGGCAAACTTGGCTGATTACAGACACGTTGTGAGCTTGTAAATCATCTATTTTTGGTGAAGATACTTGGGGTAGAGAAAATGTCCTAGTATAGAGCCCAGGAGGTCTCCAGTCAACAAAGAATATAGGGTTTAAGTACAAAAAAAGATCTTGAAATGCATTTGATGTTTGTGTGGCAGCACCCAAATCTTGTTTTCTTTTGTAGTCGGAGAAGGACAGCAGAATGCTGACAGTACTTCTTCTGTGTGACTTTTTGAGGATATTATTTCAAAGTCATCTCCCTGCCCATGAAAGTTGTTGATTTGGAAAAATAATGTAGTTGATTGCTATTGACTAAGGTGAGACATCTAAGGCTTTGGTTTTAATATTCAACATGACATGCTCAAAATAGGGACACCAGGTTCAGGTTGAAAGAGGTTAAATATTTTGTTTAGGGTATAGGTGTATAGTCATGTATGGGTGTTTTCTGATATGTTTTTCTGATTTTATGTTTTGTGTGAGGACTGCGGATGAAAATTAGCATCTTTGCTAAATCCGGTGTATTTACGTTAATGTGACGTTCATTAATATGCTCTGTCCTGTCTAAATAAACAAATAAAGTAAAAGTAAAAGTAGAATTCACCTCTCAGTGTGCACAAAGTACTGGTACTGATATAGTAAATTCAAGAATAATTCAGAACTTTTTGTATAGTTGCATACTGTATATTGCAATGATAATAATACTAATAATCTTTGGTTGTCATAAAATCCCAAGGCACACTGTTTGGGAACCACTGTTCTAAGGCACCTGTTGCTCCAGACTGTAACCTTGCCTGACTTGGACCAAGCTGGTAGTCTAGCAGTCCTGTCTGCACACTCTGATGTCAGCTTTGCATGTAATAGGGAGCTGCGCATCGGCTTCAGTGGGCTGTTCGCATTAGCCATAAAAGGAGCCTTCAGCAACAGCCCTGTGGTCTGACCGGAATATCAATCTTTTCTCTATGCTTTCTGATTAAGTCCCCCCCCCCCCCCAACACCTGAATCTTTCAGACTTCTCTTCAGACCCATAAGAAGAAGCACACAGCAAGAAAATAAGATGGCTTCTTCCGAGGTGTGCAGAGCCCACACTGGTTATATGGGGGAAATATGGAGCCACACAACACAATCTGTGTGAGCACATTGTAGTACGTTGTGCCCAATGCACATTAGTAATGCATAAAGTGAGGGTTCCGGTGACGTCATGGCCAAGACAGACGCTTGAATCTCAAGCTCCGCCGAGCCCTTCTAAAATAGCCCTATAAAGTATGTAAAAACTAACAAATGATGAAGGAAACGTATTGACATGGTCACTAAAGAATGTTGGGAGATAAGAAATCGAAGTAATGCATAAAGTACGGGAAACAAACCTCCACGTCATAGACACATTAGATTATGTGTGTGATGTTGTCACTAAAGTGAAGCTCATCTTGTTTTGCTTTGTTTGATTAAATATGAATCACCTTACAAGTTAATAGTGCACCATATAGTGGAGGATGCTCAAAGACTCCTCTTTTTATATGTTGCCAAAGAGATAAAGGGAAGCATAGGGAGTGATGATTCTCTTTTTTGTCACACTGACATGGTTATGAAGGTATTTTATGACAGGTTCCCATTGTCAGTGGCTATTAAGGCTTCTGTTCTTGTGCTGCTCAATTTTCGTAGAAGCTACTCTGTGGTTTTATTTATTTATTTTTATTATTGGTCATAATTTTAAATGTGCAGCTATGTTGTTGGAGAACGCGGGAATGAGTGGGGCAAATGCTTTTGATTCGATTTAGTTTTTCAGCCTCTTGACAGGGTATCAGTGGTGGTGAAATCAATTGAAAGCCTTTTTTTAATTGTACATCATTTATTGGACATATTGAATGTCAACAACCTCGAAGCACGCTATAGTCTAGCTGACTCCAAATGTACATGCCAAGTGCTAGTCTCGCGTTGCCCTGCGATGGGATATCTCCGCCTACCGATATGTCTGGGGACGTCAGAATCCAAGGTAGTTGCTAGAACAGCCGCTATCAAACCTATGCCAGCTGCTTTGGAAACCGATCCTGCCATCGTCTTTTGTTTAAGGAAATAGGTGGCTGATATATTGTACTTTTACCTTAGCGCTAGGTATACTCTTGGTTGCTTGTTTTTGCAGAAAATGCACTAAAGACTTCTGGTGATTAGTAGTTTTCGTTCCCTACCTATGTTGAATACACTTATTGTAAGTCGCTTTGGATAAAAGCGTCTGCTAAATGACTGTAATGTAATGTAATGTCCCAATATGAAGGTCCACCCCAAAGGCTTTGGATTAATTCTGCAATGCAGCTTCTTTTTAATTCTCTAATTGTTTCCACCCGTTTTTTTCAAAGAATGAAAAGGGTGAAAAGGGTGGTTGTCCTGTCTCAAAGTATTAAGAGACTGACTTGTGAGTCGCGCTGAATGCATGCAAGATAAATAATCTAAGGAGTCACTCCTGGGGGTCAAACTCTGAAACTGCATGTTCAGGTTTTATTACCTTTTCTGATTTTAAAGCTCAAGTTATAGGCATGCTAAAGGATGAGATGGGAGAATTTTAATGATGTATGTTTGGCCAGGTCTTACTTGAAAATGTGAAAATGTAATCAAGTGACCTTTTTTCTTCTGATCAGCATCCTCACAGCTCTCATAAAATAGTCCTTGATTGTATCAGCTGGGGCTGTTGTTAAATGGCCATTTGATTGTCACAAGACCAGGCAGAGGTGGTCTGGGTATGAAGGTTGTACATGGCTATGGTTTTTCCCTCTATTAAGGGGGCACAGGGGTTGGAGGTTATTAAATCTCATAAATCACAGGCTGTGTCACACATCTGTGGATGTTGTCTTTGTTATTAACATTAAGCCTCAAGGTGTGTTTGTGCCGGGCTTTTGTTCTATCTTTTGATTTCCTATGAATCAATGCCGTTTGTATTTCTGATCTATTTTTATTCGGAAAACAAATAACAGCAAGCTGGATGGTTGATGACAATTGAGTTTGAGATGTGATCAGCTGGTGAAACATTGACCGTTGAGCCCCGTGGAAGACCGATCGGGGGGGAGATTGTCATTTTTAAGTTAGTCGGCTACCACAGGAACAGGCATGATTCATCGCTATGTCACCATGTGAAATGAGCCCCAGCGAGAAACAGTGGAGAAGCAAATGGCCTGGCTTCCATCACTTTGACACTTAACTCTCCCCTCTGGGAGAGAGAGGCACTGCTCACCCTGTTAGCTGTTGGTTCGCCTCCCAGAGTTCATCGGGTAGCCGTTCCCTTGTCTTGTCTTGCCCCCAAGTCTCGAATGAGAGCCTGATCTCTTAATGGGGCTGTATTGTTCGCCCCCTGCCCCCGCCCGCCTCCCTCCCTACGCCTACAGTGCCAGACTTTGTGTTTCCGCACGTCCTAAAGAGGTTTACCAGGAAAGCGGGGTCATGGCCTTCCTCTGCAGTAGCGCTCTAGGGAACACTCTCCCCGGAGGATGATGTGTAGTGAGTAGAAGCCCTCCGTTTCTCCTGGATCTGCATCCAGGATTCACTGATTGAACCCAAAGTGGTGGGTCGGCCCTGCTGAGGTGATGAGAGACCTGAAACGGTATCTCCCGCCTACATGCTGTCGCTTCATAAAGGCAGCATTTCTTTTTAGTCTGGCTATCTGCCATGTGGGTGTCAGTGTGTGACTCATTCATCATTCCAGAGAACACCAATGTTGCCCCTTTGATGTTACCCTATGGAATGTTATTTTCCTAGAATAAGTGGAATGCTTTGAATCCTATCCATATTTGATAATGAAAGTTGACTTATTTGTTCTGTAATATGACCTTTTCCCATGGTGTAAATAGAACAGGTGGGTGTATTTGTGTCAGGACCTAGACTATGCCATGTAAATATAAAACCTCACAAATCACTAACTGAGCTACCTCATTTCAATTGGATTTTAAACACACATGGATGGATTATATACTGTACATCACAGTACACTATTGTTCATAAAAAAAAAAGTATGCTAGTTTAATAGCTATTAAATATAATTGATTTAAAGTATAAAGGCTGGAGTAATTTATTTATATTTGTTTTATGTCAACATAGGCTATGAGAAGTTCAAGACCAGAAAATGCATTTCTCCTACTTACAAGTACTGTCCATCTTGCCAAAACAAATGGAGCTAATATCCGCAAGTCATAAAACTCCATTGTTAAAAAAAGTATTAGCACAAGTCCCAGAGCCAACACAAGTCCCAGAGCCATACTATTATTTTAGGTCAGTGTAATTCATAATTGTAATGTAATTTTTCCTGGAGCAACTTTATGAAGTGACGGTGAAAGATTTGAGTATGTGTATGGCAATGCACAGGGAGGGAGATCACAGCACAGTACTAGGAATTACTTGGGGCCTATGTTTATTTGTATTTAATTTTTTGCAACTACTTTGCATCTACATTAGTACACTGGTTCTCAAAATGGGATCTGGGGACACCCAGGGGTCCTTGAGGTATTCCAGGGGGTCCCCAGAAAAACGAGGAACAGTACAAACACTGTTTTCAACCTTATCTTCAAATAATTATCGTCCTCACTAATGCTCATTATTTGATGTAACATTTCTGCCTACTTGCTCTGTGTCTCAGAGGTAGCCTGATTATCATACTGAAGCTGCATGGAGCTTCAGTCTGACATTGGCTCCAGTGTAGGCGATTACAAGGGTGAGGGGATTCGAATTTCCCTAAACCAATCACAAGAGATCCACGGATCCGCCTATATCTGACGGCATCGCACAGCTTGACTTAGCAGATATTCGCTGATTGGCTTGTCGGACTCGTTAGACCCACCCCCACCTCCGACTCTCATTGGACAATACATTTTTGTACCGAATTAATCCTAGGTTCACATTACGACACCAGACCAAGAGAAGCAGTTAACTCAGAGTGGGCGGGGTCTATGGACTGGACCCAGGCTATCTCAGAGGTGGACTGTGGACAGCTCAGAAACCTGCCTACCAATGACATCATCGATGGGGATTCTAAGCTAATGTGAAGTTGGCGTGCAGAAATAGATGCCATTATTTTTGCATTAATTTAAAAAAGGTTTTAAATTACCAAACCTAATGATGACATTGATGGGCAGGTTTCTGAACTGTCCACAGCCCACCTCTGAGACACAGAGCAAGTAATGACGCCATCTTATTGTAAGGATTTGTGAGGACCTCTTATTTTTCATCTATTCGAAAATAGCCGATCTACAAGCAAGCTCACAACGTTGTAGATCAGCTATTTTAAATTTGTTTTGACAAATGTTGACAAATCTTCTCTTATAGAGTACCTGGCACAATATCTTTTCAAATCGGAGTCTGTGGCCAAATACATATTAGTTTGGGGGTCCTTGACATGAAAATGTTTGAGACCCACTGGTTGGTCTGTCTGTCCAAAATGATCAAGAGAGAGCTGGTGGCAGCTTATCACGGAGTACGTGCCTGTTTTCATCGTTGATTTATTTTGTTACATTTGAATACTTAACTGTATTGCGTCACGTCTTGTCCGGTGGGAATTGAGCGTGAGTTGTAGGCTACATTGTGCATACATCTGTGCATCTACATCTCCCTGGCATGGCTAAGATGTATTCATTCATTGAAGATGTGGTGTCCCCTATCGCCCACCTTATGAATAATAAATGTATACAAATGTATTTAACAGGGTTAGTTGATCCACTGTTGGAGTTGAAGCTGCAATGCTTTGGGTGTCTTGAAGGCTCAGCCTGTTAGGACAACGTCGACATAATCCCAATTTCTCTGGTTCACTTCCCGGACTAGGACCCATGATGCATGTCATCCCTCTGCCTGTCTCTCTATAACATCCTGTCTCAGTAAATCAATATACATCAATCAGCTTTTAATAATGCAACACTTTGGATGTGATGCTAGCCTTTCAAACAAAGTAGGTAAAATACGCCAATGCCAACATGAAAGTATTACAAAAAAGAATGAGAGAGTAACCAGAAAGCAACTTATTGTCTCCGCCAGGCCGAAGACGTGGCCGAGGCGAGTCTGTTTTGCACCCCGTCCGTCCGTCCGTCCATCCGTCTGTGAACAGCTAATCGCCGGCACCGTTGGCCCAATGGACGATGCACACACACTCCTTGAATGCCAGAGCAGAATGTCTGCCTGCCATTGGCCTATCATAGCGCCACCAGCAGGCAGAGTTTTGCAAAAAAAATTGATTATATTAGTCCTACAGATTTTGTCAAAACATCACGCAAATTGGTATATATTATCTCTATAGTCATGTGATCAAGACGGACCTGACTGTCTGATTTTTCATATACCATCCTGATTGGCTAAGATTGCAGGAGTGGATCGTTTGAACAAAATCACGACCTGAACGCACCGATTCCACGCACCCCTATAATGACTGAATTCCAAACATTGCTGGCCCACAATAACCTTCCTGGCGGAGACCTGAGATGGAGAGATAAAAGACTTGACAAGACTGCAAGTCTAGTCTGAGTCTAGCCCACTGTACAGATGCTATTGAAGGTTGTCAGTTTTGCTTTATCGTCTGGTGTACATTACATTATGCTGCCTGTGTCTGTATGTGCATGAGTCTGGAGCTGATCCTTGAAACTACTAGACCAATCAAGCTTTCTCATGTAGATTGCCAGTAGGCCACGGAAGTCACTTCACCCCATATTTTTCAAATGGGCCTCACGATGGCACTATACCAGGCCAGCCCACTTTACATTTTGGCCTTTAACTCTTGAACCGTATGTCACCAGGCAGTCATACAATCAAACAAAATCTCCTGGATTCCTTGGATCATGACGCAACTCCCCATGTAGGCCATGCCCATTTCCGCTAGATTTTAACTAGATTTTCTGCCATGTCACATTTCGTCCAAAACGCACAAATTGCTACACATTATCTCTGGAGTCATGTGATAAACATGTATCTATCAGTGTTTTTAATTTCCATACCGATTGGCAATAATTGGTTTCCAAAGTTTGTAGGAGGAGCATATTTTACAAAAAAAAATCATGAACGCATTGTCCAATCGACACCAATTTGAATCACATATTGAGGGGCCTCCACTCAATGCAGAGACCAGTGTGATTTCACTTAGATCCATTTGGGGTCCCACAAATGAGACAAATGATGTAACTGCTTGTTGCAGAAACTTGATTTTATTTTACCAATCTTCCAATACACACAATCTTGGGCATCATGTGACAATGACAGCTGCAACCCATGACTACTCAGCCCTGGATAGACCCCCCAGCCTGGTGGAGATATTACAGTATACGGTATGTGCTCCACTGAGTTCACCTTTCTAGTGTCTGTACGGCACTGTCTCACTAATGATGAAATTTCCATCATCTCTTGCATTGTGAATGTGTCTGTGTGATGGCTCCTTATCTCCTGTCTGCTTGTTTCCATTCTGACTGTATATCACCCTGAACACTCTCCTGCTTTCAAAGGGTGGGCAGGATGTCCGAACCTGAGGGAAATGTCACACTTTGATGATTTGCTTGAGAGAGACAGTTTTATTCCCCCTGATGATTTGAATGTAAATGGTTTCTGTCACACTAGTCAGAGAAGAGATTCCTTCTGCTGTGCAGAGAATATTGTTGTTCCGGCTATGTCATGCCTATCAGTGTTGCTTTCTGTGTGAGTTCTGTCTTGTTGGGCAGGGTACTGTATGATACCTGATCTTTCCTCTAGTGCACAAATGCATTAGGTCTTATTGTACTTTATTGACCATGGCCATTTCCTGCCTATATTTTCCGTCTGCATGAACATATAGCATAGATCAGTTATCACTTGAAAGAGAAGAGGTCGATCGGAGGAGTACAGAGTCTTATTTTCTTACAACTAAAATCGCTTATGACTTTAGCACTGGGCAATCCATTATGCCTTGCAATTCTAGTCTCAGATATTTTCACTTGATATTTCAGTATAGTTTTAACTGTTTTGTCAACTATTGCAGATTTATTTTTTTCAGTATTTGCAAGAATTAGCCAATTGCATTTTGAGAACATACAGTATCTTGAATTTTCCAAGGCAGATTCAGATTGAATATTTTTGTAGATGCTTGATCCTTATTGTTCACCTCATGATACACATGCAGCTCCATGGACACTTTATCTGCAGCTCTCCAGAATCATTTCTAACTAGATCACAGTGCAGCGTGAAGCAGCTACTTGGTCTGAGAGCAATCCATTTCTACTTCATACCCATAGCCGATGCTTCAAACAGAAGCCTGCTGTGCCATAAATCTCCATACATTAACCTACCCAAATACTTACAGCGTCTTTTAATTCCTTCCTATTCATCCCACTTATATGTCGGTCAGGCTCTATTCAATACTATACACAACATATACTGTAGGCCTATTGCTTAGTTTGGACTATCAAATCAAGTTCAACATTCTGGTTGCCGAGATTATTAGTCTACTTTCTCATTTTGTCCATTGTGCTGACCTCCAGCCTGCATTCTGCTCCCGTCTGACTCAAGCCGGGCACATATTTCATAGATGGGTGTGAATTAGTGTAAGACTAAAGCCGGTTATATTTTCAAAGTTTTAGAAACGCCTCAAGGAAAAGCTCAAGTTTTGAGACATTTTCACATTATTGATTGGCACTCAGTTACAGTGTCATAATAGTGCAGTATGGGTGTTTGCAACACGGAAAATGCTTCCACATATGAATTAATAAATAAACTCCTCATTTGAAGTTGTTGAAAATGTCCTTGATTTTGATGCTTGAATACAAGCAAGGCAACCACGTCTCTGACCTTGTGCTGTACTGTTTTCTTAAAAGCATTTTTATACACGACGCATGGAAGTGTTTGTGAAGAGTTTTTCAAGGTATCAATGAAGATAACTAACTCCAACTCCCAGTCCAAGCACACAAAAGCCTCAGGATGTTAGTACCTCTGCTACTGAATACATCTCCACAGCCAGTGGGACATGATCTCCTCTTTGTAGCTGTAATAAGATTTCTATTTTGCACTGCTATGTGTGTATTTTTTATTACTTTGAATCATAGGTTTTTTTTTTTTTTTTACATTCTGCAATACATCTTTTCAGAAATCATCCTTGGCCTTGCAGCCAGTGTACAGAAGCTGCAGGTATACTGTATGTATGCAGCCTACCACGTATTAAAGTTTTTGGTCTGTTTTGTGCAGGAGGTCACAGGCCTGCTGGTCCGTCATCCAGTATGGTGTTGCAGGTTCCCTCTAACCTGCAACAGCTGTTGTTGCGGTGACAACGAAGCAGATGAAACCCCACTCTTTTACAGTCATCAGGAGCCTAATGACTCATATGCTATTCTAGTCTTTACTCTGGCATGCCAAATGATAGGCGCTGATGTCTGAGCCATGCTCTGGCAATCGAGGTTAAGAGTGTATGGATGGATGGATTTATTGAATGTAAACGGGGTCACTTTTGAAAGTCAATACTCAACCTGGCTTTTAGAGTGTCAAGGTATTGCTCTTTGACATGATGTAATAGTTGTCATTTCATGTGTTTCCACTCTAATGCGTTCCAGTTTGACCTCATATATTTCTAATCATCTGGTATGACCTCCCATTGTCTTTCAGCTCCTGGATGGAAACTTCACATCACAGGTCAGCCATGAAGTGGACGGGCTCATCTTCCAGCCATGCGGGGTAAGCTTCAGCATCTGGATCTGTTATATTCCAAAACAAAATGCTTATTGCAGCACATCAAATGTCTGCAATTTTTCTTTTTCTTTAGTCATCTTGTTTTGTTTGACATGTCAATGTCTTTGCTTGCTTCCATTTGGTTCCATTTGAGTTACAAACCCATAAAGGTCCATTTTAGTTCCCAACTATCAATCATTTAGCTGGTAACCCCTGCAAGCCACTCAAAGACCTCTGGGGGTCCTCGGACCTCATGTTGACCACCTGTGCCCTACCAACGGTGTCTTATGTTAGAGGGCCTTCTCTGTTGGAATGCTGATGAGCTTAGTGTTAGAACAGCAGTCCTGCATGACATTCCTTTCATCTGCGATATTAAAGGGGTACTTTGTAAGTCCCAAAATAACGATTTTAGCAACCTCTGCTGGTCACTACCGTCATTGCAGGTCTTTAGTGGATGCCTGCATTTCCCAGAATTCCATTTGTTTTCACCGGAAGGCGGAAGCGTTACAAAAAGTGTTGTTTTATCCTATCTGCGGATCGTTTCTCTTAGCCAGTGGAGCTTTAGTTACCATGAGCTGTGTTTTCTTTTGCTGTTTTTCCATCTTCAAATCCTATAATGCCATAAAAACACCGTGAAATTCCTTTTTGTTGCTAGCGCGGTAGTTCCGGGACAAACAGGAAACCGGTGCATTTCCGTTTCCATTTTCCGTCCGGATGACGTCATTTTCACGGGAAAGACGCCCCCTGTCCACTTTCAATAGAAAATATGTTTATAAAAGGCTTTCGGGGGTGAAATTCATGGAATGGGTGTTGTGAAACATTTGCCACTCACAAAAGATATAAAATGTAACTTTAGTTTTTTTGAAAAAGTTACCTTGTATTACTTTAATGCTGATACCTTGTTTTCCTCCCTTGTTGGACTCGAGGACGCTTAATACACCATATTCTATGAATCAGTGGAGCCTGATGCAATGGCGTACTGGATATATCTTTATGTATATAAAATCCTCTCAGACACCATTGCTGCTGGACAGGGAGCTGTCTAGATGCCTGCTAAAACTGTAGCCAGCGAGCACACCTACATAAATGCTGTCTGGGCACAGTGTGACAGACGTGTTTGCGCAGAGCACAAAATATTTTTTTTCCACGTACCACACTGGCTTTGTGGCTAAAGTACATTTCAGCACATACAGTATAGTGTTTACAGCTCCATCCTCCATCAGCTGCATCAGTATCCTGTGGTGGTTTACTGCACTGGAGCACAGTAGAAGTAAGAGTATTAACTCTGAACGTGAGAATGTACCTTTAACACTCCGGAATATACTGTGATGAGTTATTTTCCTGACCAACGTCCGAATTTTTCCTGTAATGTCCGAATGTACCTTTAACACTCCGGAATATACTGTGAGTTATTTTCCTGACCAACGTCCAAATTTTCTTCGGATAGAGTAGGTTATAACTACAAAATGAGAACTTAGGATGGACGGTCTCAGAATTTTTTTTACCCCTACATGTTCTGACTGTCTGACGAAAGTTCAGAAGGCGTGATTGGTCAGAAGCAGAGTGACATATTTGTTTTTGTTTCTGCATGGCTTCATTCTGCCAGCAGTGAAAGCACCAACAGACGTTGAGGAACTAGTCTCTTGAGCCAAACTCCAGGATCTACAAACCTCTCTGAAATGACTCTCTATTGACCATGCATAAACACAAACTGTCACAAGAAATAGCAAAACCTCTGTACCTCTGTGACGAATTTACCACATCATTTTTCCCTATTAACTCTTAAGGTCCTTACACACCGGGGCGATTTTTTTCATGCGAATAATACGTTTTTTTTTAAAACCTTATAAAGTCAATGCAAGCGTACATAGAGCGAAAAAGCATCTTTTAATTATTCGGAACGAGTCTGAATTTTGCGTATATTCTCATATTCGCCGGTGTGTAACTGCCTTTAGACTGCCAGAGTTTCTCTAGTCTAGTCTAGAGTTTCTCACAGTCTGTAGCCTCTGCCAGTCTTTTCTAAGCTAGTACTAAAAAATGTCATTTTTTTGTCTGTTTATTTTTTAACATTGAAGTGAATGGAGCAGCAACTTTTTGGAAAATGTTATCTCCTGGTTCTTTGTGACAAATGGAAAAACGGAAAAAAACCAAAAATAAATATTTTTTTGGAAAAACATTTTTCTTTGCAATGGCGTTTTTTTGCAATAGCTAAATTCTCAAAAACGTTAATAAACGTTTTTGGCAGAAAATTAGTTAAAATGACCGCGCTGGTTGGACACAATGCTTCAGCGTCTCGATCAGAACACTGAGTTGGCGGGGTCTGGCGTTCAGAACACAGACGTGTTCGGAGGGAGTATGAATGGGCACTTGTTTTTTTCCAACAGACCATCTGGAAAAAGTTCGGATGTTATGGGGTGACTACATTTGAGTTAGTGTTTTTTAAGTATTCCCCTGGTGTATTTGGTTGATTGATTTATTGCACAGTTAAAACTGCTAAAGTTGTTCGATTTAAGTTAATCAGCAACAATGTTATCAGAGCTACTGTTATTGCCGTGTTACAGGAGAGAAAAAGGAGAGGAAATAGTGTGGCATAATCTCGATTTGTTCATGTTATATGTTTCATTTCCTTCATTCCATTTCTAGGAGCTTTGCAAAGTTCTCTTGGGATTTAAGCAAAGTTTTTACTTTAGGCTATTAAAGGGAGTCAGAAGTATTGACATTTAGAAACTTACAGTTGTCGGCTGTTTTTCTTCAATAGAAAGACGCCCTTGAAGCAAGCTTGCAGTTATTTTCAGGAGGGGCGAACTCCACATGCGACCGCGACGGGTCGCTTCGACGGCTGTCTATCTCGTCGCAACGGGTGCCCATCGTCGCGGGTGCCTGACTCGTCCCGACGGGTCGCCACGGGTGCCCATCGTCTCGACGGGCGCCTGACTCGTCGCCACGGGTGCCCATCGTCTCGACGGGTGCCTGAGTCGTCGCGACGATTGCCCATCGTCTCGACGGGGGCCTGTTTTTGTCGGCGTTTCTGACTCGTCGCGACGATTGCCCATCGTCTCGACGGGGGCCTGTTTTTGTCGGCGTTTCACCCGTGCGTCCGAGAACGGGCGCTCGTGGTCGCATCTGCCTCTCTCCCTCCTTCCCTCCTTGTGTGTGCTTCCCCCCCCCCCCCCCCCCCCCCACCCGACCGCCTACCCCTGTGGGGTAGGGGGTCGGGTGGGGGTCCCTGCGGACCTTTGGGGGGGGGCGGTCCGGGTCCCCTTGGGAATCCCTTTACGCATGCCTTCATTTGTCCCCGTGAATTAGGGCTGCATTCCCGAAGTTAACTTTCAATTTGATTCCTTCCGTTATTTTAATCCAATAACCATATGTTGCATCACATTTTATCGATTGATATAACTTCAATAACCTCCGGAAATAAGGAATTTGTTTGATTCGATTTGAACGTTTAATGGCCTATTGAAAAGACAAGTGTTTCTTTGTTTTTTCCTTTTGTGTGTGTGTGAGAGAGAGAGAGAGAGAGAGAGAGAGAGAGAGATGCTTGATTGACGGGGCCTGATTAATTCATAAACGTCACCTGTAGTTTACTTTACCCAGGCCAGCGTAATATTAACTGTTATGAAACTCTCTAAGTACTGGACCCTCGTCTGGTTCTGACCGACAGGTGGGTGGTGTGTGACAATCTGGTTGAATCATTCCTTTGGTACGGCGGCTGGTCTGGAGGCAATATAACTTCATCAAAAGCTGTCAGAACTTCGGAAGTCCTGTCGGGTTTACTGCAGGAGGAGCTTAGCTTACTGCTGAGTGACTTCGTCGAAATTCAATAACTTTTATTCAAGGGGGGGGGGGGGTGTTGTTGTAGCCTATTTGCTAGGTGGGTTGGTTAACATGCTGGACTAAAAAAAGAGGCGAGAGAGGCGAGAGAGAGCTGAGAGAGAGAGAGTGTGTGTGTTTGGAGGGAGAGAGCGTGTGTGTGTGTGGAGAGAGCGTGTGAGAGAGAATATGAAATATTTTTATAGTTTCACAAGATAGTATTAGTATTACTCAAAATGTTAATGTAACACATCTGTTTACACATTTATTTAATTCCTATTTATATTCAATATTTATTTGTACATACATTGTTTTATCTTGATTGGCTGTTCCACTTTTGCTTTGGCAATGTAAACATATGTTTTGTCATGCCAGGCAATAAAGCTAATTTGATTTGAATTGAATTGAGAGAAAACCTTTAGCTGAGAAAGATGAAGCAGGAGCCAGGGACCCATTTTGTTGCAGATTAAACTTTTCAATAGATTTCATAGATAGCTTGCCCACTCTGTTTTGGTGCCTACCTTTCCCTGGTGCCCAGTCTGCCCTCCTTTCCCTAGTGCCCACTCTGTTTTAGTGCCCACAGCAGTCTTGTGTTGGATTCATGTTCAGTATTTTTAGTCGCAGCATGAGGCTTCGTTTGTGAACTTGTAGATCTGCTATTTTCGACTACTGTTACTCTCAGAATAGGGATGCTAGGGTTTTAACAAATTGTCTTTGTTATGCAGTACGATCTATAGCAGTGTTTATCAACCTTTTTTGTGCCAAGGCACACCTGGCTTAGCCAAAGCCAAAAGATCCCAGGGCACACCTAGATATACGGTGTACACACACACACACACACACACACACACACACACACACACACACACACACAGAGTGTATTGGGCAGGTATAAAGAAACCTTGACCATTACAAATATATAAATCTTTGGCCTACAAATATATACACTTGGGTCACTTCAAGTTCTTCTTTGGTAAGTATATTTGGTACCCAATATACTTCTAATATCTGATAATAATATCTAATAATCTGATCCTGATAGCGTTATTGCGGACGCATGCGCTGTTGCCCACTACAGACGAACACAAAAACTCTCGCCCCAAAACAGTCAACCCCGGGGAAATCCGGTGATATTCACCTGGTATTCCTAAACGTAACCTCATTAAACTATGCCTAAACCTAACCTTATTCCTAAACGTAGCCTCAGTAAAACTAATAATATGGCTAACCGTAAACTTATTTCTAACCTTATCCTCGGTAAAACAAATACAGGAATACAAGAACCGCTCGTCCGCGAAAAGAAATGGGGCGAGCGTGTTTTGGGGCGAGTTTTCCGGTTATATCCACGGCACCACGGCTTGAGTTGCAAGAGATTCTCTCCGTGGCGTGGAGGAGTAATTAAACACTACAAACGTTGACACAAACACACTGGAGTGATTTAGAAGCACTTTATAAGAAAACTAACACTTATGTATTGTTTTATTGTTGGACATTCTTCATCATGGCAGGTTATAACATGGGCTTTTGGGACAGGACAGCCCCTCTTAGCAGGTACGACGTTCAGGTCCGCCGTATCGACCAGTTCCGACCCACTTAGTAATACTGACTGAGTGCCAAAGCATGTACCCTGTGCCCTTATACAGTACCAGGTAGGACAACATATTTGCATTCCTATGGGTGATGGTCGCTACACTGAATGGACTCGGCCATGGCTGTGTGCGAAACGGATGATGGCCGTATCGATTGACGGACGATCGGCGCTATTGTTCTCGAGGGTCTGGGTTCACACTTTCTTCAAACGGCGCGGAACACCTCAGCAGTAGGCTACTCGCGGACCAAAATTGGGACGTTTGCCAGGGTTGATAAACACTGATCTATAGGACTGAAACCCTGGCTGCCTGCCTCTCCAAGGCCCATGTACTGAGAGGAAGACGTTTGTGTTGTATTTTATAAAGGCTCTGGTTGAGGCAGATATTCTGGCTGTAACGAAGACTCTGACTAGGACGTTGGGCTATATGACATATGACATGTATGACAATCCCTATATTTGGGCCCGAGCCGACCTAGTGCTGATATCGGATAGATATGGTAGAGCCATATATGGATAGATCTAACTGGCTTAGTCATCGTGACAAGCATAGTCGGAGAGTATATAACTAGGGTCGGCTGCAGGGAGAAGGCATATAATCAACATATAATCAACATAACCACACATTGCAACAATCCCATTCATGGCTCCTACAGACCTTAAAGCAGTAAATTGAATGAAATAATGAATGAATGAATGCATTAATGAATGGATGAGTAATTTATTTCGGTGCTGAATAGTTCAATGGAAAACTTAAACATGTCTGTCTGTCAGCGTGCGCTGACAGACAGACAGACAGAATACGTCGCAATGCGCGGCTTTCGCAAAGCAGCAGATATGAGCTCGTAGATCGGCTGAATGTAAATGCATTGTATAGTGTGATTTCTGTGTTATCTATTGCGTTGGGGGGGTCTCCCGGGGACCCCCCAGAAGGACGAGCGTGAACACATTCCGTCTGCGTGCGTGCGTCTTTCGTGCGTCTTTCTCTCTCTCTCCCCCCCTCTCTCTCTCTCTCCCTCTCTCTCTCTCTCTCTCTCTCTCTCTCTCTCTCATGCGTAAAAGGAAAAAAAAAAGAAACACTTGTCTTTTCAATAGGCCATTAAACGTTCAAATCGAATCAAACAAATTCCTTATTTCCGGAGGTTATTGAAGTTATATCAATCGATAAAATGTGATGCAACATATGGTTATTGGATTAAAATAACGGAAGCAATCAAATTGAAAGTTAACTTCGGGAATGCAGCCCTAATTCACGGGGACAAATGAAGGCATGCGTAAAGGGATTCCCAAGGGGACCCGGACCCCCCCCCCCCAAAGGTCCGCAGGGACCCCCACCCGACCCCCTACCCCACAGGGGAGGCGGTCGGGTGGGGGGGGGGGGGGAAGCACACACATAGGAAGCAGGGAAGGAGGGAGAGAGGCAGATGCGACCACGAGCGCCCGTTCTCCGACGCACGGGTGAAACGCCGACAAAAACAGGCCCCCGTCGAGACGATGGGCAATCGTCGCGACGACTCAGGCACCCGTCGAGACGATGGGCACCCGTGGCGACCCGTCGGGACGAGTCAGGCACCCGCGACGATGGGCACCCGTTGCGACGAGATAGACAGCCGTCGAAGCGACCCGTCGCAGTCGCAAGTGGAGCTCGCTGTCTCTCGTTATTTGAGCCTCTTGGTGATAAGGCCAAAGTAAAATGTTTTCCCTCAAGATAAGTTTAAGTAAAGAAAGAACAGTTTCACCATTTATTTTGTGCTGTTTACTGTCCTCTGTTTTGCTCCGTTGATATTGATTATTTTTAGTCATACCTGCTGCTAGCTGAAAATCACAGGGTAGGTGAACAGACTCGATCAACACAAATACAAATCAATATCATCCGTGTGCTTTGGGGGCATTGTAGGACCCAGATAGGGAATATACAGGACATGAACATTAAACAGCCTGTTTGCCAATATATACAGTGTCTGCAGGCTACTGTATGTATTGGTTATTTGATAAACATTGTATTGTTTCTACCCATCTAACTGTGTTTAGCTGCTGCCATTTTCAGATTTCATATATGGCCCATCTATACAAACACAGGTAATGAAATTATTGTACTTTCTAAAGCATATACTAAAATAAGAAGTCAAGCTGGACACTTAACAATGTATTATTATTACTGTTGTTGTTTAGTACCGTATTTAACATATGACAATGTTGGGTTAAGGTACATTTTTCTAATAAGGCAAATCATGAATAGTTTTTTTCTGACCATCCACTAAATAAGGTCATGTGAGAAATAGTATTTAAACAATCTAATGATAAAGTATCATCTGTCATCATATATATCTCCAGGAAAGACAGGTGTCTCTATTAAGAATGATGTGAGGAATGTTGTTGCATACAGTATGACAGGTTTGTCTTGTGATGTATGCGCTCAACAGATTGAAGACACACACTATTGCTTCCAGCACCAAGTCAGGCTTGACGTTAAACCTCGGTTGTTGGAAAGCAGAAGGCAACTATCTACTCAGTGAACTGAAACGCACTCCCTGCTTGCGTCTCTCTCCCACTGCTGGAGACATTTTCTTTTTTTTTTGCCCCACTAGAAGGATGGCAATGTCAGTCGGGTCAGTCCACCACTGTGGTCCCAAACAAGATATCTCAGAAACTGCTGGCTGGATTGCCATGGAATTAGCTTCCAATCCTTGACCCACAAGTTAAAAACTTGTAATCCCTATCTGACCGGATGAAATCCTAACGCCCAAAGGGCACTTTTCTCTAGTGCCCAGAAAAGGGTTCCTTTCTTTTTCTTTATTTAAATACACAGTTCTGAGAGGTAGGCAAGTGGACACTGCAAATGTGACAAAAATAAATGAAGATTTTAATCAACCATAAAGGCTAAAAATGAGGTACAGTAGTATTTAAATGTGCACACTTTAACAGCTTATTTATTATGAAACATAATTATGTCCACTCTAAATCTACCCCTCCAGTGGCATCAAACTGATCCCAATCCTATGTTTTTGTTTTGAACTACCCATTTTGAAGATTTGATCCAGATTACATCTTGGATTTGATTTCCTGATGATCGGAGTGATCCAAATTCAAATTTTTGGTTTTGAACTACCCATAATACAAATCTGTTTTGAACTTGTGGGCCCTGGATGACCCCTACAGATTTTTTTTTGGCCAAAATGTCCACTTGCACACAAGATATCTGAAAATCTAATGTGCAGATTGCCATGACACTGCCGAGTGCATTCATGCTTTCCAGAGGATGGCCCCTACTGATTTGGGGTGAATCAGTGGTCTTTGCCCTTGTGCCACCCTTAGGCCAAAATTTCCAATTGAATGCACCATCTCAAAATCTAATGGGCAGATTGCCATGAAACGTACATGTAAGTAGCAATGATAAAACCTACTAATATTTTGGTGACCCCATGTCTTTTCTCTAGCACCCGTAGCTGGGCATTTAGACTCTTTGTCATGTTTTTACGTTTGTTTTTCTGTTTGGGATTTGCGAAGTCCTTATCATGGATCACCTGTATGGTTAGAGCCATTTGGGAGCAGAAGGTCTGGTAATGACTGTCTGCAGGTTTATACAGCTGCAGTCACAGTCTGCGACGACACCAGCAGAGTATCTCTGGCTCTCCAAGCTGATGTCTCTCCTAGATCAATTAACGGATGAGTCCCTTGCTTAATCCATGCTACAATATTAATTGTATGTATTCCTACAAAACTGTCCAGTGTTTTTTGCTTGGCTGTTCGTCATTACATGTATGCCTCCATGCCCTCCCCTGAATGACTACAACATTACAACTGATAGATTGTTGTCAGTTGTTTTCAATTGTTATAATTGGATTCCATCCAATCCATGCCCCTCACAGCCACAACCCACTCCACTATCTCATCGCTTTCATCTCACATTTTATTCTGGCTATTTCCCAAATTACACACACTATGTGGGGAGTGCGAGTGTGCAAAATAAATCTGAATTTATTTTATATCTTTTTTAAGGACTACACTGAATCTTTTACATGACCTGACTGTCGAAAAGACTCTGGGTTTAGATACGAGGAATTGACATGGGCTAGCTGCTGTATCGACGCAGCTGAGGGTCAGGTTGTCCTCTGTGACTCATTTCAGTTGGATCGATCAAATATCTCATGAATAATTAGAGAAGGGGTAGGCTTTGAATGCACTGTTGAAATGATATGGAGACCTGTGCACCTGTCTGTCTAAGTAGGCAGACTGGCAGGGAATTTGAGCAACAGTAGCCTTTTAATATGAGACTGTGAGGATACATGGCATACAGTACATATTGTTGGTCAGTGTCTGCGCTTTAAACTCGTTAATGGATTTCTCACTTTTGAATTGGAGTGAAATCCCTGCACTGTGCTGCAGCAGAAACAGAGGAACAACACAATACTAGCAAAGCAACATTCTGTAAACCGAAGTAAGTATGCAAAAAAAATGTACTTTTGTAAAAGCAATTAAAAAACTTTGCGGAGAAGTTGCTTACCTGATTAACACATTCCCTGCCAGAGGGTTTTTTTTATTTTACTTCCCCCAGTGCCAGTGTTTAACATTTTTTTTTTAAGGAGCCGAGATACAGGATTTTAAAGTAATAAGTTAACCAAGGAGTGAATGGAGCTAGAAATCTTTGGATCGTGATATCTCTGGTTCTGTGTGGATAAATTGAAAAAAAAAAGACCAAAAAATAAAAACCGTTATACTCGTGGATGGATTTTTTTTGGCAGTAAACGGGTGTATTTTTCATCAACGGTTATACTCGTGATTGGCAGGTAAAGTGTTAATTGGCATACCATTCCACTGTATTTGGGCTGTGGTGACAAAGACACAATTGTTCAGTTTTGGGGTCTTGAATGGCCTGACTATAGACATTGTCCCCATGGTGGACTCCTGCAGTCATCCTACAGGACCACCCTACACCTTATCAGTGATGTCTACAGACTCACAGTGGAATAGACACGTACCAACATGCCCTATAAAAAATTGACACCAGATGCCTGCTGGGAATGGTAGATTTATTGGTATGTAATACCTCTCCTGGCTGTCATGGTTGCTAACTGAATTATATCAGGGTATGAGACATTCCAATAACGGCCTTGCAGTGCTTTTTGGTGTCATTGCTGGTAATGTACTGTAGTAGATTAAGTCATCTTAAACACATGAACGCCATCGTCCCTATTCTGGGCATGTCAAAATAGACAAACATTCAGTGAAAATAGCAGATGATTTACGATTCTGTCCCTATCAGGACCTAACTCGGCGCAGTGCTTTCTCCTGAATCATAGAAGGTTCTCAATCAAAATCCTAGCCATCAGAACTCTACAACTTGGGCAACAAACCCATCTAAACCAAGGACACAGTTCTTCTGTGAGCAACTGCTGATCTGCTCAGATCTGTTCTCTTGTTGCTGATCTGTGTTTTTGAGAATGTTACACTTGCATGCTTCAGTGGTCTAAACTTACTGGCAATTATTTCTCTGGTGTAGTCCATGTTCAGCTTATGAAAATGAGCCTCAAACTAAATATTTGATGCGCATTCTGGTTTGACGCATTTCATACAATTGGCTCTCATTCAGAACAATTCACAATGATCATAACAGTAGAATAAGTTTAGATTTCTGTCATAATACTTATAGCAAGCAACAATAAGGGGTACAATGGCCAAAATCAACGGTACAACATTGCAAAAATTGTATGCTATATGTACCTGCCCAATAAACAGAATAATGATGATAATCCTCTGTTCTGTGATTGCGAGAAGGGTGGTCTCTGGGCTGGATATAACCATAGTCTCACTACTATGACTTGACTTGTAATTTGAATGCTCAAGAGACCTTGTTGCCACTGCAGTGGTCTTTAATATGCTGTCAGTAGGCAGGTTAACTCCCTTGCTCCTCCACTGCTAATAACAAGGAAAGTGTGCGGCTCACATTTTTGATGGCAGAATAATCGGTGGGTGGTATGAACGAATAATCGATTATTCACTCTGTGCCGACATTCACAAAGGCAGCCATAGATCATCATCAAGAAGTAGGGGAGTGACATGCAGCAAATTGTGTGGCTGTCCTGTCACGTCCTGTCTTCTTGTAAATACTTCAGTTAGGTTACATAACAATAATGCTGATTACACCAAGATTAGGCATACCACCAAATTGTGCCAATACCGCTGCACGCATTAGAGTGGTGTGTGCATTTTGTATAGCCAACTAATCTTAAGCTGTGAGAAACGAACTGTACAAAAGAAGGTATGCAACAACACATACAACAATTAAGCAGGATATGGCAACAATTGTCATTGTGTATGTCACATATGTTTGTGTATTCTGTATAAATGTTTTTCTGTGCATAATTAATAATAATAATAATAATTAATAATAATAATAAACTGATGGTGCTACAAACAGACATTAATTAGTTTGTTTCAATGGGAATACATTTTTAACGCTCCAAATGTTAAAAATTGTTGCAGATGGATCAAGCTTTTTATTCATACCCATTGCTTTGGCAATGGAAATTGTCTGACCTTCTTTTGAATCAGTCAATTAAACCCTGCAATTACTGCAATAACTGAAATTAGTTTGTCTCTCCCTCAGTTTTCATGTTCTTCAGTTGATGACAATCATAGCTCGCTGAATCCATTGCCCAAGACGGTGGCAATTTATATGCAATGCCACATCATTATAGGGACATTAATTTGATGGATCAGCATGAGAGATGTGTGGGTGAATGCAAGGTCTAAATTGAAGGTCTGTTTTGCACTTATATTCAGGCTTTGTTTTGTATGTTCATTCAACAACAGTAATGGAAAAAGGACAGAGTTGAACACTGGTGCCGCGGTGTTCAATTGAATAGAATCTTGAGTAGAAGGACACCTTTTGAATGTGGAGTCTGATTAGGTACCAAGGACACACACACATTCTGAGTATTTTAATCATGTTTTGCAAATCCCGACTAGGGTAGCAATAACTAATCATTTGAATTTATAACAGAAAAAGTTGTGAGCTTGTAGATCGGCTATTTGACACTACATTGTTTAACAAAGTATAAAATACGATTATAGTGGTAATCAGACTAATCAATATAGTTGATTATATATATGTTTTTATTTTTTTCATGTCAATTTGATAATGTGTAATAAAAAAAGATACATGCTTCTAGATTATTTAATTAATCAAAACAAGTAATCAATAGAATAAGTGCTAAGAAAATAATCGTTAGTTGCAGCCCTCATACTGATTACTAGCCAGTTGTACTGATATCACCTCACTTAACATGTAAATGTCTCGCGTTGAATGTCATCTCACCAGAGCAGAGACTGTTTTGATGGTTGTACATTTTCATCTTTGTTTATCCAATGCACAGCATAACTGATGTGTATTGAAGAATGTTCCTCTCGACGCCCACGTTTTCATATGAAAAGATGTATTCTTGAAAAGAACCGTGCCCTTTTTTCCCGTTCTCGAGCTGCCTGTGGTGAATAGCCATTATGGAGAGCACTGGTTTCAAAGGCCCGTGAAGGCCTCCTCCCACACTCAGAGCTCCATCAGAAACAAAGCAAAAGGACATTATGACTCTGTCATTTTTCAATGAAAGAGACAAAGTCAGTCTTTGACTCGCTCAAACAAATATTTAAAGTTAACCGCTCTACTCTGTGCTTTTTGGTTTTCAGTGTGCAGTCAGGACAGCACATAGTGAGGGGGTTGTACTGTAGCAGAAGATGGACATAATCACAACCGACTGTGGTTTGCATTTAGATATTAAGTCCTTTCCAATTCCCAAAAAGTATCCATATATTAGGGGTTTCACAGAATAGTCTAATATTCAGCTATCAAAACCACTATTCGACACTGTACATCAAAGTCGATTATTCGCTGATATAATTTTTTATATTATTTTTAAATTAGATTTTCTTTTTCTTTTCTTTCTTTTTGTAGCAGTGGCTTTTCTACAGCAGGCTCATTTACTGTGGTTTCAGTTAAGGGTGCAACAGTTATTTGATTTAATTGATTATAAAAAAATAATCAATTTGAATTCATCTGTCTCTGGGGAAAATTTGCTTAAGTGGTTAATCACACAATCTATTTAGTCGATTATAAACAATTTATTCGCCATTTTTCACAACAATTGATTGATATCCTTTTTTATTATTAATTGAAAGAAGTAATTTATAGAATAATAAGAATATTATTATTAAGCTAGATAATGGATAGTTGCAGCCCCAGTTTTGTTGTATGGCAGAGTTTATCCTTATGGCCTCTCATTTTTCTGTGCAGCCCATTGGTGTGCAAAAGTCTGTTACTGGGCAGTGGGCATCCTGACAGATACTGCATTGGTTTGTCTCCTGCAACCTACACCCTTCATGTTACAGTGCTGTTTTTTACGTCTCCCTAAATGTCATGTATGCATAAATAATGAAGGTAGATTGTGGTAAGACATGGTGGGTGGGTCATGATCTTAAGACATAGAAACATATTGATTTGAAAAAGAAAAAAATCATGCAGCCTAAGTCATGGATGAACCCCAACTGAAGCGAGCGGAATCATTGTGAATACATTGTCAACCTTTAATTGGATTGTCAACCTTTAATTGGACTTGCAATGCAGGCTCATTCTTGTCAACTTGAAATCCAATTTATTCCATACAGCCAGTTAATTTCAATGTTAAGTCCTCTATAGAGATTATGTAATTAGTGCTTTTTGCCAGGGAACTAAATATATTTATTTTCATGTATAATAACTTATGTTTTCCATTCATCGCTGCTGTCTCGTTGTTGACAGCAACATCTGCAGGTGGTGTCTAATTCAGACAAACATGCACAGTTTATTGAATGTTACTGATACCTGACCTAAAAACTTTTCTACACCCTCAGATCATTAATTAAAGCGGCATGAAACCCTATGCTGATTTTGTAGTTTGTTTTCAAGTGCGGCCAATAAAATGAATAAACGGTGTGTTAGATGTATGTGTGCCCAGAGCCATGGGTGTGCCACTGGTCAATGCTTTCACATTCACGCACCTAAATCTAACATACTCATTTTTAATCTTCTGTATCTCCTATCTGTAGTTTTTAAACCAAAAACATTTAAATTCAACTACAAAATCAGCCTAGGATTTCATCCCCCTTTCAGTCTACGACGCTGTGGGTCGACAAAGGCATATCAACGTAAACCCTGTTTTCATGGATGCAGCATTATGCCGTCTCTGCCTGAAGAAACTATCCACATTGTAAACATCTCTGTGTTATGTGTCTCTCCCTGCAGAAATACAAAGCCGGGAGGTGTGACGACATCCTGAAGTGGAAGCCCCCAAGTCTCAACTCTGTTGACTTCCGCCTCAAAATCACCAAAGTGGGCGGAGAAGGGTGAGTCACTGTTGCCAGGGAAACGCTCTGCCTGATCATTTTAACAGCACCTATCACTCTGGTACATACATGGCCGGTGTACTTTTAGCCATCTGAGTGCTGTTGTGGTGTACACCAGCCATTAATGCTCTGAGGTATGTCTTGGAACTAAGTGAAGTATATTGAATTTCGGTGATGCTTCCCCTCCCCCCATTTAATCCCTTTCGATCATCTATATATTGTTTTTTGTTTGCCTTAGGCTCCAGTTCAGGTTTAATGACAACATGGCCCATTACTGCTACAAGGAGGAGTTAATTTCAGTTTTCGATCATTTGGTACATACACTTTTGATGATGGAGGTTATTTGCTGTTACATGTAGCCTATATATGCTTTTGCCATTTATGCGCTGTATTTATGATTATCCTCAGATAATAGATTATTATTGTCCCCACTTGGTCTGTACTCAAGTGTCATCTTGACAAACCTCCACATTCAGTTGAGTACCAGAGAATCTTTTTGCCAAAAATAGCTGATCTACAAGCTAGTAGTGAACGTTCACCTATAATGACATGCTCAGAAAGCCAATTCACCAACATCACATCATTGTCTCCGAGACTATGTTTTCTGCTCCTGTCCGTGTGTGTGTCCGTCTGTGAGCACTGAGCAGCTAATCTCCGGCACCGTTGGACCGATGGGCGAAAAACTGTGCATGCATGCAACAAAATCTATATTGATGGTTTTAAAGAATATATTGTCTTCTACTGGACTGTCCCAGCATTGTAGCATTCAACCTGCAACAGGTCTCACTCATACTTGGGAGGATTACCTTGGGGGGTATCAGGAGGTATTGTGGCTGTCGGGGTGCCGGAACGTTACCCGGTAACGTCTTCTCCACTCAGGAGCTTCTCCTCCTGGGTGGGGGTCAAAGTGTTCTTGAGAACGACGCTGAACCCCTAACTGACTAATATGCCGGTTGGTGCCATGCATGGTTGCCTCCATCATCAGTGTATGAATGTGCAACACATACACACCTATTACGCAATGGTGTTCTGTGCAGTGTGCGAATGGGTGGAGTACATTGTTAAAACGCATTTGAGTGATCAGAAAGATTAGAAAAGGCGCTATATAAATGTAATCATTTATAAGTGCTTGAGACATTTACCAGCAGAGCACAGCCACTCACACTGCCCTGCAGTCTGCCCACTGATCAGCCAGCCAGCCTCTTGACTTGTCCTCCTGTGCAGGAGAGTAAAAGTGATCATTGTTCTTGTCTTTAAGAATGTTCCGATGAAAGGAGAAAATGGGCGGCAGGCTCCTCTGATCTTCGAATCTGTCTTGTTTCTCTCGGAGCGAGACAGACAGACGGAGAGAGGAGGAGGGAGCTTGTTCATCAGCCCACACAATCCATCCTTGAGCACGTCTGCATGCCACTGAGACTTTTATTACCACCTCTGAAAAAGGAGCACAAAGACTGCAACTGATTATGGGGTTGGGAGGAGGTTTGGCGCGGCGGAGAAAGAGAGGAGAACAAGGTGGATGAGAGGAAGCGATAACAGAATACTGTCAAATGCTCCATTTGGAACCGAAAGAAACCTCTAGCTGTTGGGTTTGTCGCTTGAATTATGGATCACTTGCGACTTTGCGTCCACATTATTTCTAAAGCTAATTAGTGCATCATCTCTCATTTAGCTGTACTTGGTGAATTGTAATGCCCTGTTCCCGAGTTTGGTTGAAAACGCCAGTAACAGGCTTGTTTTAGTCAGCCTGCTCTTTTTCCCACTGTGGAAAGGGGTGTCATCACATTTAATTTAGCTTGTTAGAATCACTTTCAGTTGTTGCCATAGCAGTCAGCTAGTCTTCCTCAGCATTGCTGATGTAAAATGGTTCAAGAGGAGTAGTACTGTAAACATGCATGATTAATGTGTTTCTTATCTTTAAGTTTGTAGTCATTTCAAATGTGTTTCACTAGCACAGTGCACACAGAGGGTTTTATTTGACCATAGAGAAATGCTCGAAGCAATTCAATTTGGTGGAATATAATATGGAGATTTGATTTCAAGCCTTACTCACTTGGGAGTAAGGCTTGGGAGTACGGCTTGTGCAAATATAAGCTTTGTGAGGGGAATTCAAATTGTGGGACCCAAGCGAATAATGGTGATGTTTCAGTTGTTGTTGCTGTCAAGCCTGGCCCTGAGTAGCATTTGGATGAGAATGTGTTTCAGCACTTTGCAGCATACCGTTAAGTCAATTTAATTACTTTATATATTCACGTCGTTGTCTCACTATTTATATGTAGAGGACAGGTGGTCAACACCACACTCATACAGAGACCCAACTGTTCCCCCATGAGCAAGTGCTTGGCGGCAGTGGCAGGGAAACACTTCCCTTTAACATGAAATGTTGAGCAGAACCTAGCTCTTAAGTGGGTGGCCATCTGCCTTTACCAGTTGGGTTGAGAGAGAGAGAGAGAGTAGGAGGCGCACACAACAACAATGGCTTCGGGTAAACAAGGTCAAGACATTAGAGGGCCACTCGCCTCCCAACTAGGTGCACTGCAGCATACTGCATTTAAATTCTGTTCTGAAGAAGGTATAATTAAAATGCTTTTTAGATTAGATGCTTAATGGTCAATGCATAATAAAACACAACATGCAATGTACCTAGGCAGCAATTCACTCCACTTAGCAGCATAAAATAGGTCATAAAAAGATGGAAATATATATATACAAATATAATAATAGAATGTAATGCCTGAACATTAACATTAAAATACCTAGCAGCAATACATTGGGGGCAATTTTATATTGCACCTGGGGACTGTCATTCAAAATGAAAAAGAAAACGACAATCGCATAATGCCTTCATAATACATTCAGCATGAATGCACAGAAGGTTTATATTGCACTTGGGGGAAAAGTTTTTTTTTTCTTTCAGTTTTGGCATTGAATCCCCATGACCTTCAGCATGGCCATGAATGGTTCTGCAGAGTAAACTGTCTTGGGACATTGTCTTTTGTTTGTATGTGAGTGGACGGCTCAAACAAGCTACAGTATGTTTGATCTGGTGATGGAACCCTTCTACGCTTGCCACCTTAACTCAAGGTGCCGTAGAGCTCACCTTCACACTTGCACCCCTGATAACAAATGGAATGCCTATTTGGACTCGTGGGAAGTGACTCCACTACTCGTGGGAGGCGGAATTTTCTTCTCACATCATTCGTCATGTACTGCATGGCCCCTGGTCAAGACCTGTTGACATTTCCCAGTTACATTTGAAGCATTGTGTCAGCATCAATACAGCGTTTCATTGGTGAGCGGCGCTGGGTTTCTGGACTGGACTGCTGTTATAAACCGTCCTCAGCACATTTAGAACCAATAACTGACTCATGTCTCACTCACTCACTCATCCCATGGCCTAGGGGGCCGTAGGGGTGTCATGGGGGGATGCTTGGACAGTCGGGGATCTCCAGCGCTCTCGATCTTCTGCTGTGCGTAGCAGGGTTTGGAAGCTGCTAATCTCTCAAGAACAGATTCTGCTCTGCGTTGGAATCTGTCGTGAAGGCTCGTCATAACATGTACGCACTGGGCTACAAGTGGGCGTGCCTTCAGATCAGGAAGCAGGCCGCGCTTTACCCAATCAAATGTAGTGGGCGGGATTCACATGTCCGTCGATCTTTCCCCCTCGAAACAAACCCAAACTAATTTAACAATAGCGTCCGCGGAGCAGACAAAACCACGGAAAGATATTCACATTTTAACTTACTCTTTCATCATAGAAACAAGTGGGCTTATAACCAAAACGATCCATGTTCTCTGGGAGAAGTGGTGTTAGTGTTCCGTGTAGAAATATTGTTAGTGGGAATGAAAACATAGTGGCACCACCGGAAGTGAAAGCTGAAGGCAGACCAAAACCCCGGTTTCCTTTGCTTACGGGTGCTACGTCGCCATTGTCCCAGAGCCAAGTAAGATAGTACAAACAGCAGAGGGCGCTGTTTTTCATTCTTATTTGGTTCTGGGTCCCCAGATTGGGAAGCTGCAGCCAGTCCACTCCTTGATGTTGTCCATCCAGGACTTTCTCTGCCTGCCTCTTCTCTGCTTTCCCTCCACTGTCCCCTGTAAGATGGTCCTTGACAGGGAGGTCATGTAGTAGGTTAATTGAATACCTAAGAGGCACGTTTTTTTTCTTATATATCAACGAATTGACATGAAAAGTGGACTGAACTTGCGGTGCTGTGAATTCATAGCACTGCTCACTCACTTTGGCGTTGTGCTCATTAATGCACGGCTGATTGGTTCCTCTAATGTTGACTGCCACTTCCTTCCTGGCTACCCTACCAGTCATTACACTGAAGGGCAGGAGTAGAAGCACAAGCCCCCATGCTTCCCATTTAAACCATAGCTGGGTGGGTAGAGAGGCTGTCTGGCAATCGCCGGTACAACCATCGGCTCGCCCATTTATGTGTCGGAAGTGTCACTTGAGTGCACAGACCTCCACCTCTGTGTGCACTCGTCATAGGCATCTGAGCAGCCATCAGCTGGGTGAAACTGTACAGCAATTTCTCCTCCAAAGGACCAGCTAATAATCCCTTTCCTTTCCTTTCCCTAATGGTGTTGAATTGAAGGCCCTCAATCATGACTCAATGACATGGCTAGAAGTCCACACTGTGGTTTAGCCATCAGTTTGCAGCTCACCCAGCACCCTTATTTCCGCTCTAATAGTCCCCCCCCCCCTCTGCTGTAGTAACACTAAGCCATTGCTAGTGCTACGTCTGTTAAACTTCCATGCTGTGCTTAAGTGCAGATGAGAAGTGTATGGAAATAACCACGGAGTGGGTGTGATTTAGTAGAATGTGCCAAGGAGCAGCATGTGATTACGACCATCTGTGGGGCGTGCTCTCTGGGTTGAGAAACAATTGCTGCAGGGACACACGGCCAGGATACTTAGACCAGTGGTTCCCAGACAGTGTGCCAAGAGATGGCTCCCGGTGTGCCTTTGGATGTTGTGAGAGCCACACATTATTATTATTGCAATATTCATAACTATACAAAAAGTTATGATTTTTTTATTTATTTACTATATCAGTACTTTGTGCACACTCATTTCACACTTCATAAAACAGAGGCAAATGCTGTGCTCCAAAAAATACTTTACGCATTTCAACCTGGCATGTCATTGTAGGCGAACATTTTAAATGTTATTGTCTCCCCCTGGCCGGAGGGGGTTCCAGTGCTCCCCAGCTAAATGATTGATAAGTTTGGAACCAAAAGGACCCATACAGGTCTCTAACTCAAAGAGTGTACATAAGGAACCAAAGAAGGAGAGTGGACAAATGGAAACACATTTTACACTCAACGTTAAATGAACACTGAGGAATTTACAGAGTAGATTGGGATCCCTGAGATACAAATCGTATCAAACGGGGGTCCGTGGTCTAATAATGCATAACAAAATGGGGGTCCTTGAAATTAAAAAGGTAAGGAATCACTGATCCACAGCCTTCATTTACTAACTGGTAAATTACTTTACGGTAGTGCTCTGATCTCACTGCAGCACCTTTATACCTCCAATAAGTAGCCTTGTGTTGAGATGTGGCCCTTGACGAGAGTCGCAGGTATTAATGGAGATCTTTTGTCTTTACAGGCTGCTCCCTCAGACGGTGGGCTTGCTGTACGTGGGCAGCTACGACAGGCCCTTTGCACAGATGAAGGTAAGATAACAGCTAGCTACTGGTCAATATATAGATTTTTGGGCGGTGTAGCCGCCCCTATAAGTGGGGTTGGGACACCTCATTAGCTGTACTGTGATTGGCTCATTAGTACACCCCTAGCTGTACTGTGATTGGCTGACTCTATTGGCTGACTCTATTCAGCACTGTGATTGGCTAGCGAGACACATGATGACATTAATAACCTATAAATAGGATTATGCACTTAAAAAAATCCATATATTTTTTTAAGTGAGCTACCATCACTATGATGACCACTGTGATGACCACACCCCCCACTTCACACTGGGTGTGATTTTTATAATGATATCGGGATTTGAGACTAGATATTGTCTGTGATTTTGGTCATCGTAGTATATCATCAATATGGCATAAGGGTAGTTTTTTCCCCCTGGTTTTCATCAAGTAAGCCTTATTTTGTACTTTCAAAAATGCTCAAATACAATCAAAATAGCCAATTGACAAGCTTTGTAGATCCTTTGAAAAAAGAAAAAAAAAAGATTATTGTCACATATTATCACAATATCGACATATTTTGATTTATTTGAATTTTATCGTTGTTTGTTTAAAAATGCATGAAACAAAACTCTGCCAAGAATGTAAAGGAATACAGTGGTAAGAATACCGCCTTTTAACCTGTATAAGCTTCTTGGTGAACTCACTGTTGTGAGATAAGATTGGTAACAGTTCCACCTGTGTTTAGTATTTAAACCATATCACTTTTTCAATTCAACAAAAGCTATTCTTGATATAATCTTTCATGTTATATTTTTCACAATAACCATTGCACCTAAATGTATTTTTTTCTCTAAACACAATTTTTTGTTCCGAGTGTCTGCCCCCAACACTCACGCCAAAATGACCGGAGATGTTAATACATACCGTTTCTGTTCAACATTGTAGTTGCTTTCTAAAATATCTTCAGTGCTAGGACCCTGCAGCATTATTTTGGAGCTGTACTTCTATGGTTTTGTTTGACAGGTGCTGTAATGATCACCAAAAAGACTACTAAAATGAATGTTGCACCGTATGACTTTAAGTCATTGAAATGGTCTTAATTAATTGCTTGTTGCATTGTGTGCCAAAGCATTCCTCCTAACAAATGATGTACACATAGATGAAGCTGCTGCCAGCCTTTTGATTTTGTTGCCAAAATTATACATACATTAATAAGCAGCAGACAATGCTAAACAATTTGTGATGTGTCACTATTCCCCTGTGTTGGGAATAGTAACTGGAGCAGTAGTAGGGCATTCTTATAAGATAATTGTAAAATAAAGATAATTGTAATCTGCCTAGGATATATTTCTATGAAAAACTGTATGATCTGATTAGTTCATGCGGACTGCTTACAACTACAATGAGAATATTTGAACAAATGACCATAAAATATTCTCATTGATACGATGCTCAATTCCCACACATAAAAAAATAATTCATTATTAATTTCCTTTTGAGTAAGAGATCACACCTACAAACTTTCTGCTCTCACATACCACCACCCCTGGGTCTTTAGGACATTTCTGGTAAATAATGTATTTGCCTTCATTTTAGTTGCTGACATAGACATACTGTAATTACAGTTTAAAGGAATACTACTCCCAGGAGTTATACTTTTGTATCAATTACTCACTCCATGTTGCCTGGAATGCCCAAAGAAATAAAAACATTTCTGCATGCCTTCTCAAAGAGCAGAGAGTCCAAAACTATCGATTTGACCAGAGTTTAAATTTTAAAAAAAACATCAAAACATCTGTAATCTCAAAAGTTAGTATCCAAGTCTCAGGTATTTAGTCTGAGTCATATACTCTGTATGTCCCAAGCACATCTATTTTCACAAACATATTGCCAAATAAAATATTTACAGCAAATCTTCTCTTGCACAACCTTGTCACACACTTGGCCCACATATGCATCGAATAGCCAGCTGCCTCTGGCTTGCTCATTAGCCAGGAGTCAGTCCTAATCAGTCAGTATTCCTGAAAGAAGGTTTTACCATCTGAAGCCCAAACATCCTTGGGAGTCCTACTTGTCACTAGGCCTAGGTCATGGAGTCACCAATATCAGTAGCGTTCATCCTGCAATCCGCCCATTAGAGTTTGAGATAGCTTGTATGCAAGTGGACATTGTGGCTTAAGGGTGGCGCTAGAGGAAAGGCAGTGGTGTCACCAAAATTACTAGGGTTCATCATCCTCCAATATTTCATGCGCCCACCAGCATCCTGCGCCTTAGCCATTATCTACAGCCTTTGCTGCCCTCAACTTCCGTTGTTTCCTGACCTTGGTACCAGCCTGAGAGATGTTTTGGTCACAGGACTCTCAGTATTCCAGAACCTTTCTTGTACAGGTCAGCATGAATTCTTTATTCAGGCTGCACATGGGGAGCAAAGTTATTTTCTATTTTCAATGTTGTCAAATCCAGTAATGTGGTCATCACTATTGCAAGCACCAATTTCACTTTTAGCAAAGGTTAAGAAAATAAAAGACTGTTAAAGGTAATGGCTATTGATATCCCATTTAGTTTTCACTCTCAGTGCCTCATGGAGTGGGTTTCTCTATATGTGGCCTGTGATTGTATCTCATTAATCATGCATAAACCCATTCAGTGCCTGACAGATCTGCTTGCCAGAGATGGAGATAAGAGCTGTGGCTTGAGAAGCTTTGATGACGCTTCTGGTTTGTGGCAATGTGCACCTGCGCATTGTACACAGTACACAACTCAATGTGTACAGTCCAGGTGGAGCAAAACCTGTTTAATTCAAGCAAATAAATTAAATGCCTCAATTGTTCCTATCAAATAGGGAGAGGATAATTTCAATATGAATAATGTTGTAATCCTCTTTGTTTTGCGGGAGACTTAAAGCAATACAAGGCAGGTCCACAAATAACGATTTTTACTGCATGTATTTAGCGTAGTCCTGCATTACCCAGAATTCCATTTGTTTTCACCGGAAGGCGGAAGCGTTTCAAAAAGCGTTCTTTTAATTGTTTTATACTATCTGTGGATCGTTTCTCTTAGCCAGTGGAGCATTAGTTACCGTGAGCTGTGTTTTCTTTTGCTGTTGTTTTTCCATCTTCAAATCCTATAATGTCTTAAAAACAGCGTGAGATTCCTTTTTGTTATTAGCGCGGTAGTTCCTGGCCAAACAGGAAACCTGTGCGGTAGTTCCTGGCCAAACAAGAAACCGGTGCATTTCCGTTTCCGTTTTCCGGCCGGATGACGTTATTTTCGCGGGAAAGAAGCCCCTGTCCACTTTCAATAGAAAATATGTTTATAAAAGGCTTTCGGGGGTGAAATTCATGGAATGGGTGTTGTGAAACATTTGCCACTCACAAAAGATATAGAATTTAACTTTAGTTTTTTGGAAAAAGTTACCTAGTATTACTTTAAGGGTGGCCTTACACTACGAGATAATCGGGGTAAAAAACAACCCTCTCGAATATGGGGGGGAGGGGGGGGGGCGTGCCCTACCCCAGCCTAGATCGGGGGCGAATCTCGGGCATAAATATCGTCTAGTGTGGGGGTTCAAAGATCCAATCTGAACCCTCCCGAGTTGCTCACAGGACGGTCGGGGCCGCTCCGACCATTTTTAAACATGTTTGATATTTATCTGGATACTGTATGGTACTGTATGGAACACCACAGCGCGGGTCGGACCGAGAGGGCGCGCGCGCGCACACACACACACACACACACACACACACACACACACGGGTTGTTCATGTAGGATGGACAATCAGGTGCAGCTGCGGTGGATCCATTTTTTATATTAAATTTACAATATTGGTCTGACAGTCCTACAGTATATATAAGGTATATAGCTATATTGTCCATAGAGAATCTATCCCCACCTGAAGGATGCTTATTAAACTTTTATATAACCTGCCTGGTACCTTTCCATGCTTCATCTTGGGATGCTGTCTAAAATTATATTCCTTGGCTTGCAAACAGCCAAAACTTGTGTAGCCGATGAAACACAACGGCTTTGCATTGATGACACCAGGTAAGAAACTCATAGTTTGCTGTCCATATTCATCTTTAACACATTGACTGCCAATCGCGTAGATCTACGCGAACCTATTTAAAGCCGCCACGTGCCAATCGCGTTTTTTTTTTTTTTAAGTTCACATTGCACTTTTTTTCACTTTCGATACGACACATTTCATTGTAGCACCACCGGAAACGGAATTATCCGGGATCCGGTTTTGCCGATCCCATCGGCCTCCATTCTAAAGCGGACACTAAAACGCCATTTTCTCGTTTGTAGTTTTTCTCGTCGCTGATCGCTGTTTAACATAAACCGTTGTAACTACAAGATGGCGGCTGGGTTTTTGAAGGGGATTTCACTGGGCAACGCAGTCGGATCGCCGCTGTGTTTACAAACAGTTTTATGCTAGATCTAAAGGGATTTAACGAGGTCTGTGGCGACGTGAATAAAACAAAAAAACAACAAGAAAACGCTGGCACTGGTGAGTACATTATGAGATTAAACTCTGGCGTGGAATGTGTTAAATGCCCTGTCAGCACTGTCACATATCCTTTTTATACTTTTGGATAGTGTGTCATTTCTCTTAACTAGTAGCAGATTAATGTTTAGCGATCTCAAGCAGTCTGTCTCTCTGGTCTCTGCACAAGTAGCAGCTCCAATCCATCCAGTAACAACCAATTTACGCTTCGACTTACAACGTTGTTGCGCCCTGAATATATTCAATCTGCGCCGTGGTGTGAGCTTTTAGATCTGCAAAGCGATCCTCTGATGAATCATGCTTATGTGACATTGTAGCCTACGTCTGGCAGAAGGGGGTAATTATGATGAGAATAAAAGTAAAATCATTCAAATTATTGAATGATTATAATGAGGTAGGCTCTGCTACATGGTCAGTCCATGAACTGTATTACTATTCACGAATGGAAATGGGGGGGAAAACGGCTCGTTTACAGTTTATTGTGCCACCTAATAGCTTACATTTTGATTCATTCTCTGACAGTATCACAAAAGTACGCCAATATAAGGCGTTCTGTCTTGACTCTTGGAGTTCCAGTACATTTTTTAATTATCAATTTCTTAAATTAGCCTTTCATTATATGTTCTGGCCCGCCATCTAATGCCTTAGAAAAAAAACGTTCATGTTGGTGCACCCTTCATAGATCTTAAATCCATTGAAAAGGGGGCCATTTCTTCCTTGGCTTTTCACGGCAATCGGACGCTGCGTTCATGATTTGAGGCATTTTGTTCAAAGAATGAGTTTTGCAACAATCTACCTGCTGGTGACGCTATAACAGGCCAATGAAAAGGCTGGCATTTCTTCCTTGGCCTAGTGGGAATGTGCGTGCAAAGTTTCGCTGCGATCGAGCCAACGGTGCAGGAGATTAGCTGTTCGCAGATGGAAGGAGACACACACACACACGAACGGACAGACACACGGATGGACGGACAGGGTGCAAAACATAGTCTCGGCCACGCCTTCCTGGTGGAGACGACAATAAATCCGTGATTGCGTGGGATAATAATGAGCATTATGCTTCTTCACAGTGGACCCAGCACTGACGTCATGTGTACTGGTGCCATGTGTAGACTCGCAGTGAGACATCCAACTTACATTTGTCCCTTCTATGATAGCTATCGATTCTGAATTGAATTTCAATACACACATTAATCATGTCACCAAGATTGCTTTCTTTCATCTTAGAAATATTGCGCGAATTAGAGACTATCTGTCGTTAGACGATGCAAAAACGCTGATCCACGCTTTTGTTTTCTCTCGGCTTGATTACTGCAACGCACTCTACTCTGGCCTGCCAAAGAAAACAACTGACAGATTACAACTTGTTCAAAATGCGGCAGCCAGAATTTTAACTAAAACCAGGATGAGAGAACATATCACTCCAGTTCTAGCTTCACTACACTGGCTCCCGGTTGTTTTTAGGATTGATTTTAAAATTCTTTTAATAGTTTATAAAGCTCTAAATGGTCTGGCACCCTCCTACCTCTCTGACTGCCTAGAGAGATATGTTCCAAACCGGGCCCTCAGGTCTTCAAGTGCTGACCTGCTCGAGGTGCCTACAATGACATATAAAAAATACGGTGAAGCAGCATTCTGCTTTTACGGACCGACAGTGTGGAATAAACTCCCATTACACTTAAGACAGGCAGCCTCTGTCGATAGCTTTAAAGCACAGCTCAAGACCTATTACTTCACTCTTGCTTTTAGCTGATTCTTTGGTTGATTTTTAATTCCTCACTGTATTCCCTATTTTAATGTTGTTTTATGCCTTTGCTTTTGTTTTGTGTGAGTGGAAGAGAGAGTCACGGTAGTTAAAAGACAAGAGTCTGATAACTCCATCCGGAGGACTTAGTGAATTATCCTCTGGGGCACGTCGACACGTGGTGGACCCTCCAGGGCAGATCCTTTTGTCTATGTTTAGTCTATATATCTTGTATAACCCCGATATCATTCTCAGGGGTGTACGGTGTGTGGTTTGGATGTGATAAGTTAGCAGATCCCCTGGGCTAGTCCACACGTGGTAAACATGGTGAAAATATATTACTAAGGTGTAATATTGACAATTGTGTGAAGATATATTACTAAGGTACTAAGGTACACGTGGTAAACATGGTGAAAATATATTACTAAGGTGTAATATTGACAATTGTGTGAAGATATATTACTAAGGTACTAAGGTACACGTGGTAAACATGGTGAAAATATATTACTAAGGTGTAATATTGACAATTGTGTGAAGATATATTACTAAGGTACACAAGGTACACATGTAATATTGGCAATTGTGTGAAGTGTGGATATTTCTTTAGCTGTGTTGTAGAGGACAGTGGCCACTACATTTAAGTTATATCCATTTGTGTTGTAGTTGTGTAGTGGCGAGGGCCACTGCATTTTACTGCATTTTACTGCTTTTATTTTATTTTATTTTATTTTTGTTTGCTTTATTGTTACATTGGTTCTAACTGTAATTGTATTCTTGCTCTGTAAAGCACTTTGAGCTGCATTTCATGTCATGAAAGGTGCTATACAAATAAAGTTTATTATTATTATTATTAACGGTCAGCAACAGATATGTAATTACATCTAAGAATAGATAATATATATATATATATATCCAGGATGCGACAATCGTTGGAAGTTGAGTCATCCTGTTAGGATGTCTGCATTTGGGTAGGAGCCATGAAATTACTGGGTACAATCGTAAAGATATCTCATTGTGCAGACATCTACTATTTACTATTACTTAAGGCTATGAAATCCGGACAATAAAGGTTTCATTTTGAGGTGGATATTAGCCACCAATTTGAAGTTGTTTCCTCTCAGGCTACCGTATGTTATTTCTTGCCATCACTGTTGTGCCTTATAGCCATGTTCACCATATCCAGTATCCAGTCTATCCACATTCATGTTGTGTATTCTCACATATGGTTCCTTGATATTAAAATGGATCAATTGCCACGGTATGCTACACCTCTGAGCCACTTCTGATTACTTCTGGATTGGAACAAAAGCAGGCTCAGCAGAACAACAATCAGGTGGAACATAACAATTACATAACACAAAATCAGAATCAGAATCTTCCCCTATAGTATGTTCCCCCATCACTATCAGAGAGTGTTTTAATGTACAGTAACATGTTTTCCCAGTGGAATGGTAGCAAAGGACCTCATGTATAAAAGGATGCATAGATTTATTCATATACCTGCAGTTTAATTTCTTTAATGAGAAAAATACAATTTGCTTATTGAAATGAGCAAAAACAAAACGTAATTTAGTGGAAATATTTAACAAAAAACAAGTGTGTGAGCACATTTTTCAACATGGAAATGATTATGGCGGTTATGCAAAATTGCGATTATCTCAAATATGTAATAATTGTGACAGGCCTACACGTTTGTAGGTTACCAGCTGTCAAGGTCATTATTTGGGAGTGTGATCATCTGAATTTAGCACCTCCTAATCTGTCTGCAATGCATTTTGCTCTCACTCACGTACCTCTTCCTCTGTGATTCTGACCCCCCACTGATTGACCAGATGCCCCCGCACCCCAGGATCAGGCGAGCTCTTACTTAGTGCCTTGCCAAATGCCAATGATTTCTTTGGCAGTGTGGCACTTGCTGCTTTCTGGCGCCCAGCTCAGGCTCATCTGCTCGGGGGGGGGGGGGGGGGGGGGGAGCTTGGCAACTTGCCCACACTGAATCCCTGAAGGTCTGCCTCTCTCTCCACCTCCAAAATTCCCCCCCAATAGTCTTCAGGGTGCAAATCAAGGGATGGGAGCGTTTTAACCCATTCAATCCGGGAACGCATCTGTGTCATTTTAGATTTGAGCTATAGCCATTATTTTATACTTTGGCTATTAAAAAATTGCAGATATACTAGTTCAGTGCCGTGCTATGAGCTTGTAGATCTGCTATTTTTGAAAAATCATGAAAATTTGTGCAAATCTTTGAATATATATATTTTTTAAGCGAACATTTGTAACTCAAATCTTTGCTTCTGGAGGTCCCTGGAACAAAATATTTTACAAATGTTCGCTTTAAAAAAATTACATATTAAAAGATTCGCACACATTTTCACGATTTTTCAAAGATAGCAGATCTACAAGCTCATAGAGCGGCACAGCGCTATATGACCTTGTAGATCTGCTATTTTTGAATAGCCAAAGACATCTAAAATGACAGAGATGCTTTCCTGGATTGAATGGGTTAATGAGTTTAGATTTCAGCGTATAATCTGCATATAATTTCTTTTTTTCCTTTTTTTTTACTGTGCTCGCTGTAGAGGTTAACCGTTGTTGAGGAATCACAGCAAAGACACTCAGAATGTTTTCAAATCTTTTCTGAAATCCTCTCTGTAAGACGCAGCCGCTTGAAAGATAAACAACAGATGCGCGAAATGTCGCGCTTGACTCATAATCCGTAAGCACGTCGCAAGCCTGCAGTCACACAGCCAAACTGTATCGCAGCGTGCTGGACACATTCTGTTTGTGTCCACGGAAGACCAAAAAGGCCTTGACGTCAAAACACCCACGGCCCATGTTGCTCAGCTGGTATTGCTAGGGATTCCATCCCCCACCCCCCGCTGGGGCCCACCCTGTCTAGAGACGGGTATGCTCTCGTGGTACTTTTAAGCTGTGTGTGTGTGTGTGTGTTTATGTACTAAAGCGACATGTCTCTCTCTCTACACAGGCCTCGAAGGACCTCAAGCAGTACGACAACAAAATCATAGAGTGCAACTTCGAAAATAACACATGGGTGTTCATGCGGCAAAGGATTGACAAAAGCTTCCCAAACTCCTACGACACGGCTATGGGTGAGACACAAAGACCTGCTGGTCCCGTACCAGTCACACAATTATTTCTCAGTATCGTCGCTGTTGGCCTGAAACCTTGTACTGTACAGTATGTCCAAAACGGTTACATTTCAGGAAAAGAAGGAGAAAAAAACCTGTGTTCCAACCGATCCAATATAGTTATTATTCGGTCACAAGCTCTTGTTGATGCTTTTCATTAGTTGTTTATAAAACCCACAGACAGACTATAATACTTTAAATCCCTATTTCGGGCATGTCATAAGTGAAAATCTTCAACAACAAAAAAACGAATGGTTGAAATAGCCGATCTACAAGCTCTTGACGCGTTGCGAGCTTTTAGATTGCTTGGGCAACATTGTCATTATGGCAAAGTATAAAATAGGGCATTAATTTATGAAAACAAAACATAAAATGTGGAGATACAAGTTTTCTGCCCGACGCGATTATTAATATCCCATCCCTGAAGAAGACAGTGACGAGACATTCAGTCGATTAATGGTTTGCCTCATCTATATTTCACATCATCTTCCTGCCCTGCATTAATGTCTTAAGCAATAATGTATTATTACTCTGGGTGGCTCTCGCCATGTGCACGTGTTGTGGAATACAAAAGAGGGGTGTGGGGGAGAATGTCAATATCTGGCCGTTCTGTCTTCCGTACATTGGGGAGAATAATGTTCTTTATGTTCCAGCTTTTCAGCAAGTGATTTGTGACCTTATAGCTGCAAATGTCAAAGCATTAGAAATTAGATCATGATTCAGGCTTGTTTTTTTCTTTCTTTTTTCCCAGGCTCAGAAACACCTTTTGGTTTTTAGATTCATTAAAGTAAGGCGGAGGCCACTCAGCCGTGATTCAGTCTAATCCATTTCATAGTGGTACATCAGAGACTGTTTTGAATTTGTTCTGTCGGCCACCGAACAAATGCAAAAAGCCTTTTTTCATGTAGCGACTGTATAATGTTTATTGTTTTGTAGATGCAAGCTACAGTATTAGTGAACTGCAAAACCTTTTTTATCAACAATTCCTAAATTTGATGTGGTGGTGTTTCCCATATGTTGACCATTCTGTACGTCCTTTAAGACTCATCAGATTATGATTGATGCATCGTAAACTGTCCCAAACACATGCTCATCAGTGGGATTTTTAAAATGTATTTTTACTGTTATATTGGTGGTAACAGGTTTCTGCAGGACTGCTGAAATAACAGATTTCAATATAGGCCCCTCCTGTTTACACTCAACACTTTTTTTGTGTGTCTGTGATAATAGCACATCTACTTCACAATGTTCACAATGCGTCACAATGTGATGGGTTTTTTAAAAGTGTCACAGAGTTTGCCAGGCCTGGATGAGCCTGTCATTATGTCTGTAGTAACTTCCTTCCTCTGTGTGCATGTGCGTGTATATTTGTGTGTGCATGTGCGTGTACATTTGTGTGTGTGTGTCTGCGTGCTCCCCAGCTGTCTGTAACTCCATACAGCATCCGGTAACTCAGGAAATCCTGTTCGAGTTTTTGGACCGCTGTGCCCAGACACAGACCCGGAAACACCCGCCGGACCCAGACACGGAGCTCATGCCACCCCCTCCTCCAAAGAAACCTAACCGGGCTAGCGAGTAGCAACGGGCTGGGCCGCTCTGGACTGGACTGTTCCATGGTTGCAGTGCATATTCATTTGCCCACAGCACCTAAGCCAAGTCACCCTCCTCCACAGTAAATGGGCATTGCAAGGCTTCTTTGCCCCTTTTACCCACCTCTCTCCTCCCAAGAATTTGTTTTACCAGCCTTTTAGGCTTGATTTGTGTAATGACTTTAAAAAAAAAGAAAAAAAGGAAAAAAAACGTTGAATTATTTGACCGCAGTTAGATATTATCTTGTAGAGTTTCTTGTAGCTTTAATTGCAATTGTTCTTATTAAAGTGCAGAACATGATGCTCAATTTATTTATTTTTTTCTATTTATGTTTATTGTTTTGTGTTTTTATTTTTATCTGAGCTCGGTGATTAGTATTTATCAACATTGAAATTGTTATGGCTACAAGTGCACCTGACTATGCAGACCCTGGTTTATGTTTTGTCACAGCTGTTGTTGTTTGTTTCTGAGAAGGAGTAAATGTTCGTCAGTGCTTCTACAACCCAGTTTTGGGAGTTTATCAAGTACAGCTGTCTTTCTTCATGACTGTTAGCGTTATATTGCAATCGCTCCTTTTGCTTTTCACAGTCTTTCTTGAGGACCAGTTGAAGCCCAATTAATACTCCCGTCATATGACGGTGTCGTGTGTCGGAAATAGCTGAACTAAAAGCTCACAACATGCCCTACAAGCTCACAACACTGCCCTACATGCCCAACATGCCCTACAAGCTCACAAGTGTGAGCTTGTAGGTCTGCTGTTTTCGGCGTAAGGCAAACAAAACATGTTGGATTTCACACAGCTAACATCAGGACAGGCTAATGTCACTGCAGGACCGATGTTTAGTGGTTTAGAGGAGGTTCTGCACGGTCAACTCGGCCCCGCCTCTCAGTGTGTAGTAGTTGTCTACTAAAACAGTAGCCTGGTAAACCATCCCGGTCGCGTCAATTCACATTATCATGTGTCTTCTCTCTGGCCCCAAGCACTGGCTGGGCGTTTTGCAGAAACCAAAAAGTGGAAGAGCCAATCAGTGTCTGCGCTCAGGGCCCTGTGATTGACAGACGCCGAGGAGGTTCTTCCTTTTTTTGGTTTCTGCAAAACGCTCACACAGCGCTTGAGGCCAGACCGGTCTGCAGAAGTCAGAAGACACATGATGATGTGAATTCACGCGACCGGGATGGTTTACCAGGCCACTAAAACAGTGGTTCTAAATGTTTTCTTTATTTCAACGACCCCCATAAAAATGACCCCGTACAAATAAAAACCAAATGGACCCGTAAGGGTCCAATTGGTTTCATTTGTACAGAGTTGTCTCAGAGTTAACAGACCCGTAAGGGTGTATTTGGAACCTCCTCAAGGAACCCAGAGGGTCCATGACTACCCTACTTTGAGAACCACTGTACAAAAATATAAATTGTTTGTATTGTCAGCCTTTGGGTGGGGTTCCAGTCAATGGCCAGCCACTAACCCCATGTTAGTTTTTTTCTTTTGCTTTTCTTTTTCTTTCTTTTCAGGCAGTGATACAGACGATGCATGTTTTTTTTTCTCGGGCAAATCTGATCGTCAACTTTGGGTCAAGGTGCACCTCCATTGTCGTTAACAATCCTGTGAGTCCACAGCTCCCATCTAATTGCGAGGAAACGTTTGAAAAGATTATCGACCCTCTCTGACTGTCTTTGTTGCCTGTTGCTAGGAGAGCTGCCTACCTACAGCACATGCCTTTTGTATCACCAGCCTTGGCGTAGGAGTCCATTAACATCTGCTCAGTCTTGTAACTGAAGTGGGACAGAGTGTTGCATATCTTGTTTTGTTTACACTATTAAAAGTCGTACGAAAGGAGAGATAATTTAATCAGTATTATTATTATATAAAAAAAATGAAGGGATGATCATCAATGTCTCAAACCGAGAATGGATTGAGCCATCTCATGTCAAAGAAAAAATTGTAGCCTGGGGTTATATTTTAAGATTAGGATATGGGCTGAGGTTCAGGGGAGCAGGATTGTCAAGTGTTAGGAAATGAGTATCCACCACTGCATACAGTAACTCTGTGTGTATGGTGCCCGCCTACCTGTCTCTGTGCCCAAGGCGAAGGTTCTCCTTGTAGCACAAAGATAGGAGCTTTTACTCCCACTGTTCTCTCCCCTCTGGCAGCACATGAAAGCTACAGTAGCTGATCCCCATCAAAGCAAGCGCTCACCTTGTTGTGAGCACGGCTGCCCTCGGAGACATGAGTCGTTCTCACTCAGCAGGTAGTGGCACCACAGGAACAAACATGCATTTCTTACTATATTTATTGATGTCAATCCATTCTGTAACCGACCCTGCCCTATTTCCAAAATAGCAGATATAGCTGATCTACAAGCTTGCGACACGTCACAATGCATTGTGAGCTTGTAAATCTGCCGTTATTTATGAAAATGTTTGAAATCTTTTCAAAATAGGCCTAAAATGGAAAAGCCAGATTGCAACTGGACAGTCTTAATTCTAGCTATTAAACAACTTACTGAAAACATGATCTTAGCCTAAGCCTATTTCCAACCATTACTGACGATTCTAAAACTATATCCACATATTACAGTAGATTACAGGCCTGTGCGATATGGAAAAAATCTATATTTGTTACCAAACACCTTGATTGTGATGATAACGTAATGTGATGATAATATACATATATATATTTATATATGTATAGGTATACAGAATATACTGTATATATGCCTTATGTTATGTTAACCAAAATCTCAGACGACATGTAATCTCATATCACAATATTGCCCACACCTAGTAGATCATTAAAAATAATATTAATCATAGTTCATCTCCTCCTAACAGAGATGTTGTCTTTATGTTCAGGAATGAACTACACAAATCTCGGTTTCCTATGGATTTATTTCATGCCGGGAATCGAGGCGGCAGGAGGGAGAGCAGGGTGACTCTGATAAAGTAAATACTGGTTGGCTACCTGTCTGTGTGTGAGTGTGTACACAGATTATATTGCAGAGATCACGGGGGTTGGTTGTCTCTTGTTTTAGGTCTGGAAGTCTCAGGGCTCTACAGCCATATTAAATCAGGAGAGGAGGCGTGAATACCTTTTTCAGAAAATCATATCTGTTGTCTTGAATAATGCATTGTCCCTCCGCCCCTCCCCTCCCCCCCAAACCACCCCAGGGGTGTGTGGACACGATGTGCCTTTTAGTTGATCATGTTGCAGAGGGCTTAGCTGCAAGATGGCAGGTGTTGATAAGTGATCCAAATCCCATCTTTTGCCAAATGTTAGCCTTTTTTCAGAATATTTGCCTGTTGTGACATGCCCAGAATACAGACGCTAGGGTTCATGTGGTTTAAAAAGATTATTGTTAAGTCCACTGACCCCTGAAGTGTTGTTATACGGTGTGCTCTGGTTGGTAATGAATTTTAAATGGGTCTGACCTAATCACCCTGCCCAAGTCAGACTGTTAATTGCATTTATTTCTCAGTAACAGACTCTGGGAGGTATGAAGCACCAAATGTATTATCGCAAATTTTCCCCGCTCATGAACCCATTCTAGGTGTAGCCATATGGACAGTAATGACTCCCATTTGGGTGATTGGCTGCAAAGCAACTGCATCGATCTACTCATTTCATGGATATTTTGAAGTGACAGCTTCTCAGCTGGCATCTTCATCAGAAACAGAGATTAGATTGGCCATTATATCGTAATTTATACTATGACGTGACTGTGTTCTCTTCCCTAAAATAACTGTTATATTGGGGTGTGCGACGTGGTTGTATCACTTAATCTAAATTAGTCCTAACGTGCTACTGCATCCTCATTGTTCCTTCAATGCTGTTCTTTGGGTCAGGAAGATCCAATAGTAAGTGCCAGCAATCTGGCTCTCATGGTTTTTATTTGTTATGGTATTCAATACAGTACGATACATCACCTTGTTAATATCGTCAGAAGCACATCAAAGTAAATTACATTAGGGTCAGAACTTTATCGTTTTATCTTTAACGTTCTATATTTACGCCTTCTGCATTTGGTTGAATTAACATTTACCTACTGGTGCCATTCAAATAGTTTTAAACAATTCATGCTGGGTATGAGAGAGAATTTCTATTTTCACGCTCATTAGCCGAAAAGATACTCTTAATCTTTTATGCTGAGGTGCAACTCCAGAGCAATTACTGAAGAACTTTGTTCTGTATCATGATAATGGGAAAATACAGCACCAATACTAGAAATCTGTAGGCCTGGGGCTAGTGCATAACAAGACGAGTCTAAAAGCCCTGTTGTCCTTGGAAAGAAATGTATAATATGAAATTAATATTTCATACAGTATACAGTATATTGTACAGTATATTCACTGAAGGAAGGCCATGGCATCTCCAAAACCATTAGAGTTCATTCTGCGTTCTGTATTCTATGCAAAGTTGACATTTTGGCCACATGGATAGGATTGTGGACATGGATGTGCAGCTAATTCTATATTATTCTATATTTATCCAGTTTTCTTTTTTTACATTGTTCTTTTGGGACCAAAGTGTTGGACGATCCGCCAAACTGACAGACTAAGTAAGTAGCCATGGGAACCAACTGTTTCCGAGTCATGATGTGGTTGTGGCCCAAAGCCTATCTCCTGTTTCTGTAGCATGAGGCGACTTGATGTACAAGTACATCCCCCAGCCATGATGTACAAGTACACCCACTGGACATGATGCTAGTATGTTTCGGGGACTTATTTGATGCTGAGTGCCAAGCAGAGAGACCTTGGGTCCCATTTTTTTAATAGTCTTTGGTATGACCCGACCAGGGGATTGAAGTTCCCGACCTCCCAATCTCAGAGTGGACACTCTAAACCACAAGTAAGACGCGCGAACGCGGGAAGCGAACGCAATTATTTATTTTTTTATGATTTTTGTTTTTTTTAAAGTAACAAAGTAACCAAAAAAATAATAATCTGCGTTAAAAGGAGCATCTTAGAAAAATACAAATTCAAAACAAAATAAATTTTTGAATGTTTTTGAACAATTCAACAAAGTGTTTGAAGTGCCTGTTTCACCCACTTCCGGGGGCGGAGCCAAAATCCGAGGCCAAAGTATTTGTTCGTAGACCCCCACTTAGGGGGGGTAGAAAAGGTTTGGGAGCGATTCGGGCACTTTTCATTTTTCACTTTCATCCGGGGGAAGGGGCGGGCTTAAACGCAACCTCGACAGGTGTGTTCAGTTTTCAAAGACCTTTCATTTGATGTATGGTACGTCTATATTGGACATTTACTTGGCTGCACACAGGCAGTGCACACAATAGTGCACACGGACACACAGACACACAAGCCGAGCACGGTGTCATAGTAAGCTCCACTTGCGCGGAGGCGCGCCTCCTTCCGCTGCGTTCGCAACAAGACCACTGACAGACATTGCCATCCTTAACCACTTACACCCTGGCATCCCTATTTTGGGCATGTCATACTAGGTAAACATTTTCCAAAAATAGCAGATCTAGAAGCTCGCCATGCGTCATATAGCGATGCGTTGTGAGCTTGTGGATTGACTATTTTCAGAAATGTTTGAAAGTGCAAAATAGGGCTTAAAGGGATACTTCACTTTAGGGCCGGGGAAACATTTAAAAAATATATTAAAAATAAATGAAAAAAGTAATGGAAAATTCATGGCCCCCTCACGCATTAGAGTGTCCTACTAATGTGTGAGGGGGCCTTTATTTTGCCATAACTTCTTTCATTTTTTTTTTATATATATTTTTAATGTTTATTTTATGTGAAAGTGAAGTATCCCTTTAAGTGGTTAAAAGCCCAGGGAGAGATACCTTTTTTTTTTATTTCCTACCCCTGTAAAATAGAAATAGGGTTGACAACCACTGGTTGAATATATCTTCTAGCCTCTTGTCTCAGCAAGGCTTGCAGTGCAGACGTCCTTGTGCTGTGTTATCCAACCAGAGCAAGTTGTACATTCATGCTCCTTTGCAAGATAGACTCCCAAAATTAACAAGAGACAAAGTGATTGTCCTTTTGTCATCTTATGACAAGAGCACAATCGCTTCGCCCCTTAATTTTCTGATCGAGTGAAAACCAAAATGGACTATGACTCGGACATTAATTTCCTGTTTTGACCAATCAGCAGTCAGACGGAGGAAATGTATTTGTGTTCATGCACACAAACAACATTGCTGCTGAGAAAACAACATGACATGGCCCAAATAGGGAGGCTATGTTGAAAGTGGTTAATATGCTGTTGGCCTATTTGCTTCCTGACTTCAAGGTCTGTGCTAAATGCAATGAGTTCAGCAACAGTAGATAAGTTCATGATTAACTGTTTAGAGACGGTTACCGGCACAGGGCTCTTTCCCAAGTTCATCCTTCATTCATAAAGTATTAAATGGCCGGCGGAGCTCACCCATCCGTCACTCCATTTCACTGTCGTTAGATGTCTAGCAATAGAAGACACCAAACAAATGAAGAAAACTGGAGAGACGTGGAACTGTAGCAGGTATAGCTGCACCCCGAGAGAAGAATAATCGCCAATCTCATTCGAAGGACTCAGTTCAACCTTTCCGGAGTTTGGGGACTATAAGAAATTATAACTCATTCAAATGGCAATGCAACATTGATTATTAGGGCGGCTTGGAATCGGAAGGTCACCGATTCCCAGGGGTCAATGTACCAGCTCGCCTCTTGACCCCTAACTGTTCCCGGGTGCTGTATTAATAGCTCCCAGTCACTGCTCCTAATAGTTAAATGCAGAAGACCAATTCTACATATGTGCAAATGTATCAAATACCCCAACATAGCATAAAGGGGACAGAGTTATTCTATTATTATTATTAGACTGTAGTGACAAGGAGACACATTTTGACCTACTATGAACTATGATGTTTTAACATCTGCATTGTATGACATGTAGGGCATTGGCAATATATGGATATATATCATGACATGGGAGACTAGATATTGTCTGGGATTTTGGATATAATATTCTACATGGAGCCATGCCATAATCATACTGTAACAGTATGATTATGGCATAACTCTCCTCCTAGTTTTAATCACTTGATGATGTTGCCTATTTTATAATTATTTTTTTCTAAATTAGCCGCTCTATACAAGCTCACAATGTGATAAGTTGTGAGCTTGTAGAATGGCTATTTTCTAATCTGTTTGAAGAAGAAACAGAACATGACATTGTTGAAATACAATATCATAATATCAATACTGAGGTATTTGGTGATATTGTTACATTTGTATTACATGCACGTTACTCAGTTCTGGACCGGAAAATGAAGATGCACGCATCCACTGAAACTCATCCTGAGCATTGGCTGTGATCAGAGGTTCAGATAACAGTATCATAGCAGCAAATAATCCACATCATAATTCAAGGCTGTCACAGCGTCTAACATTCTAATATGTGCGGTTGCTTGGATATTTCAGTCTGACAGCCGTATATAGCCCATGGCCAAAGGGGCCTGTGCCCTGTGGCTTTCCTCTGCTGTCCTAATGGCATGATGATAATATCCCCCCCTCCGTGAGCTCCCGAAGGTACACTAGGAAGACACGTCAGCTGATCTCTTCTCCCCTTAGTCATCACATTATTGATGAGTGAAGGTGAAGATGTGTTTGGGTGATAGTCAAACTTCTCTCATTTAACCACTAACACCCTATACTTAAGTTGCCCGGGGGGCCCCCCAGGGGGTCTATACTTTGTCCCCTCTGTTTTATAGCGAGAAGCTATGATAGAGAGAGTGTGTGTGTGTGTGTGTGTGTGTGTGTGTGTGTGTCTCTTGAGTGTCTGGAGCAAATCTCACAAACCGTTGGACTGATAAGCACCAAACTTTACACTGCCTGTAGGCCACAGAATTACCTCCCCAAAAAAAGTCACATGTTTTGTACTTTTTAAATATTAACTTAAATTTTACAATGGATGTCAATGGGGCTGTGATCGCACTGAAACCATGCCCACATTTGGAGTCATACGTCAGATATGTCATACAACTAACGTCAAAGATGACATCACACACTGGTCACGTGGAAGTCTGAGATCCACATTGGAGCCACACTGTTCCCATGTGGATCCTGAGATGCACATGATTCTATTTTTTATTTATCCAATCGACAAGCTCACAATGCAGTGCGACGCATTGTGAGTTTTGTGCATTGGCTATTTTCACTGAATGTTAGCCTATTATGACATGCCCAGAATAGCGACGCTATGGTTCATGTGCTTAATAGACATCATTAGATGTCTCAGCCAGGATAATGTTCTACGTTTCCTGTTATTCCCCCATGATGAACATAAATGTATCCTCATAAGTAGAATGTGAAGCCGCCAGTGCCAGCTGAAATTTGTCCCCAAATGTCCCCCCAGCTCAAGATTTTACTGCTCACAAGCTGAATAATCTCTTCATAAATCAGTGTGATAATCCTAAAATCTGTTGCACACAAAGGGTGGTTTGGGGAGAAGGGTTTTGGGGCAGCTTTCGTCTCAGTGCAGGGTGGTAATTTCTGTTGAAGTAGTTTTAAAAACTGGATTTGCATACATATTAGGACAAAGTTGTTTTGTAGCCTCTTTGTTTGAGCCACATTGTTACAGTATAAACTTTAAGCTTTTTTCTTGGAAATGTGGCATACTGTAGCAAAAATGCTAGACAGTAGTCATTTATTTCATCCTTCGTTGTCGAGGTTATTTGCTAATGTACTGTAATGAGGTGTGATTGTGAATGCGTGGCAGGTATTGATGCACAATGAAGTGCTAATTTTCTCTTTTCAACAGAGCATCTGAGAAAAGGACAGGTGTCTTAATCACAAGGTCATGCAGGAGACAGTCTTGTCTCTTGAGAATCTGTCGGGTCATTTAACCATTTAAACCATAATAAACTTTGTTGACCAGTGTCCCCATGCAGGAGCCTAAACGTGGCCCCCTACTTTTTACCCCCCTCTACACCAAATCTCGTCAACAAAAAATTGCTGATCTACAAGCTGTCTGTGAGCTTGTAGATGTGTGACTTTTATCGAATGTTCACCCAAGAATAGGGAAGGACGCTAGGGCTCATGTGGTTAAAGCTCCATATTACAACAGTCACAGCAACTCACCCAAAATAAGATATAAATGAAATACTGCTACCTTATGTAGGTAGCAGTATTGTAAAATATCTGTATACAAAAAATAATAATTGGCTTTGGGAATTGATTGCCATTTATGTGCCCTTTTTTAAATCATCAAAGTGAAACCAGGCTTGTCTCACCTCATACAGTAGATGACATTTCCATTAATAAACGTACTCTGCACTTCTGTATTAATTAAAGGTGACGTGCAGCTATATTATGAATTATGCTAATTAAATTAGTTTGGTCCTGCAAGTCAAATTTTGGATTTGACCATTCCATTGGGTTTCTAAAAAAGAAAGTTACTTTTCTATCCCATCCTCAAATGGTATAGTTATTTCCAAATGGCCCCAATTTCCATAATGTCAATATGGCCACTCATATTGACATTGTGGGTTTCTTAAAAACACGATTGTTGAAATCAATAACAAAAAAAACTTTAAACCCCTATTTTAGCCTAAAAGATGGCTGAGGTATGGTGTTTTCTTCCATAAATGGCACAATGAGTGATCATTTACATATTTAATGAGTTTGCAGATGGCCCCAGCTCAGATTTTGGTCGGCATCCATCAAAGATGGTTTGTGCCAAATATTATTTTCTTTATACCAAAATTAACACCGGGAGCCCAAAACTGGTCTAATGAGGCAGACGGTCAAAAAGAATTACACCGCGTTCAAAACGACAGAGAAATAGCTGCGTGAGAAGTTAGACCCCCTGAAGCAGCTCCACCTGGATGAGAAGAAGAAGAAGCTGCTTGGGCCAACAAGAAGGAAGCCCTGGACGCCAAGGTCAACACCTTCAAGCACAGACAGACTGCCACACAGCTCCTGCAGGAATGAAGCCCATGCAGTAAGTAACTAACTTAGGCCCTGTTCAGACTGGCAGCCCAGATCTGATTTTTGAACTATCCAGATCTCGTGACACTTTGTTTTTAAAAAACACATGGAAATGTATTTTTGCAAACCAGATTTCATTCACATTCCTCTGGACTTGTACTTGTATTTCTACATTGCAGTATTGATACTTTTACTTAAGTAAGAAATAAGTACTTTTTCCACCACTGCCGTATTGTTTTCATTATTTGCTATTCTAGATAGGAGTTTTGCATCTGATTATGTACGCACACACACAACCAGTACAGTGATCCAAAGTAATGGCCAGTTGATAAGACACAAGTCCTTGTGGAAAGAAATGGCACATAAGAAAAGATGCTTCTATACTGCATATATGTGATAATCTGATTGATGCAAATCCAGGGAGAATCTGAATATTGTGTTTTCATGATTAATACAGTTGCTGAAGCACCAGCAGCAGTTGCCATGGACGATTCCTCTATTACTGGGGTGCAACACTTATATATTCAGAGGAGTTCACTTGCTTGCCACTGATGTTGTTATAGCGACTGATGTCGTGTTACACTATATGGGTTTTATCAGCAGCGAGGCGGCTCGTGTTTCACACTCAGGCCACAGAGCGGCCTGGCCCTCCTTCATTCTATGACATACTATCATCACTTTGTCCTCGGGGACAGGTCAAGGTGAAGCGAAATGGACTCTTCTATGAAGAACTTTAACAGGCTCGCATACAAATTACTTTCCTATTATGTTGCTGTTATAAATCAGAGTAAAGCAAATGGAGGTGAATATGTATCATGTCTTTTAATTAGAGGGCATTGGGGTGCTTGGTCCTACTGTAATTGAAGCAGCCCAGCCTCCCACATGGTGCAATCTTTTTTATGTGTTTTTTAATTCCATGCCTCATCATACAAGAGTGTCCTGCAAAATTATCAAAAGACTTGCGCTGTAGATCTACTATTTTTCGTCATTTCTGATTGATTGATTGATTGATGTACTTTATTTAGTAAGACATGAGAACATCAGTACATGGAAGTACAAATTCACAATACAAGGTCTACTAAACTGGGAGTCTCAGTAAGCACTGAGCTTGTTTAAGATGAGATCCCCATGCACACAAATCATGATGACATATAAGAGACAGACAGATATACACACTACAAGTTTGAAAGTGAAAGCGGTTAATTCTGGCTGCAGGTTTTATATAATTAAGTATTAACAAAAGATTTTGACTAAATAATTACATTGGACCCATTTGGGACACAGGTTCTCTTCTTTCCTGAAAAGTAACCTCTTTGGACACGTAAGGTTTCCACCCGACAGCGACGCCTTGCAAGAACATCTTCCTTAAGTCACTTGTCACCATAGTGATCTCTCACAAGCCGTACTCTGATTCTGTGCCTCTGCTTATCCCATTCAAACCGGGAAAGCATCTGTCATTTTAGACTGCTCTTATTTGATTGCATAGCTATACAGATATACAAGCTCACAGCGCGTCACTGCCAGCTTGTACATCTGCTATTTTTGAACATTTTTGAAAAATCTTGAAAGTGTGAGAACTACTGATTTAGATGGCGTTTGTAGAATCGGCCTCAGGTCTTGATGGGTTATGCTACCTGTAACATTACACTCCTGATGAGACCTGGTATCAGTGGCAGATCATTTGATCCCCTCAGATGAGACACTTGAGGAGGCGTCGCTACAGTACCAGTGTCTTACTGCTGTAGCTGCTGTGGTTTTCAAAGCACTGAACCGGCTCAGAAGAAATGTGAGAGAACCAAATACGAGAAATGCCTGGTGTGAAAATGAACGTGTTCGTACTATAGCCTATAAATACCACCTTGCAACACTCCATTTTTTTGTTTAAAGATATTTTTGGGGCTTTTATGCCTCTATTTGGACAGGACAGTAGGCTGACAGGAAATGGGGAGGAGACATACAGCAAAGGTTGTCGGGAACGGGAGTCGAACCCGCGACACGCTGTCATGCTGAATTATCAGCCTATGTGGTATGCGCCTGGACCGCTAGGCCAGCGGACCCCCCACTCCAGTTGTTTTTGATGTAGCAAACTCCAGTCCATATTTATTCAGAATGTGATGATTGCAAAATACATCTGAGCCGACAACATTATAGTATTTAGAGAAAAATACAAATTGCTAGACACCCTGTATGTGTTTTACATGGTTATATGTATGTCTGATGTCTGAAATTGGACCCAGACTGTTGTTTGTAATCATGTAGTTTTGAAATCCAACAGTGTAAAAAAAATTGTTGTTTGAGAGGGCCGGTGTCTGTAAATGATATAATGGAGCGGGAGACCTTTGAAATGAGAGCTTTAAGGGGGAGAGAGAAACCTTTGTACAACCACTGCACAAGGCCTTTGTGTAGCTCTGTGCAGAGGCTCCACAAAAAAGCGATGCTGAGCTGAATTATGGCTTATTCTGTGGTAGGATTTAAGATGTTGGGCTCCCCACAATGATGCCCCTCAACCACATCAAAGAGAGACCCTCTAATTCAAATAGAGCCCCCCAAAAACAAGCTTGCTGCTGTTAGGCATCCGTGGCGGATAAATATTGGAAAGCGTTGACGAATGTCTCCTTGGTTTGGTGGCGTGGCGTCCTGGTACAGCTCATTAAAATAGCACGCTGACGTTAAAGAACCATGGAAGACTGACAGTATGTTCTCGGTTATCAGAATTGACTGTGTCCAATCTCATTATAAAGGCCTATCCACAGACCGTAAGCATCCCTATTTAAAGACCGATTTTGTAGGCTTTCTGTGACAGTAAGCATCCCTATTTAAAGATATTTTTTGTAGGCTTTCCATTTTAACAACATGAACCTTAGTGTCACTATTCCATTTTAACAACATGAATAGTGTCGCTATTCTGGGGGTCGAACATTGACGGAAATAGCAGATCAGAAGTTCACAACGTTGTGAGCTTGTAGATCGGCTATTTTTGGCAAAGAGATTTGCTGTAGAGGGGGGAAAAGGAGCGGTCCAAGAGGAATAGACTCCTTGGGGACTTCAGTCGTCGGAGTATATAGGATTTAAATGGTGGATTGACCGTACAATTGTTTTGCATTTTTAGGCTATTAAAACAAAAGACAACTTGGATTCTAAAGGCTTAAAATTTTCTTTGTCTGAAGGCTTTAGCTGAGTGGAAGGAGCAGTGGTAAACCATTAGAGACCTTTCTTCTCTTCGAGGGCACTAATCCAGGAGAACATTCACAATGAAGGTTTAAAAAATGATTTGAGGACAGCATACTGATGCTGGTGTTTTATTGGATTGGTTAAGATGGAAAACATTTCAGAGCTGCTACAAGCCTCAGCCCTTTCTTCGGTCAAGCAATTTGAAGTCCTAACAGGAATATGCTGAAATGCTTTTGCCCCCGCTGGCTTTGATATATTTCAGTTTATTACCCTGAAGATTGTTCCCATTCTCACAGTGATTTACTGAGCTTTTCAGATGTTTTTCAAAAGCAATGAGAAGATGAGACAGCTAACATACTGCATATTTATAAGTTCAAATAAGGTTGAGGTTGGGGCTTTGATCTGAGTATGTTTGGAAGTTTTGCGCTTCTCACAGAGATAAAAAAAACAAAAAAACAACACTAGCAATATAGCACAAGAGTAATAGTTTTTCACTATTGCCCAGCTCAGGGGCGCAGTAACAATAACATCATACACATCTAAGCTCCAAATAGTGTGCTTACCCTCCACAGGAAAAGGCATAGACTGGTGGTTTTATGCTCCAATTTAGACTATGAAGCTCTCCCTAAAGCCACATTTCTGAGGGTGCAAAATCTACAAATAAATGAATCCGGTTAATGGCAGGAAGAAACACAAGCTGTTACTGGCATTGACATTATTCCAAAATGGGCTTCTCCCAATATTACGGACATCCATTTACTGTAGTCCACCCACAGAATGTCAGAAAGCTGTCCTGGGTTTGTCCTCAACTCCTCACCACTGTAAATTAATGATCGATAATCATTAATTTACTAAAATAATTGATTCATAATCTATTCCTTTTTTGGGCATGTCATTTTAGGTGAAATATATATAACAAAAATCCAAAGTAGTGTATATCTGCCATTTTCACTATGCACAAAATTGTTGTGCGATGAAGTATAAAATATAAAATAAGTGGTCAATCGGTTAGTTGATATATGAAAAATATATATTCTCAATCATTTGATTAATCAAACGAGTAATCGATAGAATAATCGCTAAGAAAATAATTGATAGTTGCTGCAGTCCCATTCTGGGCCATCTCAACCAACCATGGTTCCACTGTAGGGGCGCTCAGGTGGCGCAGGGGTAACGTTCCTGCCCACCACCACAGAGACTAGGGGGTTTGAATCCTCTGCGGTGCATCTGGCTTGGCCAAGCGTTGCGACAAACACATTTAATGGCCGTGTTTGTGGGAGGGAAGCTGGCTGGAGGGGGGGGGGTGATCTTCACAGCGTTCACAGGTTGGTCAAGGGCGCCTGTCTGCAGGGGTGTTGAGCTGTGAGGAATACGGTGTTCCACTCCACACGCTACATCCTCTCGGTGAAGCTACCCACTGGCAGGTGTAAAGTAGCGGCAGGCGGGGCGATTTGATGTGTATCCGGAGGAGTCATGTGGTTTTCAATACCGTCCCTTAGGATCGACCGGTGTAGAGCAAACTTTATGATTTTCTAAATAATAGTCCTTTCTGTAGGGGGGCCAAAGAATCCTATTTGACCTTGAATTTACACCAATCATTTGATTGCCCTGAAGGGAAGACCAAGGTGTCTGTACACCTGTCAAGTTTGTTATTTATCAAAATCTCTACAATGCTCATTCATCCATTTGTAACTCTGACAGTGTACGGATGTAACCAAATGGACCCGTAAAAGGCATACGGACTAATTGATATAACGCCTTTCTAGTCGTTCTGACCCTTGAAAGCACTTGACAATCTGAATTTCACATTCACCCATTTACACACCAATGGTGGAGGACACCATGCAACCTGCTCATTGGGAGCAGTACTTAAGTGTCTTCCTCCAGGACACTTCGACACACAGCCAGGTCGAGCCGGGAATCAAACCAGGAACCTTCCGATTCCCAGACGTCCACTCTATGTACTCCCAAGTCAAATTAACAGTCAGAATTGTATTGTGTAGGACTTAAATACTGAGCCTGTCAACCAAGTGTCTGATATGCACTGGCGGAAAGTAACTAGGTACATTTACTCAAGTACTGTACTTAAGTACGATTTTGAGGTACTTTTACTGTACTTGAGTATTTAAATTGTTTGATACTTCTGATACTGATCTCAGAGGCAAATATTGTACTTTTTAATCCACTACATTTATCTAAAAGTTGTAGTTACTTTGTCGATTTAGATTATTTGAAAACATACATTAACCAATTAAGCCATATTTTATACTTTAGGCTTTTCGAAAATAGACAGTCTACAAGCCAATCGCACAATGTATCGAAACGTGTTGCGAGCTTGTTGCGAATGCAGCGGAAGGAGGCGCGCCTCCGCGCAAGTGAGCTTACTATGAAACCGTGCTCGGGTTGTGTGTCCGTCTGTCTGTGTGCAGTATTGTGTGCACTGCCTCTGTGCAGCCGCGCCCCCATGTGACTCACGCTCTCAACAGTGTGGCTGAAATCCACCTGCCCCTGGGTGACTAATTACACCCCTGAGAGAAATATAACAGCTACAGTCAAAAATAACACATCTAAAAGCATCTACACGAGTTCATCTATTGGGATATCTAAGAATTCCATGTCATTTGTGCATATTTCACGCCGGATGGCAAGTTGAAAACGCCTTAGTTTGAGGACAGTTTTAGATTTATTCTTGCTATGTTATTTTCGAGCTGCGTTCGCGCGTCTTACTTGTAGATCTGATACTTTTGTACTTTAAGGAATACAGGCCTTTTACTTGTAAACAGAGTATTTCTACATTGTGGTATTGCTACTTTAATTTAAAAACAAATGAACCCATTAAAACCGGGAAAAGCATCTGTCATTTTAGATTTTAGCGTTGGCTATTAAAAAATTGCAGATCTACAATCTCACGGCGTGTAACTGCGTGCCACGCTGCGAGCTTGTACATCTGCTATTTTCAAACATTTTTTGAAAAATCTTGAAAGTGTGAGAACTACTGATTTAGACGACATTTTCTTGAATTGGCATTAGTATCTGATCTGTATTGTATCACCACCGCTGATATGCTAATGTGTCATAGAGTGTGTGGGCTGGTGGCCAGTAGCAGGGCCAGTGTGATGAGTGAGTTGTCACCAGTGAGCACGCTCCAGCTGGGACCTGCGTTCCATGTCTGTCCAGAAGCCTGCCACACTGTGATGGAGCAACACCAACACCTCATTTAAATGGAGGCAGTTGCCATGACACCAGAGCTCAGCCCCGCTCATGTAGCAGGTGTTTGTTGATTTGTTTTACTCATATTTCGTCCTTCTTTTCTCGGTCTGCCTCCCCATTTTATAGGCATTATTATTATTATTATTATTACAATTATTATTATTATTATTATTATTACATAATCGCTTCATCGCAATTATTTTGCATAATTACAAGAATCGTTTTCCATTCATCTGTATGAATTCAACAGTTGTGAGTTTTTAGATCTGGCATTTCTGCTATTTTTGAAAAAATATATATACATATTTTGATTATTGGAACTTTAATGGAACATTTCTGTGAATATTTCTTGTTATATCTGACAATGTTCAATGTCAAAAACACTACTTAAATCAGCAATCGCAACTATTTGCACGACACTTAATCGTCAACCAAAATTCCATGATTGTGACTGACAGCCCTACTTCACCAAGCTGAAAAGCACCAGTTGCACTTGTTACCTTCGTCGGATCTTCACATGAATGAATGGCCTCCACAAGGTCGCGTGTAGCAGGGCCACGCATGCTTTCAACCAATTTGATGTTCCTGAGCTAATTGCCACAGAACATCTTGTTACTGACTTCTTTATCCATTTATTTATTGTCTCCGCCAGGCCGAAAGGCATGGCGAGAGAGTATGTTTTACCCCCTGTCCGTCCGTGTGTCCGTGTGTCCGTCCGTCCATCTGTCTGTGAACAGCTAATCTCAGGCACCGTTGGCCCGGTCGCTGCGAAACTGTGCACACACACTCCCTGGATGCCAATTCAGAACCTCTGACCCAATTTTTCACATGGGCCTGTTATAGCGCCACCAGGAGGCCGATTTGTGCAAAACCCATTTACTCCTACAGATTTTATCCAAACGTCATGAAAATCGGTACACAGTATCTCTATAGTCATGTGATCAACACGGATCTGTCCGATTTTCCATATTCCATCCTCATTGGCTAAGGTTGGCTTCCAAAATTTGCAGAATTGGTCCGTTTTGAACAAAATGCCTCAAATCATGAACGCAGCTTGCGCTTTCCGTGCAATTTCACACGCACATTCCCACTAGGCCGAGGAAGAAATACCACCCTTTTCACATTGGCCTGTTATAGAGCCACCAGCAGGTATAATTTAGCAAAAAAAATTTTTGGAACAAAATGCCTCAAATCATGAATACAAGGTCCGATTGTCGTGAAAGGCCCAAGAAGAAATGGTCCCCTTTTCACATTGGCCTATTATAGCGCCACCAGGAGGCCACAATATCCTACTGTAACCTGGCGGAGACCTGTGCTCCGTGTCTCCGCCGTAGGTGGAGAGTATGTTTTCGCTTCGTCCCGCCGTGTGTGAGCATGGCCCCTAGCCAAGCTAACATTGGTCAAGCTCCACGTGACACGTGTCAATATGTTGACACCAATGCCTTTGATTGGCTAGAGGGACGCATGACGAAATAAAATCCTATAAATAGTTGTCACTTCAAAAAGCCGTTTACGTTTTTGAAGTGAGGTAAGACAGGATCAATCAGTCTTGATTGGAACAGTACCTTCCAGTCCAAATTACCCGTCCGTGCCTGTGTGTGTCCCTCTGAGAACACCTAACATTGGTCAAGCAAAGGCGCAGAAGGCCAAAGCTAAGAAAGCATACTCATCTACAACAGTAACACAGAAGAGGACTATAGAGTTGAATTGATCCCACAACAAGGCCGAAGTCTTAATACTATAACAATTGGCCACCTTGATCAAATACATTATGTAGCACTAGAGAAAACTGACATAGATCAAACACACCAATCAACTGCTGAAACTGTTCAAGACAATGAAGATGAAGAAGACAGACAAGTATTTGAACAAACCAGTCAATTACGACGACTCCCATATGACACATTGCTTCAAGAAGAACATTCTTTAGATGCAAACACTGTGAGGTAAGACACTGTGAGGTAAGACGGGATCAATCAGTCTTGATTGGAACAGTACCTTCCAGTCCAAATTACGTAAAAATTAGAACATTCCTAGAGAACTATGGTTAAAGATAGGGTAGGTGATTTCATTTGATTAAAATAGCACGGGTCTGCTGGCAGAGACTTGTGCTCCGAGGAGCACATTTTCTAGTTTATTTATGTATTTGGTTCACTGGTCACGAGTGTGAATACTTTGCTTGGGAACTAAGTGGCAAATAGAATATTATGTTCCCATGCATTGTTGTTTGCACTCAACCTTGGCTGTGTCATGTGACATAGCCATCTCAATCCTGGGTGGTTGTCATGCCAACAGCATATCTAAGGCGTTCATGTTCAGCTCAGTGGAGGGTTGGTGTATGTTCAGTGTGTGTTCACACACACCAACTGTTACTGCGCTGAAAGATGCTTTGGGTGCAACTGGAACTAAAGGTTAATCAAACTAATAGATTGAATTGATTGCCAAAAATAATCGATAATCGATTTGAATGAAAATCGCAATGCAAGACGTTGTGAGCTTTTAGATCGGCTATTTTCAGTATCTTTCTGCAATACTGTTGTCAATGACAATACAAGTGATGTAGATTTCTTTTACTAATGCTTCAAGATTCGATTAATTTAACAAAATTACTTTTGTAATAGCTAAGAAAAAAATTGATAGTTGCAGTTATAATTGTAACAGAGGAAAACCTATTTGCTCATACACATTTATGTATATTTTTTTGTAATATAATTTAATGTCGCGGCCGTGGCCCGCCTGCCACAGGCCCTTACATTAGACAATTTTAATATAGGATAGGCCCCATCTTTCAGAATTATCCATAGCATACAAAACTCAGACAGTCTTTCCTGGTGCACGAGAAGGAAATTCACAGTGGTTTGAGTGCTTCCTGTTGTTTATATATTATAACATTGGCAGGACAATCAAAGGGACCCCATTTCATGTGTATGTGTTGTGCATGTGCGTCCTTCTGATGTGTGTTCAGTATGTGTATGTGAGAAAAAGAATGCGTGAGTATGGGTGTAAAGGATTTATGTTGTACGTACTGTAGGATAATGTGTATACGATACGCGCTGTATGGGGAGAGGAGAATTGATTGATCTAGCTGGACCCTGAGTAGTGTGTGTGATGTGTGTGTGTGTGTGTGTGCATGTGCATGTGAGTGAAAATGTCTGTGCGTCGGAACGAGAGAGGGAGAGAGATCCAACACATTGGATCTGCTATTTTTGGTCAATGTTCCCCCCATGCTGGTGGTTAAACTCATAGTAAAACGTATAAAGTTATTTTCAATCTGTCCTAATGGAAACGGATATTCTCTCAGGTTTTCCTCGTGACATACTTTATCTTAGGGGGAAAGATTTACATATCTATATATATCGTAATATGATGTATTACGGTATGTAAGGTGCTGTAAATGTAATTCAGGGGCGCTGCGGAAGAAAAGGTTATTTACAGGGGTGTCCTGAGCCAAAAAAGTTTGAGAACCACTGTGATGTACGCTGGTAATTGTTAAATTATGTCTCACCTGCTTGTGAGACTACAAGCTTTATCTGATGCTCTTTTATTGCTGATATATACTGTATATCTGCTGCTAATTGAACTGCCTCATTTCCAACCATGCACCTTATGTATATATTTTACTCTGCTCATATTAGGAAAATGTGACACATATGACCAGTTTTCCTTGATTTCTTCTATATGTCTATACCCTTCCATGAAAACTGCATGTGATGGAGCTTGTACAAAACTAAGTAGTTGAAGTTGAGAAAGAGAGTGGGGTACTGAGTTTGTACAGTACGTGTACTGTGTATAGAGTATACAGCACTGTGTGTGTGTGTGTGTGTGTGTGTGTGTGTGTGTGTGTGTGTGTGTGTGTGTGTGTGTGTGTGTGAATGGTGCATTTATATTGCGCCTTTATCTAAAGCGCTTTACAATGTGCATTACATTCACCCATTCACACACCGACGGCAGACAAGGCACCAACCTGCTCATAGAGAGTAGTTAGGGGATCAGTGTCTTGCTCAAGGACACTTAGACACCCAGGGAGAGCCGGAGATCGAACCGGCAACCTTTCGTTTCCCAACCGCACCGCTCTACCTCCTGAGTCACTGCGCCCCTGTTTATATGTGCAGGTGCATGCATGATTGATGTGTAGCATACAAGTAATCCTCTTAACTCTCTCTTCATTTCAGTGTATCAGGCTTATTAAAAGGAAGGAATCAGATATGTAAGTATATGGTTAAACTATAATAACCTCACACAACACCACCACCAGTAAGCAGACAACAGGGCTCGGCAGCTTATGGAATGCATCTGCAGGAATCCACTAACGTAACATCCACTTTTTAGATTGTAAAGCTAATGGACCACTGCATATGTGATGTGATGCATCCTGTAGAACTATCAGCCACTGTGGAGCCTCGCCCTGCATCCTAATATAAAGAAAAAAACAACAAGAAAAAAACATCCCCCACTATTTCGCTGTTGGGAGTATTATTTGGCATTCATGTCGAAGACAGTTTCTTTTTGGGGGGGGGGGGGGGGGTTCAGATTTATTTGGGGCATTTCATGCTTTATTCAGACAGTGAACAGAGAGACGGGGAAAGGTGGGAGAGAGAAGGGAAATGCCATGCAGAGTCTAATTTGAATTCAGTTCAGCTGTGTGAAGGACTATGACCTTATTATATATGTATGCACTCTTACTTGGTTAACCACCCCATGTCCAAGCATGCTGATAAGAGTGGAATGAAATTAGTGAGGATAAGTAGGAATAAACCTTTGGTTGATTTGGTTTTGTTTCAGTTCATTTGTGATACTGTGGCAGTGTTTTGCACGGAATGACCACACTGGTCATTTTGAAGATTCATGAATTTTCATGACAATGATTCTAAAACCAGTTAGGCGTGCACTCAGGGTGTGGGGCTCATTCATCTTTGAAACCCTGTCCCGACTTTATTGCACTGCATATGAATTTACAAGGACCTGAGATAAACAAGTGCTGCTGATCTGCACTTTTCCGGCTTGCAGCACATTTATCTTTGTTTTGTGTTTCTCAAACGGTCCTAGCTCATCTCAACCGTGGGCAGCTGAAGAGGTTTCCACTCATGACTGCATCCAGTGAGATTGTACACTCACAAAAATATTGTTTTGTCAGCGGTTTCATCTGTGGCTCTTTGCGATGGTTGAGGTGCTACTATTTAGCACCATTTATTTTTAGAATGGTAGTGTTAACTTTAATTACAAGTCTGTCACTGGTACAGCAGTTCATCACATATTTTCTTAGAAAGCAATCTAAGTTGAGTTTATGTTGATTTCTGCTAGAAAACCCTGGTCCAGAGTTAACATGTTACAATTTAGGCATTTAGCAGACACTCATATCTCTTAGTGACAAGATCAGAGTAAATGACATGAGTCCTAGTCAGAAAACAACAGGGTAAAGGATCACATAAGAGCAAAGGGAAACTATTTGGTGCTTCAAAAAAACAGATGGGATCTAAACATTCTTCCCATTTGTAGTCAAGCAAACAGTATGTGTATCTAAATAACATATTTAGACCGCGGCAGAACATGGGGAGGGTCTGTGAGGTCTGTACTGGGAGAGGGGGCCATCCACAGCTTGGGAAACTGCAGGGAGAAGAGTCTAGGAGGACACTTGGAGCATTGGCAATTTCTTGTGCTCGACTTACAGCAACTGGAAGCCACAGCAAAGGGAACGCAAAAGGGGTCGATGTGAAAATTGAAGGAGGTTAATTGGAGGTTGAAGACCAGCATGCCGCAGCATTCTGGATCAGTTGGAGGTGATTGAACATGCCAGTGAGGGAGGGAGCTGCAATAGCCTGGGGCTTATTTGGCCATATCAATTTTAGATATTTTTTGAATTACGCACAGAAAACAAAAACAACTCTGAACAACTGTTTTAGAACTAGACACTAACAGACATAATTCAAAGTATTTCTCCCCCCCTTTTTCCCATTTATTTTTGCATAATTGCATTCATTTGTGATGGTTTATGTTAATAGAGAGTAAAGGTTTGCCAATTTGACTAATTTGTTATGCACTAATGGTGCATCTGGAGTTGTATAACCGTAGCACACTATGCATTGCATCTATTTACGGATTCAACAGACATAAGCTCATTTGTCTGTATGGCCTCATGGGGCCTATTTCCAGATCTGATTAGAGTTTGATTCATGCTATGTGATAACCTTCATCTCTGTTTTAACCTATGTTGACAAAACATGAGCAATGAACCTCTGAAGTTTCGGGAGGACGGGCAACTCTTAAGTCTCAAATCAGGGCAATATTAGTAATGAACAAATGCAAAAATAAATGAATCTCAAGAACTGAGAGAGGTCTTGACTGCCAAAGCATCTGTTATGCTGGGTTGTGGTTTCCAACCTTTTTTCCTTTGAGCCTCCCCTCGGACAAAATCTAAGACCCCCTAGTGCACGCATGCCCTTGTGTTTTTCAGACATGTTAACCACTTAAGCCCTATATACTTCTTGTACGACCAATAGCAAATATAAGCTCATGGTGCGTCACAAGCTTGTAGATCTGATATTTTATCTATTTTGAAAATGTTTGAATTTGACAATAATGACATGCCCAAAATAGGAATGCGAAGTTGAGATTGCTTAGTATATATTTTATATAGTATTTTTATATTACTGTGCTTTACAATGATGTTACATGAGTGGGACTAGTTAGCTATGTTAAGGTTACAGGATAATATTGTTGCTGTCGGGCAGAAACCAGCTATCCTAATTTTTCTACTTTTTAAAATATTTTTTGATAAATGAGTGCTATTGAACACCCTTTACACCTGTGTGTGGGTTTTACAAATATTGAACCAATGAAAAGTATTAAAAAGCGCTTCTGACTAAACCTGCTAAGTCCATTGGATCCTCAAAACTGTCGGTCAAACCACCCAACTGGACAAGTTGGACTGATATGAAATTGAGATGCAGGCAGACAGTGGATGAAAGAAAGAAAATAGTAGAGACTTGGACTTCCTCCAAACAGGCATGGCCTCGTGCCCCCCTGTGATCTGACTTTGGCGGACCCCAGGTTGGGAAACACAACTAGACTCACAGTTGGACAAAAATTAGGACAAAAAGAAAAAGTGAAATATTGAACTCTGACTCAGCTTTCGTGAACCAAAGAAACGTCCTCAAAAAAGCTATGAAACTGGGACGCATTGCAGTAGTCTGGATGAGAGGACATTAGGCCGGTGCAAAATGCATTACCACTCCTGGGTGAATACTATCTGCCTGCCGTCTAGCAGCAACATAACAATGTAATTGCTCTTTCAATAGTGCACTTAGTACTTAATGGACTTAAATGTCGGAATTCAGTATTGTGTCATGACAGCAGGTGCATACCTTATATGAAATGCCGGCAATGTCATGTTTATATGAACTCCCTTCAGAAAATGTATTAACAGTTTCCTGTTTATGTTGTATGTTCAAAAAGGTTTTTAAGGCATTCTGACATTTAACCTTGACTACCAATAATTTCTGTATGTCAATTTGCAACAGGTATCAACATCCCATAATCAGCTCATATTGTTCGCCTAAGTTATTTAGTTTGAACTGTGGACTCATTGTGGGACGAAATGTCATGCACCACTAATGAAACGCAGATGGCCAGATGAGCTTTGCTTGAGCCATCACTCACCACTCACTGGTGTGTATGCCAAACAAGTAAGAGAAAACAAACTGTCAATATATTAGTCCATTTGGCATGCTGTCATGCTGTGTAGGTCCAGCTGTCCTGTTAGATTGTCCAAGTTTGTTGGAGAAGAAGACAAAAGTGAGAAGGGCATAATATTGTACAAGTTTTGGAGTTTTATTAAGTATTTTATTGGAGAATATTAAGTACATGCCCAGTAAACACAAATCCACATATTTGGTGAGATGTTTTTAGGTGCCCTATTGTATCAACAGTAACCCAAAGGTTTAGACTTGAAAATGAATGCCATGTTTAAATAAGTGAATAATATATTAACATTATTGGTCCAAATCCCTGGACTACATTTTTTTTATTAGTTATATTTAAGTATTATCATACTCTAACATACAGATTGGTCACATAAATTACTTAGCGGAGCTTTAAGTGGTTAAAGGAGCTGTCGCTACAGCTTTGATGTTCCCTAGAGATAGGCTTTTAATTCTATCCCTGTTCTGACTGGAACTAATCAACGCTTGGCAGCAGAGGCGAAGCTGTCTGTTGTAAATAGACACTCGTAACCCTTCCCCCTCTAACTACCTGTAGCTGCAGGAGGTCAACAAGGTGCTTTTAGTCAATTCATCTGGCCAAATAATGCATAATGAAATGAAACCTGCAGGTGCATAAGGTGCACATCATTTGCAATCTGTGAGCAGACATTTGCTTTGTGTGTGTTGTGGAGGGAAAAAATAGGCAGTAAATTGGTTTATAATCAGGTGTAACAGACCCATATGTTGATCTCTTCGCAAACTTATACGGTCTGTTTTTCTTTTTTTAACTTCCAGACATCAGCAGCAGAACACTGTCTGCTGCTCATGCTCTGTTCCGGCGAACTCACTTCAAAGCTACTGAAGTGTAGAACATTATGTTCATCCCTGGCAGAGTCATACCCTGGTATTATGAACAATTACACGTGTGAAAATAGTAGAGATAGCGCATCCTTTAAGCACTGGAGTGGCACAGGGTTTTCGTGCTCTGCATGCTGAGGACATATCTGGGCACAAAATGGAAGTAGATCTCTGACGACTGACACAAAAGTCAGCAACTAACTATTTCTGCTCTGTTTTTCATGCATGCCGATGCAGGTTGATGGGTAACTGCAGGAACACAATAATGTGATGATGCCTAATGAGACCATTCATAATCAGTGAATCAAAACATCTTTGATTAAGGCCAAGCAAAGGCCATAATACAGTGATTGTGAGTCTTCAATTTCGAGGTGAGTAACCTAACCATATCTACTGATATACGTGTATGTACTGTAAGTTGCCTATTTTGACAGAAGTATTACTATTAGCTACACACATGAAAGTCTCTAGTGGTTCTCCTTCTTATTTGATATGGGCAGAACAGGAGATTAGATGTAGGCTATTTTATGTCTTATAAAATGAAGTTGATAAGTGTGCTTTAAAGAACATATTTCTGTGATTTCTGAATGCATATCTATCTATCTATCTATCTATATATACACACACACACACACACTTATATATGGATAGATATATACAATTTAAACAAGTAAATTCAAGATCCAGATTTTATTCCACTGTTGTGCACCATACTATACTTCCTAAGATGATGTTAATTACACTATGACTGAAAGTCACACAGAAGACAGACATTCTAATTAGTGTTTCTAATTAGTGCACTTTGTTCCAGTGAATGAAATGGACACTCTAGTCTAGACAATTGTGTGCCTCCAGATTTGTGGCAACAGTTTGCTGAAGGCCGTGTCCTGTTTCAGAATGAGTAAACCCCCCCCCCCCCACCCCCCACTCTCCACTCTCCCGACCCCCATACAGAAATGGTTTGTTGAGATGTGAGGAGGAACTTGACTGGCCTGCACTAACATCACGTCACCAGGCTTTCCAGGCCTGCACACATACTGTAGAGCCCTGACCTTATACCTGACAAATGACAGTATATCCTACCTAACTCATCTGTAAACTGACAAGACTGACAATATCACTCTGACCTTCTTTGCCCCCATTCCACTTCCAGGCCTCTTAGATCTTCTGACCAACTACCCCTGTTGGTTGTTCCTCAGTCCTGGATGAAAACTAAGGCGACCATGCCTTCTCAAATGCTGCCCCTATAGGCTTTGGAATAGTGTATCACTTTTTATTACGTTTTCCCATCCTCTAACCGTTTTAAATCCCGTATTAAGACACCTTTTTACACTGGCGAATAAGTCTTCATGGTTCGTATTTGTTGTGTTGTGTTTTGTATTTTATACTGTACCTTTATTTTTATGCATTTCATCATTCTTTTTTTTTTCATTGTCTTTGATGAAGAGGTTTTGAAATGTGCTTTATAAATAAACATGATGACTTTTGTCTGCACCCCAGACAGTTTTGACGTTGTTTGATTCAATATTTATTTAGACCCCTCCCTAAAAAAAGAAAGAAAAAAGAAAAGAAAAACGCTCATTCAAATTCACTTCACAACACAACTCCACAGGAGCTTTTTTCAATTAATTATTTCAATATGTTAATATTTTCTGGAATGTAATGTTGCATCAAGTGTCTATGTAATTCATGCATGAAATAATTAATTGAAAAACTATATATGGTCTCCGCGTGCATTACAAGGATGATATCTGTCACCAGGAACCAGGGAGGTGTGAATGAATCTAAAGTGGTTAAGAAGGAGTTTGAATGGGCTTATATTAAGGGCATCTGATCAAACTGAAATATGTAAATACTGAATCAAGCAATTTAAAAACTGACACAAAACATGGAAATGACCCAGAGGTGTTTCAAAGGGAAATACCCTTTTAGTTTGAACCATATCGTTTGGAACACCTATCAATTCACCTTCAATGCCTATTTCTTTCTTATATATAAATATATTTTACTTACAGACAGTAGGAGAAGGATAGGTAAATGTGTTAAAATTCTACGAGACTCAGGTATTTGACTGCGAAAAAGATTAACCCTTCTGACTACATTATCCCCCTTGCATAACTTTACACGCACGCGCGCGCGCGCACACACACAGGAACACACACACACACACACACACACACACACACACACACACACACACACACTAGCTACACAGATGGATAGAGCAGTTATAACAAAAGAACCCATGTGGAAATTTCCCTGGGCGTATCTGGAATTATGGGAGGTGGGTTATATTTGGAGTTAATTGAGTAGGCTATATCTCAATTATTTCACGAACCAGGCGATAATGTGTTTCTGTGCTTTTGTGCATCTGTGTTCTGTCTGCCTTCTGTTGTAGTTTGTGATGCTGCAGTCCTTTGTTCATAGTACCATACAATATCTTTGTGCTTTGGGGCATTGGTTCTCAAAGTGGGACCCGGGGACCCCCAGGGGTCCTTGGGGGGGTTCCAGCCAGGGGGTCCCCAGCAAAATATGTTGATACAGCATCACAATCATTTTAACCACTTTATCCATTGGCGTTGGCTACTCAAAAATAGCAGATATACAAGCTCACAGCGCGTCACTTCGTGCCGCACTGCGAGGTTGTACATCTGCTATTTTTGATTTAAAACCTTGAAAGTGTGAAAAAATATTGAATAATTTAACATTTTTTTAAACTCAAATGTTCTCTTTTGGGTGTACCTGGCACGAAGCATTTTCAGATGGGGTCCGCGGCCATATATATATACATTTGGGGGTCTTTGGCACAAAAAAAGTTTGAGAACCACTGCTTTGGGGGAATCAGATCCTCCAGTGTTGTGTTCTGTGTGGAAGGTCTTGGAGAGAGCGTTGCGGAGCACGTGACTCGGCTCGAAAACACGACCCTTCATAAGTATGAACACAGACAGAGACCGTCAGTGTGATGCCACGATCACCAGTGAGAAGAACATACTGATGATTCTACTGTGTTCTACCGCTACATAATTAATAACATGTGCATCATGCAAGTTAATCGTCTCTTTTATGTGACATTGTTCTTTAAATGTTGCGAGTTGGATTAACGCGCTGGGGATAGTCTACATATCACGGGTGTTGGGGAGATTCTGCACATCTGGAACACAATATGTAAGGTAAAAACCTTTCTCTCTTCATTAACGACAACAGCAACAAACAAAAAAGTTATTAATTTAAGCTTCCATATGCTGGTTTGCTTCCCTTATTTTCGTTATTTTGCGCTTTAGGCTATGTGAATGAGTATTCTTTCATACATTTGTTTTCAAAAAGTAATCTGGAATAGGATGATTTTTTTTAAATTATAGGCTAGGCTATTTATTACTATATTCGTGAATATATCTTACTTTTTCTGAAATTAGGCTATACAAGAGCACTACATCTGGGCACCTCGATGTAAAATGTTTAAAAAATAAAATATTTGAAAAATGCTCTTAAGTAATGTAAAGTATACATGATGTGAACATGCAAGGTACATCATTATCAGACTTAAATGTATCCTTCAACTTCTTGTTTATGCCCCAAAATGACTGGATACCCAGGTTTTGTAGCAATTTGTAGCAATTGTAGAAATATTCGACCTGAATTGTTGAATGTTTAAGGAGAAGAGTGGAGAGGAAGAGTGAGGTGTTAAATTGGCTATTCTTTCCAAAATGTTAAAAAAAATATTTGGAAAATGTTTGCATGATTATAACATGCTTGAACATTCGACAATTAAGGTATAGTATTTCTATAATTGCTACAAATTGCTACAAAACCTGTATATCCAGTCATTTTGGGGCTTAAACAAGAAGTTGAAGGATACATTTAAGTCTGATAATGATCTACCGTGCATGTTCTAATCATGTATACTTTACTTAAAATCATCTTCCAAAAATTTTACTTTTTAACATTTTGGAAAGAATAGCCAATTTAGCCCACTCTTCCTTCCATGGTGCCCACCTATCCTGTTACCATCTGATATACCTATACTTTTATTACCTGATAAATATTCGAATTTGTGATGGTATTTTGTCTCGCTCCACTGTAGCCTACTGTTTGAATTATGTCCCTCTATAGCTGGAGCATGTCATTCTGACATCTTTCAGACAGAGGTTAGTGCTCTTTAATTTTCAAAATGAACTATGACTCTGGATTCTGGAATACTAGATAATATTGCATGCCCATATGTTCCAAAGTATTCCTTAAAGCAACAATAGTTCTACGCTGCAAACTGGCTTCCTTTCATCTGTCTTATATAACCTATAATAAAGCTCACATTTCTGCACGTTGATATGTTTTGCATATTTGCATATTTTTCATTAAGAGGCGTCAGTTTTCCTTTTAAAAATGCAGCATCGCCTACTCTCTGTGCCAATCTCATTATCCATCAGATGATGGACTTTCTCCCCAGCCCAGTACTGTAGCAACTCTGTGAAATGTCATTTCTCTATGGAAAATGTAACTAAGAAAAATCATAGAGAAATATATAGTTTTTTTGACATATTTGCAATGTAGGGCTTGTACACCGTAAGGGCTCTCTTTTCAGTGTTACGGGTTAAGTTAACCACTTAAGCCCTATTCAAATATTTTCAAAAATAGCCGATCTACAAGCTCACTTGTGAGCTTGTAGATCGGCTATTTTGGAAAATATTATGATCTGGCCAAAATAGAGATGCCTGGTTGAAAGTGTCAACATAATGTCTTTCATTCATTTCTAGGTTGAACAGACGTCATCTTAGACTGCAGTATTACCCTCAGCCATGAAGTCCGTACTGGATGGCGTGGCGGACACCACTTTCCGGACTATTACCTCTGGTTTACAGTATCTGGGCTCCAATGACGCTAACTATGACGATGCCACCATGGACGCAGATTTCACAAAGGGCGGCTTCGCTTTCCAGAAGCCCATGTCTGCTTTCCGAAGCAATGCTTTCCCTGACAAACTGCCTCCAGACGAGGAGATGATCCTCAGAGGCATCCCGTTCTTTCCCACCAACGCCACAGACACGTTTGGCAACCAGAGCTCGTTTGGAGATGAGGGGAACGGCATCCAGTGTGGCGAGAACTTCATGGACATGGAGTGTTTCATGATCCTGACTCCCAGCCAGCAGCTGGCTGTGGCTATGATGTCACTGACCTTGGGCACGTTCACAGTGCTGGAGAACCTGATAGTGCTGTGTGTCATTCTGCAGGCCCGCAATCTCCGCTGCCGGCCGTCATATCACTTCATAGGCAGCCTGGCTGTGGCCGACCTGCTGGGCAGTGTCATCTTTGTCTACAGCTTCCTGGACTTCCATGTTTTCCACCGGAAGGACAGTCCCAACGTTTTCCTCTTCAAGCTGGGAGGAGTCATCGCGTCCTTTACCGCGTCTGTCGGGAGTCTCTTCCTGACCGCCATTGACCGCTACATCTCCATACACCGGCCTCTGGCCTACAGGCGCATAGTGACGCGGACCAAAGCCGTCATTGCCTTCTGCATGATGTGGACCATCTCCATCGTCATTGCAGTGCTCCCTATGCTGGGCTGGAACTGCAAGCGGCTTCAGTCTGTCTGCTCTGATCTCTTCCCTCTGATTGATAAGAACTACCTGATGTTCTGGATCGGGGTGACTAGCGCGCTTGTCCTCTTCATCATCTACGCCTACATGTATATCCTGTGGAAGGCACATCACCATGCCGTGCGAATGCTGAGCCGCACCTCCCAGAAGAGCTTGGTGGTGTACTCAGCAGATGGGACTAAGGTGCTAACAACCCGCCCTGAGCAGACACGAATGGACATCCGCTTGGCCAAGACCCTGGTGCTTATCCTGGTGGTTCTGGTCATCTGCTGGGGCCCGGTGCTCGCCATCATGGTCTACGACCTGTTCTGGAGAATGGACAACGACATCAAGACGGTGTTTGCATTCTGCAGCATGCTCTGCCTGCTCAACTCCACCGTCAATCCGATCATCTATGCCCTGAGAAGCAAGGACCTGAGGCACGCCTTCCTCAGCTCGTGCAGGGTGTGCAGGGGCAGTGGCCAGCAGCTGGATAATAGCCTTGAGTCGGACTGCCAGAATAGAAATGCCGCCATTGCTGCCAACAGGGCTGCCGAGAGCTGCGTGAAGAGCACTGTGAAAATAGCCAAAGTGACAATGTCTGTATCAACTGAGACGTCTGCAGAAGCGGTCTAATCAGTTCTGTCATGGGGGAAACTTTGTAAATGTCATCCTCTCCAAACAATGCCATTAAACATTAAAAGGCTGAACTATGCTTTGCCAGTGAGATGTACCTCATCTGAAAGACAGTATTGAATTACACACACATAAAAATGCTTCAGTGGTGAACTACTCCATTATTTTATGTTAAGAGTGCCAGTATACAATATATAGTGTTCCTGTGCCAAAGTGCCAAATAGGAATGAAAGATACTAGGGAGTTGAATTCTTTGAGAATTATTATAGATTATCATGAGTCTGTTGTTTGCCATGGACTTCATGATATCCAACAAGTGAAGGAATATTATATTTTTGTACTGTGAATTCAGGTTCTGAAAACAATATATCGTCATTTATGGGATAAGGGGCTACTGACATTTTTAATTAGAAATGTTTTAATATGTTATTGAGATGTCATGAGTGTTGCACCTAAAGGACAACATAAATCTTTGCATTACAACCTTCAATAGGCTTCATGTATAAGTTGTGTATGAACATTTCCATGAGAAAATGGGTAGAGAGCTGAAGCAACTTTGAGAGTACCCTTCAAACATTGACATTATTTGTCATCTTTGTATCGCTCGAAGAGTTCACCTGTGTGAAGTGATTCAAACTTAGGCTACTCCATCGCATGACGGTGTTGCTTACCAACAAGAACTGATTTTTAAGCTAACAGCACGTCACGATTCAAGATGAAAATAATTTATTGTGGGCAAGTGACACCATTGTACTACGAAGCATACATTTGGCACAGATTCAACATCACAAATGAGAATTCATTTTCATCTCTGACTTAAATCTAAATGGAAATCGAGGCAAAAAAGAAAAAAAAAAGATTCACAACTTTCAAGTATGTGGCAAATCTCTTATGACAGAGGGGAGTGTCCCTCTTGTCCATTTCTTTAGTCTCTTGCTGTTAGACATTTATAGTAACCGTGTCTTTGTTCAAATGTATACCTAACAACTGTACAGCGTCTCTTGTAAAATAAGTGTTCAAATCGAACAGTTCAGCTATTAGGCAAGACATTTTTGGCCAGAGCTTGAACACATTAAATGAAACTGAATTTGGATACATACAGTGTGCTGGCCACTACTGTGAAAAACTTTAATTGGCTTCTAACGGTCTGAATATAGCTGCTTTCACCAGGTTAATGGATTCCATTAGACTTGTACGTTTGTGATATCTTGTGAATATTCCAATATAAGCCTTTTATCATTGCAGTGAGTTGTTTTAGTGCTACAGTACTGTAAAATGGGGAGGGGTCATTTGGTGACATAATGCAACCTGTGCACAGGCCTTGTGAAGTGCTTTTTGCGTAACTCTAAATAAAACTATGTCCGCTGTAAGCTTTGCTTATCTAAAGGAAGAAACAAAGGTATTGGCATTAGCTGGTAAGTGGAATTGAAGTTACTGTGTCTGCATTGTATGGAGAACTGACGATCCAATCGAAAGCATTGGGGACAATGTCATTTCCTTGTTAGTACTAATCTAGAAATCTCAAAGCACAATTGTTATGTACATTTATCTTGGTGTAAAGCTATCCAGATCACTATGCTTTGCTGCCTCTTGTATTGTTGAGTGTTGGAGATCAAATGTCCCCTGTCAAGTGGCTTCTGGTGGCATAATGAGGATTCTGACTTCAATAAAAAGGAAAAGAAAAAAAAGAACAATCAGTCAAGTATGCGCATTGCTGTTTTCAACTTTTGAATAAAGACACAGCTGGTTGTCGTTTTGCTTGCAATTGTTTGATTCTTATTCCGTGTTGAATAATTCATGAAGAATAACATTAGCCTGAAGTCTAAACATGTTAATTTTGTAGGCGTCTTTCCTGACAGAAAGGTTGGTAAAGCCCTGGGCTTATTCCAAAGGTTTTCAGAAAGGCTTTATCCACCCCTAGTGGATGATCAACAGCCTCAACATCAGGTGTCTTACAACTGGTATTTCAAACATTGTAAAAACAGAAGAAAAAAGTACAATACGTTGTGGGTGGTGAAATTGCCCACAAAGAGAATTTCAGTGCCTGCAATGATGCTACAGCTGTATTGCACATGCATGTGATAATAAAAGGTCATGAACCTTGAAAACCACTTTATTTGAGCACTGTGTGGTATTCCTCAAGTTGCAAAATGTCCTCCAATGGAAATATCTGCTATGATTTGATGCCATCTTTTGGGTCATAGGCCTACTGCAACATTTGTTGTTAGGGATTCTAATAATAATAGCTCAGATTTATATTGCGCTTTTCTAAGTACTCATAGTCGCTTTACAATGGGATAAACTTCATTAGGTAGAAAATAAAATAAAATAAATTGCATCTAAAGTATAAACAGTAAAAACAAGGGGCGGGGGTTAGCTGGGAAAAGCCAGTCTGAAGAGGATGGTTTTGAGGGCAGTATTGAAGGATGGGAGGGTGGGAAAGTGATGTGGTTAGCAAGTGTGTTCAGCAGGGAGGGGGCAGCAACTAAAAATGCCATATCACTCTATAGATTTGGTGATTTACAGATAGGTTGGCATCACCAGATCTGAAGTAGTGTGAGGGGACATGGTGGTCAAGGAGGTTGTAGAGGTAGGGGCCGGAGTCAGGTTGATGAGGGCTTTGTAGGTGGTAAAGGAATATTTTAAAGCTAATTCTCTGTTTGACCATGAGCCAGTGAATATTTTTGGTGCACTGGTGCGATGTGAACTCTGGAGTGGGTACTGGTATGCAAGCAAGCACTTCTGAACATATTGGAGTTTATACTGAGGACTTTAGAGGTGATGCCATGAAGGATGCTGTTGCAGTAGTGTTGGATAAACAAAATCAGTAAGGTACAGATAAACATTCTTAATTGAACCTGACCAGGAGGGCTAGACTCTATGATAAATCTTTATGCACGACATAGAGGAACGTGCTATAAAGTTTGCATGAAACTCTATATATCTCTGTACATGTTTTTGATTGTGTCACTGCCATTACCCTTTATTTTTTAGCAAAACTAAACAATAAAAGCCTGGAGATCGAGGCTATCATTACCCTAACACAAGCTGCACTGACTTGAACTCTAATGCAGTAAGTGACCCTGTGGAAGTTAACACCTCACACTCACAGGACCCTTTTACCCCTATACATTATTTTATTTTCTCATCCAGAAATGTACATATTTGTAACACATTTAAAAAACATTAAGACATTCTAACAAGATGTTTACTGTACCATATTTACTGATTTTGTTCATCCAATACGCATCCCATCTGACCCTGAGCCAGTGGTGGAAAAAGTACTCAAATGTTTTATTTAAGTAAAAGTATCAATACTGCAATATAAAAATACTCTGTTTACAAGTAAAAGACTGGAATTCAAAATGTACTTGAGTAAAAGTACAAAAGTATTGGCATCAAAATGTACTTAAAGTACCAAAAGTTAAAGTACTCATTATGCAGAATGTCCCATTTCAAGTTTTCAAATGTATAAAACTAATTTAAAATTAGGAGATCTACAAGCTCACAATGCTTGTGGGCTTGTAGATTGGCTATTTTCAAATGGCTGAAATGTATCTGGTTACAGTATGTTATGTAATAATAATCAAAATCTACAAAATAACTAGTAACTAAAGTTTTTAAATAATTGTAGTGGAGTAAAAGTATAATATTTGCCTCTGAGATGTAGTGGAGTAGAAGTAAAAGTATAGGAAATTGGAAATACTCAAGTAAAGTACAAATACCTAAAAATTGTACAGTATTTGAGTACATGTACCTAGTTACTTTCCACCACTGCCCTGAGCAGTACTCTGGCTTGTTGCCCCATAATAACTGTGTCATGCACTGGGTGCAAAACAAGTGTGTTGCAACAGCCCCACCTGGTGTCTAAATGAATTAACTGAAAGTGTACCTGTAGTAAAATGTTCTCCTAAAACTGAACTCAGGAAAACAGAAAACATTTTTATGTATTAAAAAATAAACCTCACCAGTGAGCTTATATGCTGTGATTCCATGGCAAGGAACTGTGACATAGGCCTACTGTATTTTCCAGTGATGGAAAAAGCACTCCATTTCTTTACTTAAAGGGTAAGACCACTTTGGTAGAGGTTTGGGTTGTGTTGTTACCTTGCCATGATGTAACTCCAAAGGTGGGCAAGAAATAAAAAATAATTGCTCCATTGATTAGAAATTGATAATTCAAAATATGCTCCTCATTGATTTACATTGTACGGTACAACAGCTCTCAAAGTCACTCTTTTAACACAAACGAACGCAAACAAAGTTGATTCAGACAATATAGAGCATCACCAAACCCAGTACTGTTGTTTTTTTTTATAAAAATGTCAACTTCCTGTTGATTTTGCCATTTTTAATAAGTAGAAAACCTGGACTGGATCCGCGGATCCGGATCCAGATCTTCAAATAGTAAAATCAACAGGAAGTTGACATTTTTATTAAAAAAACAAACAGTACTGGGTTTGGTGATGTTCTATATTGTCTGAATCAGCTATGTTTGGGTTCATTTATGTGCTAAAAGAGTGACTTTAAGAGCTGTTTTACCGTACAATGTAAGTCAATGAGGAGCATTTTTTGAATTATCAATTTCTAATCAATGGAGCAATTATTTTTGATTTCTTGCCCACCTTTGGGGTTACATCATGGCAAGGTAACTACACAACCCAAACCTCTACCAAAGTGGTCTTACCCTTTAAGTGAATCAATACTGCAATGTAGAAACACTCGGTTACAAGTAAAAGTCCGGTAATCAAAATGTTATGATACTCTTAAAATACCAAAAGTAAAAGTACACATTTTCCAGAATGTCCTGTTTCACAAGGTATCAATGTATACAAATCTTTTGAAAATAGCAGATCTTCAAGCTCACAACGCGTGGCAAAGCGAGGCGTTGTGAGCTTGTAGATTTGCTATTTTCAAATAGCCAAAGTTTTAAATGGGCTGAAGTGGTTTATGTATGTTTTGTAATAATCATCAAAATCTACAAAGTAACTACACTAACATTTTCAAATAATTGTAGTGGAGAAAAAAGTATTTCATTTTATTTTATTTTGTCTTATTTTATTTTATTTTATTTCAGTTTATTTTTAGTTTCCTGGCATCTAAAACGTCGTCGACGTGCCTTGGCTCCTACACTACGTCACGTGCCCCGCCGCCCCGCCCACAGATGTCCAAAACATGGCGGAAAGCGAGCTAAACGTTGACAGCATCATCTCTCGACTCCTGGAAGGTACAAATGTAGCGTTTTTTATCAACATTTTCACACATATAACATGTATAACGTGTGTTTATTGTACGCTTTTACCATTTTGGATGGTGGAGGGGAAAAAAAGATTCAAAATGCATCACCTTTCTTTCGTAACGTTGTCGCATTTGGATTTGTTCAGCAACCAAACGAACCCCAATAATACCCATCTGTAATTAGACTGAGAGACAGTGTACAAACACATTGTATACTGTCAGAGTTACATTAAAGACGAGGGTTTTGGGTGTATATGGTTGTAGTAAGTAGGGTTGAACAATATTATTGAACAATAATACAAATGGCAATATGAACAACAACTGCAATTTCCAAATATCAGAGAATGTATTTATTTGCATGATGGAGAGAGAGGGGGGGACAAGGAGATGGGTTCACAATCAGTGGTGTAAGTAACTAAGTACCTTTACTCAAGTCCTGTACTTAAGTACAATTTTGAGGTATTTTTTTTACTGTAGTAGAGTATTTCCAATACTTTTACTTCTACTCCACTACATCTCAGAGGCAAATATTATACTTTTACTCCACTACAATTTTTTTTTAACTGAAGTTTCTAATACGTTGTAGATTTTGAGTATTATTACAAAACAATACATTAACCAGATCTACAAGCTCAAATGTGTTACGATGCGAAGCATTGTGAGCTTGTAGATCTGCTATTTTCAAAAGATTTTAATACGTTTTATACATTTGAAAAGAATCAAATCATTTTGATACCAATACTTTTGTACTTTTAGTAAATTTTGAATTCCGGACTTTTACTTGAGGAAAAAAGTACTTTTTCCACCACCGATGGTTCCACAACTGAATTAAGTTCTAATCAAAGTATTGTATATTTGGTCGGTTCATGAATCAAGTATTAATTTCACCAAGTTTTTGCATGTTTAGCCATTCGATACTATTATACATCTAAACTGGCACAGTTGAAACTGTCTCATAATATCATGAGCTTGAGCTACTATGGAAGCATTTTATAGTAGTATGATGTTGTATGATGATGTTATAGTAGGCCTTAGCCTTGGATCAAGACGATCATAGATGTATTTACTATTTTATCGAGTCTGATTTTTACTTTCGTATGCAAAATCCATAAAATACATCTATGATAGTCTTGATCCCAGGCTGAGTAGGCCTATTATGTTGTGCCAGATCATGCTATGAAACTATACTATGATCTTTGCACGGTTGACTGCTTAATTCCTGATCATTTCTTATCACACTCATTGGACTTTTGCTTTTTATAGTGCGAGGATGTCGCCCTGGGAAAGTAGTGCAGATGACAGAGGCGGAGGTACGAGGACTATGCATAAAGTCACGGGAGATCTTCCTCAGCCAACCCATCCTGCTGGAACTGGAGGCTCCTCTCAAAATCTGTGGTGAGTACTGCCTGCTGGACAATATGACCTAAAAGAGGGCTCACTATGCATCATATTTATGGACCAAACTAACTTCAATAGTCAAAATGTCTCCACAGTTTATGTTAACGCTGAACTTCCCTAGTCAATATAACTGCCAACGTAATCAGTATACCTACAGAATAGTAAATGAAGACATATACCGTATAGTACTGTACATTGTATGTCTTATTCACTGAAATATCCATTCTCTGAATAACACAGGTTACTGAGATTAACCACAAGGCCACTGAGATGGTCTCTATGTTCTTGAGGAACATAAACATATATTATATCAAATAATTCTATTGGACTACTCAGTATAGGATTGCTTACATGAGATGTCTCAAAAATGTCATGATAGATTCAAACTAATAGTCACAGGTGCACAGGTTTATCTAATTGAGGAACCAGATGTCTCTTTTTGTTAACCCATTAAGACCAGGAACGCATCTGTGTCACTTTAGATTTCTTTGCCTATTCAAAAATAGCAGATCTACAAGCTCATAGCGCGGCCGCGCTATGAGCTTGTAAATCTGCTATTTTTGAAAAATCTTGAAAACATTATTTTTTAAATTTTTTTCATAAAACTGTTAGGATTTAGAAAACATTTTTAAGAATCGCCTCAGGTCTTAATGGGTTAAACCACTTTTGTTGACCGGTGTCCCCCTCGGTAATGTCTTTGTATATTGAAGTTATATCGTCATATCTGCCCTGTGCAATTTGTGATTATGAAGCCTTAAAAACGGAAATTTTAATTGTATTCATATGTTCCAATGTTCAATGCCAAAAAAACACAATTAAATCGTTAATCGCAATTATTTGTGTGACAATTAATCGTCGACTTAAATGTGTCATTGTGACAGCCCTAATCAAATAATGTTGTGACCTGAGTGTGGGTAACTACTATATGCCGGGTCTTTTTCCAGGTGACATCCATGGCCAGTACACAGACCTGCTGCGGCTGTTTGAGTACGGGGGCTTCCCTCCGGAGGCCAACTATCTGTTCTTAGGAGATTACGTGGACAGAGGCAAACAGTCCCTGGAGACCATCTGCCTGCTGCTGGCCTACAAGATCAAATACCCAGAGAACTTCTTCCTGCTCAGGGGGAACCACGAGTGTGCCTCCATCAACAGGATCTATGGCTTCTATGACGAGTGTAAGACGAGAAAACACATGCTGCCGTGATTTAATTGCTGTTAAGGTTTTTAAAAGATGCATTATATTTGGTGTTGATATTGGGGGACTTTGTTCTGTTAACTTATTCATCAAAGTTATTGACAGACAACGAGGAGTTATAATCACATATTAGTTTATTTAAATAGTCAGCCATACATAAGCCAATAACACAAGCTGAAGCAGACCGCTGCAGGTCTGCCTAGGATTTTACAGGATTCAGGGTGTCTTTATACATGAGATGAATGTCGTCAAAGTGTAATCCAAGTACATTCATTAACGTTATTCGTAGAACAATTTACCCATCTGAGAGCTTTGACCTTTCCAAGTCCATGTCACATTGACTGGTCAAACCGGGAACCCCTGTCTTACCTTTGCCAGTTCTTGTCTATAAGTAACCTTTTGACTTTAGGCTGGGATATCCTAAGGTGCTGTCTCACCATTCATGCATCTTAACTCGTGTGTTTAGGTTCTTATTACTGTGGTGGTCCGTGTATTTTGCAATGAGTCTTTCACAACTCCAGGTATGATATTACATTAGCTTGCTCAGAAGTGGGTGAAAGTGCAGACTGACCAATGTCTCCTCTTCATACTGTTTTGCTGTGTCACTGTACCTCTATTAGTTAGCCTAGTAGTGCAGGGCCTTCCTTACTATTATGGCATATTGAGGGCCAATTATCAGATAATCAATATATATAATACATAATTTATTAACAGTTCTAGGCTAGTCCAATCTAGCAGTCCAGTTATGATTATGAACCATTCACTAATTGACAATGTGTGGGAAACTTTATTTTACTCAAGAATGAGCTTTTCACCATAGTGGTTTCAGTGAACAAAATAAAGCAACTACATGCCCTAAAAAAAAATCATGGATGGATCTCGGGATCCACATGGTAACGGCGTGGCTCCAGTGTGGATCTCAGACTTCATGTGGCCAGTGATGTCAATCGTCTTATGACACATCTATGACGTATGACTTGGGCAAGATTTCAGCCTGATCAGAAGCCCCTTTGACTTCCATTGTAAAATTAAAGTTAAATATTTGAAAAAGTATAAAACATGTTGTAAAAAGAGTCAGTGGAGGTACTTCTGTGGCCTATAGGCAGTACTGTGCACAAGACATTTGGTGCTGATTGTTTCAGTGGTTTGCAATATTAGCTCTGGACAGACAGGCACACATGCAGACAAGACTCTTGTCTCCCTTTATAGATGGCTAACCACCTGCAGAGCCACGCTGTACATCTTTTTGAGTTATTTAAAAATTCAATCTTTGATGCCTCAGCCACAGAATAATGCATTTTCATGATGTAGTTAAATTGCTTTCCCGTTTAAGAAAAAAGAAACAACACAATTATGACCAACTGTGCTTAACTTCTTCCAGGCAAGCGCAGATTCAACATTAAGCTGTGGAAGACTTTCACAGACTGTTTTAACTGTCTGCCCATTGCTGCCATCATAGATGAGAAGATCTTCTGCTGCCATGGAGGTTTGTCAGTATGGTCTCTTATTGATCTTTTATCATGGTGTGATATATATTGCAGTAGCTTTAATGCTGTCGTCTGTCCTCCTCAGGACTGTCTCCTGACCTACAGTCCATGGAGCAAATCAGACGCATCATGAGACCCACTGATGTTCCTGACACAGGTTGGACACCTTCCTTTTCTGTTAAAACCCTGTACTTCGAGTCCACCAGGGCTCTATACTCAGCCGCCTCCTGTTTTCGCTCTACACTAAATATCTTCACAACAACACTGTGATGCGTTGTGAGCTTGTATCTGCCATTTTTGCAGAACTTTTGCACCAGATAGGAGCGCTAGGTTTCATGTGGTTAACAGAATGAGGGACATTATCACTTCGTCTTTTATACTTGTCTATTAAAAAGGTGTTTGTAGTCTCATTTCATCATCTAGTTTGTGTTCATGTCTGCCATGTACCTGCCTGTTGCTCCAGGTCTGCTGTGTGACCTGCTGTGGTCAGACCCAGACAAAGACGTCCAGGGCTGGGGAGAGAATGACCGGGGAGTCTCCTTCACCTTTGGAGCCGACGTGGTCAGCAAGTTCCTGAACCGACACGACCTGGACCTCATCTGCAGAGCTCATCAGGTACAAAACACTTTCAAGATTCCTTTTTAAAATTTAAAAATAGCAGATGTACAAGCTCCTATATACAAGCTTGTATATCTGCTATTTTTGAATAGCCAACGCACTTTCCCGGTTTTAATGGGTTTATTAAAAAGATAATGGGGGGAAAAAAAGCAAATATATGGTCAAACTAAATCTGAATTCTCCTGTGGATTCGCCTTTCTAAGTGCTGATCCGATTTAGTGAATCAAACACTGTCTTGTCGGTTTGTATTAATAAACTCCTTCATAAATATACAGTATATCATAACATATTGTTGTATACGGACAACAGTTATGAGCTGCTCATGCATTGTGGCGTGGCCCCACAGGTTGTTGAAGATGGGTACGAGTTCTTCGCCAAGCGACAGCTGGTGACACTGTTCTCCGCTCCAAACTACTGTGGGGAGTTTGACAACGCAGGTGGAATGATGAGTGTGGACGAGTCTCTCATGTGCTCCTTTCAGGTAAAGCCAGATTTATACTTGCAATAAGGTCCTTCCACACCAGGAGTGTGACGAATAACGATGGTGATGCCTCATTTGTGCAGGTTGATGATTTTATTTGCTGTGAAATACCAACCTTGTTTCTGAATAAAACTACTAACTTTTTCGGCACTTAATAATCGCGTTCTGTGTTGATGTACTCACGACACAAACACTGGTTTAAATTAATGCAAATTAATAGCACAAAATAAACTCAGGTGTGTAAGGACCTTTAGTTGCACACCGACGTCATGCACCTAAAATAGATCTATAAGCACACAATGTGTTGTGAGCTTGTAGATCATCTTTTTTCTGCTAAGATATTTAGTATAGAGCAAAAACAAGAGGGGGCCTAGTATAGTTATCAGCATTGTGATACAACACTGATGAAGGCTTGACGCCAAAACACATACGTTGTTTGGTCTACAGTTTACCATGTAGACTTGTAAATAAAAGTGCCTTTTAGGACAGTGCTGGTATTCTCTATTATTGTAAGGTAACTCAATCTAGACCAAAAACTCAGCAATATATTGAAACAAAATACGTTTGTTAAGCGGAGTGCGTCAGACAATAGAAAACGGCCCATCACATCGCCTCTCAGCGACTTATCTAGTTTTGTCTCCTGCAGACACATACACCTAAATATATAGGGTTTATGGTAGTTTTTTGTATAGAGATTCAGTCTCATGGGCATGGATGAAATAAAGCATGTTTGCAATGGTATTACAATGGTATTACATCACCATTCAGGTGATGTAATATTTATTAACCCTCACCATTTCTTTCAGATCCTAAAGCCATCGGAGAAAAAAGCAAAGTACCAGTACGGGGGCGTTAATTCCGGGCGTCCTGTCACCCCGCCTCGTACTGCTCAAGCCCCCAAGAAGAGGTGAAGCAACTTCCCATGAGTCGTCTTCCTCCTTCCTTCTCTCCCGGGCAACGTTCTGCCCTCCCTGGCTGTTTCTAACACTCCAGCCTTCTCTTTCTCAGCTTCGTGTATAGACATTTACTGTATTTATTTACTGAGTGGTTGTTGTTTCTTCTTTGCTTGTTGGTATTTTTATGAATATGTAACACTGTTTTTTTTTTTACGTCATAAAATGTGTTGCTCAGTCCTCATGGTTGCATACAGTAATTCAGCAATACTAAACCACAACCTTTCGGAATGGGCAACATGTTTGGAAAGGACAGGACGTGACGCTTCTATCTGCCTTGAGATGATAACCCATTACCATAGTGACTTTGTGAATGTGTGTTTGCATGTGTGATTGAGATGGGTTTCTCACCCGAGCCAATGTAAAAACATACATTCTTCCAGACCACTGGGTCAGATGTTCCCTGGCTTGACTTTATTCTGCCAATGAGTCATTACTGACATTGTCCTTCCACATATTTTCAGTAATTTAGTGCAGTGGTTCAGTATTGCTGGTTTGACCATGATATCAAGAATGTTTCTTCTCCATGGTGATAATGAGACCCTACGATTTTCTAAGTTTGAGTGCAATAAATATTGCTTAAAAATGTTGGTTTGTTGTATGCAAACATATCTGTAGAAGCCAATAAGTTATTATATCTTACACAAGCTGTTAAACAAAGTGTAATAAAAAGCTTCTAATTGCCGACTGTCTCAAAAGGATCTTCCCATAGGTGTTCCATATCAAACCAACGCTGGTTTCATACTACTGTAGCTATTACTAGCCGTCTGTAGGGGGACAGAAATTCTTATTTTAACCTTGTGTGACGCAGGTGCAATCTTTTCATTGTTAGATTAACAAGCAAAGGCTAAACAGGCCAGCTACACTGGGTTAAACATAGCGTTTCCTGTAAGTGTGCAGAAAGAGAGGGGAGAAAAAGTGTTAAGTAGATCAACTGAGGAGACACAAGACAAGTCGTAGTTCAATAAATTAGACAAAGTTGCCAGTGCACCACAGGCACCTACGTCAATGTACTGACTATGTCACCAGAGAAGCCAAGTGAAGTTCAAAGCATGCTTGTCAGATTAAGAGATAAGAAAATGTCCTGACTACATAGTGCCACCACTTTACATTACTCCCACCTAGTGGTATAAAGTCAATTCTCATCCCACAAATGAACATTTTTAACCTATAGCATAGTGTTTTTTTGCCTTATAATTCTTGGTCTTCAAGTTGGAAACGGCATGTTTATATTTTTTTAAGAACTCTTAAGTTTGTTTCAAACTTAGAGTAGAATAAATGGAAGTGCTGTTCAGCTTGGTGTGCAAAATCCTCTGCGGTTCATCAGGTTTATCCAGGTGTTCCAATAAACTTGTTATAAGAAAGATCTTATAACCTAATTACATTCGCTTCGTTCAACCTTTGGATTATGAAGCCTCACCTTTCCTCTTATGCCACCAGATTATACCAATGATGCGTTTTAGGTCGTATTTGAAGTTGAAGTAAAATAATTGGTGGCTGTAAGTTTGTCAAACAGTGGTATTATGATCATAGCTCCTGGTCAATATCCTGACAATTTCAATGATTTGATTTTATACTTTATTGCAGTTCTAAAAACATGTGTTTGACAGGCAAAAAACTTACAATAAAGGGGTTATTCATTTTGCTCTATGGAATGTGAAAATTCATGCTCTGAATTCAAAGTCATGCTCACAGTATGGTGATTTCCTTTACTATCAACCACCAATATTCTACAAAACAAAAGTCATGTTATACATCACGATACCAGACAAAAAACACACACTTGATTTTATAAAAATAAATTAATTTGGAGACCGAGGAGAATCTCATACATGTCCGTTTAACACAGGTGTGCACAGGAACCTTCTTTCAATTTTGTTTGTGTTTTGAGTCCCTGCAGCACCACAAATGAGACCCTTGTCTGTGAGTTTGTCCCTGCACTTTCTGAGTGAATTTGACCTCAGTCTGACTTGAGGCCTTGCAGCACTGACTGTGGCACTCTGCTAGCATAGTACTGGTGGTTGCGCAGTGTAGCAAGGACCCCAGCAGAGTTCATGTGCTTAACGTTAGCATGGTAGTTGTATGCATTGCCATGCATGTCTGTCAGTTCACCTGCAGAGGGAAAGAATGAGGAGCCAAATAAATATTTACACACAAAAGATACATAAATCACTTGGTTATTTCTGTGCAAGCAGTGCCACAACATCAAGAAAAGAAAATAATCCAAATTCCCATTAATACAGTAGAAGCAACAGCATACAGCACAGCTTGTTCGTAAAAACGTATTCTTTTACACAAAGAATAATACAATTTACTATTTTATGTGGACTATGAATTGGGATACTCTTTATAATAAGCAATAATGCGCATTTGGCAAGTTGGTGCTATGGCAGAACTGTGTAGCTTTAATGTGTAGGAAGGTTGTTTTTTTCCCCTACCTCCCACGGCTCGCAGGATTGCTTCAGGACCACATGTGTCCCATTTCTTGCATCCTGGGCTGGCAAAGACATATGCAGAGGCCTTCCCCTCAACCAGCTGAACAATCTGTGCAAATCAGATGGGGAATATGTAAGCAAGCATGCATGTGCTTCACAGTCATGAAATTAACTTAAACACTAACGCTCAATGACCACAAATGAATATAGTGTGACTATTGCAATTAAGATTTGTTTGGGGACAATTCAAGGTTCAAAACATCAAGGTTCCTATGAACACATTTCAAGTAGAAGGACGAGCACTATGGTCATTTTCAGTCCCTAGACAGAACACTAGCTAGTCAAAGAGATCAAAATGACATTATCATAATGCACATCATCAACTAAACATTAATCTGACCTTATTTCCTGCTCCACCCACTCTAGTGACCTCATGAGGTTCCATGGCATCTACGCAGTCAGTTACTAGCTTATTGCTATGGGAACGGGTGGTAGTGATGATGCGTCTTTCGCCTGGGACCTCCTGAAGCTGAAATCCAAACGCTCCTAGTCCCAGCATTCCCCACAGAGTTCTCCCCATGTCTGCCTCTGCTCCGAGCTAAGGACACAAGAGTGGAAGGTCTTGAGTGAATGTTTTCAAGACACACTTTTGCAGTATCATTCCATTTACGTCACTACTGTACCTGGTAGTTGTAGAATGGCTGGTTAATGACACCAGCGATGGCTTTGCCTTTATATGCAATACCAATGAGTACAGTCACATTATCCAGGAGCCCTGCATTCAAAAGACAAAGATACATTCACTAGAGGGAACGCAACAAAGTATGTTACAGTTACAGTTGACAGCATTGTAATTATACTTTTGTAGAATTGTCTTTCTACTGTGAGTAGGCAAGTATAGTGACAGCTTGCAGATGAAGGACAGAAAGAAGATACACTTAAAAGGGTATACTATAAAATGTAATATTTTAGCTAGCTTCCCTGGAGGCCTTTCCCTGAAGATGCCCTACCCAGTATGAGCCTATTACTCTATAAACATGTCCCTCCCAGACAGTCCCAGTGCCTTCTGTTGCCATACACAGAGCAGTACTGCGAAGCTGAGAGCCGTCCGACCCTCTCAGGGGCATCTGGGGGTCATCTGGGAGATGCAGACGCTTCGCAGCTGGGCAACAAGGATGAAATGAAAAGAGAGGCACAGAAGAGAAAGATAATGCAGGAATAGACGGAAAGCGCGAGAGGGAAAACATCATTATCAGTCCTGAATCTAAGTGCAAGAATGCAGACCAAATAACCCACAGAACAGATTTTCCATTAAAAAGTAGGGGGAGAAAAAAAATCTAAAGTAAAAGGTAGATTAAAGGTAGGTAAAACATACAGGCTTCTAGTTTGCTGGCGGTAAGTTGGCTCACTCGACCGATAGCGACCCAGTGTAATGTTTCCTCCCACTTCCACGCAGGTACTAACACATTCTCCTGTCAGCAACAAGATTCCCAAGTATTGTGAGCTGAAACTGTTTCCATGGATGTGGCTTTCCTGATGTTGGTGTGTCAGCAATCTTCCACTGACATTGTGTAAATTTGACTAATGACAACTATTCTAAACAAAATATTACATCTTTCTTCTTTAATGAAATTATGATGTAGACTGGATAGGGTGCACAAACATCACCAGCTGTACCGATTCTGCTACAGTGTCAAACTTCTGTACTTCTACCAATAAACATTAACATTACTGCCCTCAAACTAGAGGCCATACTTTTAGCAATATTACTGCAGTTATAGTTGCTAAGGCCACATGCAATGAAGCCTGGAATGGATGTGTTCTGAAAGTGTAAGAGAAGATATGAGAGCCAGTGCAATGGTTAACAGACAGAAAATGCCCATTAAGCAAGACCACAAGCTTGATGGCTCACTACTTAAGTCTCAGCTCACCGGGCCGAAAACATGCACGCACGCGCACACGCACGCACAGATGTAATGAACAGGTGAAGTGCTTACCTTCTGTATATTCTTTTGTGCCATCAAGGGGATCAACCCACACAACCAGCTGAGAGAAGACACATTCAGAAACTGTATTCACAAACAAAGTACTGTACAACTGAACCATTTCTGACCAGAATGTCGCCTGACCTGAAGTTTACTACTGACCTGAGGCCGTGACCAACATAATATTTTGATTGTGACCACATTGAGCTATATAGAGCTCTCTATAGGTTGCGGATGTCACCACAGTATTTTGCTTTTGGGTGCACTTGTTTAAGGACGCCCGGTCCCCTCCTGGTCACAGCAAGTGCACAGAACAGCACATACGGAGTGTGTTGTTGCTTGTAGTGTATAAAGAGCCCGTAGCAACTAGTGCAAGCTGTCACTTCCCAAGTGACTACATCAACCTGCTGTTGGCAACACTATGACATTTGAAATGTACTCTTAATCATTTAGTGACTAAATGATTTGCCATCCCTTGCAATGTGTAGGATGCAACACTGGTACATTTTTATTTATAAAACTATCCTTGTTAAACTGCCCATGTACATGAAATAGTCTCTCTCTCCCTTCCTCCCTCCCTCCCACTATCACATATCCTATATCAAAATTGGCTTAAGGAGGACCACGTTGTCATGCTCATGTCACTATGACACAGCCATAACCATATCTGACTGATGCCAGATGTTTGGGTTCGATATTGGGTAGTCTAGAAGACTCAATGTTTGACCTCTATTTTGCCAAAAAGTGCAACATTTTCTAATAAATGTTAAAAACGTAGATTTGATGAAAGTTTCTATTTGAGGACATTTAACAAATTTAATTAGCCCTATTCCAAAACGTTCAAAAATAGGCAGTCTACAAGCTCACAACGTGTCACGTTGTGAGCTTGTAGTTCAGCTATTTTTGAAAAAAAAGACACATCAGCTGCATAATTGCCAACAAATAATGGCAGATATATCTCTATTCCTAAACCTCTTTACTGTTACCTCCTCCTCTTTGACAGTACTGTACTCCACAGGGCAGGTCTTCTGGAGGATGTCTTCAGCCTGGCCATCTTCTATAAGGTCTTCCTTTACTTCCTCATCTGGAAGGTCCTACAGCATATGAAAGGATAAAACTACATCAACTTCTGGATTACATTTATTTATTTTTTGATTATAGTGCACAACCTACAACATCATGGCACACACACTCCCAGAAGGAGGATTTACGTTTACAGTAGAAGGGATTACAGTTAATTGAACTAATCTATTTAATCGATTATAAAAACAAATTTATAATAATAATAATCGATGATTGAAATGTCCCAAAATGTTAAAAAATATATCAATCACGGCGCATCGCAACGTGTTGACAAATCGGCTATTTTTGTTACTTGTTGTAAGACAAAGTATTTTGAAAAATACCGATTTTTGGGGCCAATTTGTATAAAACAACAAAATAAAAAAGATATGGTTCTCGATTATTCGATTAATAAAATCTAGAATAATTAATCAATAATAATAGTGTCAGCTCTAATTTACAGACTCACCTCCTCTCCAATGATGGTGAGTTTAGGGAAGCGCCTAGATAGTGAGGCACAGATGCTTTGCTGGGCCAGTCTGTCTGCCAGCGTCTGCAGATCATTAACCCCTGTCTGTGCATGGAAAAACACAAAGAAAAACTATGTTTGGCAGAGACAATTTGTGTTTAGTTTTTTTCCTTCCTTTACATACCTGGCTTTAAAGTTACAGTAAAGACAGAAGATTCTAACAGGGCATCAAGCCACACCTAATGCAACTAGTATCTAAATACACCAAATGAGTTTAACTGGTGTGTGATTCCTACCTTATTGTTTAAAATCAATTAGAAAGTCTTACATGTAAAGTATTTACACAGTCATTGATTGATTCTTGTGAATTGATGCCATTTCTATGCACAGCATTTTTGCCTCTAGAGGTGCAACAGTTCATCAAACGATATCAAATCGATTTGATCGATTATGAAAAATATCTAAAAAGTAATCAATAGAATAATGGCTAAAGAAAATAATTGATAGTTGCAGCCCTACAGCTTTCCTCCTAAAATACTAGGTAAGGTAAGGTAAATGGAATCTGCTCCCACCTTCTGCACAATACCAAGCTCTCCACTGCGGAGGACGTTCCTCACAATGGAGCCAGCCTTCTCAGCCACAGCATAGGCAGAGGCCACCACACGCATCACCACCGCAGGGTTTACAGACATGATGCTGATGGACGGAGGAGACAGACAGACAGACAGACAGACAGACAGCAGCATGTCTTTTGTTAGTAGCCTACAGCAGTGGTTCACAAAGTGCGGTCCGGGAACCCCCAGGGGTTCTCCAGCTAAATGTGTTAATATAGAGCAGGGGTCTTCAACAGCGGGTCCGGGACCCCTAGGGGCTCCTCAGAGTTATTACAGGGGGACTGCCAAATCTTTGTGTGCTAGGATTCTCTTTTTTTTTTTACACCCTAGCATCCCTATACTGAGGAGAACTTTAGTGAAGAAATAGCAGTTTTACAAAAAAACATGTTTTAATCCATGTGCTACATAACCATATGTACAGGTTTATGTAGGACATCTGAGTCAGTAAATGACATCATCGCTGTCATAACGGACCCTACAAGCAGTTCTGTCAGGTTCTCATCTAGACTGTGGAACCATTGGCACACATGTTTGTATGTCAGAAACTGAACAATGTGGGCTATTTGCATTTATTTTTAATTGTTTTAATTTTCTGTTATTTTATTGTGTTGTGTTGTATAATTGTGATATGGATCTCCATGGGTCTGAAATAAAGATTGAATTGAATTGAATTAGTATAGGCTATGTAGTGGGGGTCCCTGCTTCATCTCTCTCTCAGCTAAGGGGTCCTTGCATGGCTTGGCCTGAAAAACATTGAAGACCCCTGCATTGCCATCATTTCAACTACTTTAACCATATTTTATACTTTGGCATTTCAAAAATAGCCGATCTACAAGCTTGTGATGCGCTGTGAGCTTGTAGATCTGCTATTTTTGAAAATATTTGAAAAATCCAGATTTTTTTTTAACTGCAGGTCCTTGACATGAAAAACGTACAAGAAAGGCACGCACGCACAGACTTAGGGTTAGTCGGGCAAAGGACAAACTGTAATATCATGATTCATGAATGAATGAATAAATAACAGGGAGGTGGCATAGTCCTCTTATAATAAATGGTCACTCAGGACCAGTGGTGGAAGAAGTACTCAGATATTTTACTTAAGTAAAAGTAGCAATATCACAATATAAAAATACTCTGTTACAAGTAAAAGGCCTGTGTTCAAAATGTTACTTGAGTAAAAGTACAAAAGTATTCTTATCAAAATATCACCAAAAGTAAAAGCCGAAAATAGCCGATCTTCAAGCTCACAGTTGTGATCGGCTATTTTCAAATAGCCTATGTATAAAATAAGGCTAAAGTGGTATGTTTTATAATATAATAATTAATATCTGCAAATTAACAAGTAAATAAAGTTTCAATAATTGTAGTGAAGTAAAAGTACAATATTTGCCTCTGAGATGTACAGTGGAGTAGAAGTAAAAGTGTTGAAAATTGGAAATACTCAAGTAAAGTAAAAGAAATACCTCAAATTTGTACTCAGTACTTGAGTAAATGTAATTAGTTACTTTCCACCACTGCTCAGGACACGCAGGCTTTAAAGAGAAATCATTTTGTAAAAGCAAGAGCCAGAGATAAAGCGTTACACTCTCACTGTACCTCATTCATTTACACTGTAATGACTCTCTCATTGCATTACATGTGGTAGATAATAAGGTAGATAGATTATGACTTACTGTGTTGTTTATGACTGGCGTGGACTTGACTCTACTGTAATGTAGCAGTGTTCCGTCAGCAAATATAACGGAGCAAATATAATACTTCCGGTGGACAATCTCTTCAGAATAAGAGTACCCTCTAGAGCAAAAAGGAGCCATTGAAAAACGGTTAATTTGCACATTAAAACTATAAATTAAGCATTTAAACGACATATTATGGTTCTACACAACACATATTATGTTTCTGTGTAACAAAAACGCTTTTTTAAACATTAATAATTTATCTAAATGGATAAATGGTCAGAAAAGGTCAGAAAAGGGCCGTTTTCAGACAATAGTGTCTACAAATTGGACACTGGACAGGAGACGGTGCTTGGCGCCGGAACTTCGGAGGTACGCACGCGTTCGGGGAGAGCCCCTCTACACCGCCACACTCTCCGCTAAGCGGGAGAGCTGTATTTTGAAAAGTGGCGGGCCGTCCAGTGAGGTCAGGGGTCAGAAAAGGGCCGTTTTCAGACAATAGTGTCTACAAATTGCAAATTGGACAGGAGACGGTGCTTGGCGCCGGAACTTCGGAGGTACGCACGCGTTCGGGGAGAGCCCCTCTACACCGCCACACTCTCCGCTAAGCGGGAGAGCTGTATTTGGAAAAGTGGCGGGCCGTCCAGTGAGGTCAGGGGTCAGAAAAGGGCAGTTTTCAGACAATAGTGTCTACAAATTGGACACTGGACAGGAGACGGTGCTTGGCGCCGGAACTTCGGAGGTACGCACGCGTTCGGGGAGAGCCCCTCTACACCGCCACACTCTCCGCTAAGCGGGAGAGCTGTATTTTGAAAAGTGGCGGGCCGTCCAGTGAGGTCAGGGGTCAGAAAAGGGCCCTTTTCAGACAATAGTGTATACAAGTGGCCATACCCTAACCCAATAGTGTATACAAGTGGCCACACAACCCCACACCATAAAAGAATACAGACAGGCTTTGAAAGTTTAAAAAAATACCTTTTAATTACTCTTTACTAATAAAACAGTGTACAAATTATCAAAAACAGAATATATATAAATACGCTGTGATGCCTGTGATATCCTGTAGCCTATCCTGTAGCCTACTTTGTCAATGAAATCTATGGCTGACTGCTTGTATATATATACATATACATATACATATATATACATACATATATATTATATTCAATGGTATTTGGGCTTTGTGCTCTAAAGAAATTGAGGGAAAAAACACCATGCCATGAGAAACACCATGAGGCCAAGTGGCCTTGACCCTATAAAATGACGAAAACCCCCCCCCCCACACACACACACTGTATTGTATTGTTAAATATGTTATAAACCCCCCACATGTTACACCTGTACAAGCTACTATTATTATTTATAGAAAGGGGATTGCCATCTTTGGCATTCCAATTTAAATCTGAAACCTGTTTACAGTCTAATCACAGTGGTTAAACATGGGTGTATGGAAAATGTGCTAAGTGCCCATTGAATGTGGATCAAAGGCCAATTTCAATAACGACCTGTTAGGGCGTAGGCTAATTCTTATAAATACATCCATCAATGCAGTGGTGGAAAAAGTACTAAAATGTTTTACTTAAGTAAAAGTATCAATACTGCAATGTAGAAATACTCTGCAAAAGTAAAAGTCCTGAATTCTAAATGTAATTAAGTAAAAGTACTGGTATCAAAATGTAATTAAATATACAAATATTTTGCTTGTAGATCGGCTATTTTCAAATTGCCAAAGTTTAAATAGGGCTGAAGTGGTCTTGTATAAATATAAAAATATTTTGCTTGTAGATCGGCTATTTTCAAATTTCCAAAGTTTAAATAGGGCTGAAGTGGTCTTGTAATTATAATCAAAAATATACAAAGTAACAAGTAACTAGTATAATATCTGCCTCTGAAATGTAGTGGAGTAGTACTTAGTTACTTTCCACCACTGTATACGTGTATTTTTCTAAATGCATAGTACAGTAATTGATTACATGTACTTAGTTACTTTCCACCACTGTATAAATGTCTTTTTCGAAATGCATGTATGTCTTTCATAAAACATTAAATGCGATGCTCTTACTTTGAAGGCAACCGGAAACCTTATATTTGCTAGCTCAAAAACCGGATGTGTTATATTTGCTACCGGAACGGAGCTCTGTAATGTACAGCAACACAACGACATCCGGAAGTAGCCCACACAGTTTTGGTGGTTCCATGGTCCTAGTGCCCGATGGGTTTACTACTAGACCCCCAGTGTTTCCCAGTTTCAGTTTTTCTCACCGTCCCCATGTTCAATATGGAAGTTTTTGTTTTAGGAAAATGCATTGAGAAGGCATGGCAGTTGTGTTGGAGAACGATGTATCCGTATCTCCCAGCCTGGATTATCAATATGTTTATGTATTTTGTTTCAAGTTTGTGGTGTATCTTGGTGTATGCACATTTTGTGAGTGTCTTATAAGCTTGTGCGGGCAGGGTATCTTGTGGTGTAGGACACTATAATAAAAATCTATCCATCTATCTACAGTATAGGTGTGTGTGTGTGTGTGTGTGTGTGTGTGTGTGTGTGTGTGTGTGTGTGTGTGCGCGTGTGTATAAAGATAATATTGTGTAAAGAGAACAAACTACCAAGACACACCTGGCTTGCTTTTAGAAACTTCACACTTTACATTTATTTCACCCTTTTATTTATTTATTCCCAAACACATCTTGAAAAAAGAAAAAGAAAACAATCCAGTTTTGAGGTGTGTCTTAAAGGAAAACACTGTAGTAAAGGTGGGCTAAGAAATAAAAAGAAATCAGACTAATTGTAGTGCCCACACCAAAAGTATCCTTTCCCATCTATCTGCAGCATTTTATTCTGCTTAACAGGTGGGAGTTGACCCTTAACCTCATTGATAAAACAGTCTTCTAGAAGCACAGCCCACTATTACCAGTTGATGCCCTTTAAAACATTGTAAAGTTATCAAATATTACCACTTTGCAGTCACTTGACAGCAGAGCAGACAGACAGTCAAATGTGTAAAAGTTGGCATCTCGTACATTACCACACAATAGGAAAAAATACAAAATTGGTATTCAAATTAGTTTTTTCCCCCAACAACCTAAATCTAAATGTGGTTTTGCGTCACATAATCTATGTCCTGGTTCAGTAATAATGGTCTTTAAAACGTCCAAAAGGACAACGTTGGTTATGACTCCATTCTCTCATGACACAAATAATGCACTTTTCACATGGAGCATATCGTCGCTGTCGGGCAGAAACCTTGTATCTCCATATTTTAACTTATGTTTTTTTCACAGATCAATGCCCTCCTTCGTTGTACAAGTGTGTCACACAAAAGGAGTGAAAATAGCTGATCTACGACTGGTAGATAATCTCAATAATAAAATAGGTGTTTGTATGACATACAGTAATTCTACAATTGTGAGGCACAGGGCTCAACCTAGGGTGAGTGGACAAAATACAGCTGTTATCTCCATGAAACACTTAAACCCTATATCGTTGTTGTCGGGCAGAAACTTGTAGTGTTTTTACTACTTGTGTGAAACTCTTGTATGATGAAGTAGGGCATTAATTTAGGAAGAAACATTCAAAACATACCATCTACAAGCTCACAACGCGTCTGATGGGCTATTTTCACCATTTCAAAATGAGTTTTTTTAAATAATAATAAAAAATGAACGGTTTTGGACAAGGTTTCCACCCCGACAGCAAGATATACTTTGTTGCCCGGAGTCCCCAGGCCCCTCGGGACTCTTGGTCCCCTCCTTTTTCCTTCTTCACCTTACATGCTCAGGTGTCACAACGCCATGCATTATGAGCAAGTACATTGGCCATTTTCTCAGGATGTTCGCTTATTTTCACTGAATGTGTGCCTATGACATGTCCAGAATAGGGATGCTAGGGTTCCTGTGGTTAATCAGATTAGTAGAATCAAAAGACAAATCATAAATCCCATTGTGATTTCCCAAAAAGACTAAATGAAGAACATGAACATTTTTAAGCCTGTTTTAAGTGAACTGAAGCATGGCTTGTGTGATAGGGAATCCAACTAAATATTTGTCATCCAGGTCTTGTATACAGAGGGGATAATTGGTGAACAGTCCCTTTCCTGTCATTTTGGTCCTTGACGTCACGTGGTTGGCTGTTGCATCGTGACATGTCTCTGAGTATTTGTTTGTGTATGAAATTGCTTCAAGAAGAAGAAATAGAAATAGACAGACATTTAATGTCAATTTACCATTAGTCACATTATTGTGTGAAACCAATTTGACTGATCTGTATGCATTTATAGTACGGTCATCAATCACTGATAAATATATTTCCCAATCGTTAAAGATATGTGTGAGGCTGTCAGCAGACTTTACTTTTCCACTTGAGCAAGTGATTTTATCTGTGGGCCAGCATACTGTATCCCATTTCTCCCTCCAATTGCTCTGCAGTAATTGTGCCCAGGATCGGCTGACAGTCTGGGTTGAAGACAGAATAAGCGCTCATCTCTCCAGGTTTGCGTTCAGCCGGGCTCCGGAGTCCTTCATAGAGCCAGTAGAACAGGGAGATCATGAAGAAGGCCAAGCCAAAACCCAGTTCAGCAAACAGGCCGAGAAGAACCAGCCACAGTAAGACCTTTAACAGAGTCAGATTTGTGAACGCAAACTGTCTTGATTTCAGCCACCGGCCCAGGGCACTGTCCAGAAGCCAAACTGGACCATCCTAGTGAGGACATAACAGCATGTCATGGGTCATGTACAACTTACAACTTACAACTTACATCTTTACATAGAAATGAGCACAATACTTACTATGCATGCATGTTTGTTTAACTGTGGTTTTGGGGGCATAAATGGGACACCATGTCCAACTCTGGTGAGTTGAACCACAAGAGCACTTAAGCATGTTTTGATGCAAAACTTTAATAACCTTTGACTTATCTAAGGGGCACCATAAAGGGGGATCTTCAGGGGACATGGATCCTGGAACAGGGCCGGTTTTTACAGAAATTATAACATAAAAGTCCAATAGTAGGGTGGGTGTGACTAGTTTTTGTCAGGGGATCAACAGTTTTCATGTGGATCACAGTGGAAATGGAATTCCATCTACTGTGTATGTATACTGTACCTGCCCCATAGCTCGGGTCCATAGCGTTAGAACTTAGAACTCCTAATGCTATGGACCAGAGGTAACCTGCCCACAGTGGTGGAAAAAGTACTCAAATGTTTTACTTAACTCAAATTATCAATACTGCAATATTGAAATACTCTGTTACAAGTAAAACCTCCGGAATTCAAAATTCACTTGAGTAAAAGTACAAAAATATTGGTATCAAAATATACTTAAAGTACCAGAAGTAAAAGTACTCATTATGCAGAATGTCCTGTTTAACAAGTGTTTAAAATGTATGCAAATCTTTTCAAAATAGCCAAATATATAAGTTGGTTAATGTCGACAAATCGACAAAATACATAGTACCTGCCCATATAAACGGCACTAACTCACCTCGACTTGTTTCTTCTCTCCAGAAAGGAGAGGCCTGGTGTCTTCATCTGCCAGTTCATCTTCCTCTTGCTTGACAGCTTTAAGTTGACTTGCACTGGCTGTCTCAGCAGATGTGTGGTGCTCCTCCAGCATGTTGGGTGGCTGTTGATCTGTAGCACAGTCACTGCTTTTCACAGAACTTTGAACTGTAGTACCAGTACAGTCACTACTTTTCACAGCACTTTCAGCCCTCCTTCGAGCTCTGAATTGTGCCAGCTTCTGCTCCATAACACTAGCAAACAGCTGTGTTGTTTACGTGGCGGTGGGAAGAAAGCTGCGTTGATCAACGGTAAATAACTTCACTTAATGTTTCATAGTGTTTTTTTTAGAACGCAATACCGTTGGTTATCCTCAATGTAGATCCAATTATATCAGACAATAGTACACGCGGACTTATGACTTATTATCCACGGTTTGTTTACCTTTCGGTCCAGTGTCTACCTGAAAGCGGAACGTTCCGGTGTTGCCATGTCTGCTATTATAAGCGACTTTGGGCTTACTTTTCTGTAAAGTTGCTTGTAAATATTGGTGGTTGTCCGGTTTTTGGGCTCGTTTCCTAATGTTGTTTAAACCAGTGGTCCTCAAACATTTTCATGTGAAGGACCCCTAAATTAATATGTATTTGTCTGCGGACTCCCATCTGAAAATATGTTGTGCCAGGGCAGGGATGGAGCAATGTCCCCAATCCCCATACATGATTTGTGTTGTTATTATGTTTCGAAAATGTTCCAAAACGTCCTTTTTTCCCCTCAAGATTGAAAATAGCAGATCTGCAAGCTCGCAGCGCGTCGCATCGCAATCTGCGGGTCGCTTCTTCTGCGCTTGTTTTCATAGACCTGGTTGCTTATTTCCTCACACAATCTGGCAACGGCACTATGTCGTGAAGACACACATTTTGCCGTAAACGCATCGTTTTACGACATATTATTTTATTTACCTTTCCTAGGCTAGGTCGTTTTCATTCTTGGTGTGTGTGGTGAGTTATTGTCTTACTTCATTACTTAAACATATAGGCCTACATACTGTGGCTATACATAACATATATATGCATAACATATTTCATGATCATGGGTTTACCTTATCTAAACAGCTCTGCTTAGCTCGATAAAGGAAAGCTCAGCTGACCCTGATAAACCAAATGCATGATGTCTGGAAGAACATCGAGTTTTATATTCAGTGATGGAAGAATTAAGTACTCTGATATTTTACTTATGTAAAAGTAGCAATACCACAATATAAAATACTCGTTACAGTTAAAATGCCTGTGTTCAAAATGTTACTTAATGCTTGTAAAAGCACAAAAGGCATATTGGCATCAAAATATACTCAAAGTACCAAAAGTAAAAGTAGTAAAATGTTTGAAAATAGCAGATCTACATGCTCACAAGCTTGTAGTTGTGAGCTTATCGTCTATTTTCAAATGGCCTATGCATAAAATGGGGCTAAAGTGGTTAATGTACGTTTTATAATATTATAATTTATACCTGCAAAGTAACTAACTCAAGTTTTCAAATAATAGTAGTGGAGACAGGAGTAAAAGTACAATATTTGACTCTGAGACGTAGTGGAGTAGAAGTAAAACTACTGAAAAATGGAAATACTCCAGTAAAGTATAAAATATCTCAACATTGTACTTAAGTACAGTACTTGAGTGAATGTACTTAGTTACTTTATACCACTGCAATCATCTACAAGAAATGACCCCCCCACCCTCAACTGTTCTACTGTTGTACTGTACATATGTCTTTTGCTACTAGTGTTTATTGCTACTAGTGCTGATGATGTCTAGGATATATAGATCAGATGTATTCCCTATTAAATAGGGAAATACATCTAACAAAGGTTTGCCATGACGATTATGCAGAAAATGGAGACGGGATATTAATCCCATCATTGTAAGCCGGCCTAAATGTTATGCATGTTATGTGTTCTATCAGGAAAGTATAACTATTTATGTGAACAATACACAGACAAAAAGGAAAGTATAACTATTTATGTGAACAATACACAGACAAAGGAAAATGTAGTAGCACTATAACATTTTTGTGGGTGCTATAAGTCCTTTGTCATTTTAAGATTCATTTTAAATAGCCCCAATCTATGAGACAACATCAGTAAGACTGTGTTCATACTTTAAACACTTGAAATGTGTGTCATTCATTCTCTTCTCACAGACATGGCCTCAGCCCCAGCACAACAACCCACCCTTACTGTTGAGCAGGCAAGAGGTGAGAATGAAGAGCTTGGTTTGTTTCTATTTTTCCAACACCAGTGTCCAGCAATGATTGTGCTCATTTTGTACTCGCATAACTGGAAGCCCTTTTAATCAGAAATGAAAAAATGGTTTGTTCATGTCCGATGCAGGGATGGTGCTCAAAATAATACTACATACATAACACTACTGTAGTAATTAGATATAAATAAAACCCTAATCATTGTAAAAATGCAAATATTTGTATTGTTTTTTTAAACTACTTTACAAAGTGCTTTGAATAAAGATACAATTGAAAGTAAAATGTAACTAACTAACTATGATACATGGTTTGGGTTCAAGTGCATGTTTCTTGTAATTGTAGTAACAGTAAAAGGAGTAAGTTTGTGGAGCTGTTGCGATAATGAATTGAGGTGTAGATCGATCTGTCTTTAAAAAAAAGTTTTAAAAAAATTAACTAAGTATAAAGAGCTAGTGTGATCATGTATTATTTTGATTGTTATATAACGATATTGTATAATAATGAAAATAAAACGGAGAATAAAACAAAAAAATATACAAAAATAGATACAAAAAGAAAGTAAAAATAACAAATCATGTATTCACATGTATAACCATATATGTGAACATGCATTGTATTATGAAGCCAAAACCTTTGTCCTGTTTTTTCTTTATTCTTTTTTTCTTCTCCTTCTAATTTAACTTTTGTGAGAATTACATTGTTTTTCATTGATTGTCATGGATGTATTTTATGTTGAAAGGGTAGGCAGTATAAGCTATGTAGCTTCAGCCTATACCTTTTTTTGGTCACAACTATGTCATGTATTATTGCTGCTGTTGTTTTAAGAAAATAGAGCATATTGTTTGCATAGTGTACAAATGACCAAAAATAAAAACCAGTGAAGTGAAGTAGTAACAGTCCTTTTGATATAGTAGCCAACAATTGCTGGTTGGCTTCTTTAACTCAGGCCTTTATTATGGTATTTTTTCTACATTTTTGGTTGTTGCATGTTGTTGTATGCATTCTTTTCTCTCTATCGTACTTTTGAAGCAGAGGAATTGATGGTGTGTTTGTGTTGCAGTGGTGCTCAGTGAGGTCATCCAGGCGTTCTCTGTCCCAGAGAACGTGGCGCGGATGGAGGAGGCGCGAGAGAGTGCCTGTAATGACATGGGCAAGATGCTGCAGCTGGTGCTCCCCGTGGCCACTCTGATTCAACAAGAGGTTATCAAGGCCTATGGCTTCAACAATGAAGGAGAGGGTGAGAAAACAAAGCACCGCACAGCCTGTGTCAGGACATTTTTACAACTTATACGGGGAGAAAGAGTAAAACCTGCACACTCATATGCTCCGTGTGTAATTTATTGACGACGTTTCGAGTCAAGGCTCTTCGCTAGGTCAAACAACTATAAGTTATTTGGGTGCTTGACATTACCATTGCTTGCTTGTTGTGTCATACACTGTATAATGTGCATGGACTGAACATCCAGAGATTTGACTACTCCATGGTGCATTCAGCTTGGCCGGGCACTACAACAAACACAATTGGCTGTGTTCTGTGTTCAGTCACAGTGGTGGGAAGCCGGGTGGGGAGGGTGACCTCTGCCGCTGCAATAGCGACTCCTCCAGTTTGGGCGGGGTGCCTGTTCAGTGGGGAGCGGAACTGAGAAGGATGGTGCGTTTCTCCCGCTCGCATCAAAATTCCTCTGTCAAGTCAGTCACGTGTCTGGTGACAATACGTGCCGTGACGATGCTCGTGTCACGTTGAGTTGATTATGGTTTGGTATGAAAATGTAATCCTGTGCAACAAGATGGGATTAACTGATCGATTAGTCTTATTGTCTTGTTCAGGCTTCATAGTATTATTTTCAAAGGTTGTTTTATTTTAATTTGTGACTCCTTACATGTTTTATCTACCTACAGTACCAACGATATATTTCAATTCATGCATTTCCCTACTTAGTGTTACCAGGCCATCCAAAACATTACTTAATACATTTTGTGATATATCATTTTTTACGTTCTCCATAATGTTTTTGCAATCGAACTTTTACATTCGGCTGGTTGATACACTGATGTTAAAAGTATAATATGATGAAAGCCAACGAGGAGAGAGCACTTTGGCATGTCGCACGACACAACCAAAAACTACTACAGGGGGTGTGCTGGTGACACATTTAGCGGTACAACACTGCTATTCATTTATTCTCAAATTAATCTTGTATCCTTCCTTTTTTATCAGTTTTTCAATCATTTAACTTTTAGTAAGGGAAATATTTAGGCAGTTTCACTAGATACAGTCTTAATTGGTATTGACATTAGGGCTTCTTGAATACGTTTTTCAGTTTAGAAAACAATCAGGTGGATCTAATTTAGATTTTTCCTTGATTTAACCACTTGAACCCTTGCATCCCTATTCTGGGGAGAACATTTGCAGAAAATAGCCAAATTACTAGCTAGTAAATCGGCTATTTTCAGCAAAGAGATTTGATGTAGAGGGGGAAAAAGAGCGGACCAAGTATATAGAAGTTTTAAGTGGTTAAGTGTACCAACACACGGTGTGTTCATAAAACACTGAAAGCTCTTGAGCATACTCAGCCACCGAACAGGATTGTTACAAAATTCAGTGCACTGTTAATATATTTAAAACATTTCCAGCATTCGGTGCATAGTTAAACCTTCTAAGAAAAGATAGCCATTTTTCCATCTCCTTACATGTTGAAGAAAAATGTTCTTTACAGTAACCATTCTCAGATTGGACAGTCAAAAGCATTTGGAATGGGAAGATTCCCATGTTGGGAATTGACGTAGTGTTTTTTTTTTTTTTACACTTTTTTTATCCCACGATTTTGTAACCCATATTTTTTCACCCAGTGCCAATTGCCTATGTAATCCTGGGCGCTACTCTCCCTCTGCCAGCCTAGGGAGAGCCCAAGCTGAAGCTCATGCCTCCTTCAATGCATGAGGAGCAAGCAAGCCGCTTCTTATCACCCGAAAGGGGGGAGTTTCCCTTGGTAGGACGTAGCACGTGGAAGGAACACGTTATTCCAACCAGTTCCTTTCCCCTCCATCAGGCGCCCTGGCTGACCAGGGGGAGGCAGTATAGAGACCAGGATTACTGCATTTTTTTGTGACCTATGTACCTACCCTAGGAGACATGGGGAGAACATGCAAACTCCACACAGAGTAGGCCCTTTCGTCAACCCCACCTAGGGTATGGGCACTGATGACGCAGAGGAGAGAACACGCCCACAGCGTCCCCGGCGGGAATCGAACCCAGGACCTTCTAGCTGTGAGGAGACAGCGCTACCGACTGTGCCCCCTTTGACGTAGTGTTTTGCTTCCTTTTCAGGTGTCTTGAAATTTGCCAGATTGGTGAAAATGTATGAGACCCAGGACCCTGAGATAGCAGCCATGTCGGCCAAACTAAAGTCTCTCCTTTTGCCACCGCTCTCCACACCACCTATAGGAGGAGCCATAACAGCATCGTAAAATGTGTGCCATTGCTGAATGGATGCAAGACTTTGTCAATGGGCAAATCTGACTTAATGGTCAATTTCATCTAGTGCTTTTGACCTTTTGGCACTGCCCACTAGCCATCATTTTAATTAATAATCATGTAAAGAATTAGGTTGTTTGAAGCTTGAATGTCTTTGTGGATATTCAGTAAATACATAATTCAAAACTCAACCACATTCCTGATTTCCATTCAGTTCAACCTGGCAAAAGATATTACTGTAAATTTCTTTTAATGTTTCAATATTTATTTGTTACCATTGTGCTTATGTCACTGAACCTTAAAACATTTTCTTTATTCATCTTTTATACCATTTTGTATGCTGTTTAAAGTTGCCTGTCAATATGTAATAAAGTACTTTGAAAATGTCATCCATGAAACCCATTTTTACAGTAAATAAGCAACTTCCAAAAGAATAACTTTATTGCATTATTAGTTATTGCTATAGCCTAGTCTTAAAAAAAATTAAGTTACATACAAACATTCATTAATTCTCAAAGGCAGTTTTTGCCCTAAATCATTACCATACCACCATACTGTACATTTTGGGCTCATGTCTGTTCACTCCGTCTGTTGTGCTTTGAGTTTGGATGTATACAGACATTACATTTGGCAAGAAAAGTAAGATGGCTGGAACGATTCAGGAAATAAGGGCAAATGAATGTTTTATTATTAAATTATGCTAAAATCAAATGATCCATTTAAAATCCAACTGAAGAAGTTTAAAGTGCTCATGTTTAAAACAAACATAAAACAAACAAACAAAGGTAAAGACAAAGTCACACCTGCTCCCATGCCAGTGCAAATGGATGTGATAGTCATTGAGTTGTCCAGGTGTGTATATATATTCCAGGTCTATATTGTAAAACCAGACAGTACGTTTGTTTGTGTCCTGTGCATCATCATCTAATGGCTTTTGTTGAAACGTTTCTGAGTAAAATAAAAGGTATTCCCAGTTACAATTGCTCTCAGCTCCGCATCTTCTGGGCTTCACTTATTGTACATGTTTATTCCTGCAGTTGAGCAACGAATAATACCAGATTAGGCTTAAATTACTGCTCAGTGACATCTCAAATCTTAACTGAACTCCATGTTGAACTCCATTTTGTGGTCTCTATAGTCGGGGAAAAATGGCCAAATCTGGAATACATTTTATTTATTTACGAAGAAATGTGTTGTCTAGTAACACAATCCAAAACACTGACATTCAACTCCCCTAGGGGAACCCGTGACAGCTGCTGAGAGTTGGGGTACCCTCAACCATATGTGGGAAAATTTAAAATGCTTGCCAGTGGTCAACTAGGGGTTATAATGATTCTGGATCAATTGCAAGCATTCGTTTTGCACACCCACACTGACTTTTCCCACTCGTCCAACCAATTTTGTGTCTGAAAATATGTGTCGATATCAAATACCAAGGTCACCTGGCGGGTGCTACATTTGAGAAGAAATGTCTAGGTAAGTAATTTATTCCAGTTTTTTTGTAATATCCCCTGACTAAAGGGAATCTGATAGAAGAGTTTGATATGAGTTACATCTCAAAGTGCCGAAAGATGCTGTCAACATAACCCAGTACCCTCTGCCAGTCAGGACCTCCAGCTTTCAGCATCTCCTCCACAGTCTGTAAAAATAACATTAAAAGATTAATATTTTAAGCACCAATATCTAAAAGATGTGATGAACTGAGAAAGATTTTTAAATAGAGCTCCCGTGAAATGTCATCATAGAAAACTTGTTGCAGAAATCACTGATGTGATGTCAAATTCATTATGGAAGAAACAAAAAAACGGACAAGACAAACTCACTTTTGACATTGAAATACATACAATTGAAATAGTCATATTTCTTAGCCTTAAATTAATGGACAGGTAAAGCTTGCTTTCTGGAACTTTTTTAACCCATCCTTACGCAAATGATGACTCAGGCCAACTTTCTTCTCAGTGACAGAAGAATCACGTCACAGGCTGAAAATAACTTAAGCTACTCTCCTCTCCAACTGTGCCCAGAGTTCTGCCCCACCTGAACTTGCATTTATAGCTTGTGTTCTAAAATATCTACTCCTACATCAACTTGTCTTTCACTACACCTGTACTTGGCTAGGCTTTACACCTAATAATCTCTTTCTTACCATTGTGGTATTGTCATTAGTTGTTCCTGTAGGTGCATGGCATTCATAGATAATTATGTTCCTGCCGCTACAAGTTGATTTGAATATCTGTAATTCATGTTAGTAATGCCATTTGTGACCTACCAACATGGCTGTGATTCCCACACCCTCTCCAGTCTGAAAAGCCAAACCCAGGTTTCTCTCCTGACAAAAGAAAACGGGTTGGTCCAGTTAAGTATCTTACTTAGGCTAGTAAAATCAGTAGCATCTTTCAAATTACTTGCACATTGTGATATGGTATTGTGTAATGATTAACCACATTAAACCTGGCATCCATATTGTTCAAAAGTAATAAATATTAGATCTACAAACAACGCATCAGGATGTGACTCATTGTGAGCTTGTATATTATCTACTACAGTACTTTTGTCATACAAGGAAGTATATGGGGCTTAAGTGGTCAAAAAGAAAAGGTCTGTCTGTCCTATTCATTCTTTTATACATTAGGGCTTGAAGAACACAATTTGGACTTGATTCTGAGAATTGGGGAGGATCAGTTATATCTCAACACAGAGACCTTCTAATATGCCAAATAGCAAAACACAGATTTACAATTGCTTTTAAGATCTTTAACCCATTAAGACCTGAGGCAGATTCTAAAAATATCTTCTACAAACAGATTAACTAAAAACATATGTTGCTATGTCAGTGATGCTCAAACCTTTTCATGTCAAGGACAACATTCCAATGTACGAGTTGTACAGCTGCCTACATTCCTTTTATTTGTACCTTGTTTGCTGGGCTGAGACTGCCGTATGGAATATGGGATGGTAAATAGGTGTGGTACACAGCACAGAAGGCCAGGCCATCCTCCCAGCTGCTGCTGAAGTTGGTGATATCAATGTTCTGTCACAAAAACACATTTGAAACATAATTGGTTATATTGCTCATCACTTAAGCTAGTTTTATCAGAGGCCCTTCTGGTGAGTGCCATATCAAATGAAAATACTACTAGCATGTGTTACGTTTTGGTTTTTGGTTACACATAACCGTAACGTAACATTCATCCCTGTGTGTGTGTGTGTGTGTGTGTGTGTGTGTGTGTGTGTGTGTGTGTGTGTGTGTGTGTGTGTGTGTGTGTGTGTGTGTGTGTGTGTGTGTGTGTGTGTGTGTGTGTGTGTGTGTGTGTGTGTGTGTGTGTGTGTGTGTGTGTGTGTGTGTGTGTGTGTTGAACAATGATGACCAGTATGTGAGAGAGCTTGCACGTTCATCTCTGTTCTTGGACCTAAAACGACATACGGTCCCCCTGGCATGTGGCTCGGATCCTAGCTTCCTAGGCTTCAGGAGGAAACTTAGTGGAAAGCTAGACAGTCGCTCCCCCGGCATCGGTGTGTGGTCAGACTGGCCGGACTTAAACGATCTGTGCTGCTGGGCTGATGTTACCTTGGAGTGGGTAGGGTCTAACTCTGAGGCGATGGCTGTCTCGGAGGACTTTATATCTGACCCCAGTATGTCTGTCAGAGCGTCTATGACTGTGTGTGGAATAGAACACCAACTCCCACTGACTAATGCCAGAGGTCGCCTCTTATGGGCACAACAGCAAAGGCAGCGTCAACATTGGACTGAGCTGAGACTGCAAGGGAAGTCTCTGCTGCGGACCATTCTGTCTCTCACTCTGTGTTAAAAAAGTGTTGCCTTAGACGAGTGCATTGTTGTCTTTAACCTGAAAGCGAGGTTGCAGGTTTTACCATCTAAACTTAACTTCTCCATCTGGTTTCCAGGCAACCATGCTCCTCACTGTATACATCATGGTCACAAACAAAAAGCTGAAACCATGTCCCACATCTTAAATGGGTACCATGTATACAGGGGACCCTACATAAGTAGGCATGACAGAATAATGGATTTGATATCAAAAGATATCTCTTCTATTTTCAGGTCCTCCATCATGCTGTATAAGCATTCTACTGTGAAGCCGAGCATGTTTAGCCTGTGTAATGATGATTCTGTGTTCTCTAACATTTCAGCTAACACCCCTGATGTCATTGTTGTTAATGAAAACCATAGCGAGGTGTTCGAAGCCTTCCTAACCAAAGTGCTAAAATATCATCAGCTAGAGCCTAGAGCAGACCATCTCACAGCTAGGCTACATATATAAACTTTTGGTTTTTATCTTTGGTAGCCTAGGGCACGTGCACAAGTTGGTTGTGAGGGGCCTTCAAATGGCCGGCCTCTCCAAAAGGAGGGCCAAACAGTTAGCAAGGTACTGCTCAATATCAGCTATTATAGGAAGCCGCTCAATTTGGAGGAGGCGTTGTTTCCTTTACCCATGATTGTTGTCTGCTGTGTTTGACAAGTATGCCAACATTATTGTATGTAACAATGTTCTGCCTTATATGCACTTTGTAACTGGCTGTTTTCCCTATTATCTGGCTGCACTGGCAGTGTTTATGTCCTTTGTACAAGCCATTCTTGTTCTTCTGTTTATGTGGACATAAATAAATATTTAAAATGTGTCTGTCTGTCTGTCTGTCTGTCTGTCTGTCTGTCTGTCTGCCAATCTCGCAACCTGCTAGGCCAATTATAGTCATATTTCTAATGCACATTGACGGCAGGCCAAGGGCCTACATTTTAGAAGAAAAAAAAAAGGGTCAACTACCAATATGTAAATTTGACAAATCTAAATTTAGAATTGGTTTCTAAGGTTATGGACCAGAATAAGCTAATCGCCTCAGGCTATGGGTACGCATCCTGCCAGGCTATGGCCCGGAACTAGCCAATCACAGACATGCACAATGTGACTTGGTGTTCAATGGAATGCATTGAAGTCAATGAGAGCCGGGTGGACAAGCATATAAACAAACAATATTTTTTAATGATTGCGACCTTGGTCTAATAATTGGTTAATAATTGGTTCAGGAAAATGATGGTTACTGCAGTCAGATACTTACTCTGTGCTCTTTACATACCTCAATAAAATTATATAGTGTGTGCACATAAAAACATGTCTTCTTATTTTCCTGAACCAACTATTTTACAAAGGTTGCAGTCATTCACAAATCTTGTTTAATCATAAGCTTGTCCAGCCGAATCTCATTGATTTCAGTGCATTCCATTGAACGTTCGCCTCCCTGTGCGACCATTCTGCCAGCTGGAATTTCTGCACCAAGGTGGTGACCATAGATGCCTTTTCCATCTTTACATGGCCTTGGTGGAAAACTTGTGTAGACTGCATATCTGACAGACAGAACAATAATCTATGTTTGATTATGTTTTACAATTTGTCTCGACGGAAAGAGATGCAGTTTGACGTGTGGAATTATTGGGGCATGCCTTCTGGTGGAGAATTGTGCTCTACTGAGCGTACCTTTCTATTTTAATTTGCGTTTCAGGATTAAAAACTCTATGAACTCTATGATGGGTTATAAAATCTGCTAAACATTTCTATTCTATGCCTCCTTCATGGTGAGATTCTCCCGTCCTAACCTTGTAACCCTGTGTGCGAGTTTGACACCAACGCAGCAGGGAGTTTCTCCTGGAGCCACCGTGACGCCGCAGCAGAACACTGAACCCGTCCTGAGGTCTGGGGAGGAGTGGAGAAAAGTCTTTGAGTCCCTCTCACACAGATCATTTAGGTTTACAGGCTCATTCACACTAACCATTGAAAGCCTCCAAAATTCACAGAAAGCAATTTCAATGAGCTATATAATTAGAATTTAATAACATGGCTCGACATTTTTCTAAATCCTGGTCAGACTCTCGATAACAACAGTAAGAGAACACTTAAAGACAACACTAAGAAGACTGTCCTTTGTAATGTTAGATTTGCTGAAGTGAAATTTCAGTGGCAGGCAAGAAAAGATGAAGTTAACCTTAACATAACTTACTTGTTAAAGTCCAAGTTCAGGTCCTGTTCCTGCTTTTCTGTTAGACACAAGTCAAGTCAATTTTATTTATAAATCACTTTTAAAAACAACCAAAGGCCGACCAAAGTGCTGTACAGCATGAATGTATACACAAAACATCAAGGTTAAAACATGCAAGAAAGCATCAATTACAGAACATACAGCTCCAAAACAGAAAAACATCAAATATATACAAAAAAGCATCAAATATATAAAACCATAACAGGAAGACAAATAGCTAGGGAAAAGAAAAGTGTGGGAGTACATAAAAGTGTCCAACCATTTCTCCAAGGCAGGAGGAACAGGTGCGTTTTTAGTCTGTTTTTAAAGATGTCCAAAGAGGGTGCAGACCTGATAAGTAGAGTTCCATAATTTTGGAGCAGCTACCGAGAAGGCACGGCCACCTTTTAACTTCAGGCGGGTGCGTGGGACCTTGAGGAGCCCCTGATCTGCTGATCTAAGTGGCCTAGTGGTATCGGGGGGAGGAAGCAATTCACATATGTAGGATGGTGCCAACCCATGGTGGGCTTTATAGACAAATAATATATATTTTTAATTAATTCTGTGTTTGACTGGAAGCCAGTGAAGGGACGCCAAGATGGGAGTAATGTGATCCCACCTTCTGGTGCCAGTCAGAAGTCCAGCAGCAGCGTTCTGGACGAGCTGCAGTCTAGAGAGAGAGGCACTAGAAACTCCTGAGTATAATGAATTGCAGTAATCTAAGCGGGAGGAGATGAGGGCATGAATTACTTTTTCCAGGTCGTGGGTTGATAGAAAGGTTTTTATTTTGCTGACCTGTCTCAGTTGGAAAAGGCTCCTTTGACAACAGCATTAATTTGTTTGTCAAATTTGAGGGCCGAGTCTAGGAGTACACACAAATCTTTTACATGTGGTTTGCATGTCAGCGGGCCAAGGGAGGTGGTCAGGGCCGCACCAAGGGTAGTGCGAACTGTGCGGCCGCACAGGGCCCCGCGCTTAGTGAACAGAATCACGTTTAGTAAGAGTTATACCGAGAAATAACCGCAAATAACCACCAAAAACTCAGAAATATCCGCCCAAAAGCGCGCGCGCGGGGATGGGGGCGCGCACGCACGCGACTTCGCACAGGGCCCCGCATTTCTCCCAGACGGCTCTGGAGGTGGTGATAATATTTGTTTTGTGTGGGGTGCCAAAGAGTATGATTTCAGTTGTATTGTCGTTTAGCATGAGAAAAAGCAAGCAGCAGCAGTAAGTAACTAAACAAATTGAGCTTGATGCAATATAATTAAGTCACCAAAAACGTGGTGGTAAAGTAAGTTGAGCTCACTTGAATGAAAGCTGGTGAAGCTCTCCTGTCTTTGGAAAATGTGGTCACTTCTCCCTTTTGTCGGTTCTTCTTTCTGGAATGGTTGAGAAAGTAGACAAAGCCACATTTATACTTGGTCGTTGCTCGGCAAAAACTTGGGTTATTTAGCCTGAAAATGTTCATATCAGTTAATCATGGCTGTTTTACCTTGCATAATGGTAATGTTGAACTTTGGGAGGTACCATTTTGACTGACGAAGCCAGGTGGAAGTGAAAGTCGTGACAGGCTCCTTAAAGGACAGAGAAAAAACTAGTTGGATGGTTTTCAAAAGTCTTTCTTGTGGTGGCTGCGAATAGAGATTCTCCAGGTGGGGGCACCCTACCTATAAAATACATAATGTTATTTTTCAGTATATAGAGATTTGGCAATTAAATCTGTATGTTTTTTCATGATTACAGAAATAAAACAAATAACACACGCTAAGACGAGTGAGATGACAAGAGACGGTGGTGGGGGGCTGACACTAATGCTAATGAACACTGTACAGATCAAAACTTCAAAGCTACTGTGGGTGAAGTTTGGAAAGAAGAGAAGAGAAGGATGAAAGGAGACACATTTATAGAGATGTATATGTTTTTCATGGAAACTTTTAATTTCTTAAACCCAACCGTATTAATTGACTCCCCACGGGTCAATACTAAGCCTCCTCCTTTTTACCGTCTACACTAAATACCTTTGCTATTTTCACCAAATGTTTGTAATAAGGACGCTAAGTTTCATGTGCGTCTACTTGGTTGGACAATTATGAAATGAATAACTACCCTCTAACCCCAAAATCGTGCCTGGGACGAAACATGCAACATACGCATGGAGAATGCGCTTAGAGATGCACAGACTCACCGGGATCTTTCTGACAGCATCACAATCTTCCTGCGGTCTCTCAGACTTCCGCCATTCTCCACCTTTCTCCCCAGGACAGCCAGACTGCGCAGGTACGTCCCTGCGACACCTTTCCCCGTTAGCTGCGTCTTCTCGGTTTTATTTGCACCGTTGGCATCCTGTCCACCAGCTTTACTGTGCGCCTCCTGAGGGGTTTCCTTTTCTTTGACCTGGTTGTGGTTTTCATTACTTTTGGCCTCTCCCCCTGTGTGAGCAACGGCGGTTTCATCCTCAGGATCTTCCTCTTTAGGCACACCCCGGCTCCCCCCTCCCTGCTCGTCCTCCATCGTTTGGCCCTCATCGCTCGAGTCTTTTCTCTCGGCATCTTTATCAGAGCCCGTTGTGCCTGTCTGCATGTGTGCGGCCCTCAGGTCCTCGAGTTGGCCGCGCTCCAGGGCCAGTTGGTGGCAGGCGTCCCTGTGCTGGGCTCTGAGGCCATCAAGCTCTCTGTCTGTGTCCTGCTGTGTGCTGAGTGTCTGGGCCAGCTGGTCCTCCAGGGCCCTGTGGCTGCGTTGGAACTCCGCCAGGGCCTGCTCGGCCTCTGTGCGCATCCGGTCGGCCACCGCCACCGCCACCTGCAGGTCACACTGGAACTGGTGCCACTCCTCCCTCTCCGCCTGGCGGATGTTTTATTTTAAAGAGGTCATTAGACAGGGAAGGTCAGAGGTTAATATCCAAACAGGCAAAGTGAACAAGCAGGGTTCAATTTGATAAAAACAAAAAAAAACAGCAAGGGTGAGACATTTTCTGAATCACCATCTACAAGCTCACAACCCGCTGACCTGCGACGCATTGTGACGGGTTGTGAGCTTGCAGATCGGCTATTTTTTGAAATTTTCAAATGTATTAATTTTTTTACAGACAAATTGTGACAATTGTGGCCAAAATAGGGACACCAGGTTAACATACTGTTTAATTGTTAAATTGCAATATTATCGAACATAATGCATGAATTTAATTCAGTCTGACCAGAAGCAGGGATAAAACATATCCCCACCAACAAAAACGTTAATGACCAGGGGGATATCAAAAGCAGAGGCATGGATTCCCCTCATCCCCCCAGCAAATCAACCCCTGTGAACAAGACTTTCACAACCTTGAATAGTACATTTGTATTGTTGATAAAGAATGAGGTGAACTGAAGTGGTGGGTAACAGCTGATTCAACATTCAGCTCACAAAGAGCATACCATTACAATCAATAACGTGCTACAGTCATACAGCCCTCAGTAAACATATCCAGCAAATAGGGACTTTGCATCGGCAAGAAAGCAAAAACACTGTAACCACGTTTCATAGCCTAAAACAACTGCAGCATTTAGTACCCTAGGTTATCAAAATACTGTAGTAACTAGTAATAGTCCACAATGAAAGAGAACAAGCCCTAATCCTGTGTGAATCCCGACCACTTAAAGGGATATTTCACCTTTGTTTTAATGTATAGGAAGGGGGAGTGTCTGACAAAATTAATATCAAATATCTAAATACTGAATTAAGTAACTTAAAAACTGTCTGGGGGGCTCACAAAAGCCTGAGTAAATGATAAAATGACCCAACATTTTTTGGAAAGTGAAATATCCCTTTAAGCCCTGAAATGATGATTTTTAAGTGTGTCTGCTAAATTGTGAATTGTACTTACAACACTCATTTATTGCTAAGTGAACTTACTGTACACTGCTCAGAGATAACAACAACCAAGTAGAATGTGGAAGTAACGCTTGCCATGGATGGGGCGACCGATAGTTCCAAACACTAGAGTGTACCTCCAGTGTTGAACCCTGCTTAATGGGTGTTTATGAAACATGTGCAATACATGAACCATGTGATTGTGTAGCGCCGAGATCAAAGAGTGTCGTAACTCTCTCTTTCAACAGGTCCAGGTCTGTGTGGCCATATGCCTGCCTGTAGGCTGGACATGGGCTCCACACACACACACACATCTTGATAAGATCTTATGCCGCTGAAAACTACAGTATGTGGCCCTATCCTCAAGTTCAAATAGAGGCCTTGCATAACAGGCTGAACTGGACACAGGTTTGCACATACTGTGTATAAATGCAGTCAAGATATCTCACACTTTTGTAATCACTTTTAAATGTTATACAGTAATTTAACCATATAGAACGTCATAATAGAACATTTGGCAAAGATCTACAAGCTCATAACTTATTGGAACACGTTGTGAGCCTGTAGATCGGCTATTTTCGGCAAAGAGATTTATTAATCATTTGGATTCGAGGGAGATACTCACACATTCGGGTGAGTGTGGTAAATAAAACTTCGGTTTTTATCTCACCTTCAGTTTGTCCTTCAAGCAGCGTACCTCCTCTCCCAGCTCATCTCTCTCAACGAGCAGCTCATCCCTCTCAACAAGAAAGCGCCTGAGCAACTCTGGACAGAGACAAGACCAACACATTTTTGCATTCAAGACTGGGGATGAAAGGAATACATGAACATGAGATGAAAGGAATACATGAACATGAGACAAATTACCGTATTCTGATTACAATTGACTGATAAAACATTTCTCTTGTCTTCTTTCGGTTGATCTCACTCTCAATAATCACTTTCACGAGGACATGCGCACAGACACGTGCAATATGAATGTTAAACAGGCAAATGAACCCACGTAAAACCAAATGACTAGTATAAGCGCTTTGGCATGGAGAGACACTGTGCAAACTCCATGGGTTTTTATTTCAGTGGCCCCATTCGTTAAATATACACAGAAAACATTTCTGAGTGTTCATTTTAACACAGAGTGTAAAAAACTAAAGTTAAAATAACACTCTGAATCTTACTGTGCACGTTTCATGTACTTCTCCTACCTACTGCTCCTGTGGCTGCATCCTGGCCGGGGCTAAGGCCAAGCGAGGCTCGATAGTGCTCCATTAGACTGAGCAGCACCAGGGTCGTCTCCTCCCCGGTCATCTCTGTTCCCCTCTGAGGACCCAGACCGCTGTCATTCTCCTGCCAGCCCTGCTCAGAACGGGAGCCCTTGCCCCTGTTCCCGGCTGCCTTTCCACGCCTCAACACTGCATCATTCCCGGTCCTCTCGGGCGAGACCATGGCATTTTGGCTGATGACTGCCCACTCCGTAGAAGCAGACAGCCTCCGAGTCCAATCGGTGGTGGGTAAGATGGTGGAGGGGGTGGTGCCGCCTGCAGTGCCTTTCTGCTCCACTTTATTATTGAAAGCAGAGGAGGAAAAGGCCATGGCAGCTAGCTGTGCCTCCGAGGGTGTGGTGGGAGGCGTGCTGAAGAAATCAGAAGGGGATCCTGAATAAGAGATTTTTAAAAAACAGACAAAGGAGTATGTATGAGAAAGAGAAAGAGATGCTGATTCAGCTTTAGCTTCCAAACATGGATGGCAACACTTGGGTGCGGCTAATGCAAGGCCTTCCCTGCCTTGTTATAATGCAGAGCGAAGCAGACGGTGTCCTCTACTTTATCTATTATTATGTCAGGTTGATTGATGCAGCACAGAGCCTCTCCTGCCCACTTCTTGGCGAGCGTACACGCATACTGATCCCCCATGTGGCCAGATTCACAGAGCTTACACTACTTCACAGGCTCTACAATAAAGCAGCCCCCGTCATCGCGATGCTCACACCTCCACGGCGGCCTGGTTTTAAATCAGCTGTTATTAGCGGTTCTAAAATGGGAGATCCAAGATTTCTGCACGATACTGATGGTGTGCTATTCTTAGCCTGCATTGATTATTCACACATGCAGATACAAGCACCTACATACAGTACATACTAAACAGACACTCTTAGAAAAGGCTGTACATGAGAAACCCTTCATTCTTTTCCTCCAAGCCCTTGTTGGGCCGGAGGGGGGGGGGGGCGCACACACACACACACACACACACACACACACACACACACACACACACACACACACACACACACACACACACACACACACACACACACACACACACACACACACACACACACACACACACACACACACACACACACACACACACACACACACAGGGAATAAGTGAGTGACATCAACATGTCACGCAGTTACCACTTAAGTTAAATGAACAACGCTGACTTGCATATCATGTTTCCATTACGTGGCTTTATGGCAGTTAATTGCCTTCAATTTCTGGAAGCTATCATTAGCATTGTATGATTCATTTTCATTAATTTCTGTCAAAGGCAGCAATTTGTGGCAGTCTGAGATGGCCACTGCTACATAGAAAAATGTGTGACAACTTCAAATTCCTCCACCATGACTTGACACACATGACTATGGTTGATGTTGCCAAATGTGAAAAGTTGTTGCTATGGTTACATTGCCACGTCACATACTGTAAAGTAAACACAGTTCACCGTACAGGCACAGACAGTACAGTTCTCTTGCAGTGGGACAAAGCATGTGGAAACCAGGAAGAACATAGTCAGTCTAAACCTATTCTGTCATGACAGTTAAATCAACCGAAAGAAGACAATTTCAGTATTCAAGCAGGTGGACTAACTTGATTTGTGTGTGTGTGTGTGTGTGTGTGTGAGTGAGTGTGAGTGTGAGAAAAATGATTGAATAATTGTGTTACATAATGACATAAATTTGTGATACACTAGTATTATATATTATCAGCCATCTAACTAAGCAATAGTAACATTTTAATCTCTTCTTTATTTAGATGATCCACATGTCCTATCAGTCTGCTGTTGCGAGCACCATCTATGCTGTGGTGTGTTGAGGCAAAGGCATGATCGAAGCAAGGACGCCAACAGACTGAACAAACTCATAAAGAAGGCTGGGTGTGTCACTGGATCCAAGCTGGTCTCACTGGAGATGGTGACAGAGGACAGAATGCTGGCAAAACTGCTGGCGATAATGCCTCCAACCCTGCACCCTTACACAGCATGACAGTCAAACTAATAGCACCTATAGCAGTGGTTCTCAAATGTTTTTCATTTCAAGGACACCCATAACCCTTACGGGTCCATTTTGATCTCGCTGCTCCCATTTGGAACCCTCTCAAGCATAGGCGATTTTTGCCTCTGCCAACAGGGGGGCAAAGGAAATATATGAACATATATGTTTTTATATATGCAACATATATGTTTATCATATATGTGACATATTCGAAATTGGCCGCCTGCATATAGGTCTCTACATATATGTACATATCCATATATGTGGCATATATGTGGACATATATAAGCTATATATGAGATATTTCCTATATAGCCACATATATGAACCTGAATATGGCATACATGCAGTATATATTCTGCATATACTTGTCATATATTGGCAACAAAAAAAAACATCCGGCTGCCAGAGGGGGCAATTGCCCCCCTTACCCCCCCTATAGAATCACCACTGCTCTCAAGGAACCCTGAGGGTCCCTGGAGACTGGACTTCACTTTGAGAGCCATTGACCTTTAGCATTCAACCATTGGTGTGTAAAGAAGTGATACAGGAGGTTATTCTTATCGGGTGCTACAATTCATCTGCCTTTGCCAGACCTGCTGACATTGATCTGCTTTTGGACTAAACTTATTGCCTTATTATTTATTTGAACACTCTGCTCTTTGCACATCAAGACTACCATAACACTTATATAATCTCAAATGCTGTTAGTCTGGGACTTGCATAATCTTTACTTCACTTGCTCTTTGGATACTGTCATATTTTATTTCATTTATTATGACTATATTTGCATTTATAAAAGAATGTGCATGTTTATTTACCTTGTAATTAACTCGTAATTTAATGTATATGTCTGTCTGTCTGTCATTTTCATTTCAGGGATTAAGAAAGTCAACTATTTATCAATCAATCTATTTTGTGGTTTGATACCTGTAGAGTTATGGCTGTCCTTGCTTGTGTTGTTGTTACCCATGGTCTAGGCAGGGCAGGGGAGGAGTCTGGTCTTAAATCCCAGCGCCCTGCAGTCTGCCCTCTGCCTTGTCAGGCTCACTGCAGTGTGGATGGAGAGCACTGAAACATTTTGAAATTAAACAACAGTCAATGTTTTAAAAGTCCAAGTGGTGCAGTTTGGAGTCTGCACGTCAGTCATCTCTCAATACTTATCCTCACTAATGATATTGTTTTGCACCGGTCCTACAGTAAACATCTGCACAATGTAGAAACCTTACAGTCTCCTGTTGCAGCCCACCTATCGTCAGGATGGCAGTGAAAATGAAACTCACTTTTTCAGTACAGACCATGAATGTATTCAAATAATTTACAGGTCCAGTACTGTAGAGTGCCCATCTGATACTGTCTGAACTCAGGAGTGGGCAAACCTTTCGGGCACAAGACCACTTTGCTGTTTTCCCAGGCTGGCGAGATCATCCAGTGCCAGACAGTGAAAACCACCATTGTTTTACGTCTTATTATAATTTGAATAATAAAAGCATAGCATAAGTCAATTGAATAATAAAAACCTGACAAGGAATGATGACAATATGACATGACATTAAATATGCTGCACTGCTATTCTGTACAATAAAATGCAGCGTGGGCAAACTTTTCCAGGCACAAGTATCTCTTCAAGGAATGTTTACATGATATGATGCATCATGCACACATTGCCCACCTCTGTTCTAAATGAACCAATGTAAGACACACCTCAACAGGATATTCTTTGCATTTAACCACCTATATTTAATCTAAAACATCATTGTAAGTAAGAAGGCCCAATTGGCGTGACGATGGTGCTGCATTCCTAAGAAAAAGGACTGCATGTGAAAAATAAAAAACGATGAATAGGCAACTATATCGTTCATGCAAGATGTCTATAAATAGCAACAGAACATGTTCGGAATGATGCGAGATATGTGCGCTTGCATGGATAGTCACTTGACCAAAAGTTGTTTTGATTTGGAATGTCCTCTGTGTGGTCTGGTAGCTAAATCACACTGCACTGTGTCGTGTGGCATTTGACTATAGCCCTGATACGTGACTGTCATATATTATATGACAGTCATGGATGATCTTCAAAATAGTGTTTGCATTTTCTCCCTTTTTGGTCCGTACATCTACATTAACGTTCAGATTTCAAATATAAAGTTCTTATACCATGGCCACGGATGTTACAATACTGTACGGTCCCTCAGAAGTACCTGTATATTCCGTATTGTTCAATAAAAAGTATTTGAATCCGATCGGTGGCCATTTTCTCCATATACTTTCAACTACGCGACCTTATTGGTTGGTAGGTGTATTGCACTCTAATACATTATAACTCAATGATAAAAATGGCCACCGATCGGATTAAAATGCTTTTTATTGAACAATACGGAAGATACGGGTACTTCTGAAGAGCCGTACAGAATTTCAACATCCGTGGCCACTTTATATTTTAAATCTGAACGTTTATGTGTCGTTTACGGGTCGTAAATGGAGAAAGTGCAAACACCAGGTTGAAGTTCATCCATGACGATCGTGACAGACGACCGTCGTGTATCCATGGCTACTAAATCACACTGCGTGTGTCATCTGACTCATACATATACCAACGATGCCGGCATGCCGCACGTACAGTAATAGCCAAAAAGAGGACACAGGTAACGTTTAAAATGATGAAGCAGAAGCATGTATCCTACCTGGCTGTCAGCCTTCCAGAAAAAAATCAAATCAAATCAAATAAATAAAGGTCATCGACTGTCTCTATAAGTGAACATCAGACAGTCTATGACCTTTATTTTAGGGGCTTCTGTCCCCCTGCAACACAATAAACGCGCGTCACTCGCATGCATGTATACCTGGCTCCTCACCAACCGATCGTCCTGTCACAAGTTTCTTCACTCACTGGTGGAAGGCAGCAGATTTGCGGTCAGACAGATCATTTCAGTCCAGAATCATTTATACACTGCGGTAGGTAGGTCTATGTGGGGAGGATGAGGATCGCAGTCGCAGCCGCAGCTTCGGCTATAAACTGAGGTCTGTTCTCAATCTCAAACTCATCTTTTAACTCGATCCAATGCGACAAAAATGAAGAAACCTATATCTGGTCGGACGTGCACCCAGGAAGGTTCGATAATTGCAGTTCGTTGATGTCGAGTTATTATCGCTCAATATGTTTAAAAAAATGTAATATGATTATTGGCGAATGCTGCTTTGAGTGGGGGAGAAAACAAAACAAAAAACATTACCGTAATTATCTTTTCTTGTTGAATGCAGCAGCAGGTGTGCTTGCGATCAGGTGGCACGACTGTCGGCTTTAGCACGTCATGTGTCTTCTGGCTCTGGGTCAGTGCATCTGGCGTTTTTGTCACATTTGGCAAACTTATATGACATTTTGATTTATTTTATTTGAAGAAATCTCTCCAATCTTGTTCTTTCCCAGTCAATTTGACCACACATGTTTCCCAGTAGTTTTAGAATTAGTTGTGGATCAACACTATACTTTGCACACAAAATATAAAAATATAATATTGACTAGTAGAAACTTTAAGTCGTTAGGGTGGCCTCTAGTGTTCATTTACTAGATAGCCACCTGAACGACCATAGAAGGCATTGGACCCTTCGCTAAACCCCACCCCAAAAGCGATTGTCCAATGCCAGCTTAGCAACCGTTGTTAGCCTGGCATAGGTCTGGCAAGCTTTCGTCACCTGCCATAGCTGTCAATGTTATTTCGCCCGCACACACACAATCATTTGCAACATAATAGCAAGAATAGGAATACCACGATAACGCAATGGTGACTATGAACCACGTACCCAAACCCGTTGGAGGCTGCTTTTCCCAAGCTGAAATCTGCACTTAAACTGCAAGGCTGAATATGGCTGTGTTGTTGAACACATACACAGCTTAACGTCAGGAAAGTTACACGACACGACTCACTCGCCCAGGTGGTGTCAATAATAGGCTACTAATCACCGTGATCTTAACAAAATTCAGAATCACAGCGCTGCCTGTTTCGGATTCCGCATGTTAAAGTGTATTCATTCATTTGTTTGTCTATTTATTAACTGCTACTGTAGGCTTACCCTGCGGTACATGAAAACTCCTGTTACAGTCATGGATCAACTTCAACCTGGTGTTTGCACTTTCTCCATTTACGGTCCGTACATATATATAAACGTTCAGATTTCAAATATAAATTGCCTACCCTATGGCCACGGATGTTAAAATGATGCACGGGACTCTCAAAAGTACCCGTATATTCTGTATTGTTCAATAAAAAGCATTTTAATCCGATCGGTGGCCATTTTCTCATAGAGTTATAATGTATCAGTGTGCAATACACCTATCAACCGATAGGGTCGCTTTGTTGAAAGCATATGGAGAAAATGGCCACCGATCAGATTAAAATGCTTTTTATTGAACAATACGGATGATACGGGTACTTTTGAGAGCACGTACATAAATGTAACATCCGTGGCCATGGGATAAGCACTTTATATTTGAAATATGAACGTTTCTGTAGATGTACAGGCTATAAATGGAGAAAGTGCAAACACCAGGTTGAAATTCATCCATGACGGTCGAGACAGACGACCGTCTTGTATCCATGGCTATTACTCCCTCTAACATTTCCCGTGTTTTTAGTTTATTGAAATAATGTCATGCACATTTGTCCAGTGCATAGCCTACTGCAGGCCTTGTTGACTAGATTTAGAAGAGATTTTGAAGCTATTGCTGCTGAAATGATCGATTATTTTTAAGGGGAAAAGCCGTCATTTAACATGCAAGTCAATGGGTGAGAAGCAGAGATTGCCAGGCGCTGCCAGGCCTGGGTGTGACTAACTTCGCACCACCAGTCACAGAGTGGAGTGGGTGGGGCTTAGCGAAGGGTCCATTGTGTCTGGGATTTTGTATTTATTTATTTGTTTGTTTATTTAATAATAATAATAATAATAATATTATATTGAATGTAGCTGACAACCCGTGCAAGAGTGAAGAATAGGCTAATATCCTTCAAAGCTTTTTAGTGTATGTGTGACTCATATAACCTAGCAGTCCACAGGTATGGTGCTGAACTGATCCAATTCAACTGTCAGGCGCTTGTGCCAAAAGACAATCTGGTCTCTTTTGGGTAAACCTAAGGACTATGCCTATATTTAAAGCTGAGAGAAAGTAACTTAAATAAGACAGTGGTTTGACTGGTGGTGTCTAGTTGGTTTCACCCAATAACAGTTCCAAAATTAAACCAGTTATCATTTCATTGAAACTTCTCACTAAAAGTGTAGCAATATATTAGGTAAAAAGACTTATTAGCCCTGTGACAAATGATCAGATTGTGTTTATGAATATGAATATAGGCCAAATGACGGGCGCATAAGTTGGTGTCTGTCACAAACCCAATGCTGGGTCTTTTATGTCGCTCAGCAGTGCCTTGTGTTAAAAATCGTCTGTCAACCAGTTGCCATTTGGAAATGCCATCTCAGAAACAAATTGCTGCCCCCACAGAACTATCTTTTAAATAACATAACTAAAAAGGTGTGGACCTATAATGTGTCACTTTAATATCTCAATATTAGATGTACAACCTTTAACTTAGAGGCATGCACAAATGGCATGAGAAAACTTAAGCTTTCAAATGCAGTCTCACCCTTCTTGGGTGGCTGGGGTCCTTCACAATCGTATGGGCTTTACTAACACAAAGACTGGTGTATATCCTGGATGGAGGGAAGCTCACATCCACTGATGCTCTGGGCTGTCCGTACCACCCTCTGCAGAGCTTTGCGGTTCAGGGCAGTACATTTACCAATGCCAGGCAGTGATGCATCCAGTAAGGATGTTCTCAATTAGGGACAGATTAACCCATGGAGGCCCCCTGTCCAATTATCTTTTAAGCCATGCACCTCCCACACGTATTACCCAGAACGGACAGTCGGGTGGGCACGCAAACACACTACTCGACTTGTAAGGCATGTGTGGGTCAAGAAAGTTAAATCAAAAATACTTGTCTGCTCTGTTAGTCAGATCTTGCCCTTTTAGACGACGATAGGAGGGTCTTTTTTATTGTATGGGCTGAGGGGCCCTCCATTGTTTAGCTTGAACCTATTTACACATTTTAGTCAATTGGCAATCCTCCCCACAGTGTAAGGCTCAGAGAGCAGAAGGGAGATAAGTAAGGTTATTTTATTCACTGTGTGGACTTTTTCATTTCATGTTTATCATTGAGACAAGGCCCATTTCAGTTAAAATGATTGATACATAGCAAATGCAGCCCATGCCAACAAACAAAAAGACCCAGCCGCTCGCTGGACAGGTCAAACTGGTCCTCTTAGTCAATATTGACAACGTAATACAAGAGTTCACCGCTACACAGACAGACCTGTAAAAGATGAATGCACAACTCATAACTTGAAATGAATGGGGTATGTTGGCCCACGGCCTTCTAGAGCAGAGAGGTTCACAAACATTTCCATGCCAAGAGCCCCCAAATAGCCATAGCCTGCCTTTGGTTGTGCCACTCTATTGCAAAATATCTTTAAAAAGACACAGAAGAAAAGAAAAGAAAATGGAAAAAAGACTATTAGTCACTATCTTTACAATGTTATCTTATTTTTGCTTTTGTTTGATTTTCTCAGCACCATAGAAGAAGTTGAGGTCAATTGATGGTGCTGGAGAATTGAGGAAAAAAAAGAAAAACAGTCTAGTGCCTGGAAAGGTAACATTCACCTGCTGTGTGATTGCATGGCAGATGTTGAAGAAAAAAGTATCTATACATCTAACAATTATTCTTGTGATTCGTGAACAAACAAAAAATGATATTAAAAAAGAAAATTCTAGAAAAAACAAGTGAAATACTGTACAACTGCAGATATTTGAGAAATACATTACTTAAAATCTGGGTAACACAACACCTTTATACTAATAAAGAGCAAAGAAGGTATTCACAGGACCTATTCGTACAAAAAAAAACAGCTTAATCTGAGAGTACAATAAGTGTCATTGACTCTGGTGTGTACTGTAGTAACTATCAATCTATAAAGAAGCACAATTACTGTTTATACAGTTTCAATTACTGTTTATACAGTTTCCACACCTACAATATTGGATGAACAAATGGACACATTTGTGCCTTTCTCTCTGTCACATACTGACGGCTCAATCTAATGTCATTGGAGCCTTGGCTGCACAAACTGACCTATTGACCCTCAGGAATGTCTGCAACCATGTCCTGGACCATGGATACAAATGGACAGTTGCATCTCATTTCGCAAACGCAAGGGTTATGTGTGATTGAGAACTTGCTTTGAAGGTTTGCGAAACTTGGTACATTCTATTTTCAGATGTTTCTCTCCAAACCAGACTCACTGGAACCCTACAGACTCAATCCAGAATGGATAAGGATTCTTGGATTATAATACTGTTTCCCTTTATTGGATTGTTATCATCCCACAGATAACACTCTGACTTATTGACAAGTAACCATTCATGTCACCACTCATGTCATAATGTTTGAATGTTTCATTCATGTATCATTCCAATTCATTAATCATGATTTTGATTGTAATTATGACATATACTATTTGCATCATATTCATCGTAGTTTACTGCACTGGATTCAATGGTTTATAATAACGGTGTAAATAAAATAAACACGACATTTGCAGAATATGTGTAATTTAAGCCATGAGCAATGCAAGAGTGCATGACTTCACCTCCCCAAGATGGACATCTTTCTGGACAAGTCTTTGCCTCAAAACAACAACACGTGTGTTGCAACAGCCTCATGTTACTGTCAACACGCAACGTATATAAACGCTGTGTGTGACCCCCCTCTTCAGTCTACTTGGACTTCGAAAGACTTCAACGACTTCGACTGCTCGGGAGACCTAACCCCCTCATCTAGAGGAAGCCCCTCTCTGCGAGGGAGCAAGGGACTGCGAAGAAGAAGATGCCCTCCATGAATGGACAGGAAACTCTTCACACCGCACCTCCGTGACTGGAAGGCCTGATTCTCCCACAAGCCAGACGCAACAGCTTGGGGTCCCCCAGACGATCTGACCCTGACCTGACTACGTTGCGTCTCCGCTGCTCCTCTTCTGCCTGGCCTAGGCATCCAAGATAGTACAGCAGCCACAAAGCTCCTGGCTGGCCCCTGCTCAACGCTACAACGACTGCGCTCTTGCCTGACCGGTACAGCACATGGGCAGCCTTCTGCCATACACAGGCTCCTCAAGTCCAAGCCTGGGCTTGGGTGGAGACTGAGTGAGACAATAGGACGGATCTACAACTACACGTTGCCACAACAGACAACGTTCATCACTGGACATCAAACACATCACATGACAACTGTGATGTGCGGTAAACACAGGAACAACTCCTGAATAAGATCAATTCAGCTGCTCATGGCATATCAGTCTTATTTCATTTAACTGTTGTTTTTCTTACAGGATTAGGTTTAGCTTCCATCTGAATCCAGCTAAAACCTTTATTACTTTTAATGTTGAGATTTTCCTTTTTCTTAAATGTTGCGTGCCTAGCTTAGGTTTGATTGAATAAATTCATATATTTTTAATATCAAATCTAGTTTGGTCATTGCTCAAGTTGAATTATTATTCCTTATAGAATATTGACATATGTTGACACACATCTTTAAAAAAGGCTCTGCCGAGACAAGAACGTTTTCCCCTTCAGATCTTGTAGATTTATTGAAATAAAATAATAAGTGATTATTTTATAATCTTTCATTATTTTATTGGTGGTTTAAAGTTAAGGTTAAATACAAATTAAGCTTGTGTTTAGTCATAAGTTGATTTTCATGGTGCCTCGTTAAATCTTTGACTCTTAATTTTAAATACTCATAATTCCAAATTTATGGTTATTAATTTGATTATTAATAATACCACCGATATTGAAATTTACACACTCATGCCTACTACATAATTGGTTCCCCGTGAGTGAGGCTTGGTAAACCTTTAGATTATTAAGAAGTCCTCACACTACATAATTGGTGCAGCCCGTGTGAGGCTTGATAAACCTTTAGATATTAAGAAGTCCTCGCACTACATAATTGGTTCCCCGTGTGCGAGGCTTGGCAACTTAATTTTGATGTGTCATCAACAAGTTTGTGTTCTGTAATAATTCAACTTTGCTTAAAATCCTCAGTCCTTCAGGCAGCCTGTGAAACTTGAGCCACTGTCCAGCAGCCCAAACAGCTATTCTGAGCAACTGTGCAATCCCACAGATCTGCTGTTTCTAATCTTGAGAGTTTAAGAGCAGAAAAAATTAATGCGAGTCTAAAAGTCATCAAATTGCGTAAAGTTAACGTTAATCCAGTCCATTAACGTGTAAAACGCAAAAATAAGTTACTGTTTGCTTAATGCGTAAAAAGTCCACTGACGTCGTGTGAAAGTGCAAAATAAGCAATTACAGTTCCTTATAATACCCCTCCAATATGATCAAACATTTATTGGAGGATGTGCTAAGCCAGATGTAACTTAATGAAATATAGGCATAGCTAACCTATTTCATCACCTGGTAATATTTGATTTGGTATAAGTTGAGTGTAAGACAGTTACTAACTACACTCCTTGTGCTTAAAACTTAAGGGTTGCGTTCCTCGCTAATCTAGGCCTATTTTGCGAGTCGAGGTAAGTCCCCTTATTTAACCCTCTCACTTTCAGTGTACGGGTTGGACATAATTTATGTGACAGCTCACTGTGAATAACTAGCATTAACCCAATGTGCTGAGACATTCTTTGTCCTGTGACGCTACTTTAGATAGCAAGCCATCGCCACCATCTTAAGAGTACAGCGTCCGTTCCAGACCGCCATCTTGGCAGTCCAAGTTGTGACGTGAGTAGTGTGTCAAAAAGCTATTCCAGTGGGTCAGCCTGCTTGCTGAAACCGGACTCCACAGGCACACATACCACTCTCTCACACACACACACACACACACACACACACAGCATCACAGAGCTTCTCCGCTGCTGTACCCATATTCTGTGTTAGTGTGTTATCCTTAAGTAATCTTAGGAATCTATCAAATTTGATCCTTGCTTGTTTAAATCTTCAAAATAATCTTGCATTAATGCAATCCTTTCAACTAAAGTCTTATCATTTTTGTTGCTGTAATAGTACCATATTTTCTTTATCCTTGCGTATTCTCTAATCAATCATTTCCAAAATGCCTGACACATTAACTCAGAGCACCGATGTCATGGAATTGGTGAGATTCCTCTCCCCATTCACGATAATCATGATGTTGATTATGGTAAATGTCAAGATATTGTTTCAAAAAGTGCTGTATGCACTAAAACTAATCTCTGAATTTGGACTAACAATCATTGATTCAAAGAATACACAACCGTTAGAGAAAGCAACGCAGAATTCTACTCATGTAAATTCTGATAACAATCTGAGTCAAATTTTGACATCCAAAAAGAAACTGTCACAGCAACAAAATTTGAAAGAGGATGCTGCTCAAAATCAAATCATGCAGCTCACTGCCATATTTAATTCAACAATGAATATGATGCATGACACCAACGAAAACTTTAAGGCCCAAGTGATTGACATGAAATCATGCATCACTTCCTTTAATGAAAGGTTGAATGATGCAGTATCTCAAATTGCCTTGTCAAACCAGAGCATTGACAAACTGCAAGATTCAATCAGAAGTCTGACAAATGAAAATAAACAGCTTACTGTTAAGAGTAATCAACAACAGCAAGAGATTATTTTACTTAAGGAAATGATTCCTAATAGCCATGTAAAACATCCAGCTGTCAGCTCTAAAGACACTCAGTGTAATCTGATAGCTCAGGGCCCCAACACAGTGCTTCTGCCTGTGCCCTTAGATGCTTTGCCATCATGGTCCCCTTCTCTGAACTTGGAAGCTCAATGCAATGGCATGCCTAACATGCCTTACCCAGGCATCTCGGCTCCACCTCCCTCTGATGTGATGCTACATCTTAGCCAAAATAGCTCTGGCCCACCATTCAAAAATCTATCTCCTCCAGTTTTGACTAGAGATGTATTGGACAGAATCGCTCACAATATGTCACGATTTGATCCTAAACCTGGCCAGGATTGTGGCGTAGTTGATCATTTAAGAGACATTGATTTCTTTCTAAAAGATTTCCCAAATGCTACCACAGATCAAAAAGTTCTCCTCATAGGTATTACTTCTAACTCTGAGGTACGCCGATTTATTGAACGTCAATCATCTGAGGTTGTCAAACAATATGACGTTCTGTGTCAACACCTGATTGAGGAATTCAGGAATCTTAAATCAAAAGGACTGCACGCATCTTTACGGCTTAGACAAACCGAAAAAGAAAGTCCTAGCACTTTCTTTGGCCGTTTGAGAAAAGTGTGGTTTACTGACCAGAATAGTCTTAATATGGAAGAAGATAGGACATTTAAAGCCTTTTTCCTTGATCGACTGCACCCCTGCATCAGACAACATGTCTGTGTGATAGTTCATCCAGACATGCATAGCAGTCAGTTAAGAAGGAAAGCAGACCGCATTTATAATAATTTCCTTGAATTTAACAGACCTGGTTATCTTCAGGAAGATTATTCTCAGGAAAATCATGCTAAGGCAGCCCGCTCTCCATCACCTGTCTTATCGCGACGGCAAAGAGCCCGGCTAAAACGTATCTGTAGTCCCGCGCATGATTCTGACAATTGGCGACTTAGGCCTGATGCTTAAACCATTGTCCCTATGCTCCTATCATGCTAAACTACTAGTGATATTTCATAAACTGGATGTAATTAATGTAATAAAACCTAAAACCCTGTTTTATTATGCTAATCAATATTAAGGACTAACTATGGTATTGCTACCTTGTCAAATTGATTCAATGACAAAACATTTTAACTTATAAACCTGCAAACTATATGCTTAACCTAGAGTCATTGATAAACCTGTATCTGACCTATGTGTCCCTCATACAGGCCATGTTAGACAGCTGCTGACATCCCTGGCACATCTAGAAATGAGGGCCCACGCATTATGTTCCCGAGATCTCCCTCACAGGAGATATGCAGTAACTGCACAACACATGAACATGTTTTTTTTAATTTGTTAAAATGAGTCCTTAAACTAGCGCTAATCCAAATGAAGTAACATATTCTATGTTACCCCTTTCGGTACTCTATCACTAAAATTCAATTAATCAAAATTGAATGTAGTTAGCTATATGCTTTTTCTGTAACTCCGTTTTACAGATCACCACCCCAGATCTCAGAATGGGGGTGGCACTCGTCATATTATACTATTTTGTATATTCCTACATCGTTGCTATTAGGCTCTCAAGATCAACCTGCATGCTTGTCAATCTACTGTCGCTCAGCCTATTATAGTCAACTCCTTTTAAAGACCTTTCTAGTATTTACAAGTTAATCAGTTCTCAACTCAAGATTAACCAGTCTATACTTTTTCTACATACAGTACACTAGGTCTCAGTGCTATTTCTATCACAGCCCTGAAATAGCCACCTGCATGCTCACTAAGTATGCATGCATCCCTTCTAAGTGTAGGGAAAGAATAGAAGAATAGGTGATGTTGCATACAGTACAACATCTCACACCCCATGGAAGTTTTACAATTAATTCTTTCCCATCTTTTCTTTCTTTTCTTTTCTTTACTTTATTTCAAACTTATAGCCTTATCAGTCCACGACCAACGTGATGATAGAAAATCCTGATTTTCTTATAGGCTAGACAGCATAAACCTCAGTGTTGTCCATACACTGCATGCTTAGTCTTATTCCTTTGAGAAATAAGTTTGTTTTATTCCCTCAGAAGGTTTTCATTCATGAAATCAAACTTTAGATCATTAGCATAGACATAGCATAAGACATGTATTATGCCATGAACAACTATTGATCTGTTGTCCTGAGTTCAACTCAATTGTGCTTTTATCTCCTCATTCTTTTCACCATCAAAAGATCTTCATCAACCTTTGACCTCCTGATGCTGAAATGGGGGATCTGTAGTAACTATCAATCTATAAAGAAGCACAATTACTGTTTATACAGTTTCAATTACTGTTTATACAGTTTCCACACCTACAATATTGGATGAACAAATGGACACATTTGTGCCTTTCTCTCTGTCACATACTGACGGCTCAATCTAATGTCATTGGAGCCTTGGCTGCACAAACTGACCTATTGACCCTCAGGAATGTCTGCAACCATGTCCTGGACCATGGATACAAATGGACAGTTGCATCTCATTTCGCAAACGCAAGGGTTATGTGTGATTGAGAACTTGCTTTGAAGGTTTGCGAAACTTGGTACATTCTATTTTCAGATGTTTCTCTCCAAACCAGACTCACTGGAACCCTACAGACTCAATCCAGAATGGATAAGGATTCTTGGATTATAATACTGTTTCCCTTTATTGGATTGTTATCATCCCACAGATAACACTCTGACTTATTGACAAGTAACCATTCATGTCACCACTCATGTCATAATGTTTGAATGTTTCATTCATGTATCATTCCAATTCATTAATCATGATTTTGATTGTAATTATGACATATACTATTTGCATCATATTCATCGTAGTTTACTGCACTGGATTCAATGGTTTATAATAACGGTGTAAATAAAATAAACACGACATTTGCAGAATATGTGTAATTTAAGCCATGAGCAATGCAAGAGTGCATGACTTCACCTCCCCAAGATGGACATCTTTCTGGACAAGTCTTTGCCTCAAAACAACAACACGTGTGTTGCAACAGCCTCATGTTACTGTCAACACGCAACGTATATAAACGCTGTGTGTGACCCCCCTCTTCAGTCTACTTGGACTTCGAAAGACTTCAACGACTTCGACTGCTCGGGAGACCTAACCCCCTCATCTAGAGGAAGCCCCTCTCTGCGAGGGAGCAAGGGACTGCGAAGAAGAAGATGCCCTCCATGAATGGACAGGAAACTCTTCACACCGCACCTCCGTGACTGGAAGGCCTGATTCTCCCACAAGCCAGACGCAACAGCTTGGGGTCCCCCAGACGATCTGACCCTGACCTGACTACGTTGCGTCTCCGCTGCTCCTCTTCTGCCTGGCCTAGGCATCCAAGATAGTACAGCAGCCACAAAGCTCCTGGCTGGCCCCTGCTCAACGCTACAACGACTGCGCTCTTGCCTGACCGGTACAGCACATGGGCAGCCTTCTGCCATACACAGGCTCCTCAAGTCCAAGCCTGGGCTTGGGTGGAGACTGAGTGAGACAATAGGACGGATCTACAACTACACGTTGCCACAACAGACAACGTTCATCACTGGACATCAAACACATCACATGACAACTGTGATGTGCGGTAAACACAGGAACAACTCCTGAATAAGATCAATTCAGCTGCTCATGGCATATCAGTCTTATTTCATTTAACTGTTGTTTTTCTTACAGGATTAGGTTTAGCTTCCATCTGAATCCAGCTAAAACCTTTATTACTTTTAATGTTGAGATTTTCCTTTTTCTTAAATGTTGCGTGCCTAGCTTAGGTTTGATTGAATAAATTCATATATTTTTAATATCAAATCTAGTTTGGTCATTGCTCAAGTTGAATTATTATTCCTTATAGAATATTGACATATGTTGACACACATCTTTAAAAAAGGCTCTGCCGAGACAAGAACGTTTTCCCCTTCAGATCTTGTAGATTTATTGAAATAAAATAATAAGTGATTATTTTATAATCTTTCATTATTTTATTGGTGGTTTAAAGTTAAGGTTAAATACAAATTAAGCTTGTGTTTAGTCATAAGTTGATTTTCATGGTGCCTCGTTAAATCTTTGACTCTTAATTTTAAATACTCATAATTCCAAATTTATGGTTATTAATTTGATTATTAATAATACCACCGATATTGAAATTTACACACTCATGCCTACTACAGTACTGTACGTATATGGTATCTTAGGAACAGGAACAAACAGAGACTGTGTGAGACAGAGACAGTGATTGTTTGTTTCAGCGTCTTGTTTCAGCATCTCCTGGGGTGGACAGGGGTCAACAGAAACAGATGGTTCTCAGCCATAGTCAGGTCTTCACAGTAGATTATACTTTATGCATAATCATCTCATCAGCAGAGATACTGCCATGCTCTCCTCACCTCGTCTTCCCACTCGCTCACATTACCATGAATGCTAAAGCACTGGGCACTTAGAAAAGCACACGAAAAACCTACCACATCTTTGCAGTTTTTCTAAAGTAATGTTTTATCATGGAAATTCTTGCTGCTGACCACCATTCCTGTTCATTTATAATATCAGCTTGTGGAGTTGCATACATTCCCACCTCGGACCACTCGTGTACAATAGCAGAGCAGCAGCTGGGATGTAAGTGCCTTGCTCAAGGGCACTTAAAAACAGCAGCCTGATTCTTTAACCTTTCAGGCTGCCCGATTCTTAACATCACTGCCGTGTATGTGTGCGTGTGCGTGTGCGTGTGCGTGTGCGTGTGCGTGTGTGTGTGTGTGCCACCCTAAATGCATACGTAGACATCATTTTTAGTAGCGCCTCCTCTTTATCAAATTAGTGGAACCAATATGTCATTTCTTTTGCAAATATTGTACTGTTAAAAGAGTCATGCATTATCTGCGGGGCTAAGACCAGGAAATAAAGCCTGTTGTTAAAGTTAGTGGTTCTCAAAGTGGGATCCAGGGACTGTCGGGTTCCTTGAGGGGGTTCTGTGACTCTGAGAGTGTGCAAATGGACCATCACAGGTCCATTTGGTTCCATTTGTACACAGAGTTATGGGGCCCCTTGAAATAAAATAATATACAAGGTTTGAAAAGAAGTTGTTTAAAAACATCGATGGATGCCCTCCATTTCCTCCAGTCAGGTTGAATGACTGAGGCTGCCCTGTTCCACTTCTGGCCCCGCCTCCTCACCACCCACGACCAAACCACTGCTTGGATCAGGGTAGCAGCACGTCTCTCTGGAACATGGTGCCTGCGACATTGGTACCTACGACAGCAGCAGCACTATATGGAGAACGCCCTCTGCTCTGCGTCAGGATTCCCTTTCTCTGGTCCTCTGTCAAGAAGCTCCAACATCCTCTGTGTGAGGAAGACTTCAGTTCTTCCACCAATGAGCTGTGTGTCTCACTGTCAAGTGATGAGTCAAGAGACTGGCTCTGTAACTCCACTCTAAAACATCGCTCATAGCTGAACAAAGGTTGTTGCCACTGCCAGCCTTCACTGCTGAAGATTTTGGGGTGACCTGAACCTTTGGCCAGTCTTGGAATATGCCTCACCTGTTTGGGCTGGTCTCCCAAAACACTTACTTGAACAAGGATTTGGAAAGTCTGTAGAGAAGGTACTGCTACATCATACCACCTAATTCCTTCCCTATACCCTGGAGATGAGGACTGGCAGAGGAGGCAGAGGGACCAGTCCACTGATCAAGACCCTGTCTACAAACATAAATCCCTATCTAAAGGGCCCTTCCCACCGAGCACTAATTTAAAAAAATCACCCATAGCAGGGTTCCATTTATACTCTCTGAGGTCCATTTGGAACCCGGGCTGAGGGTCCCTGGACCCCACTTTTAGAACTACTGATCTAAGAACCAGGAGGTTAGTTCAGGTCACTTACACAGCCTGTGAGTTGCACAACAATGCACCAGATGTCATAGAGCATACAAGTAATAGGAACCTTTTACTGTTTGATGTTGTGCATGATATCTGAAAATTAGGAATGGAAGGAGGATGACAGCCTGTATCTTTAGTTACTATAATTCTTTAAAAAATAATGATTACATGTTACTTTATAGTGGCCCCCTCTAATCTGTAAAAAGCTTCAAATGCAATGATGTTTCACAATACATTTGAAAGTTGTAAGGAATTCTCATTGGAAAGCCTACTGCATTAATATGTATGGTCTCGCTCCACTATTCCACAGGCCTCCAGGCTCCAACTGCATGATAACCTCTTCCTTTTTGAAGGTCAATGGCTTGCAGTGTGGCTTAGGTTTCAATACAAGCGGGTGTGATCGGGGGGTTGTTGGAGAATTTTCATCAAGCTATAGGCCTATAGTCTCCATAGAGTTCTTGAACTTTGAGACCACAGTGGCACCACCCCACTGAGTCCCCTAGCTGCTTGTTGGACAGTCTGCATTGATGTCAGCAAAGACTCAATGAAGCAAAAATGAAAATATAAAAATAAAGTAATTAACGAAACTAAATACTTAAACATGTCTTCATTGTTGTTTCTGATATTATTGTTGTCTAAAAAAAAAAAAAAAAAAAAACATTTCTGTTATGTCACATTAAGTAGGCTATGTTGGTAGATAGACTTTATAAAAAAAAATGGCGTCTTATATAGGCTGCCTTCATGTGAAGAGCTGTAGTGCTATCAGTGGGTAGAAGGCTGTGGAAACAAACAGCCCGCCGCGGATGCATGCAGTGCTGCTCACAACACTATGCACTAATAATAAGTCATCTCCAGATATGATGAAGTCTGCTGCTGTAGGACTCCTTGCGTCGGACAAGACACAGAAAAGGCTGTATGATGGAGAAGAACTGCGAATGCTCTGCCGCAGAGATCTTAAAAGACGAGCCAGGCAGTGAAGATTTCAATGTTGGATGTCAGGGGGGGACATGAACACCTTTTATTAGTTTAACGCCTGCTTAAGCAGCGTTTGGCTCAGAAGTGACTGATAATATCAGAGGCGGAAGATGTCAGCGCTGAAAAAGGTAACGTTTAGTAGGTGTGGTGGAGCACTGCCGTGTGTTTTCATGGTTCAGCGAAGGCAATTGCAAATATTTCAAGTGCGTTATGACTTATAATCACAGTTTTGAGGTAGCCATGGATACACAACGGTTGTCTGTCACGACCGTCATGGATGAACTTCAACCTGGTGTTTGCACTTTCTCCATTTACGGCCCGTACATCTACATAAACGTTCATATTTCAAATATAAAGTGTTTACTTATGGCCACGGATGTTACAATTCTGTACGGGCCCGCAGAAGTACCCGTATCTTCCGTATGTTCAGTAAAAAGCATTTTAATCCAATCGATGGCCGTATTTTCGCCATTTGCTTTCAACTAGGCGACCCTATCGGTTGGGATGTGTATTGCACTCTGATACATTATAACTCTATGAGAAAACGGCCACCGATTGGATTAAAATGCTTTTTATTGAACAATACGGAAGGTACGGGTTCTTCTGAGGTCCCGTACAGAATTGTAACATCCGTGGCTATGGGGTAAGCACTTTATATTTGAAATCTGAGCGTTTATGTAGAGGTACGGACCAAAAAGGGAAAAAGTGCAAACACCAGGTTGAAGTTCATCCATGATTGTCATGATATGACAGTCATGTTTCAGGGCTAAGTTTTGAGGTAGCATATTTGTAGGTATTGCAAAAAAAGAAAGGGAGAAAAATAATTGTTAGTGCATTGATTTGTGCACAGACTTAATCACTGCTCTCAGAAACGGCTGGAAGTTTTTTTTTTCTTGTCCTTTTTGCATGGCGATTCTCATGAATGAGTCATTGAATCATTTTCCAGTCTTCTTGCTGTAATCAATCGATGGCCTTGAATGATCCACTCATTCTGTGTAGGTGTGTGTGAGTGGGGAGCACCGGTCCGTGCCCGTCACAATCGCGGTAGTACAGATTGTGTGTGTGTGTGTGTGTTCGAGCTACAGTCCATTATATTGTACATTTCATTAAGCCTTAATGACTGCAGGTGGGCTTTAATCAAGGGTAAAATAATGGACAGTATATAGAGCCTATATAGTCCCTCTAACCCCCCCCCCTCTCTCTCTCTCTCTCTCACGCGCACGCGCACACGCAGTAGAGGTGGACCAATACCTTCCCTGAATTTAATTCAGTTTGTCTGCATTGTGAAACTCCCCTCCATTCAGCAAAACAGTGACTCAACTTTATTGTACTAAATCCATCATCTGTCTTTGTCATCTGTCCCAGGTGTTGCCATGGCTACTACAGACTCACTGCTGTCTTTTCTTTGAGAAGGACCCAGGTAAGTGCTGCTGGGACTGAACACACAACTCCTTTAAAGATGACGTGCACTCTTTTTCTTTAATGAATTGATGTCTTTTTCCATTAAGAGGCTCAACCGTTAAATGACCGTGGAAATCAGTTTGAAATGGATAACACTCATACTCATTATAGGGCAGCCGCAATCCACTGCTGAGGATTTAATGCTCTCCACTCTGTACAAATTCCTTGATATTTTCAGGCCATGGAACTGTAAATGGCTCAGAGAAGAAAACAACAACTGTATACTGGGTACTTGGGTTGGAGTGCTGCAATCTTACAGTATATAGACCTTTTCACACAACATAAGCTTTCTAAATGGGTCCAAGTTTATTTCCTGTTGCAGTGTTTGAATATCAGTAGCTGACAGGAAATAAACTAGCACCCAAGCTGTTCCCGAGAAAGTCAATTCCACTGACAAGGTCTATTTCATATTTATAAGAATAATAATAGAGTCTGCACACTGTTATTTGCTCCAACTGCTTATAGCAGAGATCAGTGTTTCGATCGCCAAATGATATTCATCAGGATAAATCAGGAAATGGGAGTGCAGGTAGGATCTAACCACCAATTGGCAGAGAGAATAATAGGTCAGGTGTAATCACTTGACCCAATAACATTCAAGAGGTGTGATAAAACACACAATTTGTTAGTGTTACTAGTCGAAATTAGATGGAGTGTACTTGCTTCCGAGATCAATAGATGCAATAAACACAAAAATATATACAATCCCAAGATACAAAGAAGAGTTATTCCATATTTATATCATTAGATAAGGCTTGGCTTGAGGCTTGTCCTTACTCCTTAAGGTACTTACACACGGGGCGATTTTTTTCATGCGAATAATACGTTTTTCTTTTAAACCTTATAAAGTCAATGCAAGCTTCCACACCAGTTTCGCGGAGCGAAAAAAGCGTATTTTAATTTTTCGGAACGAGTCAGAATTTTGCATATATTCGCATATTCGCCGGTGTGTAACCGCCTTTAGTGTTGACTTATGGGCCATCCACAGCAATAACGATAGCTATAACTATGAATATTTTGAACGCAACAGTGGCGAACAATATTGTTGGGATCATATTCAGAGTAATTTGATGAACAATAGAATATGAACTATAAAATTCCATCCAAATGTATAGGTCAACACTTCACGTTGACATCACTCACGTTCAACATGTTTACGGAATGTGTTATCCACACATTCTGTAAACATGTTGAACATCATTATCGTGGGTCATTTGGTTGAGCTATGCTCTTAAGCTAGAGAGCTGATTGAACTGATTGAATTTAGTTTTTTTTTACCAGCAATTGAAATGTAGATAGAGAAGTTGCAACATTTCCAAACAGTGGCCAGGCTCAATAAGCCTGTCCACATCCACCCCAGGAGAAAAGCAGTGTAGGAGATGACTGTCTTGCTCAAGGGCACATTGCACGTTCAGTCTCTTTCTGAAGTGTTGGTTGACACCACTGACTAAAACAATGAATGGATAATATTTGTGAACAGTTCTTATTTGGTGGTGTTCAATGTAGAGCGAGCGCAATGATTACAGAGTGCAAGAAAAAAGAAAAAAGAAGCATGATTCAAATGTTGTGATTCTGCAGTATGCCGTGACAGATTAGGTCAGCATCACAAAATGCCACATTAATGGCTAATTTAATTTAAGTGGTTGTCCTTGGCATTTATTGTTATACCTTGAACTCAACTTCTTTTTTTACAATGGTTTTGCTGTTCTGTTCCAACAAAAGTAAGATTTGAGATCGACTTTGATAAGTTTCTGCACATTCAGCCTATTACTTTTTGGTTGCTTGTTGCATTTTCATCCAGTTTCATCAAGCTTCATAACCTCGATGCCATCACAGCCAGCGTAATAATGATTTTTATTTTTTTACTTGACTCATACATCGTTGACAAGTTACTGCATAGTTCCTCAAAGTGTCTTTTGAAGCACTGTGAATGGGCTGATTGTTGCGTCACCTAGCCACATATGGGAGATTATCAGCTTGTTAATCATATGGTCCTAAATGTACGTTTAGAGGCTTTGTCAGCACAGTGTGTCCCATTGAAGAGAACACAGATGAGGGAATAGCTGTGCTGGTTTGATGTTCAGAAGTTGAACAAACTTGAATTTGAAAAAAAATACTTTCCTTATCAGCGCTCCTCAGGCCTGTACTTGATCACGGCTGACTCATCAGTTTTTCAAGGTTGAGGAAGAATGTTGATGAATGACTGTAGACTGGCTACATATAAATTTGAGATCAAAACACAAAATTCTGTACCTCCTGTGTGTTCCTCCATCATACTGTGGATTGTATGATGCTGTTTTCTTCTCCGCATACAAGAGCACAACCTTAAACATTCCTCTCTGCATTTAGTTACTTCGAAACAGTGTTAAAACACGACAGAGTACTATTACGTATATGGCATAGAGAGACCTACTTTTTCCTAGGTGTATTACCAAAGCACTAGAGGTCAGTTTTCCACCACTAGGTGGGACTGTCTCCTTTAATAATGTTCGTATAGTATACTGCTATCAGTCTAATGTTGTACAACAAGGTACATTTTCATAATAATAATTTAAACAAGTAAACTTATGATTGTGTTACTACACTGTTTTTTTATCATGTTAATAATGATGTTCATAATATCTGAGATAGATAAAAAAAATATATAGAAGCATATACACATCACCCTCTTCCCTAGTTAATTAAGCAAACATAATGATGTGTTTCTCAGGCTCTGTGCAAGTATGACATTTAGTGAAAAGAGAAAATCCAAAAGCATTATTTGGTGTCAGATAATGTACCGAGGGATAGTCTGACAGCTCTGCTTTCTGGGCATGGCTGCTTGCTTTGTGTCACCTGGTGCCCACGCTACTGGACCACAACTCGCTCAGAGTTCCGATATATTATTAGGCCAGCCTTTAAGAAAATACAACTCCACAGTGTCCATAGCGAATAAGATGTAATTATTTTAGACAATATTAGGTGACATACTGTTTTAATAGACAGAAGAGGAGGAAGGACTAGGACGCTGGTGGTAGAAGTCCGGTGTATGGGTGCCACGATGGCCGCTGATAGTGGGGCGTAGCGAGACCATCAGCTCGGACAAGGAGCAGCTCTGTGTTTGTGTACAGTCGTGACTGGACAGTTGATGAAAACTATTGCAAAAATGATAGCTATTTTCAACTTATTAAAGTGCTTAGTTCAGCCAGAAAGGGCACTCTGAGCCCTGGGGAACCCCAGTCTATGAAATATATAGGGTTTAAGGGGGGGTTTAAGTGTAAGTGTGGGCTGTTTGTGTCCAATATTTTCTTAGATATGCTGAGATGTATATGTGGAATTATGAAAATGTAATCCTATTTTATATTTATTGCTTGGTGTAGGGGCTTTGGCCTTCTGGAGGGGAGCCATTTGTCAAGAGAGGTCACCCTCTTCCTGCCTTACATTACACTAATTGGTATTTGGCTTGTTGAAAAGAGAGCTCGGCAGCATGAGTTTACCTCTGGAATTAACATGGGAATCAGTTTTATTTCTTGTGTCTTGGCTATAAATAAAACTTTCATACTGGTGTATACTATATGTAACAGTACTGGTCCATTATTAATGGACCAGTACTGTTAAGACATGGTGTGCCGTGAGACAAGTCCAGGTGTGCCTTGGGATTTTCTGACAACCACACATTATTATTGCAATATATACAGCTATATATTTATTTTGGACTCCGCCAGGCTCAGCCAGGCCGAAGGCGTGGCTGAGACTATGTTTTCACCCCTGTCCGTCCGTGTGTCACCGTCCGTCCGTCCGTCCGTCTGTGAGCAGCTAATCTTCGGCACTGATCGGCATTTTTTATTTTGTTATGGCACAAAGATGCAAATCAGGTGCATTTGTGTGAAGACAATTCAGAAATGCAAATGGCAAGGCAATCACCTATTTAGCCAGTTGTGAGCCTAGCTAACTAGCTACAGTATTAAGCAACCATGAACTTTAATTTTCCCCATGTAACAAATTTGAGCCAAACATTTAATGAAATCTGTAATGTCAGCAGCAACCCAACAGACTATTAATGTTAATAGGTAGCCTCTTCACTCAAGCTCCTCTGCTTGTGGACATAATTAATTACAACAGCTCCCTAAAGATAAATGCCATAATGCCATATCCGTAATTATTGTTAAATTCAAGAGCAGATGCATTGAGTCTACAAACGGATATAGGGGTGCAACAATTAATCAAACTAATCGATTGAATAGTGATTATTTAAAAAAATATGTATAATTGATCATTTATTAATATTTATAGATTAATAATCAATCCTTATTTTGGGCATGTCATTATTGGCAAAGTTGTTTTTTTAAAGTTGAAAATAGTGAGAAAAGGAAATCTAGAAGCTCACGAATTTTTGAGGAGTAACATAAAAGAAAAAGGTTTCGCAAAATTCGGTCTCCGGGTGGCGCTATAATAGGTCAATGTTAAAAGGGTGGCATTTGTTCCTCAACCAGCGCGAATAAGTGTGCAAAGTTTCACTGCAATCGGACGCTGCGTTCATGATTTGCGGAATTTCAAAACATTTGGGACAGAATCTGTAGGAGCACTGTCAAAAAAATTGTGAAAGATTTGGGGCAGAGGTTCTGAATTGGCATCCAGGGAGTGTGTGTGCACAATTTCGCTGCAATCAAGCCAACGGTGTTGGAGATTAGATGTACACAGAATGACAGAATGACACACGGACAGACGGACACACACACACACACGGACGGACGGACAGGGTGCAATACATACTCTCTCGCCATGCCTTCGGCCTGGCGGAGACAATAATACTTAAAAGGGAATACCACTAATTTTTAACATTGAACTATGTCTTTAATAGAGACACACGACCGGAAGCGGAAGGCCTACAAATTCACGCCCACTTCTGAGACAGAGCCGCTACTCGAGGTCCTTTAGAACGATGAACTGCAGCTCTCAATGCAATGTCTATGAGTACCGTACCGTAATTTCACTGGTTAACTACTGAAGCTGTAGCGATTTTCTTTGTGTTCTAATAAAGTGTCCCATTTGTTTAATTTATCCTTTTTAATGTCCCATATCTGTCATCTCGATATACTACCCACAATATACTATAATATACTCCATCAGTATGTCAAAACCGCTAGCATCGGAGATCTAGAGTTTAAGTGGTCGCATGGTATATACGTCACGGACGCACCCCTTGAGGTTTTCAATACCCAGAAAACTGGCGAAAGTGGCAGTTTTCAAGATGTTTTGGTCATTATCTCTGGAACAGAAGGTCCAATCTGCTCAGTTCAAAGCTTGTTGGACTTTGAGGACATTAAGCACGCAGGACATTAAGCACACCTTTTCGGGTTATTTGTTTTTTTAGGGGAGGCGAGATCTTAGTTGGGCAGGCGACCGCCTGTCCTGTCTCTACAGTGGGTACGCCACTGGTCGGCGCTCGGCGCTCGTAAAGACAGTGATGTCACTGAAATGCGACAACTTGTCTGTCTGCCGTCTCGCCTCTGCTGTGTTAACATTATGGGTAACTCGTTAAAGTGGCAAATTGAATGTGAAACACATCAACTATTAAGAAAACAAGAAGATATGTTGACAAAGACACTCCATACATTTGGAAACATATCTTTATTTAAATCAATATCGTCTTCAGTTAATGCAGGATAATTTTAAAAGTAGGCTAACTCTCATATCCTCTCATAGGGAATGCATTGGCAGGTGCAGTTCATCGTTCTAAAGGACCTTGAGTAGCGGCGCTGTCTCAAAAGTGGGCGTGAATTTGTAGGCCTTCCGCTTCCGGCCGTGTGTCTCTATACACCTTAGAGCTGTTGTGTGGAAATAAGAAAAAGTCCCCCCCCCCTCTATGTTGCCTAGAACTGGAGAATTAATTGTTGAGGTCATGTGATCAGTGACATACGGACGGTGCAGAGCCGTATAAGAGAGTTATGACACTAGCGTTGACTCCCATTGTAAGAATGGAATGCGGAAGTGCTCTGTCTATCTCAATGAGATAGTTCCAGTGTTTGGAACTATAGCCCATAGGAGCCTGCTTTGCGGCGAGATCAAAGCGTGACGTTACTCTCTCTTCTACACTCTGGGACGGTGTACTTTTAGTAGAGGCCCTAGGAGGGGTCCACGCGTACCCTCTTATTTTTTTTTCTAGTTTAGATTTTTGGCATCCATAGGACCTCTAATACAGGGATTTTGATGATCCCAAGAAAAAAAGTGGTCCAAAGTGTGTTTTTGTCTCCGCCAGGCCGAAAGGCATGGCGAGAGAGTATGTTTTCGCCCCTGTCCGTCCGTCCGTGTGTCCGTGTGTCCGTGTGTCCGTGTGTCCGTCCGTGTGTCCTGTCTGTGTGTTAGCACCAAATCTCCGGCACCGTTGGCCCGGTCGCTGCGAAACTGTGCACACACACTCCCTGGATGCCAATTCAGAACCTCTGCCTCAAATTTTTCACATGGGCCTGTTATAGCGCCACCTGGAGGCCGATTTGTGCAAAACCCATTTTTTTCTATTACTCCTACAGATTTTATCCAAACGTCATGCAAATCGGTACACAGTATCTCTATAGTCATGTGATCAACCCTGATCTGCCCGATTTCCCATATTACATCCTCATTGGCTAAGGTTACCATCCAAAGTTTGCAGGATTGGTCCGTTTTGAACAAACTGCCTCAAATCATGAACGCAGCTTGCCATTTCCATAAAATTGCACACGCACATTCCCACTAGGCCGAGGAAGAAATGGCACTTAAAACTTTTCACATCAGCCTCATGGTGGCGCTATAACAGGCCGATTTGCATTTTTAACTATAACTGCACCGATCTGCGTGAAACTTTGCACGCCTACTCCCTAGAAGCCAAGGAAAAACATCTGCACTGCATTTTTCACATCTGCTTTTTACAGCGCCACCAGGAGGCCGACTTATGTCAAATACATTTTTGGATATTAATCCTTCAGATTTTATCCAAACATCACGCAAATCGGTACACAGTATCTCTATAGTCATGTGATCAAGACGCATCTGTCCCATATTTCATATTCCATCCTGATTGACTAAGGTTGACTTCCAAAGTTTGCAGGATTGGTCCATTTTGAACAAAATGTCTGAAATCATGAACGCGGTGTGCGATTTCCGTGAAAAATTGCACGCACATTCCCACTAGGCCGAGGAAGAAATGCCACCCTTTTCACATTGGCCTATTATAGCGCCACCAGGAGGCCACAATAACTTACCTGACCTGGCGGAGACCTGTGCTCCGAGGAGCACTTTTTCTAGTTTTCAATGTTTTATTACCCCTATGAGACCTGCAGGATTGCTGGCTGAAACGCCAGCGAGACTGTCTTTCGGAGACTGTGGCATGCTCAAATTTAGACGTAGCCCAAAGATAGCGATACCATTTGATTCTAGACAACCTCAGGTTTCCAATGGGACCAACCTTGTCATGCTACCTTGTCGGGAAGGGGGCTAAATACCTAAGGATTCAAAGTTAGACAACATTTTGTCGAGGGAAAAACGGCCATCACTGTTTTCCAAATGGTCCCCTGAGCTGTCACCTTGATATAAGTGAATTGAAATGGGTTACATGTATACCTACAAGCCTCCCCTGTACATAAATGCCACATGTATGCCAATCTCATGCAGTTTTGGGCAAGAATCATGCAGTTTATTGCATGCAGTACAAATATGTAATTTCCGCCTATTGTAAAAAAGGAGACCACTTTACTGTATCTATAGCTGTATGAGACCACTGTACTGTATCTATAGCTGTATGAGACCACTGTACTGTATGTTAGGACCAGTTTATAATATCTGTGTACAGAGATATATATTATAATGTGTGTATATAAGTTCTTTCTTTGATTTGTATTCATTTAATGGAATTCCTGCAATGTATTAATCCAATGTGTAATATGTCTGACAGTCCTTATCAGCTAGTAGAATTCCACTCCACTGTCTCCTCCTCTCTCCTGTCTTGTGATAATAAAGTGCTTGGTAGAGGGGAGGATGCGCCATTGTAAGTTGGGATCGTGTCCAGTGAGATACATGGTCGTTTACAATCCTCGTACGAGTAAAAGAGATCTCGTGTGTCACGTGTCTTCTTTATCTGTGTGTGATCAACAGCAAGGGGGTTTAAGATAACGATCAAGAACCTATCATTTCACTGGTCCTTCGTGTCGGATTTCTACGTCGTTTTTGGAAGAGGAGAAGAGGACGCATCGCAAGTCTATCGATAGCCAGAGATCTGAGAGGGTCCTGCAAGCCCTGGGGTGTAAAGTCACACCAGGCCGGTGTTCACCAGTCCGAAATCTTCTCTTCGACGAACGACTGCCGAAATCTGAACGTGATCACACGCCTATAAGAAACATGTAAGTGGTCCTGGTGTGGACATATTGTTGTTATTACTTAGGTGTAATATTGACAAGTGTGTTGTAGTTGTGCATAGATAAGCCACTACATTCTAGTTGTGTTGTAGTGGCGAGGGCCACTGCATTTTATTATCTGCAATTGTATACTGAGAAACGAGTTTTGTGTGAGTGCAAGAGAGAGTCACGGTAGTTAAAAGATAAAGAGTCTGATAGCTCCCTCCGGAGGATTTAGTGAATTATCCTTTGGGGCAAGTCGACACGTAGTGGACCCTCCAGGGCTGATCCTTTTGTCTATGTTTAGTCTATATATCTTGTATAACCCCCATAAGACTCTCAGGGGTGTACGGTGTGTGGTTTGAATGTGATAAGTTAGCAGATCCCCTGGGCTAGTCCACACGTGGTAAACATTGGTGAATATTTGGGTGTGATACAGTTTTTGACCAGTATACAGCAGTGCCTAGATAAACGTTGAAATACACTTAGTTAGGATAAGAACAAGATATTTACAGTGATTAAAATAATTTCTACACATTGAACAGAACATTATAAGAACCACACATATTTAAGTTTTCACCCACATAATAGTAATTGACTGCTAATATGGAGAAGGAAAAAGAAGATACAGGTGCTCCTGTGAAACAAGTGATTGTAGTCGATGTTACCAACGAAGGAAATAAGCCAAAGCAGGGCAAGAAGAGAGGCCAACCAAGGGCCCCCAACTCATGTTTTAGGTGTGGTCGTTTAGGCCATTTTGTGGCTGATTGTATATCAAGCACAACAGTACATGGATGGGATGATACGAGGAAAGAGAAAGGCCAACCAAGGGCCCCCAACTCATGTTGTATATGTGGTCGTAAGGGCCATCTTCTCTTCGGACTGGCTCTTTGCGAGTCATGCAATATGTCTGGCTGGGATGATTAGAGAAGAGAGAAAGAGAAGAAGCTAGGAGGCTGTGCGCATCAGAGCGACAGCTACAAAGAGAGAGATTGTAGTAAGAAGAAAACGTTTTGTTTTGTCTAAAAGATGTGTGAATGAGAGAGTGGAATGTGCATTTTTGTGATCTGTATGAATGCCCCAAATAGATGCAGTAATCATTTAAACATTTCAAAATTCCATGTCGTGGTGCACAACGACATGTAAGGAGTGATGTTTAAATGAGAGTGAGAGAGAAGAGGAAGAAAGAGAAATTGTACGTGTAAGAGTGTGCATGTGTGTTCAGGTGTTAGTGTACATGAATTGTAAGTGAATGTGGTGTTTGGGTGTAATACATATGTACTATATGTAAAGTGTGAAGGGTAGCAAAAGTAGTGTGAACAAATGGGTTATGACGTGCGTGTGTGCTTGTATACGTGCATGTGTGTAGTTTCATGTACCGAAAAGACTGTGTGTGTTTGAAGCATGTGGAATGACGTCACTTACGTTGGAGAGTGTCAGGTACTGTGTGTGTGAGAGGAGTGAGTGTGTCTGTCTGACTGTCTGCATGTGTGTGTGTGTTCACATGTGTGCGTGAGAGAGAGAGAGACAGAGAGACAGAGACTGATTACTGGAGTGTGTGTGTGCGCTCGAGTGAGCCTGCCTGTGCGTGAGTGTGTGTGTGTGTGCGTGCGTGTGCGTGTGTGTGTCAGTGAAGTCAAGCCAAGAAAGAGAGAAAAAGGAGAAAGCCAGAGGCAAACTACTCATTTAAAGTATTTTTACTCAGTTTGGGAACTCTAAAGTATCTGTACTCATTGTTTAAGTATTTCTACTCATTTAAGTATCAGCAAGAGTTTGTTAACAGTCCAGCCATTTTCTCAAGGGAAATAGCTAAATGTTTAGGCCACGGTCTCAGGTTCAAGTCTCACGTTACTCTTGTGTTGATTTAGTAGTAGAAGCTCCCACATGTGAAAGTGTGGGGGAAGAGTAGCAGGCCACTGTTTACATTCAGATAGAAGAGCAGCTTAGATACAAGCACCAAAAACACAAGAATAAGAGAGAGCTCCTTGCAGTATGCCCCATATAGTTTGAATTGCGTTGGCAGCAGACGTTTTTGTTAAGTTAAGACAGATGATGCACATTTTGGTCTCTGTGTTGGCCCTTCCTGATTATACTAAGTCCTTTATCCAAACTGCTGAAGTTAAAGAAGTTTTTTTAAATGATTTATGTCTTGTTGAAAGAGTAAGGTGCTAAGTTAAGGCCTCTAGGTTTTACTCCAAATGTCTCTTAACCCATTAAGACCTGGAACCTGTGTAAATTTTTGATATGTACTCAACCTCATCTCACTAAAGTTCGTTGTGGTATTTTTGAACCCCAAGGCCGCTAAGGGCATCGATGTTAAATGTCTGACTCTACAATAATAGCCAAGATGCAGTTTCTACTTTGTTTATTTTTTGCTGCACAGTAGACTAGCAGAGGCACTTTTACGCCTGGGAAACGTTTATGTAGATAAGATAGCAAAGGAACCTAGTCGCGCTTCAGATGGGAGTTTTTATTTGTTATGTCTGCCACCAGTGACACAGACCATTTCACACTTAGGATCTGAAGTTGAGTCATGACCATAGGTCATATCTCAAACAGGAGGGATGGTACACATATAATATATAATTAAGCAGCATTTTCACACTTATAATTTTCAAAATTATGCTAAACAGTTTTGTACATGTTTTTAGACAATGAAAAGGTAACGAAAGGCCATATGTAAGACTATTATTTCCACTTATTGAAAAGTGATGATACTGTAAAACTAGATTGAAGTACAGATGTGTCAAAACGGCCATAGCCATAATGCATCACATTAGTGGAGCTTTACATGAAAATAGTCCAAAGTGCAAATTATCTGTCTAGTCTTTTCTCTCTCCCTACAGGGACTGAAGCACTGGTGATCTGCATGCCGTGATAAAGATCATCAAGCGACAGGACCAGGACCAACTCTGCGCTGAGAGGGTCCGTTCCGAGTCCTGGTCACCAACACAATTGCTGTGAAACGTGTTATTTGGATCCACAAAAGGCCACTGTAAATTGGTTCGAACATTATCAGACATTAAAGTAATAGGAGTGCTAAAGCCAGCAGCGGGTGGGGCCGAGCTGATAGCGCTACGGTCAGACCCAAACCTGGAGAAGACTCCCATTAGAATAATCCCCTTCCCCATTCCTATTACACGTAGAATTGCACCCCTGGTATTTTTGTGAGTTTTTTTAATTTCTATGAGTGTATTATATATTTGTATTATTAAAGTTACTCGTAAATCGAGGAGTGTTGACGAAAATGTTTCTCACCGTCTAAATCTAAATATATATAGGTATATTTTTACGCTAATCAAATCGCTAAGACTAAAATGTGAATGTTTATGTTTGCACACATATAAATATATCTGCTTCACACAACTGGTCATGAGAAGTGACATGCCTCGAAATCCAATATCGCTGGTGAGCCTTGGGAGAAAATGACTTTGAACTAACAGCAGCTATTTGCCGTGTAAACCGTACCATCAGTTGAAATACGCCCTAAATAGCACTGTTAAGCCTGTATGTCACTCGGAAGCCTAACCTTTGTTATGTCCACGCTGGCTCTGTGAAGAAGGGTCAGATCAACGAACACAATTGTCAACAGACATTAATGCTGACTCCCCCGTGTTTGTTTAGATCAACTAAGAATTGGAGGTTGTAAGAAAAATACAATCTCACTGGTAATCCCGTGCCAATAAGGTTGGTTTGTCTCTCTTTCCCCATCTTGGAGTGGGAAAGCTTATGTTACGTGTAGAGACAATTAACTATAGACGTAGCCTGTTCCTCAATGCTACAATGACAATTTGAAGAGGCCCAAAACCGTGAGTTTGAGTCAGCGTCGTTAATGGCCGTCCAGAATAGATGGACTCTTGACCTTTTGACTGCTGCGAGTGGAGGGGTCTGCGTTTCTGATAAAAAGGACATGTGGTGTTTTTTTATTTCAGATGACATTAATTCCAAGAATGTTAGTGACGCAAAGCAAGACCATTAGTGTATGGTCAATGAGAAGGTCGTGCAGACATGCGGCGTTGTCTTAGACTGATGACGATATTTGTCCCAAGTGCTCCACTCCACACGAGAGTGTGTATTCCTTTCAAGCCCTATTTGAGAGTGACATAGAAAGTTAGTCCCAAGGCCACTGGAAGCGAAGAGGCAAATGTTTGAGTTGTTGGGTTGATTAATAAAAATCCTGTTATGATGTTCATTTTGAAATGTGATGTTCAGAAGTATTAATTAAATGAACAACAGGAGGGAATGTTAGGACCAGTTTATAATATCTGTGTACAGAGATATATATTATAATGTGTGTATATAAGTTCTTTCTTTGATTTGTATTCATTTAATGGAATTCCTGCAATGTATTAATCCAATGTGTAATATGTCTGACAGTCCTTATCAGCTAGTAGAATTCCACTCCACTGTCTCCTCCTCTCTCCTGTCTTGTGATAATAAAGTGCTTGGTAGAGGGGAGGATGCGCCATTGTAAGTTGGGATCGTGTCCAGTGAGATACATGGTCGTTTACAATCCTCGTACGAGTAAAAGAGATCTCGTGTGTCACGTGTCTTCTTTATCTGTGTGTGATAAACAGCAAGGGGGTTTAAGATAACGATCAAGAACCTATCACTGTATATATAGCTGTATGAGACCACTCTACTGTATCTATAGCTGTATGAGACCACTGTACTGTATCTATAGCTGTATGAGACCACTATACTGCATCTATAGCTGTATGAGACCACTGTACTGTATCTATAGCTGTATGAGACCACTGTACTGTATCTATAGCTGCATGCACGAGACCACTGTACTGTATCTAGACCACTGTACTGCATCTCTTTCTATATGAGACCACTGCATCTATAGCTGCATGAGATCATGTACTGCATCTTGACCACTGTACTGCATCTATAGATCACTGTACTGAATCTATAAACCACTGTACTGCATCTATATACCACTGTACTGTATATATAGACCACTGCACTGTATCTATAGCTGTATGAGACCACTGTACTACATCTATAGACTACCTACTGTATCTATAGAATGCTGTACTGTATCTATAGACCACTCTAGTGCATCTGTAGACCCCTGTCGTGGTATGTACACCATTGTAGTGCATTTGTAGCCCACTCTATTGCATCTGTAGACCACTCTAGTGCATCTGTAGACCACTCCAGTGCCTCTCTAGCCCACTCTAGTGCATCTGTAGACCACTCCAGTGCCTCTCTAGCCCACTCTAGTGCATATGTAGACCACTCTAGTGCCTCTCTAGCCCACTCTAGTGCCTCTCTAGCCCACTCTAGTGCATCTCTAGCCCACTCTAGTGCATCTGTAGACCACTCTAGTGTACCTGTAGACCACTCTAGTGCCTCTCTAGCCCACTCTAGTGCCTCTCTAGCCCACTCTAGTGCCTCTCTAGCCCACTCTAGTGCACCCAGGGGTGAAAGTGGGCCGGCACGGTCCGGAACGGCGTTCCGGTAAAAGATTAGGTGCCGGAACGCCGTTCGAAGGAAAATTCGAAGGTAGTTGAGAAAATCCCATATTAAATAACCTGCCACAGACCCATGGCCATGTTCAAGAAGGAAACATAATCTACTAACGTCAGATTAACATACACAATTATTACATTTTCTAATAAAGTGCTTTTCAATTGTTCCACTGTGTGTTTGTGTCAGCTTAATCCGTGCTATTTTTACGGTGTTTATTTATTTTACGGAGCCGAGAAGCGTCTCGTCCTCTCCAGCGAAACGAAACTTGGACTGGGATCAATTCACTTTGCAGCTTGAAGATCCGGTATAAAACGGATACGGAAACGGCCTTTATCCGTGCCTATGTGTGTGTGTGCAAATTACCGGATAAAGAAGGCGGGCTTTACGACGAATTAAATCCCACCAACGTTCAAAACATGTTTCTGGTTGGCTGACAGACTAGCATAGTTAGTTCTGATTGGTTCAACACGTCTTTTCTGGAGAAAAAAAAGAAAAGAAAAGAAACGCGAGGGGAAATAAACACTGTTTTGATGAAGAATGCAATTTAAAAAATAAATGAAGCACAATGCAACGAAAACTAACTGAGATGTTTAAGAGAAAAGAAGACAGAGTTGAAGAAGCTGACAATGTGGTTAAAAACAAAGTTTGTAGAACAACAACGCCCAGGTACAGTGGTGGGAAAAGTACTCAATTACTTAAGTAAAAGTATCAATACTGCAATGTATGTATGTAAAGCACTCTGTTAAAAGTTTGGAATTGAAAATGTACTTGAGTGAAAGTACAAAAGTATTGGTATCAAAATGTACTTAACACATTGATTGCCTAGATCGAGTTAACTCGTTTTTAGAATCCATCGCTTGATTGCCTAGATCGAGTTAACTCGTTTTTACATTTTTTGGGGAAAATTCCACAAGGGGCGACCTAACACAGCTTTGGAATGATCGATCGTCTCTCAGAGAAGAACAATGTGGATGTGACGTCATTCCAAAAAACGTCACTTCCATCCGCCCCAATGATGGGATTTTCAGAAAAACGGCTGTAACTCAGTTTCTTTTTTTTCCATTGAAAACCACCCGTTTTCAGCGGACCAAAGCTCCAAAATGGCGGATCGCGGTTGGAAACTTGTCGTTCCCATGGATACACAGATCCTTCCGTCTACTCACAGGAAACTTTTTCCGTGTGTTTTTTTTACACAATGTCGGTTCCACGGCGTTTCAAATATCATCGGATTGAGGTAATTATACGCCGGCACGGGGATAGAAAACTATGTTTAATATCTTGGCAATCAATGTGTTAAAGTACCAAAAGTAAAACTACTAAAATGTTTGAAAATAGCAAATCTACAAGCTTGTGGAGCTTGTAGATCGGCTATTTTCAAATAGCCTAGGTATAAAATAGGGCTAAAGGGATTAATTCATGATTTATTGCCGACCAAGTGGAGCTTACTATGTAACCCTGCTTGGGTTGTGTCTCTGTCTGTGTCTCCGTGTGCACTGCCTGTGTGCAGCTCCTCTGAGATAAGTAAATGTCCAATTTAGACGTACCATACATCAAATGAAAGGTCTTTGAAAACTGAACACACCTGTCAAGGTTGCGTTTAAGCCCGCCCCTTCCCCCGGAAGCCACGCCCCGGAGAAGGCTCCTAAAAACTCCCCATTGAAACCCCATGTTAAATGAAAAGTGCCCGAATCGCTCCCAAACTTTTTCTACCCCCCCTAAGTGGGGGTCTACGAACAAATACATCGGGCTCGGATTTTGGCTCCGCCCCCCGGAAGTGGGTGAAACAGGCACTTCAAACACTTTGTTGAATTGTTCAAAAACATTCCAAGTTTTTTTTTTGTGAATTTGTATTTTTCTAAGATGCTCCTTTTAACGCAGATTAAAAAAAAAATATATATATTTTTTTTCATTTTTTTCTTTTTTTGCGTTCGCTTACCGCGTTCGCGCGTCTTACTTGTAATGTAATAATGTATATCTGCAAAGTAACTAAAGTTTTCAAATAATTGTAGTGGAGTAAAAGTACAATATTTGCCTCTGAGATGTAGTGGAGTAAAGTAAAAGTATAGACAATTGGAAATACTCCAGTAAAGTAAAAGTACCTAAACATTTTACTAAAGTACAGTACTTGAGTAAATGTAATTAGTTACTTTACACCACTGCCCAGGTATGAAGATCCAGAGCAGGTTGAGACACAGGGGGAGGAGGAGGAAGAGGAAGAGACCCTCCCAGAAGAAGTGACAGCAGGACCACCAGAAGCAAGCACAGGTGATGCTGCTAGCCCTGCTTACCCTTCTGTATGGAAACGTGAACAATATGACGAGTTCAGGTCCAAAAATAAATGGCTGTACGCTCACAATGGAAAGCTAGGCTGTACCTCCTGCCATGATGTGAAGCATCTGGGTGTCCAAGCATCCCGTGGTGTCAATATTGCTGTTCAGTGGGCTGAGGGAAAAATAGGCCCAAATGGTAATTCAAGGGAATCCCAGCTTTCATCACTGCGCAAAAAAATGAAAGAACACAGGGACTCCACAGCACATAATGATGCAATCAAAATTCTTGAGACAGCAAAGAAAGACACACTTCTCAACATGAATGCCAGAAGTCAGCAGTCTGCATTCGAGTCTACTGCCAAGGTATTCAGGACAGCATATTATGTGGCCAAGAACAACAAGCCTTTCACAGACTTTGAAAGTCTGATAGACCTGCAGAAGGCTAACTCCTCTGATTTAGGGCGTGTTTTGCACAGCAAAACTGTCTGTGTTGATATAATTAATCATGTGTCATCACAAATGAAACGGGGACTTCTGAACAAGATAAAAGACACCAGGAGTAAGATCACAGTATTGGCTGATGAGTCAACCACTGTTGGGCACAAATCAACACTAATTGTGTTTCTGAAGGCTAGTGTTGATGGAGACACAGCGCCCATTGCCTTTCCACTGGACCTGGTTGAGCTGGATAGTCTGTGTGCTGCTCACATCAAGGAAAAGCTCATGGATTGTTTGTTGAAGAATGGCTTCACCATTGAGTTGCTACAGGAAGTCTTCATTGGATTTTGCAGTGATGGGGCCAGTGTAATGCTGGGAGTGAAGTCAGGTGTTGGGAAGTTGCTCCAGGATGATTTCCCAGGCATTGTACTTTGGCACTGCCTTAATCACAGACTGGAGCTAGCTGTGGACCAGGCACTGGATGTGACAGGGGGAACCAAAGACTTCCAGTCCTTCCTTGACTGCCTGTATTCTTTATATAGCCAGTCACCAAAAAACACACGGGAGCTGAGTGAATGTGCTCACAGCCTACACATCACCCTGAGGAGGATTGGACGAGTGTTCAGTGTCCGCTGGGTCATTCAGGGCCGTCTCTGCAGTTTGGGACTCTTTTCCAGCCTTGGCACAACACTTCAGTGAGGCATCAGAGGATGGTACAAGGGACGGCAGAGAGAGGGCCAAATTCAAAGGCCTGCTTTCTAAGTTGTGCTCCATCAACTTTGTCAAAAGCCTTGCAATAATGGTAGATGTTCTGACTGAACTGAAGAACTTGTCAGAAATTCTGCAGAATAGGAAGATCACTCTACCAAAGGCCCATGACATCATGACAGCGTATGTCAAACGAATAGAAAGCCTCAATACGTACCCAGGACCACATGCAGTTGAGGCCAGCCAGGCAGAGGAAGCGATGGAGTTCAAGGGAGAGCAGTTAAGAGTTGGCAAGAGTCCTATCATTAAGTCTGCTCAGTTCATCCAAGCAGTGGCAGACAATATGAAAGAAAGACTATTCACAACTACATCAAACAGAGCACAGGCCAGTGTCGCAGCAAACCGAAAGGAGGCTTACAATAGCCTTATCAATCAAATGGCTGTTCTCAACCCTGACACATGGGACCACGAAAATCCTCGATTTGGAGAAGATGAGGTGAGGGCTTTGTGCCGTACCCTACATGTGAGTGAACATGAAGCCCACCTTGGGTTCACTGAGTACAAGGCAAGTGGAGGAAGAAGCATTCCCAACCAGATGAAGAAGTTGCTCATGGCAGTGGACACACTGTCTGCAAGCAATGCTGATTGTGAGCGGGGGTTCAGCTCAATGAACAATATCATAACTGACCATAGAAGCAAATTGTTAACAAAAAATGCAGCAAGCCTCCTCTTCATCAGCACTGTGGGACCACCATGCAAACAGTGGGATCCAATGCCTTATGTGAGGACTTGGCTGGGCCAAGGAAGAAGAGCAGCCCACTCAACGGGTTGCATGGCTCGCAGTGAATCAGAAGAGGATAACTACTTTAAGCCACTGTGGGGAACGTTTTAAGTGTTCAGCTTCCATTCTCAACATCTTTTTGTTTCCAAAAACAGCACCAATGGGTAAACATATAAGCATGACAGTAAACTAAGTGTTCTCATTTTCTACACCACTTCTCTCTACCCCATACACAGAAAAAGCTGTTGAATTTGTGCTTATTTTTTTTTTATTATTATTTGCTTTGATGGGGAAGTTATCTTCAGAAGATCTTAATGTGCACATTCCAAGAAACATTTGGACTTATTTATGTTATCTACTTATTTCCTTTTAATTAAAAAAAGTCAATGTTTAAGTTATCTTCAGAAGATCTTCAATTTTAATGTGCATATTGCAAGAGACATTTGGACTTATTTTTGTTAATTTATGTTATTTACTTATTTCCTTTTAATTTAAAAAAGTCAATGTTTAAGTTATCTTCAGAAGATCTTCAATTTTAATGTGCACATTGCAAGAGACATTTTGCCTTATGTTCTTAATTTATGTTGGTTAATTGTAATTTCTATTTAATTTAATTAAATTTCATAGTTTGATATATATATATATATATATATATATATATATATATATATATATATATATATATATATATATATATATATATTGAAGTTCTGTGTTAAGATTAACAATCTGTGGTACCATCATCATCCTATAATTTGAGTAACCTCTGTCTGTCTGTCTTGGTGTCTTGGTGTCTTGGTTAGTCTGTGGTCTGGCAGTTAGGTTTCGCTTTCGGTTTGCATGCTGCATTTAGGTTTCGCTTTCGTTTTGCGCGTTGCCAAATCATGTGCGAGAAACAAGCACCGGTGTTGCAAGGAACGTCTACACGCTCTTCTGTCTCCGTCTCCGATGTGCGGGCCAGTGGGGTGACCAGGGGAGATGGGGTGGGGGGGGGGGAGAAACCGCGCGACAGGACGTGCAATAACCCCAAGTTTGCAACTACTTTTGCCTGCGCCCTTCACCGGGTATGGTCTAGTTTCATTTAATTTAGTTAACTGTGTTGAGTTAGAAGTAACTGTTAGATTACTGAGTTACTAGTTAGATTGATATTGAAGTTTTGTGTCAACATTAAGAGATTATTCTATGGTACTCTACACACACAATTTGGTTTAAATAAACTATTTTCTATGCATGATATCATGTGCTTGTCATTTCTACACCATACCAGGCATTAAGAAATTGATCTTCAGGGATGCATGAATGAGGAAAAAAGCCTGTGGTTATACCTATAACTTATAGCTATAACTGTGGCAAAATCTATGCATTTTACGAGTTTTGGGCCCCCCAAAATTTTCACTCCCCCGGCCGCGCGGCCTCACAGTTCCGGCAAGAACTCTCAGGCACTTTCACCCCTGAGTGCACCTGTAGACCACTCTATTGCATCTGTAGACCACTCTGCATCTGTAGACCACTCTAGTGCCTCCCTAGCCCACTCTAGTGCATCTGTAGCCCACTCTAGTGCACCTGTAGACCACTCTAGTGCATCTGTAGACCACTCTAGTGCACCTGTAGACCACTCTAGTGCATCTGTAGCCCACTCTAGTGCATCTGTAGACCACTGGCGTGATCTGTAGACCACTGTAGTGCATCTGTAGACCACTCTAGTGCACATATAGACCACTCTAGTGCATCTGTAGCCCACTCTAGTGCATATGTAGCCCACTCTAGTGCATCTGTAGCCCACTCTAGTGCACCTGTAGACCCCTCTAGTACTTCTATAGACACATTTGTAGACCACTGTAGTGCATCTGTGGACCCCCCCCCCCCATTGAGTTGTGTTGAGTTGAGATGCAGTATAGTGGTCTATAGATACAGTACAGTGGTCAATGTATGTGGTCTATAGATGGAGTATAGTAATCTATATATGCAGTACAGCGGTTTAGATTCAGTATAGTGGGATATAGATGCAGACAGTGGTCTCATGCAGCTATAGATACAGTACAGTGGTCTCATTCAGCTATAGATACAGTACAGTGGTCTCATTCAGCTATAGATGCAGTACAGTGGTCTCATACAGCTATAGATGCAGTACAGTGGTCTCATACAGCTATAGATACAGTACAGTGGTATCATACAGCTATAGATACAGTAGAGTGGTCTCATGCAGCTATAGATACAGTACAGTGGTCTCATGCAGCTATAGATACAGTAAAGTGGTCTCCCTTTTACAATAGGCGGAAATTACATATTTGTACTGCATGCAATAAACTGCATGATTCTTGCCCAAAACTGCATGAGATTGGCATAAATGTGGCATTTATGTACAGGGGAGGCTTGTAGGTATACATGTAACCCATTTCAATTCACTTATATCAAGGTGACAGCTCAGGGGACCATTTGGAAAACAGTGATGGCCGTTTTTCCCTCGACAAAATGTTGTCTAACTTTGAATCCTTAGGTATTTAGTCCCCTTCCCGACAAGGTAGCATGACAAGGTGTTTTTGAGCGTGCCACAGTCTCCGAAAGACAGTCTCGCTGGCGTTTCAGCCAGCAATCCTGCAGGTCTCATAGGGGTAATAAAACATTGAAAAAAACACACTTTGGACCACTTTTTTTCTTGGGATCATCAAAATCCCTATATTAGAGGTCCTATGGATGCCAAAAATCTAAACTAGAAAAAAAAATCACACCCTGTGTGAAGTGGGCGGTGTCTTGCTAGCTAATCACAATACTGAATGGAGTCGATCAATCATGTACAAAGGATAAATACATTTATTGAAACACTCTTTATGATGGACAAAACCATAACTTGAAAAAAACAAATTTTGGTTTTTTTCAAGTTATGGTTGCTTATATAGGGCTATGCACATGTGTCATGTGACACTGGCCAATCACAGTCCTGAATAGGCTGTGATTGGCCAATCGCAGCGCAGGATAATTCTACTAATTTCCTGGGCCCAGATCACAGCGCAGGAAAATGTACATTTTTCCAAATCTCACTTATAGGGGCGGTTTCACCGCCCAAAAATAAGAGGGTACGCGTGGACCCCTCCTAGGGCCTCTACTATTTTGGCTCCGCTGTCTAGGCTGCTGCATTCACTAGAATGGGGAATCTCACTTCCAGCTGAAACAGTGCGACTTGAATATAAAGTTAAGACTTATTAGAGCATTTTCAGCCAATTGATCTCTATTATCTACATTTTACAAGTACGATGTCTTGTGAAATGTGATATATAACCATAATGCCATTATAATTATAAACTACTACAAGTCGCACTGTTTCAGCTGGAAGTGAGATTCCCCATTCTAGTGAATGCAGCAGCCTAGAGGGCGGAGACAAAAGTACACCGTCTGTATGTCACTGATCACATGACCTCAACAATCAATTCTCCAGTTCTAGGCAACATAGAAGGGTGGGACCTTTTTCTTACTTCCACACAACAGCTCTAAGGTGTATTAAAAAGACACAGTTCAATGTTGAAAATGTGTGGTATTTCCCTTTAAGTGGTTAATTGATTTGTTGATATTAAAAACATGTCATGGAATTATATTTGTTTTAGATACATTTTTTGGCTCGTATGCCTTTTATTGATAGGATAGTAGTCTGACAGGAAATGGGGAGAGCGATGGGGAGTGACATGCAGCAAAGGGCGTCGGGATCAGGACTCGAACCCGTGACACGCTATCACTCTATCTATCTACTTTGGAGCCTAGGTGCCTGGACCGCTACGCCAGCGGTCCAGGCCGTAATGGAAACTTAAGTAGGCTGTTGAAAGCATTTTTTTCCTATGTCACACTTTGTCATAGGAGTTCAGCATTTGTCCGCTTTCAACATTAGCAGCCCTTCTGTTGTCATTACCAACAGGGTTGGATTCACTGGATGTTTCTGCTTTTGATATACCCTTTTGTCATTCATTTTGTATTTTCCCGGTGGGGATATGTTTTATCCCTGCTTCTGGTCAGACTGAATTAAATGCATTTCCTTTTGTAAAATGTAGTCTGATATGATTGATATTTATGTTTGCTAATATCTCAATTTAACAATTTAATTAAATTGGATGGTTTTGTGGTCCACCCCTATTGTGGGAACATTTTAAAGATTTGTCAGACATTTTCAATAAAGTACAACATTATGTAGCAAAAATAGCAGATATATAAGCTTACAACACGTCACATCGTGAAATGTTGCGAGCTTGTAGATCAGCTATTTTCGCTATTTGTTGTACGAAGAAGTATATTATAGGGCATAAGTGGTCAAGAAAATGCCACATCCCTGTTTTATGCTGGGTAATATAGGTCTGCATGGTCATGTTTGCCTGTGTCAGAATCAGCTTTATTGTCACATCACAGGTTTACAGAAGTAAAACAGTGGGTGAAATTAGTTTTTGTGCATAGTTCTATCGTATTGTTTTCCATAGAAAAAAAGAAAGGGAAGAAGAAGGGGGAGGGGGGGCAAAGGGGAAAAGAGATCAATCAAAGAAAGACAAACAAATTATCTACATATTTACACATTGTACCTGAGATAAGATATAAAGGTGCGTGAGCATAGCAGCAGATGTATACTGTGCATGATATACTATGGACGTTAGTTAAGGTGCTAGAAAACACCACATTGGTATAATCCGCAAGCAGGTCCATGAGGAAGAGCAAGAAAAAGTCCAAGTCACTTGTCCCTGGTATAATCCACAGGTAGGTCCAAGGAAGAGCAAAGGTCTGAGACCAGCCTGACGACACCGACTGTCATCAGGCTGCTGAGCAAGGCTCATGCCTTGTTCAGCAGTCTGACGGCAGCCGGGTGGAAGCTGTTCAGGAACCTGGTGGTGCTGCTCTTGATACTGTTGGTAGGTAGGCCCCCTTGCCCGGCCGTGGGAGGAGCTTGAACTCGTTGACCCTTTCCACTGCAGTGCCATCGATGAGGATGGGCGCATGATCTCCTGAAGTCCACGATCTTGGTCTTGTCGACATTAAGGGCGCACTAAAGTGCCAGTGAGTTGATCTCATCTTTATAGTCAGTTGTTGTTGACAATTCGACCTATCGCTGTCGTGTCGTGTGTGAGATATGTTTGGAGTTTTAATTAGGTTTTCATCATGAAAGTGAATTTTTGTGGCTCCAGGTTTTCAGATAGGCCATTAGTGACCTCCTGTAGAGAAGGGGTGGACAACCTTTTCGGTGGGCAGTCTGGGCACATGATCACTGTTTTCCATGGCTGGCGTGAACTCCCAGTGCCACTGCCAATTGGCTTGTAATCAGTATCATATAAATATAAAATTCCATAATTTAATAATGATACCTAACAAAGTAGTCAACAACTTAATATGAATATATAGGTATGATAATTCCAATGAAAACAATACTATGAAACCTCTCTGTCCAGTTTGCAAACATTTTTCTCCTCAGTGGGTTGACCAATCGATTTGCATACAGGCATTGAACATTGGCATAGAGGGTGAAGAAGCCCATTGTTCACTTTCCCCAAATGTAAGCTTTATTTGCATTTTTTGTGCCCACGGGCTATGGGCTCTGTTGTCATTGTTGCGGTCCCCACAGGCTATAGGATCTATAGGACACAGTCAGGAGGATCAAATGAGTGGCACTCTTCTTCAAAAGTGTGTAACTACAAGTTGTAGTAGCAGTTGTGCTCCCAAAAAGTCTGCATATAGTTTGGGTGTGCACTTCCCTGGGTATGGCCTAGTGGTTAACACATCGACCGCCAGAGGTTAATCTCATAATGTACTCACCAGTGCCAAGGTGTTTTTGTTGTTTTTTTGTTTTTTTCATGTCGCCATAGATCTTGTTAAAATCCTTAAGATTGAGCTCTACACGGTCTGTTTACATCCGCGAGATCTCCCTGTATCTCCCAGTGAAGATCGCGTGTCAAACGGGGCATCCATGTTGTAGTTAGAGCGGATTACGTTAAACAGTGAAATGCGAGGAGAAAAAACTACAGGAAGAGAATTGAGTTTCAGTTTCGTCTGTAGAATGGGAGCGGGCGTGATCGTCAAAACCGGATCCCAAATAATTCTATTTCCGGTCATCAAACCGGAAACGGAAGTGGATCAAAAAAATTCCGAAAGTGAACCCGGAAGTGAATAGCGCGAAAAGACCGTGGACCGTAGGGCTACGGTCTCGGTGCTTAACAGTTGGATTTAACGGACCGTAGGACTACGTTCTTGGCGGTTAATGTGTTAATAATGGTTGAATTTGATCGGTTCAAATGATCACCTCAACCGCCGTGTGTTGTGAGCTTGTAGATTGGCTATTTTCAAATAGCTGATGTACTGTATATAGGGTCAAAGGGACCCCTGGGGTCCTGGACCCCACTTTGAGAGCCACTGCTCTAGAGGTATAATTTAGTCCAAAGTAACTTGCAGTACAAAGTAAAGTACAAGATTGGAATAAGCAGTATCAACCATACTGTAGGGTTAGTGTGGTCAAGTAAATATAGTGCTTACAAAATAAATGAGTGTGACAAAGTAACTAGGACAGCAGGTAGACATAAAGTAGGAGTCATAACATGCAGTACTTTGCATCTGTTCACAAGTAGACAGCATACAGTACATCTATCTAAATAACAGGCAAAAAGTTAACATACATACAATTTAAGGAAAAACCAACAGTATCCTAGGAAGGCGTCTCTGAAACTGTACTGGAGGGATGAAACACCATTCTAACGAAAGATATTCCCTCATTTGGTGTTTTGATGATGGTCATGGAGTGCTGTTTAACAAGTCCGTCCAAAATCTCCCTTAGGTTTGAGATCTGGTGACTGTGAAAGGTGTACAGTAGCATATGATTCACATCATATTCAAATTCAAACCATTCAGTGACCCCTTGAGCCCTGTCGATGGGGCATTGTCACCCTGGAAGAGACCACTCCCATTGGGATAGAAAAGGTGATCGCTCCGAATATCTGTGAATTGATTTGCAGTGACCCTTCCCTCTAAGGGGGGCAAGTGGATGCAAAAACCATGGCAGAAAAATGCCCCCACAGCATAACAGAGCCACTGGCCCCCCTCACATTCAGGCCTGTGCTGTTCTATAGGTGTACGCCACCCATGTACTTGTCCACTTGACTCATCTGGCAAGTGACAATATCACTTTTTCCACATCTCTGTAGACTCTGTAGCCTATGGTTTGTAATGAGGGGTTTATGCACCGCAACCCTACTATAACATCCCTCTCTATGTAGTGAGTCGACAGTCTGATCATGTCCTGTTTTGACATTCTCAGTCACCTGAGGAAGAGTTGCTCTTCTGTTTTTCCTTACAGATCATATTAATTCATGAGCATCACAGTTATCGAATGTGCGCTTTCAAACATCATTTCTGACCCTATTCAATGATGATTATAGGCTTCAAATGCCGATGTCACTTTAATCACTGTTAGTCACTGTTAGTCACCTATTGAAAGACTAGCCAGTTGAGCAGTCTTTGTAACTGAAGCTCATGCCATCCGTGCCCTTAAGAATGAACCCTCTTTCATAGCCACTTAGATCGTTTCCACTTGCCATCTTGATACCCAGGTCAACTGGGCCTGCTCAGCATTTTTATATATGCCGTTAAGCATGATGCATTGCAGATGCATTCATTATGTTTCTCCACTCAGTTACTCAGGTTTATCCTTTAATTGGTCACCCATCTGCACATCTGAATAACATAACTAGCATCTGTTGAAGCAGGCAACAAGTAGGCCTACAGATGCAAAGAAATTGGATGAGAGGATTGTGTCTGAAGAGGTTTGATGATTGATATCTGTATTGATCATGAAACAAACATATGTCACAATAACATACGATCGATCTGACCATAATCAAAAGGATGACGCCAAAAAGCTTACAGCTCGTTTCCGCTGCGGTCCTTAGTATGAGGTGTGTATGAAGTCATGTTGTGTGGTGAATGTGTGAATATATAAAGTGTATAATTTGCTAATGTCTCCATAGGCACATATGAAGTAGTCTCTGAGTAGATGCGTGGGTGAGCCTGCCACTCAAAGGGGTGAGGGGGCGTAAATTAGGTATGCGTGCTAAAGGAGGTACTAGGTACAGCAGTGTTGATTTTGACAGCACACTTTGATTTAGTTTTAGTCATCGTCTTTTGAATACAATTCTGTTTAGTTTTAGTCATATTTTAGTCATCTGAAATGTTTTAGTTTTAGTCTAGTTTTAGTCCACTAAATATAATAAGATTTTCGTCAACTAGATCTACAGTCGATTTAGTCGATTAAAATTGTATTTTGGCGTCGTAATGCCTTTTGATTTTACACTTGGTTGCATGCTGAAAATAGCCGATCTACAAGCCCACAATGGTGTGAGCTTGTAGATCTGCTATTTTCAGTGCGCCCACACCCGAGCGCAAACAAGCATAAAATGACTTGTCTGTTAGTTCTACTGGATCTCTTCTCCACTAGTCCCTCCCTAACATTTTAGTCTAGTTTTTACTTGTTGACGAAATTGCCAATATATTTAGTCTTAGTTTTAGTCATCATAGCTTCGTTTTTATTTCGTTTTTATTTAGTCAGTGAACAAAAGGTAGTCGACGAACATTTTTCGTCATAGTTTTAGTCGACAAATTCCACACTGAGGTACAGTACTAGGTATGTGAGCTAGAGGTATGTTGAAAGAATGTTGTGTGAAAATGAAATATTGATACTATGTGCCATGTTAAAGTCTCTTGGTCTATCTTTCACCTCTCTTTGTTAATCATTGCCCTGCCTGTCTCTGTGTGCACTGGTTTATTTAATAGCAGGATAACTTGAGAACCATTGATTTTCATGGAACTTGGAGGGAATGATCAGTAGGTTTCCTCCAATGGAGAATGTATTTTTGGATAGAAAAGGTATATGGAAAAAGGTCATAACCAAGCTCTAAGGTTAAACAAAGATCAAAGTTAAAGGGCATAATCAAGGTCAGTTCCTAAATCATACTGATACTTTGCTGTCTTCAAGAGCAGACAACGTTTTGGTTTGAAAAGGTCACAATTTAGAGATGCTGGAGATGTGTGTGTGTGTGTGTGTGTGTGTGTGTGTGTGTGTGTGTGTGTGTGTGTGTGTGTGTGTGTGTGTGTGTGTGTGTGTGTGTGTGTGTGTGTGTGTGTGTGTGTGTGTGTGTGTGTGTGTGTGTGTGTAATGTAACAACACAATGTTAAGTTGGAGTTCATTGATACATTGATAATTGTTAAGTTATAAAGCAGAATTAGAATTGTTTTTCATGGATTTACAGACTGATTTTACGTTCACACTAGCAAAGAGAAATGTACAAAAATAACGCTGCCGAGTCGCTGCCGAGTCGCCATTGAAGTGCTGCTCAAACCACTCTGTGTAAATGAAAAGAGTAGGATTAAATAGCACAGGCAACTGGTTAACGAATAAGAAAAGTGTTGGGTACTGTAGCTTCACGTCGCTGGTTTCCATTGAAATGGACTCCAAACACTGTTTAAGATTAAATCAGTTTTATTATGTGATTCAGATTTAAAGTATTCAATTATTAATAAAACCCGAGATGAAAAACAAAAACACTACAACATAACAGAGGAACCCTGAGGGTATTTTCCACTACAGAGGCGGCCCATGATATGGGACAAAGCATCCCAACTAATTTTCGAAGATGTAGGGCATCCATTTTTCTCCACTGGAAGGGCATCCTGGAGCAGGGGCGGATTAACGGATTAACCCTTGGTGGTGCCCGGTGCTACGACCCGTTTCGTTACCCCCCCCCCCCCCCCCCCCGAGCGACAACTGACACGTTTCACTGCTCTTTCGCGATAGTTGAGTCTTCTTTCACTTTTGCCCTGTCGTTTGGTGCCCCCCATGGTTGGTGCCCTGTGCTGCAGCACCTAAAGCCCTTGCATTAAGCCGGCCCTGGAGTACTTCATCATGTTTTCTCCACTGGATTACTGACACCCTAGAGCAGTGGTTAAGTGGGGGCTGTGGCCCGCAGCGGGGCTGCCAGGGGGCGCCAAGGGGCTCAGTTGGAAGGGAGAAAAAATTATTAATAAAGAATAAATAAATAACCATATCATTATTGTCAAAAATAGGAGATCTACTAGCTCACAATGCATCACAATGCAACACATTGTGAGATTGTAGATCTCGATAAAATACATCTATGAAATGGTCCTTGCCATGGAAATGTTTGGGAAGCCCTGCCCTAGAGAGCATCATGTTTTATCCACTGGACGGGCACCTTATCACGTTTTCTTGCACATTATCATGTTTCCTTGTACATTGGACCCCCACAGAGGGAACTTATACTAATGTATAAAACATTATGATACCAGAGCAGAGTGCACCAGTGCGTTCATTCACACTTTATGCATTAGACTCATACCTTTCTAGAATAAGGATGAATTATTATTGGATATTTTCTACTTCTAAGGTTCTTAACTGCTGTGTGGAGTCAGAAACCTCATTCTATTCTCATTTAGCCTCTCCTTCATCTCCCCTCTCTATCTGCTCTCCCTGCTGCTGATTTCACATCTTCTCCATCTAGAGGAGCTGTCACTTTTCTCCTAAGTGGCACCTTGCCGCCCGAATACCAACCAGTCGTACGTTAGACCCAAATCAGCAGGGTCCTCACCAAAATCTGTATTTATTCCTCCACAAGATTGTCTCTTTAAAAGGTCCTCTCCACTGGAGGAGAGAGAGAACAGACTGGAGCAGGGTGGACGTGAGGTGAATGTGAGGGTGGGCTGACTCACAGAGCGAGGGCACTGCTTTGTGGACTTTGCATTTCATGTTGGGAGAAGGAGATGCATAGAGATGCTGACCTCCACGGCGGTTTGCTTCAGGGATGAAGCACGGGCAGTAAATTAGTCTTCATAATGCACAGAATACATAGGATTTTCACACAAGAAGGCTTGTGTGAAAATGTCTAATGATAGTATTTTACTTTGAGTTACTGAGCCACGAATGTGAAAGTCCTCACCTCAGGCATGGGTCATCGGGTTCTTGATGTGTTTGCCTGTCTGGAATTATAATCCATGCCAGCATAGTCAAAGGGGGAAAATGAGTCATCTATGGTCCCTAGGGGGAAAATTGCTTTTACGGCTTCACCCAGCAACTGAGTGCTCAGATGGCTCTGGTGAGCACACAGAGGGGTAGCTGTTAGGGGTTAAGTGTCTTGCTCAGGGACACTTTGACATGTTGACTGGGCGTGTGGATGGTGGAGCCGGAGACCTTCGAAGTCTCAGGCGGCCTAACCCTACCCAATCAGCCACGGCCACCCTCAAGCCTTGTTCTTGCACTTTCTCTGCACATGACCTATCATTTGAACACCTCTATGTATGTCCTGAGGCACATGTCTGGTGTCAGCAGTGTTAGCAGGGTCCTGATGAGAGAAGAGGGAAACTAGTAGCCCTCAACCAGGAGTGGTGGCTCTGGAGGAGTGATGTCATCGAGGAGAGAGAGAGAGAGAGAGAGAGAGAGAGCGAGAGAAAGCAGGAGGTTGGCCGAGGTGTTATTGAGCTTGACGTTTTATTACAAAGAGGCCCAGACATGTGACCACACTGCTCGCTGCGAGGTCACAGACCAATACAGTGCAAGACAGCTGAGATCCAGATACAAAAATGGAAAAATATTTATGACTTGTCATAAGCTGAGGGTGAGAGAGAGAGAGAGAGAGGAGAGACAGAGACAGAGACAGAGACAGACAGACCATCAGACAGATGTGCAGATAGAAACACAGAGGGGGGGTACAGTATGAGTGATTGTGCTGGCGGGGACGCGAACGCGCGAAGAAGACACAGAGCTGCAGAATCCTGAATCCACCGGATGGAGACTCCGTGTCCTTGTTTTGCGGTGATCTGTGGGAGCCCGTGGAACATGCAGCTCGCGCTGCTGCTGCCTCACACTGCTGCAGTGGAGGAGTAAATGCGGAGACGGAGCCTCTGCTCCAGGTGATCCACACAGCCCAGCCCGACAGACCCCGCTCTTCCCTCCGCCTCCTCCTCCTTCTCTCCTCCTCGCATCACCGCTCCGTTCATCAAAGAGGGGCTTGGGGAAGAAAAAAAAAAAGCAACGAGAAAGGAAGGGAGAAAAAAAAATCCTCCCAGAGGAGTGGTTCTGTTTCTCTGCCCCTCCAACACCCCCGCCACCCTCCCGTCTCTCTCTCTCTCCGTCGCTCGCTCAGATGTGAAACACCTCTGTCTTGCATGACTGCTGTCCACTGGCTTCCTGTCACTGTGTGAAGACGCTCTGCATACGTGCTCCAATGTCTCCGCAACGTAGACGCGCCACAAGGTAAGAAGATGGGGGGTAATTGTTGCGTTGTGTTAGAACATAGCTATTCTGTTTTTTTCTTTTTCTTTACATTTTTTGCAAGGAAGAGACATGGCAAAGGTCTCTGTTTGCGAGTGACATCTGTTGTAATGTCGTGTGTGTGTGTGTGTGTGTGTGTGTGTGTGTGTGTGTGTGTGTGTGTGTGTGTGTGTGTGTGTGTGTGTGTGTGTGTGTGTGTGTGTGTGTGTGTGTGTGTGTGTGTGTGTGTGTGTGTGTGTGTGTGTGTGTGTGTGTGTGTGTGTGTGTGTGTGTGAGAAACAGGTAGCTGGGGAAGTTACCACAGCAGATTAGGTAATTGGTATTCCTGGCAGTGGGTGGACATCACAGTGAAGCTCTCAGGGAGCGCTATGGAGAATAGATGACACCTCTGTCGTATGAAGACACGCAACATCTGTCTGTGAGTTTTTCGGACGAAAGGAGGCACCGCTTCTCATCATAGTGAACGGTGCAGTTGTGTGTGTGTTAAGTGTGTGCATGAGCGTTCGAATCCGACCGGATTGGGGGGATGATGTAGTCTCCTCCCTGGGCAACAGGGGATTTTCATCTTGACGATGTGATCATCATCTTCACACTGAGATTTCCCTCCTGAGCCCTTGCAGAATATCGGGATTTAAAGGACAAAATACAAAAAAGACGAAAACATTTTCCGTCCCTTGACCATCAGTGGGGCGTCTGTTTTGCAGTAAATAAGGATTTTACATTAACACATGATTACATTACATTAACCATTTAAACCCTATATACTTCGTTGACTGGGGTCCCCCAAGGCCTCCCTCCTTTTTCCCTCTTCTACGAAAATAGCCCGATTCACAAGCTCACATGAGCTTGTAGCTCATCTGTTTTCACAGAATGTTCGTGCCCAGATTTGGGACACTAGGGTTCCTATGGTTAATAAGGATGTTACGTTAAAACAGGAATACATTACATTAATAAGGATGTCACATGTTACTATGCATGTCGTGGGTTTATCCACACATTACACTTCGCCCATGAGGGCTGCTCATTTGTAGAATGAACGGTCCCTGGTGGAAAACGAGAAGGGTTAGAACTGGAAGGGGCAGGGGAGGAAGAGAGAGAGAGAGAGAGAGAGAGGGAGGGAGGGAGGGAGGGAGGGGTGGGGGTTGCCTGATCTCTGAATCTCTGAACTCACCTGCCATCTCTCTGTGCCTTGTGAGAAGTGGACAGTCGTCCCTCTCAAATGCCCCCGACTTCTGGACCACATGTTGGATTCTGTGGCTCAAGTGGTGGTTCCCAGGTGACCTAATGGAGCTCCCCCCCCCCCCCCCCATCACAAATACATGCATGCACGCTCACACATACAGTATGCACGCCCCCTCCTCTTTTCCATAAATAAAGGCCGACAGGCTGCTATACTGCAGCTCCATCCAAATCCAGCATTCTGCTGGTTGACAGGGCATATTTAGTCAGGACCGCTGTGTACGTGTATCTTGTGACTATTGGCTTCTGAGAGCGTTTTGGATGCATAGCACACGAGTGTTTGTGTGCCAGAAAAACCCAAACATGCTTATGTGACAGGCAGGTCATTTAAACCATTTACAGTACATCGCAATAGTTTAAAAAAGACCCCCAAAAAAGTCCCTATTTTGGGCATGTCATTCTAGGTGAAAATGTCAAACCCAAATTCTTAACATTATTTTTCAAAAATCACAGATCTAATACTGACCTCATGACACCGTCATTATGTCAAAGTATGAAATGGAGCTTACAGTAAGTGTAAAAGTGTCCCGGCTGTGTGTATGTACACTGTACATTCAGGTTGGGTGATGTTTGCATAGAGATAGGGTACCATGTAAGGATTTAATGGCTCATGTACTATAATGTGATAGGCGGCTGGTGGGAATTTTGGGTGGGAGGGCTAAGCATATAATTAATAATCTGTATAATCTGTATAGTTTACATATCCAGATTTAGGAAAATATACTTTTATTTGACAAAAGTATACAAATCAGTCAGTCACACATCAACATCTAGTGATGGCACATATGGCATCCTGCCTGAGAGCATTTGAGCATCATCAATGCACTTGCATTGATATCAATGATATCAAAAAAATAAAATCATACTGTGGCAGTCAGTCAGACAGACAGACACACAGACACACAGACAGACAGACACACAGTCTGTTAATGTCTCTGGTACACGTCACAGGCAAAAGACTGACAAAAGACACTGATTAAGTAGAATAAGCCATTCCATCCAATAATGGATAATAATAATGACACATATAATGGGCAGGAAATCATAAGGTCTTGACGAAAAACACAATAATTATGATTCAGGAAAGTTATAAACTTGCTGAAGTTAGTCAGTCTCTCTCTCTCTCTCTCATGTCAGCTGTCAATCACTCAACTCAATGAAAGCCAATGGAAGCTGATTTGGGCTAAAATAAATCAGCCCGTTATGACATATTTTGTGTTTTTCTTGTAACTATTTGATGCTGTTGCTGCTCTAGGTTCAACCAGCTTGTACAATAATCTATTCGAAAACATTTTAATAACATTTAATAACATTTTAATAATTAAAAAATATATAAAAATATATATTTAAAAAATATATATAAATATATATATATATATATAATAATAATTTCTCATTTTTATTCAATAACATAGGGGGGGCTTAGCCCCACTAGCCCATTGATACCAGCCGCCCCTGGTGATATTGGCAGCAGGAAGTCTCCATTTCTCTTTTGTCAATAGCGCCATTAATCCTCCATTGTTAACGCACATGCACATTGATATGCAGCTTAGGAGCTTTGCTCATGTGTCAAACATATCTCCACATGCATAGTGAGTTTCTGTTGCACGCACGTACACACAGCTGTATGGACCTACACACCTCCCTATGTTTGTAGTCAGTGGTGGAAGCAGCACTCAGATTTTGTTTTTCACTTAAGTAAAAGCAGCAATACCACAATGTAGAAACACTCTGTTACAAGTCAACATCCTGCATTCAAAATTGTACCTGAGTACAAAAGTATTGGAATCAAAATATACTTTAAGTACCAAATTGAAATGACTCATTATGCTGATAATTATATCATATTATTGGACTGTAATTAGTAATGCATAATGTGTTCATCACTTTAATGCTGCAGCTGGTAAAGGTGGGGCTGATTTTAATTACTTTGTGCTGATGGGTAGCCTAATAACACATCACCATTCTTCAGTTAATGTATGTATGTTTTGCATTAATGATCTAAAATTGCAAAGTAACTAGTAGCTAAAGCTGTCAAATCATTGTAGTGGAGTAAAAGGTACAACATTTGTATATACAGTAGGAAAAAAAAGGAATACTCAAGTAAAGTACCTCCGAATTGTTACCTAGAGTTAAGTACAGTACTTACAGAGCACAGAGTAAATGTACTTAGTTACTTTCCATCACTGGTCTGGGCTGAGGTAGCCATTTGTCATCCATGGCATGGGGAGTGGAGGATCTCTGAGGAGCATCTTCATAGCTCCCTAGGCGCTCGCATGCAGGCGCTTTCTCCCTGCTCTGATTCCCCTGCAGCAAGCATCCTCAAACAGCTCATTTAGTCAAATGTCCCACAAATAACCTCACCTCACATCTCACAAGGGGGACTGTGTATGATGTTCCCATTGATGCTCATGCTATGCTGACACAGGAGGACAGAACACAATCATTTTCTAAATCAGACATTTTCATGTCAAGGACCTGCAAATGTATAAACTAGAGGTTCGGCTGCCACGCGGCCTTCACACCTACATCGCACCGCCGATCCGACTGATAAGCCCATATATCTGTCAGTCCTTATACCTTTTATGCCCAGATATGGAGATCTCATATATGGAGATCTCTGCGTCTGTCCTTGTCACTTTCAATATATGGAGATTCCTGATGTCATCAACATATGCCCACACATTTAGACAACACACTCCATATTTGGGCGTATATGGAGTGGGAACTCCAGTCCTTATATGGTTATGGCTGAGTCATGGTGACATGAGCGTGACAACGTGGTCCTTCTGCCCGCCGGCCGGACAGCCTCCCTTAAGGCTATTTTAATGGGATTAGGCCACAGACCGCTATTTGAAAATATTTTTGCCCAGGGACCCCCATAGAATTTGTGTTGTTAAAAAAAAAATCGAGATTATTCCAAATCGTTCAAGATTGTGCAAACGTTTTCCAAAATAGCCGATCTACAAGCTCACAACACATCGCAACTAAAGCTTGTAGATCGGCTATTCTTTAATAGGTGATGTATAAATAGGATCCCCGGGGGTCCCCCGGACCCCACTTTGAGAACCACTGTTCTAAATATAGCAAGGAAACTTTCAGCATACCAAACATTCACCAGATGAAAGATAAAGGTTTATCTTTATCTTATCTTATGAGGCAATAATGCAGATAAATAACAGATGACCACAGTAGCAGTTAGCATAAATGCACGCAAGCAGATACAAGTTGGGGTGCAGCAGTTAATCAAAGTAATTGATTTAATTGATTATAAAAAATAAATCAATTTTAATAAAATAATCAATTAAAAAAAATACTGAAAATAGCAGATCAAGCTTGTAGACCAGTTATTTTTGCTATACTTCGCAACACCATCGTACGGCAAAGTATAAAAGTATATAACTTTTATACAGTAGTATAAAATCTTTATTTTTATTTTGCGTCACTCATATTTGAAGGAGGTTCTTCCTTGGCCTACTGGGAGTGTGCGTGCAAAGTTTCACGCCGATCGGTCCAGTGGTGCCTGAGATTTCCCCCAGCATTGACATGTCATATATATACTGTAACCACATTTCTAAGATTGACATGATCTTCCAAGTAATCCCTGGATTCCTCATTGCATCATTGAGTTGATGTTGTAATGATTTAGGACTGGCTCAACATCAGCAGGCAACGTAATGGAGCCCTTCTTCACACATGAATAATAAGGAGTTGCCTAGTGACTGACTGAGTGTGACTACGCTTAGCTTGTCTGCAACACTCTCATATCTTTTCTCCATTTGACCACATTCTTTTGCATGATTTTGCAGGGGGTGTGCAGTACAGTCCCATACCTATAGCAGAGTTCGATTTGGTGGGAGTGGGTGGGAACTGAATTGAATAAACGCGTTTCCTTTTGGGAAATATAGGCTGTCTGATACGTTTGAAAATATCAACATTTAATTAAAAATGTATGTTAAACACAATAACCCTGGCATCCCCATTTTGGGCAAATTCGTCAGGTGTTTTCTTTTTTACAAATTAGCAAAAACAGCGTTTGTGTTCTTTGCTATTTGTCGTATGAAGATGTCCATAGGGCTTAAGTTAAGGAAATGGAATCCTGATCTGTCCTATAGTGGAGCTTGTTAGTACAATACCATGTGATAGAGTGAGCAGAGGTGTGTGGGTGGGTGTATGAGTGAGTGAGTGAGTGAGTGGAGGAGTGAGTACGAGTTTGACTACAGAGAGCATTCAGAGGCAGCCTTTCACAACGATCTACTGTATTGTGACAAAGCCAAGCCCTGTTGAAGAAATCCTGTAGAGCTACAACTATTGATTATCTTCTTAGTGATTATTCTGTCGATTACTTTTTGGAATAATCAAAATAATCAGGAATCACGTTATTTAATTTTTTTTATCAACGAATCAATGCAAATCTCAAGATTTAAATCAAATAATCTGATTAACCACTAACCCTATAGACACACACGACCGGAAACGGAAGGCCTACAAATCCACGACCACTTTTGACACAGTGCCGCTACTCGAGGTCCGTTAGAACGATGAACTGCAGCTCTCAATGCAATCTCTATGAGAGGCATTGTAAATACCACTGGTTAACTACTGAGGCTACTACTTTTTTGTGTTCTAATAATCTGTCTCATTTGTTTAATTTATCCTTTTTAATGTCCCATATCTTTCATCTCGATATACTACCCACAATATACTATAATTTACTCCATCAGTATGTCAAAACCGCTAGCATCGGAGATCCAGAGATTAAGTGGTCGCATGGTATATACGTCACGGACGCATCCCTTGAGGTTTTCAATACCCAGACAACTGGCGAAAGAGGCCGTTTTCAATATGTTTTGGTCATTATCTCTGGAACAGAAGGTCCAATCTGCTCAGTTCAAAGCTTGTTGGATGCGTGACTTTGAGGACATTAAGCACGCAATGACACATTTTCGTCTTTTTTTTTTGGGGAGGCGAGATCTTAGTTGGGCAGGCGACCGCCTGTCCTGCCTCTATAGTGGGTACGCCACTGGTCGGCGCTCGGCGCTCGTAAAGACAGTGATGTCACTGAAATGCGACAACTTCTCTGTCTGCTGTCTACCCTCTGCTGTGTTAACATTATGGGTAACTCGTTAAAGTGGCAAATTAAATGTGAAACACATCAACTATTAAGAAAACAAGAAGATATGTTGACAAAGACACATACATTTGGAAACATATTTTTATTTAAATCAATATCGTCTTCAGTTAATGCAGGATAATTTTAAAAGTAGGCTAACTCTCATATCCTCTCATAGGGAATGCATTGGCAGCTGCAGTTCATCGTTCTAACGGACCTCGAGTAGCGGCGCTGTCTCAAAAGTGGGCGTAGATTTGTAGGCCTTCCGTTTCCGGTCGTGTGTGTCTATAACCCTATTTTATACTTACACCATTTTTTAAAGTAGCACATCTACAAGCTCACAAACTGTAGATTAGCCATAAGAAAATTTTAAGAAAAAGCAAATAATTTTTTCCCTCCAAAATGTATTTAAAAAAAAGTTTTATTAAGTTTATTATCAATTCAATTATATTTAAATATAATTAATTAGTTCAATGAACTGTTGCACGCCTAGAATCCAGCTGAATTCAATGTTAGCCTGTGATACCTTTTTTTTTTTTTACATTAACCACTTGAACCCTAGCATCCCTTTTCTGAGGACAACTTTAGCCAAAAATATCTGATCTACGCTTGTAGATCGGCTATTTTTGGCAAAGAGGTATAGGTGTAGAGGGGGAAAAAAGAGCAGACCAAGTAAAAAAATTCAAGTTTAATCTGAAACACAATTTTATACAATATAGAGGGGGTCCCTGCTTCATCTCTCTCTCAGCTAGGGGGTCCTTGGCCTGAAAAACATTGAAGACCCCTGTTGTAGAGCATGATCCATACTGAGAGTTTGACCACTATAAGTGCAATATTTTAGGGGTCAGCATCCCATAGCTGGGAAACTCGCATTCAAAGAGACATTTCTGGGAAATTGACGAAAACTATTGAGTTTGACACGGAAATTGTGGCAGCAGAACACTTTCTAGACATGGACACACAGGAAACACCAGCTGTCAGTTGCAGTGAAATGAATGAATAAATAAATGGAGAAGGCAAAGCTGGATAGGAGGGGAAGTGTGACAGTTGTATGAAGCAGTGGTGTAATGGTGATTTATTTTTCCCGGCGGTACGGTACGGCGGTGGCGTGCACCGTACCGTGCCGTACATGCGTGTGAAAAATACTGTTCACACGCCGCGTTGTCCCGTCCAACGACCAAAACCGCAGGACCAGCGGACCAACGGTTCTTGTATCTTGTATCCTATTTGTTTTACAGAGGATAAGGTAGATTATTTTTTTGTTTTGGCACCGTTTTACTGAGGTTAAGTTTAGGAATAAGGTTAGGTTTAGGCATAGTTTTACTGCGATTACGTTTAGGAATAAGGTTAGGTTTAGGCATAGTTTTACTGAGGTTACGTTTAGGAATATACCGGGTGAATATCGCCGGATTTGCCCCGGGGCGACTGTGTTTTGGGGCGAGCGTTTTGGTATTCACTCTGCATGCTCCCAACAGGCCATTCAGTCAGGTGTGGAGGTAGAGCAGTGCTCCTCAAGCACTTCCATCATGTCAAGGACCCCCCCCCAAATTGGCCACTGACACCCATTTAAAAAGATATTGTTTAAGGGACCCCCATAAGAGAAGATTTGCCAGCATAAAGTGTTAAGCTGTTGCTCATTTTGCTGGGGATCCCCCTGAAACCCCCTCAAGGACTCCTGGGGGTCCCCAGACCCCTCTTTGAAGAACCAGTGAAGTAGAGAATTGAGTTCAATGTTGTTTGAATGATTTATGACGTGTGTGTGCGTGTGTGTGCACTTGTATTACCGTACTTGTGAGGGCCAAATGTCCCCTCAAGTATGGTAGAATTTGAGAAAAAGACATTGTGCAGACCATATTCCTTGTTGTTTTATGATTAGACTTACTTAGGAAAAGATTCAGGTTGAATTTAGGGCTAGGATTAGGCATTTAGAGGTTAAGTTTACGGTTTGGGGGTTAGTTATCTATATTCTATACTTGTGATGATTAATGTCACGCACCGAAAAATAGCATATAGGGTTAGCTTTTATATCAGCTTTGTTTTTGGTGCTATTTTTCAGCTATTTTCAATGCAGTCCTAAAATGTTAAGGTCCTCACAAGTATAGTTAAATACAAACGTTTGTGTGTGTTTTCTTTGCCTTGCGACAAAACTGTTGCTGTTTAGTACTGGAATCGTGTGTGTGTGTGTGTGTGTGTGTGTGTGTGTGTGTGTGTGTGTGTGTGTGTGTGTGTGTGTGTGTGTGTGTGTGTGTGTGTGTGTGTGTGTGTGTGTGTGTGTGTGTGTGTGTGTGTGTGTGTGTGTGTGTGTGTGTGTGTGTGTGTGTGTGTGGTGGCGTGGTTCTGCTTCCCTAATGAGGACTGGATTCATCCTCACTCTGTGACAGCAGAACGTGGAGTGGGATATGCTGCTCTCCAGCCTGTTGCCATGGAGATACTCAGGAACTGTAGCGTATATTTTCTTCTCTCCCCCTCGTCGTCGTTGTGCTGTACGTTGTTGTACATTCCAGCAAACCTCCAGTGCTTCATAGCATGGATCTGGGCCAGGGCTATGCATGTTGTGTGTGTGTGTGTGTGTACATGCGTTACTATACTTGTGAGGGACAAAATGTCCTCGCAAGTACAGAATTTTAGAAACGTTGACATTGTGCGTAGGCCTATACCATTTTCCTGGTTGACAAAAAACAAATGAAGATTCAGTTTGGGATTAGGATTAGGCATTTTTAGAGGTTAGGTTTAGGGTTAGAGTTTACCCTATTTTGTATTTAGTTGTACGCCAATGTCACGCACCGGAAAGAAGCCGATCTACATTCTACGAGCTTGTAGATACACGTTATTTCCGGCTATTTTCAATGGCAGCCAAAAATATTGGTGTGTGTGTGTGTGTGTGTGTGTGTGTGTGTGTGTGTGTGTGTGTGTGTGTGTGTGTGTGTGTGTGTGTGTGTGTGTGTGTGTGTGTGTGTGTGTGTGTGTGTGTGTGTGTGTGTGTGTGTGTGTGTGTGTGTGTGTGTGTGTGTGGTGGGGGGGTGTGTGTGGGGGTGTGTGTGTGCACGTGCATGCACGCACTCACATGTGTATATGTGTGCACTGTACTTCCCCAAGTGAGTAGGTTTAAGGTGTATCATGGTAGATGGTGGTGATTGTGTGTGCGTAATACAAATGTGTTAGTGTGTGTTTTATGTGCAGTGCACGCATTACATGAAACCTACAGTGTGGCGTTTAGCATTAATGTGTACAAGAGAGAGAAAGAGACCCACAGCAACACAGAGACAGAACTATAAAAGGGAGAGATGTATGTAACATTATGATGCATGCTGTGATCGGTACAGTAGTAAGCATAACCCTTGGATTATATAATCAGATTATAAGATACTGCCACAGAATTTTGCATTCCCAAGATGAATAAATCAAATGTGCACACACAAGGCAGGGAATGCAAAACGCCCACACGTTTGGCTGTATGAGATGTGCTCTGTATAGTTTTACCTATAGCTTACTGTGTGTGCAGCCCTGGAGCTATAGGGCCAGGGACACTTGTTAGAGCAGAGACATATTGTAGTGACAATGCTTGACAAGCGATTCCTGCGGGCTTGAAGTGGAAAATGAAAGGGCTGTGTGTGTGTGTGTGTGTGTGTGTGTGTGTGTGTGTGTGTGTGTGTGTGTGTGTGTGTGTGTGTGTGTGTGTGTGTGTGTGTGTGTGTGTGTGTGTGTGTGTGTGTGTGTGTGTGTGTGTGTGTGTGTGTGTGTGTGTGTGTGTGTGTGTGTGTGAAAAGGTCCTCTTTTCCTTGGCAGAGTGATGATGCTTAATTTATTCTCCGTCGTACAATGGTGTTGTGTGCCGAAAATAGCTGATGCAAAGGCACACAATGTGTCGCGAATGCGGCACGTTGTGATCTTGTAGATTGGCTATTTTCAGCATGCGGCACCATCGTGTGTCAAAGTATAAACAGAGCTTGATGCAGTGCAGACCTTTCCAGGGAGTCCCTGTAACATTAGTATGGAACCCTGCAGCAAAGGGCTTGAACAGTCCCTGTCTGATGTTAACATTCTGGCTACAGCCTGGCTTCTGCTGATTTAGAAAGATGGATCCTTTCTGTCTTGAGGACTTGGGTCGACTGAGTCAACCCTTGTTTTCTGATGACTATAGCGTGGCCGTGTCTTAAATTTCATGGGGTGCTTGCGCTCGCCTGTGATAATCATAAATGACACAGCGATCTGCACATTTTTTTAATGCGCCTGATTTAATCATCGATTTCACGTTTAAACATTTTAAACGTTTTTATTTTATTAAGATGGCTTCTAAGGGGATTAAAATCGACAGTATCGACCAATGTTGGTTTAATCGGTTTCCCATCAAGCATGAAATTGTGTGTGTGTGTGTGTGTGTGTGTGTGTGTGTGTGTGTGTGTGTGTGTGTGTGTGTGTGTGTGTGTGTGTGTGTGTGTGTGTGTGTGTGTGTGTGTGTGTGTGTGTGTGTGTGTGTGTGTGTGTGTGTGTGTGTGTGTGTGTGTGTGTGTGTGTGTGTGTGTGTGTGTGTGTCTCCCCCCTGGCAGCATGTATAGCGAACATCTACCTGGCAGATAATGGGATTGGCTGTGAACAGGACTAGCCTGTAGAGAAGCAATGTGGTGGTACAGTCGGCAGGCATCGCTCTGGGGAGTGCTTCTATGTGAAGGATCAAGGTATCCTTTATGTAGTGCTCAGGAGGGGATCTGAGTTTTAGCATCTCTGAACTTCCATCTAGATGTGTCAGGCCACAGTACTGTGTGTTTGTGCGTGCGCGCGTGTGCACGCTTTGGGTAACACTGTCACATGGCTTTGATCCTTTGGCAGTGCTGAGGGTACCTGCTGAGCATTAATGACCAAAGGGGCTCAGCCTCACGCAGACGGACCAGCAGTGCCCTGCCAGGCGGTAACATGTCCACACAGGGAATGGAGAGTGCTAATACTAATGTGCTAAGCTAGTGTCCAGACAGGAATAGGGGGCAGCTGTGACCAGCAGCGAGGCCAGGGGTAACATATGTGCAGTGCACGGCGGGGGGGGTGGGGGGATGCCATGGCCGCTTTACTCAGCTTGAGGCTTGCGTTCCCTCTACCTCTTTCATACTTTAAGTTGCTAACATTCACGGAAAAGCATTTGACAGCTGTTGTGTGTTCAGTCCTGTTCCTACTCTGAATGACCAAATGGCGGATTACACCAGGGTGTCAAGTCAAATTTATCTGTGCAACGCTTTTAACTAAACAAGTTTGTCTCAAAGTACTATCGGGGAGGGGTTTTTGGTTGGGATGCACACACTGCACAGTATTGAAATTGTGGCTGATATCCGATAACTGATAATTGCGTGGTCAAATCAATTGATACCAATACTGATACCGATATTGTGATCCAAGTTTACAGCAGGGTGCATTCTTATTACCTGATTTATTTGGCTTACTGATTCACCCATTACAGAAATAAAAACATTTTCTTCCCGAAAGCCGCTACTTTTCCTCTCCTGTGACTGACTATGGGAGTGTTCCAAATTAAACCGAAAATTTAATTAACAGTACACTTGGGTATTAATTGGCTCCATGTAGGACTACCATGCTGGCATTAATGTTAGCCATTTAAATCACTTTTCAATTGTAATGTGGTAATAATAATAGTAATTTATGTTGACTTATAACTTGAAATATATATATTTTTCCCAAATTTTTTTTTATTAACTTGCTCCTTTGTGTCCAGTACAGAAATGCTTAACACAGCCGCTAACTTGAATTATTGGCCTAGAAATGCTACAGAAGCATTAGAGCCATGTCTATGGTTTCAGGTAGCATAAAGAGTAATATAATTTAAAACAAAATAAATTAATACAAAAAACTTACTTTCAATTAATCTAACATGGTTAAAATGGAGTTTAAAGTTACAATGGGTTTGTATAGGAAGGGGGCGTGTCTGTATGAATATCAAATACCTAAATACCCAATCAAGCAACTTAAAAACTGTCTGGGGGTGCTCACAAAAGCCAGAGTAGACGTTAAAATGACCCCAAACACGTTTGAAAGTGAAATATCCCTTTAACAGATTTAAACGTCAATCACAAGGTTCTTTATGACACATTGCATATTGATTCCTTCTGGCACATATTTAACTAGCTGCTAAACATCAAGTGTCCACCCGGTCTATGTAAGCGATTTTTACTGCTCACTGGCAGACACTTGGCATACAGCATCCCCTCAGCCTGGCTGGCATGACTCGCAAGCCCTTCACTCACTAGCACAACCTGAGCCTCCGAGCGGAATGGTTTCTGTCTTATCTGACACGCTAGTTACACAGGGTCCATCCATCTTGTTTGAAGACTGTCTTGACTCGAGTGCTTTTCACTTTTCAGCAGCTTGCGTCATGTTTACATTGTGAACACCACTGTCCAAAGAGTGAAGTTTGATTCAAAATGACCATATGCCACTGCCGGGGCATATGGGAAAAACCTCGAATGTTCAGTCAAAACCATAAGTTTTCAGGAAACAGAAAAAAGAAGAACATATTGGTCCATTGTAGTTATTATTTAGTCTGAAACTCATGTTAATACTTTTCATTGCTTCAATACTTTTAAAACCCACAGACAGACTTAACCACTTTCAGCCTGTCATGATCCATATTTTGGGAAAGTCAATTAACACATATATATATATTTTGCTATTTTTGCTACTGTTGCATGACACTGTCATATGAAGATATAAAATAGGGCATTCAATTATGAAAAAAAAAACATAAAAAGATATAATATTGAGCTACAAGGTTTTGTTTAGTGTCCGACAGCGACAATATTATGTGAAAGCACTTTTTATATGGGAACTACTACACAATGTGAGGCCTCACATTCAGCACTTGGGTCCTGCTGTTCTTAATAGCAGTTTGGCTAGAGAGAGAGGGAGAGAGAGAGAGAGAGAGAGAGACATTTGGTCATTTTGTGATGGGATATGCTCAGGTTTTCAAGTGCCCCTTATAGAGCATCGCAGTTCCCGCCCACTTCCTGGTTTTTGGTTGGTGCCGGAAGGAACAACTCAATGCATTTTTCCCATTGACATTTCCAAAAATATTTATATCTATTAATTTAAGCATCGAATCAAGCCATCATGACATGACATGAATCATGACCATAAAACGTTTTTTTCTGTGATTTATTTTATTTTATATTTAATTATATGATATACTATATTTAATAAATACCCTTTGTTTTGCCGTTTTCAATAAAAAAAAAATCACAGAATCAAACGTTTTATGGTCATGATTCATGTCATGTCATGATGGCTTGATTCGAGGCTTAAATTAATAGATACAAATATTTTTGGAAATGTCAATGGGAAAAATGCATTGAGTTGTTCCTTCCGGCACCACGAAAAACCAGGAAGTGGGCGGGAACTGCGATGCTCTATTAAGAGGATTGTGTTTACGGCATGGCTCCTATGGGAGCAAATCTAAAATGACACAGATGCTTTCCCGGTTTTAATGGGTTAAGAAGAGCAGCTTCCAGCCAGCTTCCGATACATATCAAATCACTTGGACTATCACACTCAATTGAGTGAGGTTGCTATTTGTGCACGGGCCAGGGAAACTTGACACACAGTAAAATCCTCGGAGCTCATATAACTGACAGTGTACAAAATTCAAGATTTGTATTTGTATCTCATATTCGAGCACACAAGAGTACATTTCTTCGGTTTCGGTTCCTCAACATTGTCGCAGCAATAACGACTACAATAACAAAAGACAGAATTATGAATAGTGGTAAGGTAAGAAATAACTATGTCCATTAATCATAGCACACTTTGAGGTGCTTTGAAGGTGCTGTGTGCAGGGAACATCCTATTTTATATGCATGCATACAGTATGTAAGCAGTATATGTACGTATACGTTTACAGTATAAGCATATATTTACATACTGTATATAAGTATGTACATTTATGTGTGTAATCTTAGTCTGTAGTTTCAGGTGCCTGCGTGTGGCGTGTGTTTCAGTATTATAATAGGTGTGTAATTGTAGCTATGTGCAATTGTGTGTGCTTAGCTGTGTGTGTGTGTGTGTGTGTGTGTGTGTGTGTGTATATGTGAGAGTGTGTGAGTGTGTCTTTGTGTGTCTTTTAGTGTAGGCAGACAGGCAACAGGCCAACACTGTCAGTCGTTCATAAACTTTATTGTCTTAGGGAATTACAGTAGCTGTTTCAGCGGTCTCGTGGAAGCGGAACCACTAGCATCTAAGACAATCCATGGCTCGGTACAGCTGGGGTCTTTGATAATCCTACAGGCTTTACTGATGCAACGTCCATCGTATGAAGCTCACGTCCACTGATGCTCAGGGCTACAGATGTCCCTCTGCAGTGCTTTTCTGTTGAGGGCAGTACAGTTCCCACACCAGGCAGTGGTATAACTGGTCAGGATGCTCTCTGTGGTGCCTCTGTTGCAGTGTTGATTTTGACAGAAAAACTTGAAACTAGTTTTAGTCATCGGCTTTTGAATAAAATTCCATTTAGTTTTAGTCATATTTTAGTCATCTGAAATGTTTTACTGTTAGTCTAGTTTTAGTCGACTAAATCTACAGTTGATTTAGTCGACTAAAATGTATTCTGGCGGTGCCTTGATGGCGTCGTAATACCTGATTTTACACTTGGTTGCATGCTGAAAATAGCCGATCTACAAGCTCTATTTTCAGAGCACAACACCCGACACCAAACATAAAATGACTTGTCTTAGTTATACTGGATTTCATTTTAGTCTAGTTTTTATTTGTTGACGAAATTGTCAGTATATTTAGTGTTAGTTTTAGTTATCATAGCTCGGTTTTTATTTAGTTTTTAATCTAGTTTTCGTCAGTGAAAAAAGGTAGTCGACTAACATTTTTCGTCATAGTTTTAGTCGACAAAATCAACACTGCTCTGTTGTAGGCCTGTACCGTCACCTTGGGCATCATGCCAGGCTTCTTCAGTCGCCTGAGGAGAAAGAGGCGTTGCTGTGTCTTCTTCTCCACATGGCCAGTGTGCTCATCCCAGGAGAGGTCCTTGGAGATATGAACGCAGAGGAACTTGAAATCGCTTACCCTCTCCACCACCGCGATGCCATCGATGTAGATGGGCATGCTGTCTTTTTGGCCGAATGTAGCCCATGATCAGCTCCATGGTTTCCATGATCAACGTTGAGAGCCAGGTTGTTCTCCTGGCACCATTGTGTCAGGTTCTCCTGTACGCCCTCTCATTGTCATGATATGGTGTATGTGTGAGCTGCTTAAAACGTTAGAATACAAATTACATGAAATAATTTCCACCATAGTTGGTCTGTGAACAGTTGGTCTACAGTAGCATCATAATGCTGCATTAAGCTGCATCTGGGCCACAGTTTGTCTATTCATAAAAGAGAACAGAACGGGATAACGGATGACTGTAGCCGTCATGGTGTTGCGTGTTTGACTTTAACACAAGCCGCAGGTCGAGGTGAATGACCCACCAGTAGTAGCACGATGCCCTTTTTCTTGTCCTGTGCCCGCTCATGCCAGGCTCAGTCAGGATTGCTGTTTCCCTGCATGGGTGACACATAAAACGAGCCAGAGGGAGAGCCATCTGGGTGCACAGTGAAATCCTGACTGCTCATTTAACCAAGACAGTGTAAAAATGGGGGTCCATTGCGGGTTAATTTTCAGAGTGAAAATTAACACTCTTTTTCTGTTTGAGTACAACAGATGCATTATGCGTACACATGTCCACACACACATGCACACACGTAACGCACGTACGTACATGTCGTGCACCCGGCCTGAAACTTCCGCACTAATTGGCTATGTTGATAACTGCTTACATGAAGGGCTACTGAAGAACACAGCACGCGCGCACGCACACACATTTCTTTATACATCTGCATTATTCACAAACTTGTTTCAGGAAATTCATTAAGAAGTGAACAAACAGGGCTCATAACAGAATGTGTTATCAGGCTCTTCACATGCCTAATCTGGATTAATCATTCTGTACACTATGCAGTGATGTCAGTGCAAAGAGGATGGCATCCATTTTGTAAAAATGTCTTTAGTACCCTGTTTTTAGCTTCCGTTTGTTAAAGACACACAGTGTCACCCATGATGCTGAATGGCACACAGTAAAATGTATCCATTTGTAAGAGTGTACAAATGTACGGTAACTCCATTTGTTTACACAGTGTACAGTACCCTCTCAGAGTTAAAAAGAGGCTTTTACCTTAACCTTACACCCACTGTTGCCAACGTTGTGTGGCTTTGGTTGACATGGTCAACCTTTCCATACTTGTGATAATGTGTTTTGAGGCCTTAAAAGCCTTAAAAGCCGTGCTTGGTACCGGGTGAAAAAAGGGTTACAAAATTGTGGGATAAAAAAAAGCTAAAAAAAAGAAAAGCTGTGCTTTAAGGAACGTTCCATCAGATAACCTGACATTCAGATATAAATTCCAGTTAGTACAAAATTCCAGTTGCAGTACATGTTGTGTCAATATAGTGGTGTCATTAGTAGCATGACATTTTGTCAGTCTGACTGGTTTAAAAAGACAATTTAAAGTCCCACTGTGTAACATCCATTTTAGTAGTCTTTCTTGACTACCTCTGGTAGTTCCGTTGTCTGTGAACTGTGATTCCCTGATTTAAAAAAGCTCATGGAGTATCGCTCCAAAACTAATTCTGAAGGGTCCTAGCGCCAAGGTTACTTTGGAAAGCAACAACAACGTTGCCAGGAATGGTACGTAATAAGTTTAAAATACTTATACTTCCCGTACATTTCCGGTGCCTGCTTCATTTTGGCACGAGTGTCGGGGCAGACACTCTCGAGTCTCGATTAAATTAGTGTTTGAGAAGTTGTCAAAAACACATTCATGTGGAAAGGTTATTTTTAAAACTATACCAGTGAAAGAAAAAATAACTTTTAATTAAAAAAGTTACACAGTATGAGTTTAGACAAGGAAATTTGTCAAACACATTTCAATACACAGGCACAAAAAGGCATTCAAAGGCCTAAAAAGCATATGAAAATAAATATAGAATAAAAAGGATTGAAATAATAATTTAAAACCAGAAAGGGTGCTCAGTGAAGCGCGAATCTCCAAAAGGAGGAATGTCCCAATAAATAACATTTATACTCTTGAGTAACATCAAACTGCGTCTCTCTCTCCCTTTCCCTGTCCCTCTGTGTCTGGTGCGCATGCATGCATGTGCAATTGCGCATGCATCGTAGATGTGCAGGGTATGTTATTATCACGTTTAGTATGTTGGTGATAATCAGACATGGGCTTTAAAAGGACGGCGTCTATGCACTTCATAGGTGCGTGGTCGCTGTGTGTCTCTCCATCTACAGTATGTCTGTGTGCGGTGCATAGTTGCACACCCGTCATAGGTGTGCAGCTCTGTATGGAAGAGACAGACGTAGCAAGCTTTATAAATGTAAACAACAAGAGGTTCAGGCCGCTACGCGGCCCTCCCGTCAAGTAGCCTGGCCCGCACATCGGATACAGAGACAGTAGAGCATGTAGACGTTCATTGCAACAACGGTGCTTGTTTCTCGCACATGATTTGGCAACACGCAAACCGAAAGCGAAACCTAACTGCAACACGCAAACCGAAAGCGAAACATGCATATAAATATTAAATAGGATGCAGTAGTTTCATGGAGCAAATTGTGGTGTACTGTAGATCCAATGCACTGGACGGACAGCTTGCGCCCAATTGGTTGGTTCCACTAAACAGCCTGGCGAACACCTGGAGGGATGGTGGGTCTGAGATTTTGATTTCACAAAAATAAAATAGTTGTCGAGACCGATGTGAAAAATATTCAGGAATTGACCCTCTGACATCATGCACAAGAAATGCGACTCTTTTCGTTGAGTAGTTTGCAAGATTAGACGCAGACAACGGACACCCACCCACACCCACACAGACACACTCTCTCTCTCTTTCTCTCTCCTTCTCTTGCTTTTGTTTGCTATTTGATATGACTGCAACAAAGATATGTCAGTATACAGTAACAGTACACACACACGCGCACGCATGCACGCGCGCTGCCTTCTCCATTCCTTGAGCCGCCACCCATGGCCAGCTTACTACCCTTCCCTCTCTATTTGCGGAGCACCCTCTCCTCTCCCTCACTAAGCTCAGCTAAGTGATGCCTTAAGATTAATACATGGAAGCCTGCTCTGCCAGATGATATAATAAGCATGACGGCTTGCAGTTGCCTGGATACGAGGGGACAGTGGGCCCTCATATAGAAGCCACTCTAGCTGGGTCTATCTGTCTCTGTCACCAGGTCCCTCAGTGTTTGCATCAATAGGTTGCTTTACCCAAAGCAAACAACGTTTAGAGCACAAATGACCTGCTGCTTTTGTCTAAAAGAGTTTCCAGGAACTCCCAAGGACCCCATTTCTCTATTTCCTTTGTATTTCAAGCAGGTGAAAGCATCTGCCTTGGCTGTCAATGCATAAATGGAAGGAAAGCACATTGCATTAAAACTCTCAAACGTTATACGAGTTCATTAATGTTGGTTTCCAGTTCGTTGCACTTTCCAATAAAAGATAGGGAAACTTACGCAAAAGATGTCATTTTCTCGTTGCCAGCTGAAGCATCCGGGGGCCTACGTTTCCTATGCCTTTCCTTCATATTCTTCAGGGATGGCTCAAGGTAGATGACAGGGTTAAGCGAATATCAATGGGTCTGGTATTTAAGATACTCAGAGAGAGAGACAGTGCCCTCATATCTGTCTAACTACTTCAAAAACGTGAGTGACACCCACAGCCACAACACCAGAGGGAGCGACCTCGATCTGGTTCTCCCCAAATTTAGAACAAACATGGGAAAATTCTCATTCTATTACTTTGCCACCAGACTGTGGAATGCCCTGACACCATCCATCAAAATCGGCCTGAAAAAACATCTATCAGAAGGTCACAAGGGGAGCTAGTTTCATTTCCCTTCGAAAGGAGGTGTTTTATACATGTCGTTTTCCTTTTCCCCCTTTCTCCTTTGTATATATAGCTGTTTATATTTGTGGATGCTCTGTTGATTAATTGAATTACACAGGACCACAATGAAAACAAGTCCCTGGACTTTTTTGTGTTATACTTTTAGCCTAAATGTCTTAACAGTACCACCGTGCTGTTTACATCTCTGTCTAATAAAGTATTCAATCAATCAATCAAGTACATATTGTGTGTTGCCACACCTCCATTCCCTCCCCCAAACCCATCCATTAATGTTTTCTTTCATCCACTCCATCCTCTCTATAGATGGGTTTCCGCGCGACGTCATCACAGAGCAGAGTGCGCGATCTGCGCATGCGGGAGGTAGAACGACCCGGAAGTGCCATTCACTCTATTGTTATTTTCGGGATTTAGATAGGCATAATGCTGCTATTATAGGCATAATAGGCATAATGCTGCTATTATATACAGACAGATCCAACTTCCGACAAATCATTTTTATTGAGTAAAGAAGATATTACAAACTGCATCATTTAATCTACTTTCATTAAACCCGGTGAAGACCATTTATTTTATCAATGTACATTGGCCAGAGCTGCTGCGGGTAATAGCGCCCTCTACAGGCTCTTCCCTCCACTGCGCGCGCATCATCCTCTCATGTTTACCAACGGGAAACCCATCTATACAGGGGTTCACAAACGTTTCCATGACAAGGACCCCTTAATAGCCATAGCCTCTTGCTGTGGCCCCCGATTGTGAAATAGATTTTTATGAACGGTGAAAATAGCGCAAATATCCAATCTACAAGCTCACATTTATTTTATTTTTTGAGATGTGTGGTGACAAGAGAAGCGATTGTGGATGCCTGTGGTCTTCTACTCTACATACATTACATAGACACTCAGGAAAGTCTACAGATAAAGCCCACGCCCTCACCCACACACACATCGAAAAACTATCAAAACAGATTACAATCCTCGTATTTCAGTCAGAAATTATCAGCTTTTTCTGTCCTGATTTCTCACACAAATTCGAACAGAAGATGGACATGCCTGCTTGCAAGGCAGCCATCATCCCTGCAGGATGAGTAATGGGGGGCCATCGTTTACCCACCATCTGCTGCCCCGGACCCACTGCTCTCTCTGAAAGACAGGCTGTGACCTTGGTGGTGGGTGTGGGCACAGACCGTGTTGTCTGAGCCCATCTGCATGACATGGACTCTGGCACCAACTGTCCAAACGGTTCTGGGAAAAGACAGATGCATTTCCAGTAAGGTCTCTCCCTATACTGTGTTAGATTTGACACATGGCCAATGGGATATATCCCATTTGGCTGGTTTCTTTTAATAGGAATTTTGTTTCCTATTCATTTCTGCCTTGTTTGACAGTATGTGCCGGAAAAAGTCGGAAGAGACAGTCGAGAGAGAGAGAAATGGTGGTTGACATGTCCATGTTGTGAGTCAGATGGGTTTTATATTTTTTCTCTTCCTTTTTTCAAGATTTATTTTGGGTAATTCATGCTTTATTCAGATAGGGCAGTGAACAGAGATGTGGGACAGGTGGGAGAGAGATGGAGGAAGACATGCATATAGCCTTATTTATATGTCATGCACTCCTACTCTGTGAGACACAGGGTGCCCCAGATCTAATGTTATTGGCCCCCGGAAACTCCCTATAAAGAGCTAGGCTATCCCTCTCGCTGTCAAGTTTTAACAGAACGGTAATCTTATATTAAAATTGTCTCCTGGGAGGACCGGCCAGCGGACCTCGGTCACGTCACTCAGACATAACCATAAACAAACAAGATACGCCCATATATAGGCAGGACCATGGCCACTTCACTCTGACTCAGACATAACCATAAACAAAGGCGATATGCCCATAGGCATGTCACTATGACTCCGACATAACCATAGTCAAACCTGATATGCCCATATATAGGCATATATGGAGATCCGGTTGTCCAGAGCCACAGATGGGCATATACATATGACAACAGGGATCTCCATATATGGGCATTAAAGGGACACAGGTAGACAGACACATACAGAGATCTCCCCATATACTGTATGGGCACAAAATGGACACATTCAGACATGTACAACGGGTACTTGGACAAAGCCCCTGACATTATGACTCAGACATATTGGTCGGACCAGCGGTGCGACGTAGGTGTGAGGGCCGTGCAGTGGCCAGAACTTCAGATGTGGCCTGAAACTCTAGTTAATTATAACAAATTATAGCTTCATGAACAGACATAACTAGGAAGTGTCAAATAAATACGTTTACTTTCATTTAAAGCCTCTAATTTAGGGCTGCAAAGTCTGCCACATCCCTAGCCCTGGGCCAACACTATTTTGGTCTGACGCTCCGTCAGTGTCATTGCTGTGTTAGCAGTAGTTCAGTTATATGTATTTACACTGGACGTGGACAATAACTGAACACAAAACGTAAGGTAAAAAGGGGAAACAGGAAATCCACGTATTTATACGATCAAAACAGTCCCTCTGTAAATCCACTGTCTGAATGTCTCTCACACAGCACCAGTATGTAAGTAAGTAAGTACACAGCACACACAATACTCTCGTAACATTCTCTGCTCCTCTGCTCGGTTACTACTACTGGGGTGCTCTCATTCACCCTGCTGTGTTATTGTCCCACTTTCCTCGAGTTGTTCTCATTCATCCAGGAAAATGACTCCCTGTATTAATTATTTTACCCATGGTCTTGAGAGTGTTCTCCTCTGAAACTCTGCACTTCCCACGCTCGACTCATTCTTCTGCCTTTCTCGTGTGCAGCTGTGTCAATGTCCTGTAATTACTGGCAGTGTGGCACTCAGCTCTCTAAACTAAGTCTCACCCCCTAGTGCTGTGTCCTGACAGCCATATGCAACAGTCGATAGTGTGATTAACCAACATAGCTCAGATCTGACCAAAACAATACCAAAACTAAAACCTTTTGGGACATTACATTTTCTGGAATAATTAAATAACTTATAATTTAGACTCTAAAGCAGTCCTTGACCCTTACGGGTCTGTAACTCTGACCGTGTACAAATGGATCCATTTGGACGCATAAGGGGTCCAAATGGACCTGTTCGTGGCCTAATGCATGCCAAACTGGGGGTCCTTGAAATTAAATAGTTCAAAGAATCACTGCTCTACAGACAGTCTCTCACATAAATGCCAGGCAAATCTTGCAGTCTGGCAGGCTCAGCAGAACTCGCTTTTCTCTTCTGGCAGAATTGCTTTTTAAGATGTACACAATGTAAACAATACAATAGACTGAATGACTGACTTTACATTGCAAAAGCCCTACCGTGGTAAATACTGTACAGACACGAAGCCAATACTCTCACACAAGGGTTGAGTTCTTTCTGTTCTGACACACAGACAATGCTTGCAGTTAGTTTTACATGGTATTAAAAAGAACCCACTTAATTTAAGCATCTCCTGAAAAGATAAGAAAAACAGTTCTAATGTTTTATGAATCAGTTGGTTACATTTTGATTTGCTTTGGACTCTTGCATTGTGCATACAGAAGCACTACATGGGATATTCTGTGGAGGATGTCTCTTTGATGCCTCTTCCGGTTTTGGGTCATGATCTAAAAGTATTTGTGTGTCTGCAAACACACTGTGCATAGATGCCTGTGGGTGTACAGCCGCTTGTATACACTTTTGCCTGCGAGTTTGTATTTGTATATGTGAGTAGGTGTTTTGATCAATCTACCGCCTGGGGCTAAAGTCTCACAATATCCAGCATTGAGTGACTCAGGGCAAGTGTATTGCTGTAGAAGCAGTCAAACTGTTCTCTCGTCTCATACCTGGTTCCTGTAACCCCAGGCTCTGTTGGGAACAGAGCAGCACACATACTGCAGGAGTGAATCTCCAGGACCACGAAAACAGCCTAATACTGAATACTCTTACATATACTCTGCCACATTTGCCATAAATCTTGAAATGCTTTTTAGAACCGTGGTTCTCAAACATTTTCATGTCAAGGACCCCCAAATTGATATGTATTTGGTCACGGACCCCCATCTGAAAATATTTTGTGCCAGGGACCCCAAGAAGAGAATATTTGTGTTAAATGTCTAAATTATTCATAATATATATATTTTTTCAAGGTTTTTCAACACGTTTCGAAAATAGCAGGTATACAAGCTCACAATGCATAACATTGCTTGTCTCGTGACGCGTTGTGAGCTTGTAGATTGGCTATTTAGGAATAGCTGAAGTGTAAAATGAAATTAAAGTGGCTAAACTGTTCCTGATTTGGGTACCCCCTGGAACCTCCTCCACTTTGAGAACCTCTAGGGGGCTAAGTGGTTAGTGGCAAATCACTGGACAAGCCTGTCTGGTCGAATGATTTGGCAACTGAAGACGGGTAATGTGGCCACAGCTTGTGTGACGTCACCAGATGGACTGTCAGGAGAACTAATAATGACTGATGACTCTCACCTCGGGGAGATTCACTGTGATTGACAGAGATCCATGAGTCGCTGGAGTGTGGTGAGGCATGGAGAAGCACGTGGGTGCTTAGCTCCATTGGGACATAAGCAGTGGTGGAAGATGTACTCAGATTATTTACTTATGTAAAAGTAGCAATACCACAATGTAGAAATACTCTTTTACAAGTAATAGTCCTGTTCAAAAGTACTGGCACTAAAATCTATTCATTAACGAAACCTGTGTATGTAGGCCTATGTCTGTCTGTGTGTCCCGGGCATAACTCGGGAGCCGTCCGACTGAATGGCCTCAAACTTGCCGTGTGTGTCCAATATGACTTGGGGGTGTGCAGTGCCAAGTGGCAATTCTATCGGATCAACGGTTGCCGATAACAAAACCACAGACGTCTGTATTTGTCTGACTGCAAGTCTGCGGATGACGCACCAAATCTATGTGTGTTTCGGGGAAGTGTATGTATCGGCTTCCTGGTTTGCCAACTCGATCCGTAGGCTTCACGGATTGGTGAAGATTCGTGTCACATTTGTATAGTATAATATAACAAAGTGTAATATAACAGGCACATTGCACAATGGGTGGGGTGTGTTTTCCCGACTTGCATCTTTCATGACTTGCACGTCTTCTTCATCAATTCAGCTGACAGGTCTGGATAAATATGTATGCTCTTCTCACAGAACTTCACATTTCCAGCTGCTGCTGCTGCAGTGTCTCATAATAGCCCTTTTGGTATTACTGACTGAACAGTTGGGAAGTTATATTTCTTGGATGTGTCGAAGAGTGAAGGCCGGTACGGTGGACACTATTCACACAGGGCTGCTGCGAGCCCAAGTTTACCTACACCAAACACCTCGTTTAGAAAGCTGTTCATGAAGGCGGTTTGGTTTTATTTTTCTGCTCGGCTTGGAATTCAGATATTAATTTGCGTCTGTGGTTTGCAGGATCTTCTCTCTCAGTGAAACATTTTCTTTAGTGTATTTCAGCAGTAATTTTCTCTGACTGCATCCTCAACCCCCCATAATTTTGAAGGGTGTCCTTAAGTGATTCTTGCAAAACGTAAATTGATTCCTTTATTGGCTGCAATTTATAATCAAGGCCATACCAATCTCCTCTCGTATAACTTTGTGGAGGTTTTGTGTGGTCCATGCTTGTGTCCTTGCTGCACGTATTGTGTCCTTTAGCCAACATTATTTGAGTTGGTGATGACGATGGAGAGCTCAGTAATTAAGGACAATTTGTCATAATTCAATCGAACAAACATTATTTAGTCAGAGTGGGTGCGACGCGAGGCTTGCTCACTGCAATCCACAAGTTGCCAGAATAGGAAGTTCCCCCCTTGCCCCTCCCCTATTTTACCGTTCTAAGTTGAAGCACATAAGTGTTTCCACATCATGTTTCCACACACATTTTAACCACTTGAACCCCAGCATCCCTATTCAGGGGGGGAACATTTGTCAAAAATAGACTATCTACATTTAGATCTGTTATTTTTTTTATTCTTTTTGTTTTATTTTGTTTTTATTGTGGTCATTGTGTGTACAGACCGTTTTATCTTAAATATATATACACATTCTCTTGTCCATATAACCATACATTTTTCAAATGTGTCATTGATGACCATCATTTTGACATTTTTTTACCGTCAAAAAACGAAAACAGAGACGAAAAAAAAGTTATTTATTATTATTGTGATAGGCTATTTTCTCTATGAATACGCAAGATTTGCCTTGAGATTTTGACTTGCCCATTGGTGTGCCTTGCATGGGCACACAAAGTTTGAAAACCAGTGCTGTACAGTACGGTGGTGACAGTTCTGTGAGTTCAGTCACATTGTCTGTCCATACTGTGTAGCACAGCTCCCAGAAAGCGTCTGCTCTCTGGTCCCAACTGCTCAGCTGACAGCCCAGGTCACCACACTTTGATCACAGGCACTGGGCGTGACAGGCTCTGTCTTTTGAGAAAGAAGGAGTTGGTTAGGTGATGGTCTTAGCTGTGTTTGATGTACGGTAACCCACAGTTCGATTAATAAAACAAAACGGAGAGGGGGGGGGGGGGGCATTTTCATAACCTCTTAATACTGTATACTGTACTTCTTTGTACGACAGATAGCTAAAATAGCCAGACTGAAATCAGTAAATGCATTTCCTTTTGGAAAATGTGGACTGCCTGATATGTTTGATATTTATGTTTGATAATATCACAATTTAACCATTTAATTTACCTGTTTTGGGCGAATGTGTCATTAATTTGTCAAAGATGTTCAAAGACTTTGTCAAATTATGACAAATTTGTCTAAAATAGGTCCGCCAGGGTTAATGTGGTTGACATACATTTTTATTAAATTGTTAAATTGTGATATTGTCAAAATATCAAACATATCAGACATTTTCCAAAAGGAATTTGTATTTGTATTTATTTCAGTCCGGTCCGAAGCAGGGATAAAACATATCTCCATCAGTGATAAAAAATGAATGACCAGAGGGGGGTATTCAAAGCAGAGGCACGGAGTGTCTCCCCCCCCCCCCTCCAACGAACACACAACATGGTCAGTGTTGCAGCAGGGGATTGTGTCCTTGTCACTACTCTAGCGACTCCTACTGGTAGATTGGGGTGCCTGTTCAGTGGGGAGGGGAACTAGGGGTGATAGCATGAACCTCTGTACGCATTACACTGGTGAACCCCCCTCGCTGTCTGGTGAAAAGAAGCGGCTGGTGACTCCATGTGTATTGGTCATTTTCTCAAAGCTAGGGGCTCAAGGCTCAGGAAGAGTTCTTTCCTCTGAGGCTGTTGGAGACCAGGAAAAAAAGCAAACCTGCAATCAATCTGTTAAGTCCCCCTTGTAGTTTTTGATCACACTGTTACTTGCACTAATGTACTGTACATAAGTGTATTTATGTACTATATACAGTATGTGTATACCTAGCACATCTAGTATTATCATTATTACGGGGCCAGAGCTCAGCTCTGGACCTGTTTTATTATTCCCTGTATTCTGTTTCTTCTGCCACTTTTCGCAGTTCTGGGTGAACCGTGCTGTCGCTTTTTACGAAACTCGGCCATATGGTAGATGGTCATGAAAAACTATCAAGAAATAAATCTCACAATCTTTCGTCAAAAGGTGGCGCTATAGCACTCAATTGAAAATGCCAACTTTGAACAGGTACAACTCATGCCCTGTTTGACCTACAGCCATAAAACTTCAATACACACATGCGTCTACTCATGATGAACAACTTTAACCCTCTGACTTTTGACCTCTGACCTTTAGATCTCCCACCATTTTGAATTATATGAAAAACAGTTAAAACCTATCTCCTCCTGGGATTTTTGAGTAATCTGCACGAAACGTTTCACACATGAACTTTGGACCTATGCCGACAAACTGATGCAAAAGATTTTCCATAAGTGAAAAAATGAAGCTTTAATGAGCCAATGAATATTGCAGTTTTATGACAATTATTCATCTGCCCCTAACACATACATGCAGACTCACATTTCTTTGAAACTTTGCGTTAATGTTGAGGGTCATTCCAAATATTACTGAAACCAATCTTACTCCAATTGGTCAAAGGGGGGCGCTATAGCGATTTTTTGAAAGTGCAAACTTTAAACAGGCAAAAGTCATGCCTCGTTTGGCCGACAGCCATTAAACCTGCTTACACATGTGCCTTGACTCATGAGGAACACATGTATCACGTTGACCAGTAAGCTCCGCCCTTAGATTGTCCGCAATTTTGAGCAGTTTGAAAAACACTTAAACCCAGGATGTTTCAGCTATTTGCGTGAAACTGTATCATCTGTTTGATCTCCTTTTTCACAGGTTCTTGTCTGTTGCTCCAATGGCTTCTCCCTTAAACGTGTGCCTCACGACCGCAAGGTTGCCGGTTCAAGCCCCACTTCATATAGACTCATTTAAGTTGAATTGCAAAAAACATGACTGTGTCAATGAATACATGTGCAAACGGTAAAGATAACATGAAATGCTTATTTGAGAGTATGTTTTTTCAATGTATGACGTACTTCATTGTGAAAATAGCCGATCTACAATCTCACAACTTTTCAGATAGCAACGTTTTGTGAGCTTGTAGATCGGCTGCTTTCACTGGTTTCGGTTTCGAGGAGACATACAATTTCTCTATTGGTAAATGGTTTGTGAACGAGTGATCTTAGTGTTAGTGTTAGTGTGAATTCTTTTTTCACTGGTTCTGGTCTGTTGGTCCAATGGCGTCTCGCTTCAGCATCAGCCTCTGGATCCAAGGTCGCCAGTTCAAGCCTCAACTCTTGCTGGCTACTTCTAAATTGTATCGCACAAAACATGACTGTATCAATTAATGCATGCGCAACTGTTAAAGGTAACATGAAATGCTTCTTGGAGAGAGTATTTTTTGCAATATATGACAAAATTGTGAAAATAGCCGATCTACAATCTCACAACTTTTCAGATAGCAACGTGTTTCGGAGCTTGTAGATCGGCTGCTGTGTTATCTCTTTTTTCACAGGTCTTGTTTGTTGGTCCAATGGCTTCTCCCTTAAGTGAGTGCCTCATGACTGCAAGGTTGCCAGTTCAAGCCTCACTTGATGCAGACTCATTTAAGTTGAATTGCAAAAAACATGAATGTGTCAATGAATACATGTGCAAAGGGTAAAGATAACATGAAATTCTTATTTGAGAGGGTATGTTTTTGCAATGTATGACATACTTCATTCTGAAAATAGCCGATCTACAATCTCAAAACCTTTCAGATAGCAACGTGTTTCTGAGCTTGTAGATCGGCTGCTTTCACTGGTTCACTTTTATCTTCAACAGACAACCTCAGCCTGGACAAAGCTATAGCACTATAGGTAGTGTTGCAGCCTGTCAATCCGAAGGTTGAGGGTTTGATTCCTGTTAATGGCAATAGGTTGACACGTCCAATCAATCCATTCTGCTTCCATCTTTCTCTCTCTTCAATCTATTGTTTCCATGTCTCTCTCTCTTCAATCTATTCCGTTTCCATGTCTCTCTCTCCGCCCTTAGATTGTCCGCAATTTTGAGCAGTTTGAAAAACACTTAAACCCAGGATTCTTCGGTTATTTGCGTGAAATGGTGACCTCCGTTTTCACTGGATCAGGTCTGTTGGTCCAATGGCTTCCCGCTTAAGTGAATGTTTCATAACATCAAGGTTGCTGGTTCAAGCCTCACTTGGTGGAGACTTCATTTAAAGTGCATTGCAAACAACAAGACTGTATTAATGAATACATATGCAATTGATAAAGATAACATGAAATGCTTATCTGAGAAGGTATGTTTTTGCAATGTATGACATACTTCATTCTGAAAATAGCCGATCTACAATCTCAAAACTTTTCAGATAGCAACGTGTTTCTGAGCGTGTAGATCGGCTGCTTTCACTGGTTCAGTTTTATCTTCAACAGACAACCTCAGCCTGGTCAAAGCTATAGCACTATAGGTAGTGTTGCAGCCTGTCAATCCGAAGGTTGAGAGTTCGATTCCTGTTAATGGCAATAGGTTGAGATGTCCAATCAATCCATTCTGCTTCCATCTCTCTCTCTTCAATCTATTATGTTTCCATGTCTCTCTCTCTCAATTAATGCATGTGCAACTGTTAAAGGTAACATGAAATGCTTCTTGGAGAGAGTATGTTTTTGCAATGTATGACAAACTTCATTGTGAAAATAGCCGATCTACAATCTCACAACTTTTCAGATAGCAACGTTTTGTGAGCTTGTAGATCGGCTACTTTCACTAGTTTTCGTTCCGAGGAGACACAAAAATGCCTTTATTGGTAAATGGTTTGTCAACCAGTGATCTAGAGTAGTTCGGGACACAGAGGCTTGGTTCATAATGGACGGAAATACTTATAAATATCAACAGACACTACCAGTAATTGTGTCAATTAATACATATGCAATTGATAAAGATAACCTGACATGCTTATTTGAGAGGGTATGAAGTATGTATGACAAACTTCATTGTGAAAATAGCCGATCTACAATCTCACAACTTTTCAGATAGCAACGCGTTTCTGAGCTTGTAGATCGGCTGCTTTCACTGGTTCACTTTTATCTTCAACAGACAACCTCAGCCTAGACAAAGCCATAGCACTATAGGTAGTGTTGCGGCCTATCAATCCAAAGGTTGAGAGTTCGAGTCCTGTTAATGGCAATAGGTTGAGACGTCCAATCAATCCATTCTGCTTCCATCTCTCTCTCTCTTCAATCTATTACGTTTCCATGTCTCTCTCTCTCTCTCTCTCTCTCTCTCTCTCTCTCTCTCTCTCTTCAATCTATTCCGTTTCCATGTCTTTCTCTCTCTTTCGCTTCAATCTATTCCGTTTCTCTCTCTCTCTCTCTCTCTCTCTCTCTCTCTCTCTCTCTCTCTCTCTCTCAGACACCAATAGGACTATCATATCTCTAGCTCAATGAGAAGAAAGGCAGCCTATGAGTCCGGAGGTCACCGGTGTGTGAGGTGACTCTCTTCAATCTATTCCGTTTCCATGGCTCTCTCACTCTCTCTCTCTCTCTCTTCAATCTATTCCGTTTTCATGGCTCTCTCGCTCTCTCTCTCTCTCTCTTCAATCTATTCCGTGTCCATGTCTCTCTCTCTCTTTCTCTTCAATCTATTCCGTTTCCATGTCTCTCTCTCTCTTTCTCTTCAATCTATTCCGTTTCCATGTCTCTCTCTCTCTTTCTCTTCAATCTATTCCGTTTCCATGTCTCTCTCTGTCTCTTTCTCTTCAATCTATTCCGTTTCCATGTCTTTCTCTCTCTTTCTCTTCAATCTATTCCGTTTATCTCTCTCTCTCTCTCTCTCTCTCTCTCTCTCTCTCTCTCTCTCTCTCTCTCTCTCTCTTCATTCACTGGCCCCGCTTATCGCTGCTTGCAGCTATATTTTTTATTATTATTATGATTATTATTATCTTATTATATTTTATTCTTATTTCTTGTACCTGTATGAGTCAGTGACATATACAACCGTCTTGGTCCAAGACGGTTGTAGAGATCCAAGACTCTTGGATCTCTTGAGGAGAGACACATGATATTGTACCCCCTTCATAGGCCAACAGTGGCGTTTGGCGCAGCAACGGGGACCACCGCAGTACAAATGGGGGATTGGCAACGACTTACAAGCTCTATTAAAGATGTGCCGGTCGAATGACTGCCTCTCTGCCTTACTGCCTGCCTGACTGACCTGAATATCCCTCGGCTGCACCGCGGGGGGAAGAAATGTGCTCGGGGACCTTTTACAGCAAACACAAAATCGCCATAAAAGCACCATGTTAGCTTATTGGTTTAGCTTGTGACAACACCTCATCCCCGGAAACAACAATAGCATAGCGAGTATGGATGAGCAGAGCAATTACAATACAACGAGTAACTGCAGCATATCGAGTGAGATATGGCATAAGTGCTGTTAAAAATAAATGTCAGTGTCATATTTTATGATGCGTTTAAGCATGTACTTGCAGCTCATTAATATACGTACCTCAGTGGCCACTGCACACTGCAGCTTGAATATTCAAGGGTAGAATCACTGGCATGTGCCAAGGTGACGTCTCTTCCTGTTTATTATAATTGATCTTGTGTAGGCTTCAATGCTCTTTTGAATTAGCATTACCAAAAATACGTAGCTACTTTCAACCTGGCGTCCCTGTTTTGCGCATGTCATTATACATTTTCAAAAATAGCAGATCTAGAAGCTCACAAAATAGGGTGTAAAGTGGTTAAGAATTTATGTTAGTTTTACCTGACTCTGCTACTGCCTCATTCTGTCCTCAAGATACTGTAGGTCCAAAGTTGTACACTAGCCCTACCTTACTTTACTGATATTTCTGGTGTTGCTTAGCAACCAATTAGCATCCGGTATAGGAAGGATACTCGTATATAAAAATAAATAAATAAAACAAAACTTTTGGGACAGGCATACTGGTGTGCGGTGAGCAGTGTGCGGTTTCACAGTGGTGTAATTTGGGGGACTTGTTGTCTGCCGATGTGCAGTAGGACGGCTGTCGTTTCCATTATCGAGGCAAATGACTCATCTAAAGTGATAATTTCATCCCTTTATGTGTGTTAAGTTGGTTTCACTTTGAAAATGTTTCAAAAGCTGAAAATAGTTTTTGCTGCATTTTTACGCATTCTAATTCGCATGTGGCATTTAACACGTGGCAACAGTTAAAGTTATACAATGCAGGTCCACAAATATCGATTTTTAGTAGCCTCTGCTGGTCATTACCGTCACTGCAGGCCGTTCGTTTATTCCTCCGTTACCCAGAATTCCATTTGTTTTCACCGGAAGACGGAAGCGTTTCAAAAAGCGTTCTTTTAATTGTTTTATACTATCTGTGGATCGTTTCTCTTAGCCAGTGGAGCTTTAGTTACCGTGAGCTGTGTTTTCTTTTTCTATTGTTTTTAGATCTTCAAATCGTACAATCTCTTAAAAACAGCGTGAGATTCCTTTTTGTTATTAGCGCGGTAGTTCCTGGCCAAACAGGAAACCGGTGCGGTAGTTCCTGGCCAAACAGGAAACCGGAAGCCAGATGACGTCATTTTCGCGGGAAAGGCGCCCCTGACAGCGTTCAATAGAAAATATATAAATAAAAGGCTTTCGGGGGTGAAATTCATGGAGTGGGTGTTGTGAAACATTTGCCACTCACAAAAGATATACAATTTAACTTTAGTTTTATTGAAAAAGTTACCTAGTATTACTTTAAATGCTTGTAGCCAACGCTACATTACGCCTTTCTCCAGGGCGCTTTACAATGGGCATTGACCCACAAATGGTAGAGGAAACCATGCCAGCCGTCATCCTGCTCACTGCAAGCAGTTAGAGATTCAGGGCCCTATCGTAAAATTGAAAAACATTTTAAAATAATTAAAATAGCCGATCTACAAGCTCACAATGAGTCGCTGTAGATTGGCTAGATTGGCTATTTTAAAATGTTTTTAAAAATAGTAAATTATGGCTATTAGGTTTAGGGATAAGGGGTAAGGCGGCGCACAAGATAGGTCCCTCAGTGTCAACACTTTGACCAACAGTGAGGCGGTGTCAGGGATCGAATCAGGGACCTTCCAATTCCAAGACGGCGGCTCTACCTCCTGAGCCACTGCCACCCCTGTTGTCTGTCTGTTCTGTATCATCATGATGCACAGAAAATACTGAAGATATATCCATATAGGTTTCTCCTTCATAAGAGTATTTCTGATTGGTCAGCTAGATGAATTGTTACACATACAGTACTGCCAGGTTCTGTTTGGCTTGTTGTTTGACATCATTGAACCATTACTTGCACTGAAAAGTGCTTCTCATAGGACCAGTGCCAGGTGTATTAATTTCATTTATTATTTCCCTCCAAGCTAATATTACATCATCTGCTCTTGGCGGTCTGTTTGTGGTGCTGTGGATTTGTTGTTTGACGACTCCCACACAAGGACATCAGTTTGCTCTTGGGAGAAATTACTTTTCTGAGGCTTTTCCTCCATGACACTGTGGAAATTACCAATATACGCCATCCTACTATTAAATGAACAAAACTCAGTCTGTCAGTCTCACCCATTTTTCTCCTCAGTGGCTTGACCAATCGATCTGATATTGCACATGGCCATTGACCAATATGCCCAGGACTGGTTGTAATTATTGTAGGTAATCATAAGCGGTCATTTTGGTTGGCCATGTTCACCTTCAACACGCCCCCTGACAATAAATTAAGCCCTTTCCAATCCATCTCGCCACTTTGCCACAGGTACTCTGCCAACTTACAGTCTGAAAGTACAAAAAGTCCATAGCTACTGTACACCCCATTCGCCATTTCCCACCCTATCCCACAGGTTTCCCCCAAATAGTGCCCTAATGCCTGATTTATCCGTGGTTGCGTGACGTGTCGTGCACAGAAAACGGACGATTTACAAGCGCACGTGTCGCTTCGCAACGCACGACACCGCCGCACCACTAAGTATAAATCTCCCACAAGAGGACTGCTTCAGCTATGCTGCTGCTTACACCCAAGCAGGCCAGAGTGGTATTTAGTATTTGCATGCTGAATCCATAACGAGTCCATCAGCCACCGTTCAGAGCGCTGAACCCCAATCTAGAGCCTGTTCAACTTGCCCAAGCTAGTGTCTGAGGAGGCCGTGATCTCCTTCCTCCGCAGCCATAGAGCGAAGTAGATCGTCTGCAATTATATGCAGTGAAACTTTCTGTGTGAGATCAATAGGCTATAATGCCTCGGGTCGGTTTGAAAATGCAGTGTACACTGAAATGGGATCAGATGGATGTTTCCACAAATGCGAGGTCATTAGTTGCCTTGGCTTGCTATACGTTCTTCTTCAAAGTGCCTGCCGGAATTACTTTGAAAAGAAACAATGGATTGCATTTATTCTACATTTGCGTGTGTGATATCAGCGGTAAAGCCACACAGGCACACTCCCCTCTCTCTGTATACAGTTAGTCAGTGTACTGACCATGACACAATAACAGACGCTGTGGGACTGTGTGTGGGGCTTGATTTCATCACTCTCTTCATTTCTAGTTTGAGTTATGGACCAGTGAGGCTGTCTCCAGCAGTGAATGTGATGGACCAGTCCCTCGCTCACTTGTGTTGCTGTGCACAGGGCTGCTCGCCTTGGAAGGTGATGCTAATGGGGTGTCCTGGTTAGTGACTGGGTTGAGGTGCACACACTGTGTGCACCTCAACCCAGTCACTAACCAGGACACCCCATTAGCATCAGTATACACTGTGCCCTCGCCGTCACATACTCTTCCCTGTACGGGTCAATTTGGTTCCATTTTTTCAAATGAACACTTCGGACATGACTGTGTAGTCTCTCTGTGCTGTGTACTGTTTAACCACTTAAACCCTATATTATATTAGTTATATATTAGTTGACCGGAGTCCCCCAGGGTTCTATACTAGGCCCCCTCCTGTTTTCCCTTTACTCTAAATATCTTTGCTGAAAATAGCATAATCGCATTACGTGACACGCTGTGAGCTTGTATATCTGCTATTTTCTCTTAATGTTCACCCCAGAATAAGGACACTACAGGTTACAGGTGGTTGAAGCTGAATTTCCTTTCAAATAATGTAGCAATGTTTTTTGACTATGTCCACATATGTCCACTATTCGATCTGAATAGGTAATAATGTGAATATGAATATATAAAGACCATGAGAACAAGACATGTACTGTACAGTATATGAACACTAATATGAACAAGCTAGCATGAATACACATTTTGGGTCAAACAAGTTTTCTATCATTAGCTCGAAGTGGGAAAAAACTATTTAATCTATCATGTTACAAAATTGACTTCATGATCTCCATCAAGAGGCCACACATTTGCCGGCATGGCTAACACTAACAGTAAATGGGCAAAATAGCCCATTGTCATCACTAAACATATTAGTCATGTTCTCACTGTTGACAACACATTACACATTACTATGTCATGCTGATAACTCCATTGCCTTGTCACAATGAACGTTTGAGACGCCACCATTACACAGCAAATGACATGCTAATGGATGCAGGACAGCAGCTGATCCGCCTGTTACTGGTCATTATCTCCACATCCTGTTTTTACTTTCATAAGCAGCCTGTCTCCATAGCTAACTGTGAGACACAGCCAAATGAGAACAAATTAATAAGGTTCTGGAACTGGCCCAATGCACTTTTAAGAGACTGTCCAATTCACTGTGGAAAGGCACTACAATTTAAATGGAAATGTAATTGGGTTCTTGGGCTTTTCCCTGTAGGATTGTCTTCATAGACACAACATGAAATGCCTTTTGTCAGAGCTTGTGGCTAGAATCCCTTGCATTGCTCTACTTAGGTCCCCCTGAAAGAAGAATGGAATACACTCTCCTAAGATCATGCCCAGCCCTGCCAACGCAGGTTTAGAAGACTCCACGTGCATGCATGTCATTCCAGTTCAATCAGTTTAAACAGTCCAAGTCACCCGTATTTCTGATGGTGAATTTATGGATGGAACCATTACGGGGATGTTCTTCATAATGGCTTTTAAAAGAATCGAACACAGCAAAAATATTTAGTCGCTGTAGACTCACTTTTCTCTCTTTGACTTTTCCTTCACTCTTATTTTTCCTCCTCCTCCCTCTCTCTCTCATCTATCTTTCCCCTTTATTAGCCATCTTGCTTAGTTATTTTCACACACATCCCACTTTATTCCTCACATTCTTTTTCCACAAACGGGTTTAGCAAATCAGCATGCGCTTCTCCCTAGGTGTGTGTGTGTGTGTGTGTGTGTGTGTGTGTGTGTGTGTGTGTGTGTGTGTGTGTGTGTGTGTGTGTGTGTGTGTGTGTGTGTGTGTGTGTGTGTGTGTGTGTGTGTGTGTGTGTGTGTGTGTGTGTGTGTGTGTGTGTGTGTGTGTGTGTGTGTGTGTGTGTGTGTGTGTGTGTGTGTGACAGATTGCATCAGAGGAGGTGGGAGAGAAATCACATGGCTCTACTTGTTTGTGAATGAGTCGGTAGCTGCAGCCTCCTAAGCGTGGAGGAGAGGTCTATCCAATTAAACGAGGTCCTCGCCGCCTTATTATTTATGCTCACGGTGTCCACCACCCCTGTGTAATTCTGATAAATTGCTCTCCCTGCGGTAAAATCAATATGTGTGGCACACGCAACGCCTTAGCTCAAAACAAACCCAGACATGGTTCCCGAATTCAATACGGTAACCGTGTTTTCACATACACGCGCACACACACGCCCGCATGCACACACACACACACACACACACACACACACACACACACACACACACACACACACACACACACACACACACACACACACACACACACACACACACACACACACACACACACACACACGTAGATTCATGTACACCACACATCACTAATATTATGTACGGGTTTACACCATTTGTCCTTATTTCCTTGATCAAGCTGGGTTTTTAACCTCGCACGGTGGTGTTAAGCTCATTAAACAGACATGAGACATGACAACCTAGCCATCTAAAGTTAGCATAATAGAGTGTAGTGTCAGGGTAAGCGTTTAGCGGAATAATGACTCATATCAAAGGAGGATATTAATGTGATATGCAGTCATCATAACAGCATGCATGTGAACACAACACAGGGCTACTTCATGAAGGCTACAAGCTGCAGGATTTGTTGAAATATGGTGTCCGGGTTTGTTGCAAATGAGATTACTACTAAGTACTTTGTTAATCTCTTCCTTAGCTTCGGTCATGAAAATAAACTTTTAATAGAATTTAATAGTTTGAAGTTACAAAAGCGAATACTTTCTCACGTGCTCTGTAGTTTATAGTGATGCAAAGTCCATCTAAATAAATGGGTTGACTCTTCAGTACACCCAAGAAAGTAGGAGGTTACCCTTTGGCTAGTATATCAGCCATAATAAGCTTTCAGCAGGAGGATTCAAGATACATTTTAGTAATCCCTCACTAGGGAAATGTTATGGAATATTAAGCAATTTCTGCTCTTTTTGCTATACAGCACAGTGGAAATTGTCAGGGAATATGGTTGATGTGATGTGAGACAAACATTGTGTGCTGGATTTGAACTGACAATGTTAAAAAAGCATTTGTGCCTCAGTCCACGGATCCAGTGGATCTGTGTGCATTGCTTTGAAAAGAAATCAGGCTATTGACACAAAGCGACCTGGGTACCACGGTCCTCACAATATCAGGAGTATTCTACAGGGTGTCGGCATCCCCCTGGGGGACTTTAGCTGCAGTTTTCCGCTTTCATCACCCATAATGCATTGTGATGATGTGACGAGTGAATACAAAGCAATTAGCTTGGATCTGCGTTGTTTTATTTTCTTCTCCTCTTTTTTTTTGCCTAATGACATGCCAAAATTGGGACACCAGGCAAAGTGGTTAACCCCTCACTTTTTTATTATTATTATTGTCTTTTTACAGACAGAAGAGAGGCAATTGTAGGCATCACAGCACAGAAAAGGAATTGGGGACTGAAAAGGAAGCAATAATGATCAAAGGATTTTTTGAGAAATCCCCTCCTTGGTGCTCTGCCTTTCCGCTTGTCACATTCACATTCTTCCCCTGCTGTCACTTTCATTCTGAGCACTGCTGGGAATATGGTTTCATGGCACTCACATCATGCTAGTGAATAATCCATGAATGGTTCTTATAAACTCACTGGAGAGCGCTTACAAAGGAAAAGAGAATGTCAATGCTGAATGCCGAGTTCTGTCTTTTTTAAATACTGTGTAAACCACACCTTAATGGCTTTATGTGGTACCTCATATACAGTATACCACATGTACATGTCGGTATTGTATGCTACAATATATTAGTTAGTCTCACAGTATGTGGTGGTATCATACAATAACAGAATTTTGTTATTGAAACGTGATTAAAAAAAAAGAAAATTGTACGGTATTTTGATATGGTGTGATAACCAGATGTGAGCAAGCCCCCAGAACCCAGTGGTTCCATTGAAGCGCATTGGACATGCTGGCCATTCATAGGTACTGCAGCTTAAAACGGCATGGGGCCACTGTACGTGAACGAGCGAAAACGGTTTTCGACCAATGGGCTCGACTCACGAGCTTGCACCAGGGGCTGCGCACCTCTGTGACACAAAGCGCGTCTCAGAAGTGACACGCAGAAGCCCCAAAATAGGCCTCGCCCATCACATTTCCCAACCCGGAAGAAGGGGTGATTTCGCCCCATGCGCTGGGTGAGCAATTCAATGCAAGTGGATGGGAGGGGATATCCGGTGCCCTGTCTATTATTTTTAACTCTATGGATGTGAGCTACAGTAAAATAGCCTGGTAAACCCTCCCTCCAGAAATCTCATTTGTATTTTATTTCAGGAGTGAGTCTGGCCTGCAGACCTATATGGGCAATTTGGCTGTGGGCGGGAGTAATGTAGCTTTGATGTCCAAGTGGCCCTTTGATGTCCAATTAAGCCACTTTAGGCTGCAGTGATTATCACCAGGAGTAATTGGTTTGTCTTTGATGTTAATGAGCAGCTTGTATGGAAGGTGTATTGATTAATGACGTGTGAACCACTCGGGTTCCACCTGATTGGCCTACCCCCGCTGTCAATCACAAAACAATGAGCGAGGACGCTGATTGGCTCGGTTATTTGGTAATGCACTAGAAACGCCCATACAAGCCTTCATGCCAGACTCACTCCTGGAATCAAATGGAAATGAGATTTCCGGAGGGAGGGTTTACCAGGCTAACAGTAAAATGCCACGGTTGAAACAATTAAGGCCAAAAAAACATGTCTCCAAATCTTCATCAGAGACCGATCAGTTTCTTTTCACATTTTCTGACATCACTAAATGAGTGGCTAAGCTAGCTTTCTGCAATATAATATTTTTTTTTGTGAATGTGATCAGTACAACCGACTACACAGCTACACAAGCAAGCAACCCTGTCGGTCAGTTGTTCATTCTGTCTGTCCAAAACATGTCAAGCACAAACCTAGCGCTGGTCTACTTAGCACGGATAACGGGATTTTCAACTTTTTTTTTTTGTTGGATACATTTTGTGCAGATTCATCACTGCTGTACTGTAGGTCTTCATTAAATCAACCCATTAAAACAGGGAATAAAGCATGTCATTTTAGATACGTTGGCGATTCATAAATATCAGATATACAAGCTCACATCGCGTCACTTCGTGCCACGTTTCAAGCTTGTACATCTGCGATTCTTTTTACCCTTTTGAGAAATCTTGAAAGTGTGGGAACTACTGATTTAGAAGGCATTGGTAGAATCGGCCTCTTCACCCATTTTCAGGTCCTCACTAATGCTCATGATAAGATGCAAAAAAAAATATCTACTCAGTCTGTGTCTCATAGGAGGGCTGTGGACACTTCAGAAACCCGCCTACCAGTGACATCATTGTTAGGCAGATTTAATTTTTAGTTTTTTGTTTTTCAACGCGTGAACTATGTCAATCCTTATAGCATGCAACATTTCCAGTAATAGAAAGCCTGCAGTTTCTAGCTTGGATTCCCCATCGATGATGTCACTGGTACACGAGTTTCTGAACTGTCCACGGCCCTCCTCTGAGACACATATCATATTATAATGAGGATTAGTGAGGACCAATTATATGCAGTAATGCAGATAGGTTGAAAATGGGTGAAGTCGTCCTTTAGTGGGTTTTTTTTTTTTTTTAAGGAGAAAAAAAAAGAAAGAAAAGGAATTTGCAGTTTTGGATGAAAATGTGCTGTCATTAGATTTGGCATAGATTAAGGTTTCAGCAGAAGCTGTAAACATGGAGCCCCTCACCGGGGAAACACTCAATCCTCGGCGGCATGGTGCTCCTTCAAGCGGAGTGGACATGCAGCACTAACGATTTAAAGCTAACCACACTGTCACTTACAGTACAGTTTGTTGCCGTGGCAACTGGGAGCGAGTTGTTCAGGGGGTGTTACGGCGGTTCAGTGTTTCTGGAAAATGACAGGAGAGGGCAGGACAGGACACTCACTCTAAGAAAAAAAAGGGAAAAGAAAGAATAAATCTAGCCTAACTTTCTTTTGCTTTTGGAGAGACAAGTGTTGTAGTGTGGTGGAATACAGTAGTGGTACGGGAGTTGTGTGTGTCGTCTACTGCATTGGTTCTCAAAGTGGGGTCCGGGGACCCCCAGGGGTCCTTTGGGGGGGGGGGGGGGGTACCAGGGGGTCCCCAGCAAAACTAGTTAATATGGCGTCACAATAATTTTAATAATTAATAATTTTAACCACTTTAACCATATTTTATACTTTGGCTATTGAAAAATAACAGCTATACAAGCTCATAGTGCGGCACTCTGTGCCGCACTATGAGCTTGTAGATCTGCTATTTTTGAAAAATCCCTGGCACAATGTTTTTTTTTGAGACGGGAGGTCTGCAGTCAAGAAAAAACATAATTTTGGGGGTCCTTGACATGAAAATGTTTGAAAACCAGTGGTCTACTGCACTACTCTCTTTGCAGATGTAATGAATGCCCTGCTGACTTTGGGCTCAGCCTGATGCAGAGAATGCATATTTATTCCCCTGCCATTTCTAACCAGACACTGCCGATCAATAAATGGGATCGGCTATTGGCAGGTGATGCACAAGGAGGGTTGACTTTGTATAGTAATGGACAGGTTTATCTAGTGGCTTTGATAGACGTTGAGGTGCTCAGAAATACTGTAGAGGGAGTTTGGTAAATTTTACCTTAATATATTCTATATTATGTTTACCTACAAATACCCTTAAAGGAGTAGTTCACCCAGAAAATGACTTATTCTCTATCAATTACACGCCCCATGAAGCCTTCAATTCATGGAGATTTTTTTGTTTGTGTCGCATTCCTCAATAATTTGATGACTGGCGGAGTGTGTGTGTGTGTGTGTGTGTGTGTGTGTGTGTGTGTGTGTGTGTGTGTGTGTGTGTGTGTGTGTGTGCGTGTGCGTGTGCGTGCGTGCGCGCGCGCGCGCGCGCTCGGGTACGTACGTGTTCAGTGGAAGTCACAGCGCTGCATCTGTAATGAATGCTGGGAACTCATGGCCTCGGCCGTTGAGAGGAGTTCCACTCGGCTAGCTGTATGACAGCTCTGCCCTGTGTTCTCACTGACAGCTGACTGTGACAGACAGAGTGACATGGGAGGTGAGGACGCAGTCACACTCACAGCACTAGTTTGACTCCTACAGAGAGCTGATTAATGGGAGATGAGCTTGGGAGTGTGTGTGGCAAACGTACAGTACTGCACAGTATGGCAGTGAAATACAGTAGTGGCAGGGACAACTCAAATTTTGTGCAATATCCATATTGGATATTAACACCGACAGTTTTCAACTAACTGAATTACTGACCAAAAACTTTTCCCACACAATGTGATCAACAGAACACCCCCAAACCACCCCCAGAGTAGATGTTAAAATGACCCCAGAAGTGTTTTAAAGTGAAATACCCCTTTAACTTTTGTTTTGCTTCATTATTTCCTTTCATACTTAAAGGGACTACACCATGAATTTTAACTTTTCCTTCTTTTTTGTGTGTTTTTGGTCTCCCCTACCTCTCTTCTATCCCAAAAAATACCCCAGTTTGAACACTCAGGCTTTCACAGCATATCTGGGGTTTTCTGTAAATTGGTCTCAAAACAGACCAAACTGATTTTCACCCGAACGTGAGGTCACGTTCGGTACAATCCCTCACGTTTTTTCAGTTCCAACTAAAAAAATATTATTAATTGTTTTACTTTATCCACACAGAACCAGGAGATAACATGCATACAAACTGGCTCAATAGCGCCCCGTGCCAAACAGGACAATGTGGTATTGCAGGTGAAAGTGCTTTATAAGCCAGAGAGAAGTTAGTTGGAATGAGTATATCTGAGGCTTGATTTAGGCTCAAACCTTTTGAAAAACGTTTGAGGGATATAAACAATATGATATTAAATATATATATATTTTTTAATTCATGGTGTAGATCCTTTAATATTATAGCCAGTACCCATACAAAATACTGTGGTAAAACTTTCCATGAAGCCCCCTGTCTATAATGCATTATAAACATACGTATAATGCATTCTAATCTGCTAATTTGCTAACAATAAATATTCTACACATGGGCTTCACAATGCATCCATTTTATCCATATGATTCCATCTCATTCTGTGTGTCGTTTTTGGTGCGGAGACAAGGTTGCCACAGCAACAAGCCTCTAAGCCACCATGTTTTGAGCATTGGACTACTGCCATTTCCTGGCCATTTGGGCGGCTTTTGACTACGGCGGAAATCTTCAGAAAAACTGGGGAAAAAAAGACTTTTTTATGTTGTTGTTGTTGTCATCAGTACCTCTGGTTTGTGTTCCATGTTCCAATGGTTCTGTGTATTGAAAGTGTCTTATAACCTTTACACATGGGCAGGGTATGGTGCAGTGGTGTAAAGTAACTAAGTACATTTACATAAGTACTGTAATAAAGTACAACAATTTTGTACTTTACTGGAGTATTTCCATTTTTTTTTCTTTTTACTCCACTACATCTCAGATTCAGGGGATCGAGCCGAGGATCGAACCAGGAACCTTGTTAACTTCCGATCCTACTGCCGGTATACTGGTAGTTTTGCACTGAGGTCTGACTGACCTTGGAAGGTGGTAGGGAGGGGGGGGGGGTTGTTGCTGTCCACTCAGTAGGCTTCATGCCTCCGCCACCCCTGTCAGAGTTAACCTGATGTTTGTCATGTCAGCGAGCTGTGCTGTGGTCCAACCTGGTCCAATCTGCTATTTTTGAAAAATCGTGAAAATGTGTGCAAACCTTTGAATATATATATATTTTTTAAAGCGAACATTTGTAAAAAATATTTTGTTCCAGAAGCCGTGCTATGAGCTTGTATATCTGCTATTTTTTAATAGCCAAAGAAATCTAAAATGACATGATGCGTTCCCGGATTGAATGGGTTAAAGCCACTCGATTGTATTGCAATTGACACTCAATGACAATTGCAATACCTTTGACTTTGTAACTCCTACCGATAATGCGTATGCCTTAAATGTAACCTTGAATGTCCATGCATAATTGTACATACGACATGTGCCATATATGCCCATGTACTATAGCTGGTTGCAGATGTAATCACAAATTACATTGTGTGCTTGTTGACTATAAGACCTGTTCATTTCGTCTGCGTGCTTGTTGACTATAAGACCTGTTCATTTCATCGCGCGACGAGGTATAAATTAAGCTATACTTAGGCCTTATCCTTGTTCTCCCGGAGAAGATGCTAATCTCTCTCCACGCATTGATTTTGAATTTCACTTTCATTGTGTGGAAGGAACACTGTCGGGCGGGTCAGCCCGGCTGCTTGCCAGCCATCGCTTTCTTTTTATAGCATTTTGTAAGACTCCTCCGCTGGCAGTTTGTTTCCCCCCCGCAACTACTGGATCAGTGTGCACTGGCATCAGGGGGAGGGCCCCTCCTCTATACAGTATATCATCTGTTTAGCTGTTTGGTTAGCCGTCATTAAAGCTTAGCTTTTCCAACTGGCTCTTTGATACTCCAGTGCAAGCTGCACAGGTGTCAGAGAGGGGTGCCCCTGCCCCCATTTTCTCTGTCTCTTTTTTTCTCCCTCTTTTTCTCCCTCTCTCTATCTACCTCTTTTGGTCTCTGTGCTGCAGTAGGTATGACAGATGGAGCGGTACACGACAAAACAGCCTAATTAAGAGAGCGGAGCACCGCTGAATTCCCACACGACGTGGAACCCCTTTCCGACAGAACAGACAGAACACAGAGAGAGAGAGAGAGAGTGAGAGTGAGAGAGAGGGAGTGAGTGAGAGGGAGAGAGAGAGAGAGAGAGAGAGAGAGAGAGATTTCAATTTGCTTTGAATTTGCATCACTCGCCATTGTCCTCAAAGTACGCTGCTTGTGACTGTCTGGAAGCTGTGTTAAAAAGAATGCAACAAATAGGCCATTAAAAATATTGGGCTCTGTTGTTGGTACGGACGTACCGAAAGAGAAAACAATATGAAAAATAAATCATAATAGTTGCATAGCTGAATGCATCACAAAGTGAATTTTGACTGAAGATAGATGATTTATTTGCTCATGGCCTGAACATTTTGTTATTTCTGTTAAAAAGCTAATACTACTCCTATACAGTAAAAGGTAATATGCGACATAACTCGCCCTATAAAGTGTATCATTACTTCAGTGAGATTGATCTTACAGCTCCCTGGCTCTCACTATCTGTTTTACCTTTAACACACAGTAAGGCGATACAGTATAGGCTTAGGATCAATAGCTATGTGGAACATGTTGAATACACTTGTAAATATTCAACACTGTAGTCATTTTCTTTTTCACGATATCACAGTAGAGATATCACAGTAGAGATATAGGATATTTTAGCTATTTTTAAATATTTTTAATAATCTTTGCCTATAATAACGCAAGAGACGACAGGTGGTGATAGATCTGAAATATATAGCCATATTCTGGACTTGGACAAATCTTGCCAAATTTTCTCACAATAGGGGTGCCAGAGGTAATGTGGTTAACATACTGTACAACAGAGGCAACCCCCCCCCTCTGAGTTTGTCTGAGTTTGTGTTCCAGAAGTAAAAATTCTGTCGATAATAGATGTGTAGAATCTACTGTAATACATTGTGGTTTAATTCTAAGCTTCTTCAGATGTCTAAAGAAGTGAAGATTTATTCACATGATTTATTCATTAGGTCATGTGCCATTTCATGGAAGTTGCAGGTGTAGCTTTCAAGGAATTTAAAATCCTCTGCAGTGGATTTTGTTGGCTGTCGATATGGGTGGGGATTATGAATCTGATGGGCCTTAAAGCCACTATAATCTCCAGGGTTTTTGATGCGTTGAGCTGTAGGCTGTTAGTACTATAGTACTGTAATGTGAAATGCGATGCGTCTTTGCTTTCTAGTGGTAAAGGTTAGGCCCTTTCTTAGGTACGTTTTAAGGTTCGAGTAAGGTTAGGATTAAATACTTTGGGTACACGGTTATGGTTGAGTTGACAGTCCGCACGGTCAGAATTTGAATTTATTTTTTAAATGTAAAATTTGTCGAAGTGCAATGGATTTATCTGCCACGTGGCAGTACACCACCACTTACGCCATGAGCTCCCAAATATTTCCATGTCAAGGAGCCCCAAATAGCCATAGCATAGCCCATGGCTGCAGGCCTCTTTTGGCTATATCGCTTTTACCCCTTTTTGTTAGGTAAGCACAGAGCCCTGGGTGCACCTGGTATACCGTGTGTGATAAAGCAACCTGTACCAGTGGACAGGGGTCGATACAGTATGTGTGCTGAATCTACAATGGAACATAACAATGTTCATAGCCATCCGGGGGTTGATGTGAATGGGCCTTGTGGTCTTTAAAGGTCCCCCAACTTGATCCCCTCCTTTATTCCCTCAACACCAAATCTCTTCACTGAAAATAGCTACAAACTCACAACATGTTGTGTTGTGTGAGCTTGTTGATAGTATCTTTTTTTTTTTTTTACATTTTAATTTATAAAATGTTCCCATTCATGGCCAAAATAGGGTCACGGGTTGAAAGTGGTTCAAAAGGAACAACATGCCAGCCACAATGTAATCTCTTCCAGAGGCTTGGCAAACTCAGCAGGGGTGGAATAAGCTCTTTGCTGTAATGAACAGTGTTTGAGAGCGAGGCGTTTATAACATTTCTCTTAATCTGAAACGGGTGGCTTGCTGTGTCATAGCTGGTTAAACTTAAAGTGGGCCAAGTGGCACTCAGAGACAGATAGCTACGGAGGGCCACCACAACTCTCACCTGAGCTCATGAGGTTTACAGCTGTTTGAGAAATGTTACCATTGTTCTAAAGCCTCTTCTGTCCAATTCAGCAGTCCACACATCATCATAAGACTGTTATAGTATTGTAGTCACGCCAACATTTCCCACTTCCAGCTGTATAGGCATGAATATGCATATTCATGTGCACACACACACACACACACACACACACACACACACACACACACACACACACACACACACACACACACACACACACACACACACACACACAATCCAGTATCCAATCCTTTGTGTTAGATGTTTGTGTGGGTGGCTTTGAAAACTACTGTCAGCGTAGTGCTGGTAGAGCGGCCTCCCTGTATGGTGTGTGTTCTACCGAGGTGAGCAGAGGAGTGAGTGAAACCTCTCGACCCAGAGTGTGTAGCATCACCACCAGCGCTGTTGTCTGCCAGGCCTGCCAATGGGAGGCATCAGCAGCAGCAGCAGCAGCAGCAGCAGCAGCAGCAGCAGCAGCAGCAGCAGTAGGAAGGGGTGGGCGTGAATCAGAAGTTGAATTGCAGATACACTGCCGCAAAGCTGTGTGTGTACGTCCAATTCCACACGGTTTTGTCTCAGTTGCAGGGTCTGCTTACTCTACTATCTTTTCCCACTTACTAACGTTCACTTCACTCTCTCTGTTAAATTGAGTGCAACCCTGTTACTACAAAAGACCTGTCTCTCGTTTGGCGGTGCTGGCGGGGGGTGATGGGGGCTTCGTTAAATATGTACATTTTGTTGCTGGCGGTCCAAAACTGTATATTTTCTGGATAAAAAAAAAAATGGCAACAATCGCAGATCTACAAGCTCACAACACGTCATGATGCGACACGTTTTGAGCTTGTAGATTTTTTCTTTTTGCCACTTTTGTGTGACCCTGTAGTATGACGAAGTATATACTGTAGGGCATTAATTTATGAAAAAACTAAAAGTGAAAATATGGAGAGAAGAGGTTTCTGACCGACAGTGTCGATTTCTTAAATGTATTTGTCCTGCTCATTAGATGGGATGTTTCTCTTTAGTTTAGAAACATTTAGACAAGATTCTGTAATACAGTACTGTACATGATAAGAGCACACAACACTTTGGTTTGGTTTGTAGCAGCCATAGCAACAATAACAAAATATATAATTATGTTTACATGATGTACGTGTCTTTTGTCTCCGACAGTATAGGTTGTTGCAAGGGATGTTGTTTATTCGTGGTGGTTACTTTTCATTTGCTAAATTGTGGTTCCTCATTCCTATGTGATTATGCCAAGCCCCCAGAACCCAGTGGTTTCATTGAAGCCAAATGGACATGGTGGCCATTCATGGTAGTGCAGGCGCGTGCAGGCCTGGGGCTTCAACACATGAACGAGAAAACGGTTTCGACCAATGGGCTCGACTCACGAGCATGCGCACGAGCTTGCGCACGGGGCTGCGCGCTTCTGTGACGCAAAACGCGTCACAGAAGTGACGCGTTTGGAGCCCCAAATAGGCCTCGCCCACCAAATTTCCAACCCGGAAGAAGGGTTCAAACAGGCCCATGCGCTGGGTGAGCAACTCAATGCAAGTGGATGGGAGGAGAATTCGGGTGCCCTCTCTATTATTTTTAACTCTATGGATTATGCAGATCACAAAATTGTAACAAACAAAGCAACCTAGGCGAGTAAACATTCCTGGGCTTGATTAAACCATACCAAACATTTCAGATATCAATGTGCCCTTTATGCATACAGCATTTGAATGCAAATAACTTCAGTGTCATGGGTAAGGGCTTGTTTTTCTGTACTGTCTATATTTTTTAGTATTTTAATAATTTCGGAGGGCTGTAAAAGTCCTTTAGGGATATTTTTTTGTGGGGGGGGGGGGCAATTACTTAAACTACAGCACGGGTCATGTGGACAGGGACTTAACCACTAAACAGTCTACTCATATTAAACTGGACCTCAGTTGGCTCTGTACTTTTTCCATCTACAACACATCTCTTTGCTAAAAAAATAGCAGATCTATTGCGATGTGTTGTGAGCTTCTAGATCTGCTATATTTGGCTAATGTTCCCCTCAGGATATGGATGCTACCATTCCCCTCAGGATATGGATGCTACCAATCAAGTGGTTTTAACAAGCCATGCAAAGTAATAATCATTGATTTAAAAAGGATCATCATGTCGCTTCCACTGTGATTGAAGTATTGTTTGTCTTAACAGAGTGATTCTGATGCTACAGGAGTGTTGCCTGTTGCTCGCACCTTCCTTCCCTGTGGCATTAGCGAGCTAGTGCAGCGATGTGGAGGAGGAAGTGCTCATTAATGCCAAGTTATGCAACCATCTAGTGAGAAGCTGGTCAGGCGCTGAGTGTAGCTTAGCAGCAGCAACATATTTAACTTAGCAGCAGCAGCAGCGCTCTCTGCTTTCCCAGGGAGTAGAGAGGCTTTCCCCTTTCTCTTCTCCCTCTCCGTCACGGCCTCTAATCCCACCCGCCTGACTGTGTGTTTTCCTTCAAAGGACTAACCGATTTACAGGTTGCATCGAGGTGCTGACACTGGCACATCTGCGGTACAGAGGAACTTGCCTGTTGATCTTGCAGTACAATAGCTGTTGCATAAGACGCAGTACCGGATAGCTCATCAATGTTTCATGAAGTACAATTGTGATCCAATTGTGATCTGGAGTGAAAATGGGACCTTTTAGCATGAAAGATACTATGTACTCGTCTATATAAAGTTGTCTGTTTCTGGGTTTGTCTGTATGCCCGGATTACACCTTTTATACCACAATTTTTTTTATAATACAATAAAAAGAATAGTATGTTTTCTTTAACCTTAGACACCTTAGGTTTTCTTGAAGACTCAGATCAGATGGAAGCAAAATGTTTTTGCACCATTTTTCTTGGAGAAGTTAAAGGAGAATTCCGGACATTTTAAGTGTTATCTTTGATGTGTCGTTACTCACCTACCGACGTAAAAAGTGGCATTGTTTTTTTCCAGAGATTCCCCTGTCGTCATTTTTTCAACCCCCTCCGCTCTCCTAATGGAGAGCGCGTGGCTTAGGGAAATTCGTCTATTATAACCGATGCAAAGTTATTTTTTTCTCTACTACTACTCATTGTAGAGTCTCATGATAGTCAAACATGCGCTGAAAGTTCCTGAGAGGAACGATTTAACACTGGTTGCTTGTTTCTCTACCTGGCAACACCAAGTTGCCAGGTTCTGGAAAGAAACAAGCAACCAGTGTTAAATCGTTCGGCATTAGCGGAAGTAGTAGAGAAAAAAATAACTTTGCATCGGTTATAATAGACGAATTTCCCTAAGCCACGCGCTCTCCATTAGGAGAGCGGAGGGGGTTGAAAAAATGACGACAGGGGAATCTCTGGAAAAAAACAATGCCACTTTTTACGTCGGTAGGTGAGTAACGACACATCAAAGATAACACTTAAAATGTCCGGAATTCTCCTTTAAGATATACAAATTTTTCTTGGAGAAAAATGTGTATATCATTAAGATTAATTAAAAATCTTAATTGTATATCATTGATATTCAGTCATAATGTGCACATGGGATTGAATCAAAATCTGAATACGTTGAAATAATAATACCTCTAAACGTACTGAAACATGTAGGCGGTAGTGGAAGTTTTACAACCTTAACTGGATACATATTTTTCTTGGAGAAAAATGTGTATATCATTAAGATTAATTCAAAATCTTAATTGTATATAATTGATATTTAGTCATAATGTGCATATGGGATTGAATCAAAATCTGAATACATTGAAATAATAATACCTCTAAACGTACTGAAACATGTAGGTGGTAGTGGAAGTTTTACAACCTTAACTGGATACACATTTTTCTTGCAGAAACATTTGTATATCATTAAGATTAATTCAAAATCTTAATTGTATATAATTGATATTTAGTCTAAATCGTAATGTGCACATGGGATTGAATCAAAATCTAAATACACTGAAATAATAATACCTCTAAACGCACTGAAACATGTAAGCAGTAGTGGAAGTTTTACAACCTTAACTGGATTCTGGCAAAGAGGCAGATTGACATTGTGTCCCAAACATATCTGTTATTACTGTCACGGTGGTACATGCCTCATGCCTCTCATTGTGAGAACCCAGCATCTGTTGATGGTGACAACTGCAACTGATGAGTTAGTAATTCGTTTAGCAGTCATCTATGTGAAACTAATTCACGACACATTTCTATTCTTGCCACACACTGACAACTCTATCCATTATAGAGCCGAGGCCGATTCTACAAATCAGTCGTTCAAACACTTCAAGATTTTTCTAAAATGTTCAAAAATAGCAGATACACTGTGAGCTTGTATATCTGCTATTTTTGAATAGGCAACACAAACATCTAAAATGACACAGATGCTTTTCCGGTTTTAATGGGTTAAGGTTTGAATGGCTTTTTTTGGGGTCTATCTTGCTTATGCTGTGGTGCACACCAGAATTGGCAGCGATTGGCCGAAATGGACTTGCACACGGTGGCAAAAAAAGACAAAAAGCTTTAGCTCTCTTGATAAAAAGAGAGGTCAATTGGTTGAGCCTCGGTAAATGACATCATTTCACAGGTGAAAATTCAGCCAGAGTGATCTCCGTGTGAGGCAAATGAAGCAAGATTTGTTGGTAGCATTTTGAATGGTTTGGCTTACTGGACAATATCCATTATGCATTGGATGAACAGCCAGAGACAGTTGGGTCTATGCATTAGCATAGAGATGATTGAGCTTATACATGGGTTTGGTTATGGTTACGGATAGGGTGATGATCGGGGGGGGGGGTTATGAACTAAGCACTTTGTTCGTCTCCACTCGTTGTGCAATGCATGCTGGGTATCATCCTAACCTATCCAATCTAAATGCCTAATGCATTCACAACAGAATGCAAATGCATTTTGTGTACTACTTCAATGAAATGAATGAAAAAGGCAATCTTTCTTTCCCGCTGCTGTGACCGTTACATTAGTCCACTATAGCACTGAAAGTGGTTACCTTACCAACCCTAGGCTGTATCCCTTAATTAACTGAATGCACCTGGGAGTGCAAATCCTGCCTGCACCATCATGTCCTGTTCTACGCCTGTCCTTTCCTATAACACATGACTGATTATGTAATTTTGACCATGACCTTGATTGTAACCTTGACCATTTTGGCCCAACATGTAATCATCTCTTCAGGGCAGACTTCTACTCATTCCCACCAAGTTCCATCAATGAATATTATCCACCCATCTGTTCTTGAGTTATTTTGTTCACAGTCTGACAGAATTTGTACATTATGACACACTTTTGACAGCACAGTGTCACGCAGACAGCAAAGGCTTCCATCACTTGATGTGAGTTTCCATTCCAGTGCCTCAAACCTCATCTTTTAAATGTCTCTCTGTTCCTGAGATATGACTGAGTGATGTTATTTTTACCTTTAAAATAATTACCTTGGCTTTACCTTGACATTTCATCTTTTCAACTCAATAGCTAACCTTCTGTTCGGGCCGGGGCATCAATCGTGTCACTTCGTTGATATCTATAAAATAAATTATTATTAATGAAAAAGAAAATAATGATGATCATTTGATCAATCAAAAAAGTAATCAATCGAATAATCACTACAAAAATAATCGATAGTTGCTGACTTAATCATGACTGATCGCTTCAATCTACCCTCTCTTTTTCTACATGGACACAGAGAGACAGGCTTGTGTAAGACATGAATTCTGCACATATTTTACAAGCAGTGATTCCCAACCTGCGGGCCGACTGATGGGCTGTGAGTATATTGCAAGCGGGCCCCCAAATACTTGGCAAAACATGCGCCTTTTTAGATTTTATTAATAATGTAACAATAATTTTACAAAATTAAGGAGAAAATAAATAGATATATATTTCATTGTGATACCGACAATTGGAACAAAATCGATTGATTGATCATTAGAATAAACATGCTCTGAAAATGCACACAGCACACCCATCTGACCACTTAACATGGCAGCCAAAAAGGCTGGGAACCACTGAGCTAAAGCATGGACCTTTTGAGCGTTAAATAAACCGTAACATTTGTTTTGGGAATTTTGCTGGCCTGAAGAGATGGACACAGCAATGCAATTTGTAATAATAGAAGGCATTGCGTAGAGAGACTAATTGTAAGTTTGATCAAATTAACTGTAGGCTGCCTCCCAAATAGCTGGATGGCTTTAGGTGAACTGCAACAATAGCACAATGGTTCCAAATTCAGCCACACCCGTAATTAGGTGAATGGTGAAAATAAGCGAAACCACTTGAGTACCTATCTGCTACATTAGTCTATGTTGTCCCCTCTGTTGCCTTCTGGCAAAAGTCTTGCAGATTGACTCTACTTGAAATGAATGGGTGAATAGCTGGAGAGATTGGTCTGGCTAGTGCGATTAGACTCTAAACAGCTGATTATGGAGTAATCAAAGCATCCCGAGAGAGTTCATGTAATCAGTATCCCGGGGCGACTGCAGGGAGAAAATGCAGATCAGGTTGACAATGATACATAAATTAGTCTTTATAGTCACTACTCTGTGGGAGCAAACAGATGTCTTGTTTCTATACATAAAGGTACTACTATACTGTGTTTCCCTTACAATGTTATCAGTGGTACTCAAATTCTTTTCATTTCAAGGACCCCCAACTCTGAGAGTGTACAAATGCAACCAAATGGACCCTGACCCGTCCATTTGGTTCCATTTGTTACACTCTCAGAGTTACAGACCTGTCAGGGTCCATCTGGAACCCCCTCAAGGAACCCTGAAAGTGGGGTCCACATTGAGAACCACTGCATTACCTTACATTGTTAATGTATCAGACACGTGTTGTTCTTTATGCTGTCCAAAGGGGGCGCTATCTAACAAGTCACAAAAAAGGGTGTCAAAGAGATGGACAAGTCCTAAAACACAAACTAAAAGTTTGGTCAACAGGAAAAATCTAATTGACAAGCAGAAAAGTACGAAAAGAGAAAAAATAAACAAAACAAACAAACAAACAAACAAAAAAACGTTTGTCCATGTGAAACCAACTGACAAACAGCTGCTTACTTCAGTTTTAGAGGAGATGAGCCAAGACCATCAATCCCAGTTACTGTACATAACGTCATCGTCGGGCATAAACCATGTACAAAACAGTGACTTTTCTGGAAATGGGGAAAAAAAGAACCTGTGTTCCACTGAATCCAATGTAGTTATTATTTAAGCTCTTGTTAACTCTCTCAGTGCCACGCCCCGACATATCCCGAGTTTTTCCCGAGTACCCTCAGTGCCAGCACGAGAAATCCCGAGTTTTTACTTTTGACTGTGGTCGCGTTATTCTGTTTATTTTTCATGATCACTTTCGCTTCCTGACTCCTTCAGACTCACCCGGAGCCGGATGTAAAAAAAAAATTCATTTCCGGGTCACGTTGTTTTTCTCCGGTGATTTTCGGACAGAATAGGGAAAGTCACGGTTTTTCACACGGTATAAAAAGCGAACGGAGAGGTCCACGTCTACTCTCTTTGGTCTGGGTGACGATCAGTCATCGTAGTCGTGTATCGCATCGTAATTTAGCGCGATCAACGATTGTCGAAAATGTCAACATCCGGTTCTGACCGGATATGACGTGAGCCTGTTTGGGAGGGGGCGAGTGAGCCAGCGAGATCATCAATGTGTCGATTTGTTGCTCTCTACTGGTAGAACTGTATTATGGGTTTAAAACCCCAATCAGATCATTTATTTGAATGAAAAATTACAAAATTACAAAATAAAAAAAAACGCAAATTCCTGGCAGTTTGGGAGTACTTTATGAAAATACTCTTGGCACTGAAAGAGTTAATACTTTTCATTGATTCAATATTTCCAAAATCGTGGGATAAAAATTTAAGTTTTAAAAAAAGAACTACTGTACTGTTAAAGGGTTAGGTAGGGTTACGTTTCCTTGACAATCCTCAAACAACACAAATAAAATACCATAACATCAAATTATCGTACGACCACTGACTTACTGTGGAATGTACACACTAGCGTGTGACCTTTGTTCTGATGTACAGTAATGGGCCACAGTGTGTGTGTGCGGTGGAGCTGTGAGCCGTCCTGCTCTATAATGTTTTATGCTCGTAATTACGGTGCATTCATTCTGCAGAGGGAAGCACTAATGGCATGTCCGTAATGATGGGCTGAGTGCTAGAAGGTTACAGAGGCCAGCTATACTGTAGTGTAGGAAGACTGTTGCTGTCGGGCAGATACCTCATTTAAACCGTTTTTTTGTTGTAAATTAATGCCATATTTCAGTGGTTCTCAACCTGTGGGTCGGGACCCCCAGGGGGGTCCCCACATGATTTTTTGGGGCGGTCCCCAGATGGCAGTGAAGTGACAATTTAAGACTTTTAGGACCTTTTTAATACCAAAAAATAACCATTACAGCATCAAAAGTAATCAACAAACTATAGTATAAAAAACAATAAAAACTGGCCAAACATTGAAATAATATAAGAAAGAGGCAAAACATTTAAAAATAGCCGATTGGCTATTTTCACAATATTTACCTGGGGGGGTCCCCAGTTCAAATATGATTATTTTGGGGGGTCACAGCCTGAAAAGGTTGAGAACCACTGCCCTATTTTGTCATCCAAGAGTGTCACACAAAAGTGAATACAACATACAAGGTTTCCGTCCGACAGTGATGAAGAGTTAAACAGCCCCTATCAAGCGAGAAAAGGAAACAAAGAGCTGTGGGTGAGCAGTGGGGTTTTTCTTCTGCATAGTGAAAGTATATTTGTGTGTCTCATGTCAATTCACTGTTAAATGTCATTCTTTCGAGGATATACTGTAAGCCTGAACTGAGATGAGTCAGTGTGATGGCTCCACTTACACAATTGAATACACGCTTGAAGGAAATCAGCATGTCATCGCTGTCTGCTGGGTGGAAACCTTGTATGTCCAAAACTGTCACTTTTATGAACATGGAAAAAAAGACACAATGGACCCCTGAGTGGTCCTCGGGGGTTAAAAGCCTGATTACATTTCTCGGCTATTTGAAAATTGCTGATCTACGATCTCACAATTCATTACGTTGTGAACTTGTAGATCGGCTATAATTATTATATTTTTTCTTTTACAAAATGTCATGGGGTTCCCTGGCACCAAGTCTACTCAGACGGGGGTCCGCGCCTCTGCGGCCAAATCCATATAAATTCAGTGGTCCGTCACATGGCAATGTTTGAGAATCACTGGTGCACATTTCCGTCTGCAGGCTTTTAAACTAGGACACTATAATTTCATATCATAATTAATTGGATATCATCAAAGTAAAAAAACTAAACAAGTAACACAATTGGACCATATGACCAATCATACACCTTTTGTCCTTTGGGGGTGGGTGGGGGGGTGGGGGGGTTAAGACAGGATCCACCCCAAACAGCCTTGAAAAATCCCATTATATTTTCCCGGTGGTTTTCAGCAGTGGTTGTCATGACAACGGTGCATTTTTATTTCAGGCTTCTTTTGAAACAGTGAGTATGAGATCAGACATCCCAAACATTATGTAAGAGGGGGTGTGCTCTGTGCTCTGTGCTGTGTGCTCTGTGCTCCTGACTGCATGGGGGTTTCCTGCTGCAGAGCACCTCGACTAATTCATTACAGTGGAACGATGCACAAGGCGTTGTGCCATTATCTCGCCGTGCGACTCATTGCAACATTTAACCCATTAAAGACTGAGGCCGATTCTACAAAATGTCTTCTACATCCTATGCTATGTGTATGCTATGCTACATCAGTGGTTCTCAAACCTTTTCATGTCAAGGACCCCAAAATGATATGTATTTGGCCGCGGACCCCCCATCTCAAAATATTTTCTTCCAGGGACGCCCAGAAGCAAAGATTTTAGTTACGCTTTAAAAGAATATATATTCAAAGATTTGCACAAGATTAAAAAAAATAGCAGATCTACAAGCTCATAGCCATGCTATATATCTGCCATTTTGGAATAGCCAAAGAAATCAAAACAGATGCGTTTCCGGTCTTAATGGGTTAAGTCTGATTTACACTTAGTCGCACGTTGGTGTCGCAGCGCCGAAAATAGCAGAACCACAAGCTCATAAGGCGTCGCGCTTGTAAGCTTGTGGATCGGCTATTTACAAATATACACAAATATAAATCAGGCTTCATCCCATGCCGTATGAGAAGGAGAATATAGCCTAATTGTTAGGTGGGAGGAAAGGAAACGGATGCTGCTAATAGCCCAACTATTAACAGCATCCGTAACTCTGTAATATTAATAATAATAGGGATGGGAATTGATACGATTTTATTGATGCCACCGCCATTAGCGATTCTGCATATCAGTCCCGATTCCCTTATTGATACCTGATCAATTTTCAGTGTGGAAAAAGAGTACAGGCCTGCACAGGTTTTCAGCAGTTCTTATTGTCTCTGAGGTTGAACATATGGTGACAGTGGGCCCCAATAATGGTGTGGGTCCAATAATGTGGATGTCTTGATGATGATGTTAATCTTTGCCCAGATATGAAGAGACGGTGGGACGTTTGAGCCCGGTTTAGCCCCGTTGACTTCCATTATAAAATTTAAGTAAGATATAAATACAAAATATGAACAAAATGTAAGAAAACTAGAGGTTCGGGCCGCTGTGCTGCCCTCACACCTACGTCGCACTGCCGATCCGACCTAATGTCTGAGTTATGGATTTGTCAGAGTACCTGTTGTACCCTGTCTGTCTGTGTCCCTTTTGTGCCCATATATGGAGATGTCTGTTTCTGCCTGTCTACCGGTGTCCCTTTTATGGCCATGGAGATATCCGTATCTGTCAGTCCTTTATTCCCATATATGGAGATCCCTGATGTCATCAGTATATGCCCATATATTGGAAGGTGCTGCTAAGTTAGGCTGATGGCAGTGTGTAGAAATTGGGTACTGATTGGTCCAACAGTTTTCGAGTATAGCTCCAGACAGACAGACAGACAGACAGACAGACAGACAGACAGACAGACAGACAGACAGACAGACGGCTAGCTTCCTTCTGTGCCCCGCCGTAAAAAGGGGCATGCATGTCTGCCTAACAACATTTCAACATGTTGCAATAAATTGAGAAATACAACATTTAAAGAATCAAACAACACAATTTCAAACTTTTAAATTATGGAAAGGCCTTTCAATAAAAGCATGAGGTGCAATGTAGAGAATGATTATATTAATAATAAATAGACCTATTTGATCCCACAGGGCAAATTCCGTTTTCAGCTTCAACCAGCTGATTGCTGCTCAAGTGCTGGTGGGGAGCAGTTAGGGGTACACCTCTACATGTTCCTGGGGCCGGGAATCGAACCTGGGCCCTTCTGTTTCCCAGGCCGCCCTAATCTATCAGAATCATACAGTATGTGCTCTATTGTAGTGGTTCTAAAACATTTTCATCACAAGGACCCCCAAATTATTTATATATATATTATGCCACGGACCCCCATTTGAAGATTTGTCAACATTTTGTCAAGATGAAAAAAGAATAGCTGATCTACAAGCTCACAACGTGTCGTGTTTGTGATGCATTGGGAGCTTATACATTGGCTATTTTAGAATAGCTAAAAACAGAATAGGGCTCAAATGTTTAAACCGTTCCATATTTTGCTGGGGACCCCCTGGAGGCCCCCATACCCCACTTAGAGAACCAGTGATCCAATGTGGGGTTTTTTTCTTCCAGAATGAATTCCTTATCTATTATCATCTTCATTTTCTCCACATAATAATTATTAGGTAATTTTACGGAGACTTAATTCCCTCACAACCACCCACCCACCGGCCCCCACTCCCATTTTTTCCAACTTGATTGGCAATTTTATGACCTGAATCTCCATAATAGCCAGGGAAACCCCTGACGTCTCCATAGGGCTTTAATTAAGACTTGTCACCTTGAGCAAGGAATCCTTATGCTTTCATTTGGACTGCAATGTCGTCGTTGAGCACACAGTACAGTAGCTCAGTGGTGTAAAGTAACTAAGTACATGTACTCGAGTACTGTACTTAAGTAAAATTTTGAGGTACTTTTACTCTACTGGAGTATTTCCAATGTTCTGTACTTGTACATCTACTCCACTACATCTCAGAGGCAAATATTGTACGTTTTACTCCACTACAATTATTTGAAAACTTTAGTTACTAGTTACTTTGCAGATTTTGATTATTATTACAAAACATGCATTAGCCAGTTCAGCCCTATGTATACTTAATAAGCTACAGTATTTGAAAATAGCCAATAATCAGTTATTTTCAAAAAATATTTTTTTTATTTTAGATGAAATACATGAAAACTTGTTAAATGAGACATTCTGCAAAATGAGTACTTTTACTTTTTGTAGTATATTTTGATGCTTGTTTTTCCACATTGCAGTATTGATACTTTTACTTAAGTAAAACATTTGAGTACTTTTTTTCCACCACTGCAGTAGCTCCTCTAGTCTTGAGCCGGACTTGAGTTACAACTGTACTTTGACCGTTTGTTTCCGTCCACACCAAATCGCTTCGCCAAAATTAGCCGATCTGTCTTACATTGTGAGCTTGTATTTTTGGCAATTGTTCCCCCCACTATATGGATGCTGGGGTTCAAGTGGTTGCAAGTATTCTCATTCCCTTGCTGTTGGATTGTGCTGTGGTGGACAGTGATGAAGTACATTTATTAGTTCTGTACTTAATAACATTTCTTTGAGTTCTGTACTTAAGAACATTTCTTTAAGTATCTGTACTTTACTTGAGTATTTGTATTTTTGGATATTGCACTTTTACTCCACTACATTTCTAGGAAGGGAAAAAGTACATAACAACTTATGCCCTATTTCACATAGTGAAAATAGCAGATCTACAAGCTCACAATGCGTCACATTGCGACACATTGTGAACTTGTATATCTGAGTGAGCACTTTCACTGGCTGGAAGTGAAAGAGAATGCAAGATGAGGAAACATGCATATCGTTGCTGTCGGACAGAAACCTCTCATCTGCGTATTTTTATGTTTTCTTTTCCTTCATAAATGAATGCCCTACTTCGTCATACTACAGTGTCACACGAAAGTAGTAAAGATTGCAGATCTACAAAATGCGTTGCATCGCAATGCGTTTTGAGCTTGTGTATCTGCTTTTTATTTTTTAGGATAAGTAGGCTAACAGTTTTGGTCGGACATGTGAGGTTTCCACCCGACAGAGACGATATACGCCGCACAAACATCACCGTGTCTCTGTGATAAGGAGGCCCCTCTTTGATTAAGAATTCATAATGATTGCATGATGATTTTGCTAATTTGCTAATATGGGAGTCATCTCAGGAGAGCATCCATCTGTCATTCTGTTTTATTTGAGGCGAGGTTTGATAGACCTCTGGCAGTGACAGCATCCGAACACAGGCACGCCATTTGGGTTTGGAGGACAAGGAGAAGAGCATCGTTTATGTAAACAAATCAACATGGTGTCGGTTAATGGGGGAAATAAACAACAAAAAGAGGTTTAGTTAGAGAATATTCAGAAACGTTTGAAATGTAGGAAACAAGGTGGGGGTTTAATAATGGCTTGGCCACACGATGAACCTCTTATTGCCTCATATTGATGACGTCAGTCTTGCCCAAATATCGACGGCAAGACGGTTGATTAATTTTGGATTAGAACAATGTGAAAGATATTCACACAAATATTCACAAAATGGACAGACACAAGTGCACAAGTACATAAGCGCACACAAACCTGGGGGGACATAGTGTATACTATATACATACATACATACATACATACATACTGTACATACATACATACATTACATACATACTGTACATACATACATACATACATACATACATACATACATACATCTAACATACAATTGGGAGATTGGCTGAAAGGGCAAAAAAATCAGGAAAAAAAAACATTGCACCGCTGTTGCCAGATCGTGCGCAAGCAACAAGCAACCAGCTTCATGACCAAACACAAAGCTGCGCACTGCGCATGCGTCGACACACTTTCTCTAACCAATTTACACCCACTTCACGCTTACAAAACCTGGACATGGCAACGTCGCTCATCGTTCTGTGATTGACAGCAAAAGTTGGCCAATCAGGTGGCGAGTTCGCAGCCTGAAAAAAGACGAACGCCAGCATTGTTGGTTGTGCGAGTGCCTTCACTTCTTATTTTCGCTTATTAAACGCTCTCAAACTTCTGCTTTGAGGCACGGAATTCACTTATAACATATCGTTTGGATAGAATTTAGTTGTTTCACTTCATATGTGTGGTCAATTAATCATGACAGAGCCTATTTAAAAATAAAAATTCAGAGAACCGGCAGGGGCGAACAGTCACACGCATGTATCCGAATAAGTCAACCTATTTTGCCAATAGCCATCTCAAAAGTCCCGTTGCGTCATGGCTGTCCCCCCCGCCCCACCCCCACCACACACCACACACACCACACACACACGCACACACACAGGGAGAGAGAGGGAGGGTGGGAGAGAGAGAATAGTCAGCCAAACAGCGAGACATAATTTTCGCTGACGCAGAGACAGAGAGACAGAGAGGGAGAGAGAGAGAGAGAGGAAGAGAGGGAGGGAGGGAAAGACAAAATAAGCGAGCCCTCGCTTATTTTTGCGCGGACGTAATTTGTTTGTCATTGTGGTGAATGTTTGCTGCTGCTGTTTGTTGTGTGAAGCTTAATGTCAGAGTGTTTGTGTTGTCGCGCCTCAGTGCGGCTGCTGAGTTCATGTGCAACATCTTGCATGCGTGGCTGTGGGTGGCTTCACAGTTTTCCTTCGCCGTGTCTGTAGGTCACGGCCTGGAGACCCTCTCCAGGGACCCCCAAGGGGGGGGGGGGGGCACCCTCTGGGTTTTTTTTTTTTTTTTTTTTTTAATCCCATGATTTTGTACCCCCAAACGACATTTTCTTTGGCGGGGCTAGGGGGGGGGGTACTAGAATTCTTAGAACTCTAAATTCTAATAGAACTTCTAGTACTATACATACAGCACATACATACTACACACACACACACACACACACACACACACACACACACACACACACACACACACACACACACACACACACACACACACACACACACACACACACACACACACACATTTCACTCATACTGTAGATCATCGTGATCCTTACAAAATTACTGATGTCAACATTTGCAGGCTTCCTGTTAAAACAATCCAGGGTAAAACAAGCCAGGGGCGGATCTTGGTTTTCCCTGAGTCAGGGGCCACAAAAGGGCCATACTTCACCCAGTATTATGTGGGGGTGGTATGCACTTAATTTCCAGCATACTGGTGAAATTGTATGTAATCTACAGTTTGTTTATAGTAATCCAAAAAGACACAGTACTGCTTATGTATACACAAATCCACGGAGCTCTGCCCTGCGCGCAGCCATTGCTGCGGTGTCAACGCTCCGTGGACGCGACACCGCAGCAATGGCCGCCTACAGGCAGCTACAGGCTGTCGTGAGTTGAACCCATAACCTTGATACTGGGGCACCAGTCACTGCACGTTGACAGAATTAGAATCTGAACCGACTCCCCAAATTGACATGGGGCAGCAAACTGAGCCATAACTACAGCATAGCTTAATGTTAGAATACTTTAAATGTACAGCAACAGAACGTTAGGAATCCTGAATTGTCCACCCATATTATTGTCCAATGACACAACAGAGAGCTTGTGTGGTGTTGTTTGTGGCTCTCTTATTATTTTCGAGTGCAGTTTGTTTCAAGATAAAGGTTTGAACTGCTTTGTGGTTTGTTCAGGGGTATTTCTTTTTTTGGGGGGTATGAGGTGCATACCGTCATCAACTGGATCACTGTCTACTGCAGTCTAGAGGGGCACTTCAGGGGCCGATTAGATTTCAGCTGTGGCCCTGGATCCACCACTGAAACAAAATAGTAGGCTAAAGCAGACCCATAGAGAGAGAGTTATGACACGCTTTGATCTCGCTGCAAAGCGGGCCGCTATAGGGTTTAGTTCCAAACATTGGAACTATCTCATTGAGATAGAACGAGCATTTCCGCATTCCATTCTTATAATAGGAGTCAACGCTAGTGTCGTCACTCTCATATTAGATCACACTGGGCTAAAGTAATGTTACATCCTGTACAGGCGTTACCAAATGATACTAATTGAGGCTCTGTTCCATTCAGGTCAAACAGAATCAGGCTGCTGCTATTGTGCATGTTGGCTCACTGCAAAGGCTCTGCTGCACTAATTGGAACAGAGCCTTAACATATTGACTGCCTGAGATTAAAACATAGCTTTAAACACCTTATATTGACGATCTTTGGAGAGCTGCGGGAGCCGCGACGTGTACACGGAAGTAAACAAAGTGTGTCTGGGGGGTGGGGGAGGGTCTCCTCAATTCACCGGAACATTTTTTTTTACCGCGATCGGCCATTTTGTTGCTATCGCCCGTTGAATAAGGCTCGTTTTCACCAAAAAAAGAAGATCACAGGAGCGGACGGAAGTGAAGTTTTTTGGGATGACATCACATCTGTCCATTCCTTCTCTCAGAATCAAGGGATCATTCCTAAATTGTGTTAGAGTGCCCTCTTGTGGAATTTTCTTAGATTTCTTTTGTTGGAAAAGACTTAAACATACCTCCTTGGCAGGCAAGTGTTGGATTTGAAAGGACGTAAACATACAATGTGTTAATTAGTATCATTGGTAACACCTGTACATGATAACATGTACATTATTATTTATTATTTTATGAATAAAATAAAAAATCACAATCACATCACCTATGCTCACATGACGAACAAACAAAAAGCAGAAATGTTGTAGTGGTAAACACCGCTGAATGTAATGACATGAACTGTGGGCATACAGTACATAAAATAATTAAAGGGGCATTATGACCCTCAAACTATTGCTATGTTGCTGCAATGACTGAATTGAATTTTATGCTTAAATGACTAGTCTAAAATGAAGGAAACACACCGAAAATAGCGAAAACTGAGAACATTTCAATCTAAATTATAAATCTCATCGGAATAAAAGATTGAGTGTATATAACATTATTTTAAAATGCTTTATAATATTGAAATAATGAAGTCTTCTTTTAAATGCGGGAAAAAAATAGGTCAACTTCATTATGCTTGCATGGTTGCAAACTGAACTCCTTTTCCCCAGTGCTTTTAAAATGAGCACAAATTGGTGTGACTGCCTGGCCCGCAAATCGCCGTTGTTGATAATACTTAATTGGCACATATTTGTGCTTGTTAAAAGCAACATTTTGTCTCAATAGGATAAAAAAAGTATGTATTTTAATTACGGGGCCAGAGCTCAGCTCTGGACCTGTCTTATTATTGTACGTATTCTGTTTCTGCCACTTTTCGCAGTTCTGGCTGAACCGTGCTGTCGCTTTTTACGAAACTCGGCCATATGGTAGATGGTCATGAAAAACTATCAAGAAATAAATCTCACAATCTTTCGTCAAAAGGTGGCGCTATAGCACTCAATTGAAAATGCCAACTTTGAACAGGTACAACTCATGCCCTGTTTGACCTACAGCCATAAAACTTCAATACACACATGCGTCTACTCATGATGAACAACTTTAACCCTCTGACTTTTGACCTCTGACCTTTAGATCTCCCACCATTTTGAATTATCTCCTCCTGGGATTTTTGAGTAATCTGCACGAAACGTTTTACACATGAACTTTGGACCTATGCCGACAAACCTGTGCAAAAGATTTTCCATAAGTGAAAAAATGAAGCTTTAATGAGCCAATGAATATTGCAGTTTTATGACAATTATTCATCTGCCCCTAACACATACATGCAGACTCACATTTCTTTGAAACTTTGCGTTAATGTTGAGGGTCATTCCAAATATTACTGAAACCAATCTTACTCCAATTGGTCAAAGGGGGGCGCTATAGCGATTTTTTGAAAGTGCAAACTTTAAACAGGCAAAAGTCATGCCTCGTTTGGCGACAGCCATTAAACCTGCTTACACATGTGCCTTGACTCATGAGGAACACATGTATCACGTTGACCAGTAAGCTCCCCCCTTAGATTGTCCGCAATTTTGAGCAATTTGAAAAACACTTAAACCCAGGAATTTTCAGCTATTTGCGTGAAACTGTATCATCTGTGTGATCTCCTTTTTCACAGGTTCTTGTCTGTTGGTCCAATGGCTTCTCCCTTAAACGTGTGCCTCACAACCTGAAGGTTGCCAGTTCAAGCCTCACTTGATGCGGACTTCATTAAAGTTGCATTGCACACAACATGATTGTGTCAATTAATACATGTGCAATTGTTAAACATAACCTGAAATACTTATTTGAGAGGGTATGTTTTTGCAATGTATGACATACTTCATTCTGAAAATAGCCGATCTACAATCTCAAAACTTTTCAGATAGCAACGTGTTTCTGAGTTTGTAGATCGGCTGCTTTCACTGGTTCACTTTTATCTTCAACAGACAACCTCTGCCTGGTCAAAGCTATAGCACTATAGGTAATGTTGCAGCCCGTCAATCCGAAGGTTGAGGGTTCGATTCCTGTTAATGGCAATAGGTTGACACGTCCAATCAATCCATTCTGCTTCCATCCTTCTCTCTCTTCAATCTATTGTTTCCATGTCTCTCTCTCTTCAATCTATTCCGTTTCCATGTCTCTCTCTCCGCCCTTAGATTGTTCGCAATTTTGAGCAGTTTGAAAAACACTTAAACCCAGGATTTTTCAGTTATTTGCGTGAAATGGTATAATCTGTCTGACCTCCGTTTTCACTGTATCAGGTCTGTTGGTCCAATGGCTTCCCGCTTAAGTGAATGTTTCACAACATCAAGGTTGCCGGTTCAAGCCTCACTTGGTGGAGACTTCATTTAAAGTGCATTGCAAACTACAAGACTGTATTAATGAATACATATGCAATTGATAAAGATAACATGAAATGCTTATATGAGAAGGTCTGTTTTTGCAATGTATGACATACTTCATTCTGAAAATAGCCGATCTACAATCTCAAAACTTTTCAGATAGCAACGTGTTTCTGAGCTTGTAGATCGGCTGCTTTCACTGGTTCACTTTTATCTTCAACAGACAACCTCAGCCTGGTCAAAGCTATAGCACTATAGGTAGTGTTGCAGCCTGTCAATCCTAAGGTTGAGGGTTCGATTCCTGTTAATGGCAATAGGTTGACACGTCCAATCAATCCATTCTGCTTCCATCTCTCTCTCTCTTCAATCTATTATGTTTCCATGTCTCTCTCTCTCAATTAATGCATGTGCAACTGTTAAAGGTAACATGAAATGCTTCTTGGAGAGATTATGTTTTTGCAATGTATGACAAACTTCATTGTGAAAATAGCCGATCTACAATCTCACAACTTTTCAGTTAGCAACGTTTTGTGAGCTTGTAGATCGGCTACTTTCACTAGTTTTCGTTCCGAGGAGACACAAAAATGCCTTTATTGGTAAATGGTTTGTGAACCAGTGATCTAGAGTAGTTCGGGACACAGAGGCTTGGTTCATAATGGACGGAAATACTTATAAATATCAACAGACACTACCAGTAATTGTGTCAATTAATACATATGCAATTGATAAAGATAACCTGAAATGCTTATTTGAGAGGGTATGAAGCATGTATGACATACTTCATTCTGAAAATAGCCGATCTACAATCTCAAAACCTTTCAGATAGCAACGTTCTTTCTGAGCTTGTAGATCGGCTGCTTTCACTGGTTCACTTTTATCTTCAACAGACAACCTCAGCCTGGACAAAGCTATAGCACTATAGGTAGTGTTGCAGCCTGTCAATTTGAAGGTTGATGGTTCGATTCCTGTTAATGGCAATAGGTTGAGATGTCCAATCAATCCATTCTGCTTCCATCTCTCTCTCTCTTCAATCTATTATGTTTCCGTGTCTCTCTCTTCAATCTATTCCGTTTCCATGTCTCTCTCTCTCTCTCTCTTCAATCTATTCCGTTTCCATGGCTCTCTCGCTCTCTCTCTCTCTCTCTCTTCAATCTATTCCGTTTCCATCTCTCTCTCTCTCTCTCTCTCTCTCTCTCTCTCTCTCTCTCTCTCTCTCTCTCTCTCTCTCTCTCTCTCTCTCTCTCTCTCTCTCTCTCTCTCTCTCATTCACCAGGTCAGGTCTGTTGTTCCAATGGCTTCTCGCTTAAGTGTGTGCCTTAAAACCTCAAGGTTGCCAGTTCAAGCCTCACTTGATGCAGACTTCATTTAAGTTGCATTGCACACAACATGATTGTTGCGAACGCAGAAGGAGGCCTCCGACCAAGTGGAGCTTACTATATCACCGTGCTTGGGTTGTGTGTGTGTGTGTGTCTGTCCCTTATTTATGGTCTTTCCGTGTGTGTTCACGCTCTCATTGGCTCGCGCCCCCATGTGACTCGAAACTCCGTGCTGAAATGCCAGCAGCTGCACTGCCTGTATACAGCATGTGTTCACGCTCTCATTGGCTCGCGCCCCCATGTGACTCGAAACTCCGTGCTGAAATGCCAGCAGCTGCACTGCCTGTATACAGCCGGCAGAGTGCGGCAGAGTGCACTACTACAGTGTGGTTGAAATATAGCAGCCTCAGTCAATCTGCGTTCGCTTCCAGCGTTCGCGCGTCTTACTTGTGTCAATTAATGCAAGTGCAATTGTTAAAGATAACCTGAAATGCTTATTTGAGAGTATGTCTTTTCAATGTATGACATACTTCATTCTGAAAATAGCTGATCTACAATCTCAAAACTTTTCAGATAGCAACGTGTTTCTGAGCTTGTAGATCGGCTGCTTTCACTGGTTCAATTTTATCTTCAACAGACAACCTCAGCCTAGACAAAGCTATAGCACTATAGGTAGTGTTGCAGCCTGTCAATCCGAAGGTTGAGGGATCGATTCCTGTTAATGGCAAAAGGTTGAGACGTCCAATCAATCCATTCTGCTTCCATCTTTCTCTCTCTTCAATCTATTATGTTTCCATGTCTCTCTCTCTTCAATCTATTCCTTTTCCATGTCTCTCTCTCCGCCCTTAGATTGTCCGCAATTTTGAGCAGTTTGAAAAACACTTAAACCCAGGATTTTTCAGTTATTTGCGTGAAATGGTATCATCTGTTTGACCTCCGTTTTCACTGGATCAGGTCTGTTGGTCCAATGGCTTCCCGCTTAAGTGAATGTTTCACAACAGCAAGGTTGCCGGTTCAAGCCTCACTTGGTGGAGACTTCATTTAAAGTGCATTGCAAACAACAAGACTGTATTAATGAATACATATGCAATTGATAAAGATAACATGAAATGCTTATTAGTCCGTGAGCCAGGGGGGTTGGTCATTACCATCTGAGGGGATTAATGCTCATAGTGATTTTTGTCAAGGTATGCATGTCTAGAGTTAGAAAATATGTGATAGCCTTGCACCAATGGTAACTTTATGGGTGCTATCATGCATTTTATGTTATAACACTAGGCGAAAATTACATGGGTCAATATATGAAAACATACTATTAACCCCCCCCAAAAAAATATACAAAAGGTTTTTCAATTGGTTCTGGTACATCTAGGCATGCTTAAGAACATACAAAAAAATCTAGGAAATTATATTTCTCGTAAAGCCATCATTTTCAAGATGGCGTCCAATATGACTGCCAGGAGCTTAAATGGCTTTATGATACTGTTCAACCTAGAAAGGTGGTTTTGGTGTCTAAAACTAGGTCTTAGGGTTCAAGAAATATGGCTGAATCAGTGAAATTACCATCAGTTAATTTTTTATTGCCAAATCAAAGATGGTGTCCATCCCATGGTGATGTTCCATTGTACTAAATTATGTTAAAAACAACAAAATATTGCAGTTGTGTGAGGGAATCTGTGAACTTCGTGAACGTGATTCATATGGGGACCTGGGGGGGGGGGGGGGGGGGCATTCATAGGTGTAGAATCTATTTCTAATGTTATATTTTGACTTGCTGGTCAGTCTTTGGCCTATGTGCTAAAGGTCAGGTCAAGGTCTCTCTCGCACCTTATCGTCCAACCAGTTGTCCAAGCAGGCAGCAGATATGGTCACTGGTTGACATGTACAGCAGGCCCTATTCACCTCACAATTGACATGGAGCCGTTTGTTGACACCTTGCAGGTATATAAGCTCTATAATGTAATTGTGCATCCCGGTGGGATGCATGTTATACAGTCATTCTTTAGCTGCATTGCAAAACTGATGCAAGGTTCAGCACTGGAAGTGGAAATGCATGTGGTTGCGAACATGACAGGCAAGTTCAGTGGTCAGTCCTGAGTGTATCAGCAGCACTCTGAAGTGGTTTCTATCAACTTGGCCAAAGACATTTGAACAGATACAGCAGTAGCCTACCTGGACACTGCACATCTCCATCCTACTGGCTGACAGTGGGTAGACAACTTCTTCCTACACTTCACATCCACCAGTTTGAATGCGCAGGGAGACACATTGACATTAACTTCACCTTTTCTCTCATGAAGCACATGACTGAAGCACTTCTTCCATGCTGGCCATGTGCAGTGTGCTTGATATCTAACCCAGTGCCTGCTGAAGATGCATGTGCTCCATGCCATAGCATAGAGGCTAAGCTAGACCTTGTCTGTCGGCACCATGATGGATTCTGGATCACTGTCTCTGCTGACCAGTCTGGGGAGCAGACTGCCATAACGATCAGGAAAGATGCTGTCATGATGCATGTGAGTGGAGTGGACTGAAGCCTTCCCCAAAATGTGCAGAAACAGAGGGAGAGTTGAAGCACTGGTGTGTCTTGGTCATAAAATATTGGGGTGTAGGATTCCTCACACACAGAAAGATCATCTCTTCAATCCCATCCTTGGCTAATTTGCCCCCATGCTGTTGTGAATAGTAATGTCCTTTACCCACATGAGATGTCATCATGAAGAGTAAGAACATTAAGCAGAAGCCGTTGAGCATGTTGTACACCTTCAGTGCTGACGATAGATACTGCATTTAGTCATGATGAGGCAGACATCACCATGAGTTCCTATATCCCTGATGCAGCCATCTCTGGAAAGGGTGTGATACACATGCTCAGTGATTACACTGATGTTCTTGTCCTGTTGTATGCTGTGTATTGGGGTGTATCAGGTGGACCTACAGTGTAAAGTATAGATGGAGCATTGGGATGGGACAGTCTTATATTTATGACAAAGGCAAGATCAGAGCACACTACACTTTGCTGGCAGGGAACTTCCCAGGCTACCCTGATGTGCTGGGTGAGGTGGGTGCCACAAGTCAATGACCCTTTCTCCAACACCGACCAACCTGTTGCACCAGATGTGGGCTCATTTATTTACAAGTGATGTTGTGGAAAGTGGCAGACCACCAAGCCCCACCTGACAAGTCGTTTGATGTCACAAAATTTGGATAGGAGATCTAGGATATTCTTGTTCCTGTCATTGCTAAGGGTGACCCCACCGTCAGAGCTATGTGACATGGTGCAATATCAATTTAGGGCACAGAGAGTGAGAAGTACATCACTGATGTACTGTAACTGCTCTGGTGAAGATGGTTACTGATGATATGTTCAAGCTACATATGAGGAGTGATGTTAATAAGGAGGATACTTGTAAGGATGAGGTAGAACAGGATGTGGGTTGGAGAATACAGATGTAGTTGCAAAAGATACATATTTGACATTAGATTATATCATTTTACATTCATGTTATTATGAATACCAGTTCTTGTGACATGTTAATGACACTTTTCACAAAACAAAATCATGAATAGTGAACCATGAATGTTCATCAAGTTGTTTCCATTTGTTGTTCTCCCAGAGGTCAATTTTAACCTTGACCTGACCTTTGACATGATTGACCTGATATTAAAAAAATAACATCAGGAATGGATTCTACATATGAAAACCCTAAAAAATAGGTATTAAACAGAGGTATTCTAAGACAAGCGGATTAAAAGTAAAAAATTGCCAGGCGTGTGTTTAGTGGCCATTTTGGATATTTTCTTACCCATTGCACTATATTCTGTTTATTGAATTTCATAATACATTTCCTTAGAATCTATGTATGTAAACATGGTTTTAAATCTATAGGTAATTTACAAAGGAACCCTTTGTGTTCCATCTTTCATTAAAACCAAAGTACATCTTATGTCACATATAGTCACTATGTTGTCACTGCCTGTAATAGAAAAATATTGTAGATATGCAACCATTTTTCAGAGAGAAAGGGTCAATAATAAGAAAGAACCATCAGTTTGAAGTAGAATGCTTCATTCGGATTTTGAAAACTGTGTTTTGGCTTGTGGTTATAAAAGGAGTGATAACACACAGATAGCTACCACCGATGCAAGGCTATCACATTTTTCCTAGCTCTAGGGGTGTATACCTACCCAAAAATCACTATGAGAATTAATCACCCCAGATGGTAATGATGACCCCATTTTTGGGGTCCTGGCTCACTGAGAAGGTATGTTTTTGCAATGTATGACATACTTCATTCTGAAAATAGCCGATCTACAATCTCAAAACTTTTCAGATAGCAACGTGTTTCTGAGCTTGTAGATCGACTGCTTTCACTGGTTCACTTTTATCTTCAACAGACAACCTTAGCCTGGACAAAGCTATAGCACTATAGGTAGTGTTGCAGCCTGTCAATCCGAAGGTTGAGGGTTCGATTCCTGTTAACACATCGACCGCCAGAGGTTAATCTCATAATGTACTCACCAGTGCCAAGGTGTTTTTGTTGTTTTTTTGTTTTTTTCATGTCGCCATAGATCTTGTTAAAATCCTTAACTCTATAACTGCCAAAGACGTTTATAAACGTCTTTGAGAAATTAGCTGTTGCCTGCCAAAGACGTATAAAAACGTCTTGGAAAAAAAAAAAAAAAAAAAATTATTTAGTATTGACACCTTTTCGATATTCCAAACGAATAAGGAGATAACAATTTCCAAAGATTTGCTGCTCCATCCACTTCAATGTTAAAATTGAAACGGACAAACAATTCACAATGTTTTTTGGTTTGAAACCACTGGTTTTGAGCTATTTTCAAACATCAAACAACACATGACAACAAGGTCAAATTGACCTCGTTGACATTTGTGAAACCACACCTGAATCTCATCTGTGATTAGAAATTTTCTGGGGATCAATCATACTTGAGAAAAATATTTTGTGGCTATGCGAAAAGGTACCAAAATCGGTCAAAACCCTGGCAGAGGCTACAGACTGTTCTGAAAAAACTCTGGCAGGGTAAGAGTTAAGATTGAGCCGTACACGGTCTGTTTACATCTGCGACATCTCTCTGTATCTCCCAGTGAAAACCACGTGTCAAACGCGGCATCCATGTTGTAGTTAGAGCGGATTACGTTAAACAGTGAAATGCGAGGAGAAAAAACTACAGGAAGAGAATTGAGTTTCAGTTTCGTCTGTAGAACGAGGGCGGACGTGATCGTCAAAACCGGATCCCAAATAATTCTGTTTCCGGTCATCAAACCGGAAACGGAAGTGGATCAAAAAAAATCCAAAAGTGCACCCGGAAATTTTTAGCGCGAAAAGACCGTGGACCGTAGGGCTACGGTCTCTGCGCTTAACAGTTGGATTTAACGGACCGTAGGACTACGTTCTTGGCGGTTAATGTGTTAATGGCAATAGGTTGAGATGTCCAATCAATCCATTCTGCTTCCATCTCTCTCTCTCTCTTCAATCTATTATGTTTCCATATCTCTCTCTCTCTTCAATCTATTCTGTTTCCATGTCTCTCTCTCTCTCTCTTCAATCTATTCCGTTTCCATGTCTCCCTCTTCAATCTATTCCGTTTCCATGTCTGTCTCTCTCTCTCTCTCTCTCTTTTGAGGGGCGGCCATAGCTGAGTGGTTAGTGAGCCAGCCTAGGGAGCCAGAGGCCCTAGTTGCCCCAGGTACGATTCCAGGCCAGGCCAGCAAATGAAATTTGTCCCTGAGCAAGACTCTTAACCCCTAATTGCTCACAGGCCCTCATTGGAAACAAGACCGCAAGGACTTTCATGAACGGACCTGTTAAAGGAATTATCCTTATCTATTCCGTTTCCATGTCTCTCTCTCTCTCTCTCCGATCTACAATCTCACAACTTTTCAGATAGCAACGTGTTTCTGAGCTTGTAGGTCGGCTGCTTTCACTGGTTCACTTTTATCTTCAACAGACAACCTCAATCTGTACAAAGCTATAGCACTATAGGTAGTGTTGCAGCCTGTTAATCCAAAGGTTGAGGGTTCGATTCCTGTTAATGGCAATAGGTTGAGATGTCCATTCAATCCGTTCTGCTTCCATCTCTCTCTCTCTTCAGTCTATTATGTTTCCATGTCTCTCTCTCTCTCTTCAATCTATTCCGTTTCCATGTCTCTCCCGCTCTCTCTCTTCTCAATCTATTCCGTTTCCATGTCTCTCTCTCTCTCTTCAATCTATTCCTTTTCCAAGTCTCTCTCTCTCTTTCTCTTCAATCTATTCAGTTTCTCTCTCTCTCTCTTTCTCTTCAATCTATTCCGTTTCTCTCTCTCTCTCTCTCTCTCTCTTCAATCTAATCTATTCCGATTCTCTCTCTCTCTCTCTCTTTCTCTTCAATCTATTCCGTTTCTCTCTCTCTCTCTTTCTCTTCAATCTATTCCGTTTCTCTCTCTCTTTCTCTTCAATCTATTCCGTTTCTCTCTCTCTCTCTTTCTCTTCAATCTATTCCGTTAATCTCTCTCTCTCTTCAATCTATTCCGTCTCTCTCTCTCTCTCTCTTCAATCTATTCCGTCTCTCTCTATCTCTCTCTCTTTCTCTCTCTTTCTCTTTCTCTTTCTCTTTCTCTTTCTCTTTCTCTTTCTCTTTCTCTTTCTCTCTCTCCCTCTCCCTCTCTCTCCCCCTCTCTCTCTCTCTCTCTCTCTCTCTCTCTCTCTCTCTCTCTCTCTCTATTCCCTGGCCCCGCTTATCGCTGCTTGCAGCTATATTTAATACTTAGTATTGTACCGCCGCGGCCCACTTGGAGGGGCTCTAAGGCCCACCAGTCGGCCTTGTTAAGAACATACACTGGTTGAGAACATTTATTTTTATTTTTGTTTATTAAATTGTGATGTTATCAGCAGCAGAGGCATCCCCCCAGCAAATTGAACCCTGGCTGAAGGTAATAACAATTGTGTCTGTGTATCATTTTGGTGTTAATGTGTGCATGGACAGCTTCGGAACAGTTTACTTAATACTGCACACAGAAACAAATGAGACTGGGCGTGGAACATAGTGACTCCTACTTGCAAAAATGTCACTAATATTAGTAATATCACCCCTTTCTCCTCTTCTATCTCTTTTTCTCCAGACCCGAAGCCTTCAACTTGGTCCCCGTCTCAAGACTTCAATGAAGGCAGCCGGCTCTCTCCAGCCAGGAACATGAAGGGCTTATCGGGCAGCCGTTCCCACCACCAGATCCCTTCACCCCACGTTTTGGACTACGACCCCCACCCTCACGACCACCACGCCCACCATGACCCCCGCCACTCCTACCTGCTCAGCCCCACGGAGAGCTGCCCCGTGGACTTCCACCACCGCTACTCGCCGCGCAGCTCCATCAACTCGGACTGCATGATGATGGCACCGGGCATGATGCCGCCGGCCGCGCCCCCGGACCACATCTCCAGCACCTTCCCCAGAATGCACTACAGCTCCCAGTACTACGACCCCGCCACGCGGGACGACTGTGCCGCCATCACAGCCTCCGCCACCTCCCCCGCCTTAGCCGCCGCCGCTTCCTCCTCCTCCCACCATGCCGGCGCCAAGGGCAACCGCCTCCCCGCCACCCTAATGGACCAGTTCGAGAAGCAGATGCCACTGCACCGAGACGGCTTCCACACACTGCAGTACCAGCGCACCTCCACCACCACCGAGCAGCGCAGCGAAAGCCCCGGACGCATACGACACCTCGTCCATTCCGTCCAGAAGCTCTTCACCAAGTCCCATTCCCTGGAGGGCTCGTCCAAGATGAACGGCACCAAAGGCGAGGGCGGAGGAGGAGGAGGAGGGAGCTACCACGGCCACCACGGCCACCAATCCTCCAAGCACGGCAGCAAGCGGAGCAAGAGCAAGGAGCGCGGCAGGCACCGCTCGGGCGGCTTCTGGAGCTCCGACGACAACCTGGACAGCGACAGCACTTACCGCACGCCCAGCGTCATGTCGCGGCACCCCGCGGAGCACTGCTATCCGGACGCCATGCACGGCCACCACTACCCCCACCACCACCACCACCACTACGGAGACCTCTCGCTCAAGACGTCCAAGAGCAACAACGATGTCAAGTGCTCGGCCTGCGAGAGCGTGGCCATGGCACCCGAGGGAAAGTTCATGAAGAGGAGCTCCTGGTCCACTCTCACGGTCAGCCAGGCCAAGGAGGCGTACAGGAAGTCCTCGCTCAACCTGGAGAAGCCGCTGATGCACACGGACCTGAAGCCCTCGCTACGGACCTGTCACTACCTGCAGGCGAGTGGGGATTGGATTGTTTTCATTTTTATTTTTCCCCTAGATGACTGACAGAGAAACTGGAGGGATAGATGAAAGAAATGAAGAGAAAATGTTGTTACGCCTTGTTTGTGCATTGCGCATTAACCTTTTCTAGTACAATTGGTGTATACTGTATAGAATATAAAAACTCAAAATAATTAAGGGATAAAAGTGTTCCCTACATTTCTTTGAGCAGTATATTTTCGCCCATATGTAATCATCATAGATCTAATTCTTTTAGCTACAAAGACGTCACACCCTATAGGGTATGTGTGAATCGGAGCTAGGGAATCGACGTGTTGGAGGTGCAAACAAAGATGCTTCTTGCATGGATTTGACTCCTTTTTGTGCCTCGGGAGAAATATTATATTTGGACATCCCAACTTCATTTTTCTCAAAATGGTTGCTGCAGGTCCCTGCACAGCAATGCATAACCATAGATTTGCGCTAGCCAAGGACAGACAAAATATATCTCTTTATATGATCTGTCTTCCAAACGCAATGTTGATACTGTACCTGTGTTATTTGCACCTCCAAGACAATGGTGGATTTGGTGCCCACAAATACCCATACAGGTATGTGTGTCTCAAAGAATAATAATGTCATCATCATACTATAAGCCACCAAATCCCTGTCTGCAAAACATATCTGTCCGCAAGAATAGTGTCCGGGACATAACTCGGGGAGTGATGGACCAAATGGTCCCAGATGTGAGGTGTGAGCTTCAGATGACCCCTTAATGGAATGCGGCAAACGGCAACTAGGAGGGGCTTACGGATCCCGAGAATGGAAAAATCAAAAAACGGCCTGAGGTGGAGGCACTGGATTTTTGAATTCTGAGATCTGAGGCATCGGTTCTAGCCTTCTCTGGTAGGTCTATCAAACTATTTGAGAGATAGGCAGGGCTTCGTGAGACGTTGGTGCTATATCGCCAACAAGGGTAACAGCGAATGCAAAAGGGACAAAGGAGGGAAGAGGTTTAATTTGAAGAGGGAACAGGCTTGCGCCCAGAGGGTGTGACGTTCGTGTCTAGCTTTGCACCGTGGCGGTGGGTGCCGTCCTATATTTAATTTAGGTTTTGAAATATACTACTGTTCCCCGAAAAAAGCTTAAAGGCACAATCACACATGAACAAACCTGGGCAGTATGCATCTTGAAATATAATAATAAACAATATGAGATCAATTTCATTGATCACCAGAGGCTCTCCTGGGTTAAATGCAATGATTGATGTATTGATTAGAAATCTCAGTGAAAGCTATTGTATTCAGCCATCGTTTTTGCTCTTTGGAGGATAATTACAGTGTCCATGCGTTTGTGAAGCCAATATATTTTATCTGGGTTCCCTTTTGTGTGGTCACCTCAGGGAGCTATTGTCTATTAAGATGTTGAGATCAATTGAGTGAATCAATGTCACGGGGGAAGACACTGAGAATAATGGCCTATCTGAACTCCAATGCAAGGAGGAATGCTCACTGGCTTCTTGGTGTCTGGATGAAAGTTGCGTGCTGTTTTAAATCAGTCTCGGGTTAGAGGAGGTGCTAAAGGAGGCTGAAGGCTAGAATACTGTAACAACAAATTACATTGTCAGGTTTGTGGGGCCTTTGTCCTCAGTTAGAGCCCTAAGTACTGGGACTTCAGAGTTTGTTTCAAATGGTTTGACACAGTGGAAATATTTACAACTGTCTGATTTTACTCATTCTGTTGCTTTATATTATTATTATTTGATTTGATTTGATTTAGAATTAGTTTTACACTGTACATGAGCCAAAATAACTTTAAGTTGCAGCTATGCTGCTCAGTTTTGCCATTGCCATTTGGTGATAATGGTTGCAAGGAGTTGCAAAGTAGTTGTAGTTGCAAGGAGTTGCATTGGTGTGGACTGGCGTTTAGACTCTTGTGTAATAGATTATTTGTTTGGCTTTTGCAGTCAGTTATAGAACTTGGTGGAATTGCGTTGCTAGGGAACAGCTTGAGTCCACGTTTAGTTATTGTCAGTTTAGTTTACTACTATGGTGTGCAGCATATAGTCCAAAACAAGTTTCCCCTCAGGGACAGTAAGGCATATTTTATTATATCATATCGATATTCACAAACACTGAAATAATCTTGGACCCATTTAGAATGTTTATGTTGTCAAGTGTGAAAAGGTATAGGCAGAACTTCCTAGTAGACTGTGCTTACTTTTTTCATAATAATTAAATGTTTACATAGTTAGAAAATATGAGTTGAAATGTTTAGAAACCAGACAAAGGGTCCTTTTTTGGGCAGATGGATTGGCATGAAGTGTCCAGTGAACTGGCGAATTGACACAGCAGCCATATTGAAAAGAAGTTGGGCCGCTTCCTTACTTCCTTTTACCAATGATTCTAATTAAGGTTGTGTTCCATTCTGGTCAAACAGAGTCAGGGTGCTGATATTGTGCATGTTGGCTCATTGGAATGTTTGAGAACCACTGTGCTACACTAAATGGAACAGAGCCTTCATTTGTATCATTGGTAACACCTGTCTGTCTGTCTGTCTGTCCGTCCGTGAGTCTGTCTGTTTGTATGTCTGTGTCGGATTGGTGTGCACACCAAGCCCCCAGCACTGCGGTAGAACAGTCGCCGTCGCCTGGTGGTCAAATCTGGGATTGCAATAATTCCGCATTTAAAATGTTACTGCGCATGCTTCTATTGTTTGAAACCCTAGTGTACCTGCTCGGTGCCCAAAATGTGGTGCTCAAATCAAGAAAAAATATGAAGTAGAGTGTTATTCTGGGTGCTTCATTCGCTGGTGAGCAACTTTCACTGAAATGAATAGGTGGGGGCGGGACAGTCTGCTCTCTACATATATTTATATATATATATAACACTCCCAGTGGGCCAAGGAGGAAGCTCTGTCTGTGTGTGTGTGTGTGTGTGTGTGTGTGTGTGTGTGTGTGTGTGTGTGTGTGTGTGGGGGTGTGTGTGTGTGTGTGTGTGTGTGTGTGTGTGTGTGTGTGTGTGTGTGTGTGTGTGTGTGCGTGCGTGTGCATTATTGCAATTAGCAACGATTGACTTTCGTAATTTGTGGGCCCTGGGTGGCCCAGCCTGGCTCAGAGGAGTGCACTTTTCTAGTTACGCATGGTTTTATGCATTCTTTCTAACCCACTTGCCAAAGGGAATATGCTTGTAACCAACACAACTGTAGAATATTGAAGACATAATCCATATTGGTTTCTCATTTATTGGTGAAATAATTTAGATAGATTACTCATGATGCCAGTTTCTGTTTGGCTCATTACCAGACATCATTGAACCAATTTTTAAGATGCTGATGTAATGTTTTAAACAGGGACCAGGCATATAAAAGGAAAGAGCCTCCGGACTAATTGTTTATAGTGCAGAGCGTACCAGCCCCATTTTATGGATATTTCTCATGGACAGGCACAGTCATGCACAGACATTTTGGGGGGCAGGTTCTCAAGCGAAAAGAAATGTCACCCCTCTCATATTATCTTCAGGGTCCAGAGTGAACTGGCAGTCCAGATTCACTCCTCTATGAATGTCGGCCCCAAATCTGGACAGAGACACAAAAATAGAGGAAAATATAATGTCAACGCTGCAACATGCATAATATTAAAACAAAAAGTACAACCAGGCATTACATTTTCATCATTCTTCACACAAGTGAATCTCTTGTTTTGCTCTCTAGCTCTGGCAGCATAAACAGCCTTTCCTTTTAATGTTTCCAAGTGTATTTCTTATTCATAATATTTAGTTCAACCTAAGACCAAAATGAGTTAAACCTCTCTAGTAATGCATATTTATATGCTTAAGTTGCCTGACAAAGGAACCAACTAGCCTACGGGAATTAGGCTGTCTGTATTGAGATGTTTTTTTTTTTCTTCCTCATTTTAAGATATACACAACAACCTGTTTTTGAGGTACCTGTCGGTATAAACAAAGAAATTGGGAGACGTTCTTTTAAGTTTAAAGCACCTTCTGATTGGAACAATTTATCCACTTTACTTAGATCAATTATTTCATTTTCTGTTTTCAAAATATCTCTGCTTGATTCCCTAAAATCTAACTGTTCTTGCTTTTAAATTCATAAAGTTGGCTTAACGGAAGGACAACGGCTTGGGGAGTTATGGGTTTTGACTTCGGACTGGAAATGACATATGTTGCCATGTATTCTTGTTGAATTTGATTTCATAATTGATTGTTTTATTATTATTTTATTTTTTCATTTTTATTATTATTTTTATTATGGCATAACAGATGTAGACTGGTCTGGGATGGTGTGAGAGCCCTTATGTGTATGTTTTGTTGTTGTTGTATGTTATGTGATTGTTTTGTGTCAGTGTTTGTGTGTTGTGCCTGAGGACCCCCTGGAAGACGAGATGCTGCATCTCAAGGGGTTTATCCTCCAATAAAATTTTCAAAAAAAAAAATTTTTTTTAAAGTTGCCAATTATTTGTACCCACTTTCTCCCAATTTAGTCATTATGCCAATTACCCCCCCCACACATCTCTGTGTTGCCAGTGCCACTACTATTGTATCCTACTGGTACACCTGCCAGTGAGGAGCCCCCATCGAGAGGACACACACAGTACCTCCATCCTAGATCCTACTGCTCCCATTCAACACCCCCCCACTAACAGGCATCACCCGAGAGCCTGTAGGGCTCACTAGAACAGTAACAAAGATAAAGCCCTCCCTGCTTGGCTTCCCTCCCCTGAAACATTGGCAGTTGTGTTGGTAATCGTATAGATGCTTAGCCAAGCTGGATGCACCGTGGTCGGTTCCAACCCCTAGACCAGTGGTTTTCAACCAGTGGTCCGGGGACCACCAGTGGTCCTTGGGCGGATACCAGGGGGTCCCCAGCGAAATTAGTTGACATAGCGTCAGAATCATTTTAACCACTTAGCTTTGGCTATTCAAAAATAGCAGATCTACAAGCTCATAGCGCGGCACCGAGTGCCACGCTATGAGCTTGTAGATCTGCTATTTTTGAAAAATCTTGGAAATGTGTGCATATCTTTGAATAGTTTTTAAAGCGAAAATTAACTGATATATTTGCTTCTGGGGGTCCCTGGCACAAACGATTTTCAAATGGGGGTCCGCGGCCAAATGTATATCAATTTAGGGGTCCTTGGCATGAAAAAGGTTGAAAACCACTGCCCTAGACTACTGTTTCCCAAATAGTGGGTCAGGACCCATTTGTGGGTCGCGGACAAATTGTTATGGGTCAAAGTCAAGTCAGGGTCAAGTTAATCTCTCAAGAACAGCTTCTGCACTGCGTTGGAATCTGTCGGGGAGGTTCGTCATAACGAGTGCGCATTCAGATCAGGAAGTAGGCCACGCTTTACCCAATCACATGTAGTGGGCGGGATTCACATGTCCGTCGATCTTTCCCCCTCGAAACAAACCGAAACTAATTTAACAATAGCGTCCGCGGAGCAGACAAAACCACGGAAATATATTCACATTTTAACTTACTCTTTCATCATAGAAACAAGTGGGCTTATAACCAAAACGATCCATGTTCTCTGGGAGAAGTGGTGTTAGTGTTCCGTGTAGAAATATTGTTAGTGGGAATGAAAACATAGTCGCACCAACCGGAAGTGATGCGCTGAAGGCGCATCACAAACACCGGTTTCCTTGTGCTCTGGTGTTACGTTATCGTCCGCCCAGAGCCAACAGACATAGAACAAACAGCAGAGGGCGCTGTTTTTCATTTTCAGTTGGCGATGGGTTCCCAGATTGGGGTCAAGTAAATAAATATTCATTTTTTTTTGGTTTCCTATACATTTTGTTTTTTACTTATTGTTTTATTTACTTATTATTTCAAAATATAAAAAAAGCATAATTCTTCATGAATTAGAAACAAATTCAATGTTTTTTCAAAAGAATTTCATACACAAACACAAAAATCTAAGAAATTCCATAAATTAGAGAACACGATGCGACTTGTTAGGAGCTTGTAGATCTGCTATGTTCACTAATTTTAATATATATATAAATATTAAATATATAGGGTTTAAGTGGTTAATAGTGGTTTAATTTCACAACAGTGATAAATAATGTTGAGGCTTAGGGAAAACTCAAGGCAGGCAGGTCAGGAAGATGCTGATGCTGCAATGTTTAAAGGGCGCGTGGTGTTGTGTTAACTGTGGTGGGTGGCTGTCTGTGTCAAGTTGAAGAGGGAGGTGTAGGCACTCGTGCAGTCTCGCTGAATTAGACATCAAATGCCCTTATGGGGAATTATATATTTCTTATTGAGAACTAAAATATAAAATAATCCGCATGTCTGCTCAGACATACAGTGGACACTGACTGGTCATGATTGAATCCACCTGCCACCCATCCACTGATAATATTATTCAGCCTAATCAATGCAACCCAGCTCGGCACCTCGCCGTGGGTAGTACTCTGCTATTTTCCAGTCCTGACTGCACTTCACGCTGGTTCGCCTGTTTCTTTAAAATAGCGCCCACACCCACTGAGTCTATAATGATGTGGCCTCCCGGTCCACTCTTTAGCTATTGATAGTCAGGTACTGTAAGTAACTAGGTGTGCAGTTGTAGAACTAAGCCTTTTTTACAGTATTAGAGTAACATTGAAGCTGTGCAATCTCAAACTTATAATCATTTTAATACAATATTACTATTATTACATCTGTAGTGGTTGGAGGTAGCTAGTCTCCATACACTTCCATTACATAGCCTACTTTAGACCCTGATGTCAGGTAGAACACCCACTGGTTGACAAGTAATACTCTCCTTTGACCAGGCGGGGATGCCAGAGTGGTAGAAATCTGGTCTCTCATGCAAGAGACCATGGTTGGAATCCTGGGTAGGACAATAAAGTTATGGATTGCAGCTTTAATACAGGCACAGCAGGATTTCCCCTTTTGAAATAACACACATGTAGCATAAACTTATCCTACTCAATCAGCTGTTGCCCAGCTGTTGTTAGACAACCAACTAGCAATTCCAGAGCAGTCGCAGTGGGCTATGGGATATAAACAGATGATGGGCCGCCCCTACAGTATTGTGAAAAGCACATTTACATGTAAATAAAAGTGATACCCAGCCTTTTGTAATTGTTTTGCATAGCCCTTCCCTGCACTGAAAAACTGGCAGCTTTTGGGCATGTTGACTAGTGATGACACACATACATACATGCAAGATGTACATAGTATACATAGAAACACTGTTTTAGACGGCTTGTACACGGCATAAAAGTATGTTGATTCCACACTCCGAGCTTGCAGACCAGTAGGCTATAGGGTATAGGCCTACTGCAGTTATGCAAAGAGAATATATAGGATGTGTTAGAGCTTTATAGATACCTTTATTGAACCAATGGAGGTAAATTAAAGCAGCACTATATAACTCCTGTTCTACCCTGGATTAGTAGAGCTAATAGAGCCGGCCTGCTTGCTCTGGGGTACATTTTGATTTTGATCTTCAGGTGAATATTTGTGTCAAACCATAAACAGGATTGTGTCAAAGGTCGTGTCCAACCTAGACACAGGATCTAAACCACCCCAATTGCACAAGTTATATTGAATTAACATACTCTACCATACAGATTGGACAAAGTAACATTGTATTCACTAAAACAAATGACATATAATAGAGCTTTAAGATGTTCACCAATTAGGAAATAAAACTGAGCAGTTCAAGGCATGGGTTTGAATAAAACAATTAGTAACAAGACTAGTCTAAAAGCCGCGCTAGTGGCCCCTAGGGGATGTCCTGCCCCTTACACCCAACCAAACCAAAATGGTTTGAACCAATTGCTGACTTTGCCATCCTTTAGACCACCACAGTCTCATTAGAGGGAATAAAATAAATGCAAAATGTTGAATTAGTAGTAGTAGCAGAATCACTGAAGAAGGCACTACAGGAAAGGCCATAGGATCACCACAATCAGTAGGGTCTATTCTGCAATCTGCAACTGTATTTGTAATATTATTAGAAATGTATACAGGTATAGTGTGCAAAGTTGACATTTTGGCCTGAGGGTGGCACTGCTGTCAAGGTCATGGGGTCACTCATCTGGCATCTCTATTTTGGACATGTTATTATAGGCAAAAATGATCAAATATCTTTAAAAAATGAATTAGGAATTGTACGCATTACATTTAGTTTGACTCGGTTGCACAGATAAACATTGTGAAAATAGCCGAAGGACAAGCTCACTGCGCCTCGCAACGTGCGGTCTTAAGAGTCATTACATTTTAACTTTAGAAATGTGCAGATACCCTGTATACACTTATACTGTATGTATGTTGGTTTGTTTACTGTTGAGTGAGAACACAATGTTGCACATGATAAGCCAATCATCTGGGGACCCCCCTAAAGAATTTGGGGACCCCTCTGGGGGTCCCGACCCCCAGTTTGGGAAACACTGCTCTTGATGATGCTGCTGTTGAGGATGCGGGGGCACTGCATTTCTTCAGCTGTCAGAGGCAGAACAGGCATTGCCTAGCCTTTTTCACCACATGCGTGGTGGTGTGTGTGGCCCAATTGAGGTCCTCAGTGATGTATATGCAGAGGAACTGCTCCCCACCTCCAGGTGAGAGAGGGCGGTGTGAAGAGCCATGGCAATCGCACGGCATCTTCGGTGGATCTGTTTTGCCGATATGCAAACTGCCATGTGTCACGGGTGGCAGGCAGGATGGAACAAACGTACAGTCCCTTATCAACCTCTCAAAGCATTTACTGACAAGGTGAGGGTGACAGGTCTCCAGTCATTCAGACATGTTACCTTGGAGTGTTTGGCCAGCACAATAGAGCAGTGGTTCTCAATCTTTTTCGTGCTGCGGAACCCCAAATTGATATGCATTTGGCCGTGGACCCCCATCTGAAAATATTTTGTGCTAGGGACCCCCAGAAGAGGAGATTTGGGGTTAAAAATTCTAAATTGTTCAATATTTTTCAAGTATTTAAAAAAATAGCAGTAGTACAAGCTCGCAGCGCGGCACAAAGTGACACGCTGTGAGCTTGTATATCAAAAAAAAAAATCACTTTGAGAACCAATGCAATAAAGGACAACTTGAAGCCCTCAGGGACCACAGCCTCGGAGAGGGAGACGTTTAAAAAAACACTCCCGCCCGCTGGTCCGCACATCCTTTGAGGATGTGGCCTGGGATGCCATCGGGGACGGCGGCTTTACGGATGCTCACCTGTTTGAAGGCTTTGTGCACATCAGCCTCTGAGATATGGTTAATGGGCTTGCCTCCTCAGTTGGTGCCAACTCTGTCTAGTTTCAATACTTTCAATACTTCAGCTTGCCGGGGAGGGAGGTAGAGTGGTTCTCTATGCACCCCGCCACATGCTCCTCGGCACTGTCGAACTGTTCTTTCAGTTTGACCTTGAACTCCCGCTTGGTCCTTCTAATGGTTCTCTGGAGGGCACTGCATGTTGTCCCAAATTCTCTGATCAGAAGGCAACATTATGTGTGTCGTTATTATATTTATTTATTATATTTATTATATTTGAATAATTATGAACATTTTAAACCACAAATATCTTCTCTTATGGTGGTCCCTGGCACATTTGTTTTTCAAAGGGTACCCGCAGCGGCCAAATACATAACAATTTGGGGGTCCTTGTACATGCACGTAAAATGTTTGGAAACCACTGTTCTAGACGCTGTCTCTCAACCTGATGTCTCCATTTGAGTATCCACTGCAACACATCTGAAGGTCAAGCTCATGTCCACCCCCAGTGATTTACAGCAGCCATTGAAACAAATGATGTCTCTTGGGCTCAAACACCCCAGCCACTCTGTGCTTAGAGAGCATGACACACACACCACACACACACACACACACACACACACACACACACACACACACACACACACACACACACACACACACACACACACACACACACACGGTAAAACCCTCAGTGTTCATTTAACTCTGGGAGTGTACAAATGTAGCCAAATGGTTACATTTGTACATTTGCAGTTACAAATGGATAAATGAACACTGAGGATTTGTGTGTGTGTGTGTGTGTGTGTGTGTGTGTGTGTGTGTGTGTGTGTGTGTGTGTGTGTGTGTGTGTGTGTGTGTGTGTGTGTGTGTGTGTGTGTGTGTGTGTGTGTGTGTGTGTGTGTGTGTGGGGTTATGGAGACAGATTAGGGTAATGGTCTGTGTCTCTGTCCGAGGGGCACGTTTCAACATCTGGCTGAGGCTGACTTGCGTGCACCTTGTAATTGTAATGAATAAGCTGTCAAAACCTGGACCTTGCATCAGTAATGAGTCCATAGGTCACATTCTATACTATATGTGACTAACACCAATATAGTACATGTTTTGCAGTAATAGTTTCAAGCACCTAAGCAGATTAAAGCTGCAATTTCAGAATATGTAACAATTCGAATATTAAAGTGCATTAAAGTGTAAGGGATTTTTAAGTATTACATATCTCTATATTCTGATAGCAATCATTGCTGTAGAGTTTGTTTGGTTATAGTGGTCTCCCTGTCTCTCCACAAAATACTTTTTCAGGTTTTGTCCAATCACAAGAGGATAAATAGGATAAGAAAGTGAAAGTGAAAGTAATGGAACAAACAATGAGCTGACAAAATTGGAACTGGAACACTCCGTCCTGATCGTATCCTGACCAGAAAACAGTCTGTTTACTAAACAGCTTCAATATACGATTATTTTGTGGGGTCATGGCTGGAATCTAGCCAAACGCAACAAACATAACGTCTTGTATGTCCTTTGCACTATGCGGTAGTAGTTAGGTTATTACTGATTCCCACCCTATTGCTATGCAAGTTGGACGGCACTGAGTCAACAGTGCGGCTGTTGCACCGCTCGGCGCTGGTACTCGCTCAACCTATCGGCTTACTCCTCATGGGGCTCAAGCCCACTTCTGTCTGCCTGCCTTGCTATTTACCTATATAATAATCACCCTCCTTTAGCTGCTACTGTATATTACCTATTATACGTAAATACAGTATGTATTAATGCGTACAAAACACACGCATGGCTACAGAAATACCTACAGTAAATACTTGAAAATGTAATTGAAGTGGTCATTAAATATCCATTGTACGTTTTCTGATGAGACGGTTTTGGAATGGAAGACAGTAGATATTAGAGCATGGTCAATATACTGTATTGCTCAGTAGTGTCAAGCAGACATTGAAGGAGGCATGAGCTCGGCCCTGGCCTCCCTAGGTTGGCAGAGGGAAGGTAGTGCCCAGGATTACATAGACAATTGGCACTGGGTGTAAAAAATAGGGTTACAAAATCGTGGGATAAGAAATTTGTAAAAAAATAAATAATAATAATAGCAAAAGGCAGTGAATCGGGCAATACAGTGAGGACATGGGTAACAACACAGAGATTAAAAAATCAACCAAAAAATCAGCTAAAAGCAAGGGTGAAGAAGTACATAGGTCTTGAGCTGTGCTTTAAAGCTATCGACAGAGGCTGCCTGTCTTAGGTGTAATGGGAGTTTATTCCACGATGTCGGTCCGTAGAAGCAGAATGCTGCTTCACCGTATTTTTTATATGTCATTGTAGGCACCTCGAGCAGGTCAGCACTTGAAGACCTGAGGGGCCGGTTTGGAACATATCTCTCCAGCCTCACCTTTAAGCAAATATCGTCCCACTCTTTATACATATATTTAGCCTTTGTAGATCCTAGATGTCATTTTGAAAATATTGACAAGGAGATTTTAAGGATTAACCATCTCTGAGAGTTTCGGTTCGAGTAATCAACCTTGTATTGATTCATTCATACAGTATGCTTGACTTGAAAACAGAACAAATGTGTTTTGGATAAAGAATATATCCTGTAATCCTTTATTAAACGCAACTTGCGGTGCTTGAAGAAGGTCTTGGTGACCAAAATGGTGTGTTTAATAGTTATTCTCTTGTCGGGCAGTGTGCAAGTGTCTTAATTGTTCTTCGTTCATAACTGTATGCTTCACCTACGCATCTGTCACAAAGACATTCTTGTGTGCTAAAGCCTTGCAACATCCTGTAATTCTTGAAAGGAAAGTAACAAAGTACAATCAAACAGAAGGTGAAAGTCTCTAAACCCCTTACACTGTAGAATCCTTAGTGTTCATTTTAGAGCAAGACTGATATATTGGCCAAACCGTTAGATCGGCCATTATTTAACTTTTTTTATAACAGCGGTATATTGGCAATTATGCAGCCGATGTGTCCCGATTTTTAAGTGGACACTTTAATATGTTCACCCGTTGATTAAAATGCAAACAACTTACTCCTCCAACCAGAGAGTGATGTGACCCCAGACTGCAGAGAGTGATGTGGCTGCAACTCAGTAGGCTATATAAAGTATTGTATGCAGAAAGGGCCAAGATGTTCAGTTACCAACATCAGAAGTGATTTTGAACGTGGTATGATTGTTAGTGGTTCCAGCATCTTGGAAAGAGCTACCCTCCTATACAGCTTTGGTTCTCATTCTCAAAGTGGGTTTCCGGGGACGCGCAATGCGACACACTGTTAGCTTGTAGATCTGCTATTTTTGGTAAAGAGATACAGTGCAACACAGGTCCATTTTAAGTATAGAGGGTTTAAGTGGTTAAATGGTTCAAATGTTCATGTAGGGACAGACTTGTAGGTCTACATCCTGTTCATAACCAGACCATAACATTTTATTGATGAGTGGAAAGCAGTCACAGGGCAGGCCAGCAGTTAAATTAAAGGTAATTTCAGAAATCTCTATTGGAAAAATGAATGGTATTTCTATGCTCTATGGTTCACCAGGTTCAGCTCGTATGCATGTTCCGCCCCCCCCCCCCCCCCCCACCTCTCTGGAGTAGTTGGCCTGCCCTGTAGCTCTCCCTCCGTCCTTGTAGCTACCCTTGGCCGCCTCCACCTCTTTCTTCAGCTCCTTCTGAACAGCTTTGGGCCCCCTCAGTGTCCCCTGCCATGAAAGCCCTCATGTTCCTGTTCAACAGGGCTTTACTGTCCCCTCATTGATCCAGGGCTTGATGCTGGGAAAGTATCGTACCTTTTTTTTAATAATTTTTTTTAGGCACAATGCAGCGCTCTCCTCACAGAACCGGATGTAGTCCGTAGATAGTGAGAGCAGGAGAGGAGTAAGCGTTACCTCCAGGCACACACACGTTGCTAGCGACCCAGGTGCTCTGTGTGATAGGAACCGTGGGACTGTTGAGGATAAATAAACCAGGAGAGCCCTGTGATTGGTTCAAGAGAGTAACTGGCAGCACGAGGGAGAGCCATATAAGCCTGGGGCTGTTGTTCTTGAGAGCTGTGGCAGTGACTGTCCACTGGGACTGCTGGTACAGCTACATTTGACACAATGTTCTACTTACAGTACTGCATGCCTAATCAATACTGCACCGTAGGGCCCAAACATGTAATGTAGTACTGTACCGCCGCATGCTGTCGTAAATCACTGTCTTCAGGAAGCGTAAGCCACAATGTGTCTGCCAGTGGCATTGATTTAGACCCAGTAGGTAATTTGACTTGTCAATTATCAATTATTATCCTCATTTAAGTCGAGATTTTTTAAGCTAAAATGTAATTAAGCTGGGTGGAGTTTAATCATCAAGGATATTAAAAGTAATTCCCTTACCGGGATTCAACTCAATGTACTCTACCTTGTTTTTATCACTGCGGAACCTAATTAAGCTCAGTTGTTCAACAGTCTTTTGCTACACGAGAAGCTTTTTTATCTTTGGAACAGTTTACACAGCACCACGTAATTGGTACACAATCCCTTAATCGCTGTTGTTGTTATTAGGTTTAGCACTGCTACTGTACTGTATATATATATACTGTATATAATGGTTCTTCATATAGTATTATAACGGCTTTGCTGATGCATGTCATATCTGATGTTCGTCTCCAGTTGCTATGGCTACAACCTACGCACTTCCTGCCATTTGCCTCCAACATTGTATTCGATATTGCATAGTTTAATCACATTTTTACAAATATTTCAGGGCTCCTTTGTCAGTCAGTCCCTCATTCATAATTCAGTGTGCGGGAGTTGATACCAGTTTCATTAACTCTGTGCCTTTCATGAGTGTGTTGGTTTGTTAATATCAGTGTGAGTTTGGCGGCTTCTGTTGAATCGGGTCATCTAAAACAAAATCACACATGACGCTACTACATGTGATGAATAATCTGTGTGTGTGTGTGTGTGTGTGTGTGTGTGTGTGTCTGCTTGCGTGCGTGCGTGCGTGCGCACGCGTGTGTGTGTGTGTGTGTGTGTGTGCGTGTGCGTGCGTGCGTGGTTTCTCTAGCTGTATTTCCAAAGATTCCTGGCTATACACTGTCACAGGTATGCCTGTGCTTTGATCTGCATTGTGGATGTATCTCTTAGAAGCTTATCTGCATTCCTCTCCCATTCCCACCAGTCTGACGACGCTGCAGAATATTTAAACTGATTCCTTCCACCAGTGCTCTTGACTAATGGTGCCTGGTGCACGGGACACTGGCAGAGCACCAACACCACAAACACACTGTCTATTTGATGGCATGAGTAAGCATTTATGCACACCTATGTTCATAGTGGATTTTTGCTACATTGTTTAAGCACTTAACCCATTCAATCCAGGAACGCATCTCTGTCATCTTAGATTTCTTTGGCTATTCAAAAATAGCAGATATACTATGAGCTTGTAGATCTGCTATTTTTTTAAAAATCGTGAACATTTGTGCAAATCTTTGAATGTATATATTTTTTAAGCGAACATTTGTTACTCAAATCTTTGCTTCTGGGGGTCCCTGGAACAAAATATTTTACAAATGTTCGCTTTCAAAAAAAAAAATCAGATTTGCTAAAATGTTGCTGCTATTTTTGAATAGCCAAAATAAATCTAAAATGACAGAGATGCGTTCCCGGATTGAATGGGTTAAGCCCTACAGTATTTTATACTTCGTTGTGCGGTGAAAATAGCCGATCTACTAAGCTTGTAGATCTGCTATTTTGACAATGTTTGAAATGTAAATGTAAATTTTTGGTTTTGCCTATAATGACATCAAAATGAAAGTATAGTTCAAATGTATTCTCCACAGAGATGCATTAGCTTTAAAAAATAACAAAAAACACAGCTACCATTCAGCTCTAATTGGTTATTGCAGTATGATCAGAGGCGTTGCTAGGTCTCTACTAGGTTGGGGGCTTAGCCCCCCAGGCAACGGACACATGCACGCGCGTTCGGGTTTTGGGCGGATTTGGGTACGTTTTTTTTTCAGTTTTTTGTTCGGTTTTAGGGTTAGGGGTAGGGTTAGCTTAGGGTTATAGATATATAATTCAAAAAAGTATATTTTTTTGGCTTTAGATAAAACATTGGTGGCTATAGCCACCGAAGCCCCCGCGTAACGACGCCACTGAGTATGATGTCCCCTGTTTAAAAACCTGTCACCCCAACTCTGGCTTTGTTGACTGCACATGGCAGTTGCTAGATGGACACCGTTGCCATAATTTGAGTCATCACAATTTGTGTGACATTCTGGTGAATATCTGATATCATTATATTGGTCAATGCTGAATAGTCACATAAAAAAGGCAACATAACGGGGCCAGAGATGGGAGCGTACTGTGTGACATGAAGTGAAAGAGAAAGCTGAGCTGAAAAACAAGAGTAAAGAGTCTGTTAGTATATCTGTAGGATCCGTGGTGGGCTTGAATAATTAGAGATAATAGTTGTTGCCAGCACAAACCTCTTATCTCCATATTTGAACTTTTTGTGTTTTAAATTAATGCCCTACTTGATCACAAAAGCATCTACTTTTCCAATTTTTTCATTTGAATCCTGTAAAGTAACAGCTTTGGGTTGTAGATTCAAGATTCAAGAGGATTTAATTTATCACTCTCATACAGGTACAAGCAGTGAAACGTTGGTGGGACATGTTCCGCAAGACAAGAATACAATATAACAAGATAATAATAATTTCAGGGTGTAATACAAATCAAATAAAAAGAAGAATAAAGTAAAAACAAAAAAATACCTCAGCAGCCATGGGAAATGTGCAGAATATGGGGGGGGGGGGGGGGTTAGTACAGTATGTGGATTATAGAATGTGCATACACATAATACATACAGTAGATACACTTATATATATAGATAGAGTGTGCGCAGTACGTAAGGGTCTCATAAGGGTCCATTTTCACACTCTGAATTTAATTGTCACTCTTTACAGTGTAATGCATGTGAACCATAGGCTAAACTACAACCTGGGATTGAACCAGCTTTGCTTGGGAGAAAGCACTTCTTGCTGACCTGTCTCAATTCTTGCACTGTAGTTAATTAACCCCTATTGTACTCGAGGATCCGAGACTGACTCCCCCCCCCCCCTCGTTAAAATGCCCTTTTATGCCTTGTTGAATGCCTTATTATTATTCCTCATTCAAAGCATTTTCAATTGCCTTTGCATATGAGATATTCTACACAAATAAATCTGTCTTGGATATTGTATTTGCAAATCACAGCTGTTATTGCTATTGTACTGTGAAAGGCTGATATTTTGTTTCTTAATTGCATGCCCATAGTTCATCTACCCTCGCGCACACACACTCACTCACACACACACACACACACACACACACACACACACACACACACACACACACACACACACACACACACACACACACACACACACACACACACACACACACACACACACGAACAAATAGTAAAACCAGCCAATCTTCAAGCTCATCAACATGTCGAGATGCAACGCATTGTGAGCTAGTACATCTGCTGTTTTCGCTAAAGTTTTAGAAATTTTGAAAATAAGTGGTTTTTATTTTTGAAACATACTTAAGGTTTTGAAAAAAATAATATGACCGGGACCTCACACCTTTGTGGACCCGCAGGCAGCCTGCGTGCTATTACAGCTGAGCAACATGATTCAAAATAGTTTGTGAAAGTACAATAACCCATGGCACCTATATAATAGGCCATGGCGCCAAGAGAGGAGGGAAGCCTGGCAGGGAGGGTGATATTTGTTACTACAGGTATTCCTATGGGCTGGGGCGGACCTACAGTACATCAGGGACTGTTTGGCGGGAGGAGTAGGACGAAGGCTCTACGTCTTCCTGGTGGGGGCTCCTCACTGGCTTGTGAGTCAGAAGGATACAACAGCAGTGACAAGAGGTTTGGGTCAGATTCAACCATGGCTTTTTTGTAAGTCTGGACATGATACATACCTTACTGAATGTAATACATGTGGGTGAAACTGAAACCGTAATGTGGGGCTTCAACTTAAAAACGTTGTATGGGGCGCTATTGATACATTTTTCCCTGCCCATGTTTGAGCACGTTTGAGAACTGTTTGAGCACGTTAAAGCCCTCAAAAACTGCAATAAATTTTTGCTAAAAACAATTATAATAAGTCATTGATTTCAATAGGGCTTCACACTGGTGAAGTGCTCGGGCCTTAATTACCTACAATGACATGCCTAAAATCGGGGACAGTTGAAAGTGGTTAATAGCGCCTCTAAGGCCCCGTTTAGACTGGCAGCCCAATCCAGCCAAAATTGTTTTTTCAAATGCGATTCAAATCTGATTTCTAAAGATGCGTCTCAGTCTGAACGCTCTAACCAGCTTTTAACTGCCCAAGTCGCATATCTAACTGTCCAAAACGGCACTTGCAGCGCGACACAAGCGCCACTGACGTCATTTAGAGAATGTGAGAATTGTAATTGTAATCGTAATGAAAACAAAACAATAGCGGTATTATATTATTATATTATTTTACAGAAGAAATGGCGAGTTGAGATATATCAATTTCCCACAGTTTTCATGCATGTACTTGTCTTTGTTTCTGTGTCTTCTGTTGTTGTCGCCTGTCTGTTATGTTTCGTTGCTATGCAAGCAACTAGCGTCTACGTCATGACGTTGTTACGCCGTTATCACAGCAACCAAAGCAGATAGGTCGCGCAGGACGGCTCTGGGTTGACGTTGTTTAAATCAGTCTGAACACACAGATCTGATCTGATCATTTGAACAAAAGATCGGATTTGAGAAAGGATTTGACTGCAGTCTAAACAGGGCCTAAGAGGTGAAGGTGCATAGTGTCTGACAGAGTTTCTCCACCTCACAGGTGCCTCAGGATGAGTGGAGTGGGTATCCAGGGGAGAAGGACGATGAGATCCCGTGCCGGCGGATGCGTAGCAGTAGCTACGTTAAAGCTATGGGAGAGGTTGACGACGAGAGCGGCGACTCAGACAACAGTCCAAAGACTTCCCCACAGAAGGCCGTCCGGCCCGATGCCCTTGTCCTCAAATCAGCCATCCAGAGACCCCATATAGACCCCCAAAGGTAGGCTGTTCATGTCGACTCGTGCATCAAGAATCTGTTTTATTTTGTCACTCACTCTCATACAGGTACAACCAGCGAAATGTTGGTGTGACATGTTCTGCTAAGGCCGTGCTAACACAATAACAGCCATCTGTAAGGGCTTGCGCTTGCACATGGACTTCTAGGACTTCAGTAGTCAAAAGTCAGTGAAAGGCAATGTCACACTGGTTTAAAAGTTCTCATATGAGGGTCAATCTTGTTTGTGGAGACTAACTAATGTCTACTGACACAAAGGTCCGGTCAAGGTGCTTTGTGGTGTGCCAAGAGGGGATAAGTCTGTGGCTGAATCATAATGTGCGCCTCATCTTCACTAGCTCATCATAGAGGGGGTGGGTGGGGTTCTCCAGTATAGTGTCCAGCTTCCTCCTCAAACTACAGAGCTAGCCTCCCTCACCAGCTTGTTGTTCAACAGTATGCCACTGTCAAAACTTGCCATCTTTCACAAAGTCATCATTAAGTTGCATTTGCTGTGACTCAGAATGAGTCAAATAGCTGTTCCAGTTGTGCTTTACAATACTATGAGGCGTAGCTATTGAAATAGCTAGAGGTAACCTGGAAGCTAGATCAGGTCAGAGATCTAATCTTTTGCTTGTTTAACTATGAAGGATTCTAACTACCTAGACGAAGAAGCAGACATATGTTGGTGACTAAAATGAAGGATGTATAACACTGTATAAGTGAGCTTTTGTGCATGAGAATATTTGGATTCCTTTTTGTCTAATGGCATCATCTCAAGTGACTTTATTTTTTATTTTTTTACCTAATCCTCTTACCTTATCACTTTCTGAGAACATTTAAATAGTTTTCACACCAGAGGTTTTGTTTCACAAAATGAGTCTCTTGTAAGGATTTGTGAGCAGGTCAATGTGATACAGTACATGTATATGCAGCCTTATCTCTGTGCAAGCAGACAGTTTGAATATACAATAGCAACAGTACCAGAAACAATAACTTCAGTGTGTCTTTGAGAACAATGGATTTATCCCCAACTGACTTTCCATAGCAATAGCCTACTAACCCAAGGCTGGTTTTCTCAGAAACAAAACTCTTAATAAAACCTCAATAAAATGTTTAGTTTTAAGAGAGACTTTCTTTAGTGGTGAATTTGGTATGCTTCTAAAAATACTGAACATTTTAACTTTTCCTTCCATTAAATCTGATCAAGCTACATTGTAACAAATAAGCACTTTGTCTGCTCCCCTCAATTAGTCTGTGATGAGTAAAACTCCTGTTTACTAACATTAGCTTTTTACTCTGCCAGAAGAGATCTCTCAGAATCTAGATTCTGGCAACAAAATTAAGAGGGGCAGCCTTTGTTGCCATTCCTGTGTGGACAACACTATGAAAAGGAACTGATCTGCAATTGCTTTTAAACCCCCTCGGTTAGCACACTGCTGTGTTTGTGTTATTGGCTTAGCACTGGAGCACAGACTGAAGTATTGGCATCAAAATATACTTAAAGGTTTAATGACATTCACTTTTACACCACATTCAAAGTCTTTGTCTTGGTCCTTCAAAAGTGTACAAAAAGTTTTAAGTGAAAATTCCATTCCAGTGATCCATGGCAGGTGTTTTTCTCTCACATTTCTAAAGCCTTTTCAACTGCAATGAAAAAAGAAATCTTTGCCTGCGGGTGTCGCTGGTGAGGGATTTTGCCTGTCAATCATCGCCTCTGCTCCGCCCCCCCCCCCCAAAGGAAAGGATAGGGGAGGGGAGGGGCGAGGAGGAGAGTGGGCGGGATTAATCGACTGTGACCTCACTGTCGAAGGGCCAAGCTCAGATTACTTTTCAGCCTAATTATTCAGAAAACCCTAGACCACAGAAAATCCACTGAATGTTCTAAGTTCAGGTTTTTTGGGTGTAATTGAGGTCATAAAACCCCAAATAAAACATTGAAAATTGAAAAAAAGTTAAAATGAATGTCATGATACCTTTAAAGTACCAAAAGTAAAAGTACTCATTATGCTGAATTCCCTGTTTCACAAGTTATCATAATTATGTCTAAAATGTATAAAACTCTTGAAAATAGCAGATCTACAAGCTCACAACGCGTTGTGTACTGTAGATCTGCTATTTTCAAATAGCCAAAGTTTAAATAGGGCTGAAGTGGTTATGTATGTTTTGTAATAATAATAAAAATCTACAATGTAATTAGTAACTAAAGTTTTCAAATAATTGTAGTGGAGTAAAAAGTACAATATTTGTCTCTGAGATGCAGTGGAGTAGAAGTATAAAATAGAAATACTCCAGTAAAGTAAAAATTGTACTTACAGTAAGTACAGTACTTGAGTACATGTACTTAGTTACTTTACACCACTGGGTACAACAGTGGTGTGCCGAGTGTCACAGAACCAAATGGGTTCATGTTTGTGGCCTTTATCGTCTGCTAGTTCAATATTTGTGGATCATCTTACCCAGGCTTATGTTATCACAGTCTTGTTGACAAGTCTGTAGCAAAGCTGTCACATTCCTCCAGTGTTAAAGTCAAGAGAGTAGGCTGTAGTACTGTATGCCAGTGCAAATCAGTGACACATTGTAGGAGGAGATACATGGAAGTCACCGTCTTCTTACTAAAATCAACAATGTTTTTTTTACGGGCATGGCTCTGCAGGAGTCTGTCCGTCTATAAGAGGGTTGGTCTGTCTGTGTGTCTGTCAGTGTGTCCAGTGTGTCCAGCTCAAAATTTCTGGTTCACAGTCACCCCCCCCCCACCGCCCTTTTTATACTTTAACTTTAACTTTAACTTTATAAAGGAAGTCAATGGGAATTGGATTGGCGTCACAGGCTGTGGCGTAACGCAGAATCGCGTGGCCTCCCCGCGGGAGTTTCACGTGAGGCCCACGTACACGCGCGCGAAAAAATTCGGGTCTAATTTGGGTCTAATTCGGTCTAATTCGGGTCTAATTCGGTTCTATTTGACCAATATAAATCAACTTTTTTCTTTTTTTTTGCTGTAAAAATATTTGTATCAGCGCAGGCGGGGCCCCCCCTGCTGGTGGCCCCCCCGCACCTTATCACTTGCGAGCCCTCCGTTACGCCACTGGTCACAGGTATGCCACATGTCCGAGATCCACATTTGAACCACACCGTACCGTTATACCGAGATATATATATATATATATATATATATATATATATATATATATATATATATATATATATATATATATTTATTTTTCTGCCACTTTCAGAAGGTAGAAGGTTTTATCATACCCATATCTCAGAATCTATGGTTGTTGTTTTGGCCTTGTCAGTTTAGGACTGTCAGTTTTGTTTTGTCTTGCTCGTTTCCTAGCATCCAGTAGAGCAGTGGTTCTCAACCTTTTCAGGCTTTGACCCCCCAAAAGAACAGATAAATATTGTGAAAATAGCTGATCTACAAGCTCATAAAAAGGAGAGAGAGAGAGAGAGAGAGAGAGAGAGAGAGAGAGAGAGAGAGAGAGAGAGAGAGAGAGAGAGAGAGAGAGAGAGAGAGAGAGAGAGAGAGAGAGAGAGAGAGAGAGAGAGAGAGAGAGAGAGAGAGAGAGAGAGAGAGAGAGAGAGAGAGAGAGAGAGAGAGAGAGAGAGAGAGAGAGAGAGAGAGAGACCCATAATGCGCAGGCCAATGCTTTAAGGACTTAAACCCTATAGTATACTTTGTTGAAATGTCAGTAGATAGTTGGACCTTTATTGATACCAAGATTAATTCAGTAAATTGCCTTTATGAATCCCATTTATTATTTCTAAACCCTATACAGTATACTTTGCGTCCCCCAGGGGTCTATACCAGGCCCCCCTCCTTTTTCTCCTCTTCACCAAATCTCTTCACCAATACTAGATGATCTACGAGCTCACAATGCATTACGTTGGGAGCTTGTAGAACTGCTATTTTCACGAAATATTCACCACAGAATAGGGACATTAGTGTTCAAGTGTTTAACTACTGTCTACATGTAGTGTTGTGAGAACTTGTTTGTGAGACTTGAGGTTTGATTCTGTGTGTGTGTGTCCCTGCCCTCTCTCCTTTGTTCAGCCAGAGCTACCATTTGCAAACCATGAGAGACCTACGGCCCCACCCTGGCGTATCGCTGGACCCAGCCACCACCTTCAACCCCCCGCCGTTCCGCTCTCGCAATCAGAGCTACATGCGTGCTGTCAGCACCCTCAGTCAGGCTAGCTGCGTCAGTCAGGTGAGTCTCAACCGCATGCACTTCACAGAGGCAACACTGGAGAGACACTGGAGGCTTCGAGGGAAGAGGACGAGAAGGAAATAGTATTATCCGATTATTACGTTACCCAGTTTTTAGTTGTATTAGTCGTTTTAGAAGGAATAGTAACATGTTTTTAAAGATATTTTTTGGGGCTTTTCTGCCTTTATTTATATAGTGGAGATGGACAGGAAAAAGGGAGAGAGAGATGGGGAGAGACATGCAGCAAAGATTGTCGGGAACGGGACTCGAACCCGCGATGCGCTCGCTGTTAGGCTACATTAGAGTCCATAAGTGCCCAGACCGCTAGGTCAGCGATCCGGGCCAATAGTAACATTATTAACCACTTCAACCCTGGTGTCCCAATTTTGGGCATGTCATTATAGGCAAACATTTTCAAAAGTTTAACGAAAGAAAGCCGATCTTATCTAATTTTCGCGACGTGACACCATCGTATGATGACGTACTGTATAACACATCATCAGAGAACAGAGGTTGCGAAAGTAATGTTAGGGCTTAGGTTGTTAATAGTAGTAGCCGTGGTTTGTTGAAGACATTCCACGAGGAAGCGTTTCTGTCCACAGGAAGGGCTGAATGATCTGTGTTCTGCTGAGGGCATTGTCACTTGTTTTAAGCACACTGACAATCAAACGTAGGGAATAAGATAACTCTTGTTTATCTCAACAGGCAGAGATAAACGGGAGGCCCTGTCACACATTGGTAAATAGCCCATTATGGAAAATGTTTAATTGATGAGAATATGTCCATGTAAAATTATAATCTGCTAGCAACATATCTCAAATATTAAATAAGAATTTGTTGCATGCTTTGAATACTGATTTTCTCTGTATAGCTATATAAATTGAACACTGTATCCTAAATATTTGCAAGAATAGTATAATATACCTTCTGTTTAATGAGGATTTGACTGCATGAGCTACCTGAACAAAGTTTATTGTTTTGAATCAGCTAAAAGGATCTAGTGTTTTTAGTTTTTCTTTTCACTGTTAAATCTTTTTCTGCCCTTAACCAGGTTGAAAGGACCCCTGCTGTCCTATTTCCCATGTAGTATCATAGATATCTTTGCTAACTTACCATGGGTTTGTGCAAAATGGAATGCTTTGCAAAATCAAACTGAATGCTCTCTTTTTGATTTTTATTATTGCCTTTTTAGTTTTTCTTTTATCTTTTTATTTGGCCAAGATTTTGATTGAGTTTAAGGTCAGCAATTGACGGTGGTATTGTCCGTATGCTAACACTCCTTCATTATTTACTGTGCAAAGGGGAAGAATCAAAGTGAGAAAGAGAAAGGAAGAGGAAAAATTAAGGACTGCTATTCCTGTTTTTGTCTCTCAGGTGAGTGAGACTGAGATCAATGGGCAGTTTGAGTCAGTTTGCGAGTCCGTTTTTAGCGAAGTAGAATCCCAGGCCATGGAGGCCCTGGACCTGCCCGGTTCGTTCCGCACTCGAAGCCACAGTTACCTCCGCGCAATTCAGGCTGGGTATTCCCAAGACGATGACTGCTTGCCTTCAATGACATCCTCCACTGTCACTTCAACTTTCAGATCCACGACAGGTAAAACAAATCCACCCCCATCCCCCCAAAAAGACGAGCGAGGGCTTAGACCACATATCCTCATACATGCGCACATACTTGACATACCTACATATGTACAGTGGGGTACCCTTGAGCTTGAGGGATGCCAGGATGAATGAGATCCAGTCATTTATTTATTTTTTGGACAACTGTGGCGCGTCTTGTTTAGCTGCTGCCTCTCTGTGCTCCTGGCCCAAGCGCTCCAATGGGTTTGCTTTTGTGTGACTTTGCATGATCCTGCACACGATTAGCTTCCGGCCAGTTGCTTCATGGCGGTTTGGAGCGGGACACTATAGGATAAGGGGCAGAGGGCGGGATAAGTGCGGGAGGGAGGGGTCTCATTGAAGCCCACTCACATGGCACAGAACACCGCAACACGGCACAGTCACGTGACATGGCATGCGTAAAGGGAACAGGCTCCTGCTCTGAGCATGTGAAACTGTGGCATTCGAAATGTGTTGTGAGGCGAATGTGAACCATTGCAGGGAGGGGTTAAGATGATAGCAGCATGAGGGGGGATGGGGGGTAGGGAGGTTGTCAATGTGTTTGTGTTGAGGACACATTGAACTAGCCTCCATCTCCCGTCCTCCCCTTGCTCTGTTATAGCAAGCCATTAGCCTACACTACCACTATTAGCTCACAAAACATGATAGTAAAACTAACAAAAAAACAATTGTGTTACAAATATACGGTAAGTCGACAAACTCTAGAAGACCAGAATACACACTCATGCTGGTTGCACAAAGGAACTGTCATGTTGTGGCAAATTCATAGATTCTGTGAACGATTGTGTTCAAGTTGCGTACACGAGTGTGCAATTTATTTGGTCGCTTTCAGTATTGTTGTGTTGTGTTGCATAAAAGTGTTATGGCATGTAAACAGATTACCTGTTATGGCAGATATATGGCAGATATATATATATATATATATATATATACTGTATTTTACTGTTTTGTTTATAGGTTCCTAATGCATACTGCTTTTATTTCAACATGCAAGAGTATTACAGTAATAAGGCTTTGTGCAACACAATGTAACCCTAATGCCTTATTTATACTTGGTTGCGCGCCATGTCACTCAGCGAAACACTGCCACGTATTGTGAGCTTGTAGATTGCCTATCTTCGGTGTGCGACACTGGCGCACAACTAAGTATAAATCACCCTTTAAATCGACATTATGTTCTTTGTGCAAGCAGAAACAGAGCCATCATGGCGATAACTCCCTCACTGTAAGTGCATTTGATGTACGTATGCCTGCAAGAGTAAAGCTATGAACCCTATTGAAACACCTTTAATTTAACTAGATGCATTTAAAAATGTTATGACTTTGTTTTTTGCTTATTTTTTTTTTCACGACAACTTTTGATTCTGTCAATTTAGTTTGTACCCCTCCCCCCATTTGGTGGGATACTTTGTTTTCTTGTTCAATCTGGAATTTTGTTTTTGTAATCCTTTCATGCTCAATTGGGTTTGCATCTACGATTGCCTACGCTGTGACTGGACTGCTGAGGATTAAAGGAGTGTCCTCCAATCCCACCGTCTTGAACTCTGCTGAACTCTGTTCGTCCAATCATGTCTCTGCTCCAATTCTGTCAGCTCCCAATGGGCTCACAATAGCAGTTGACTTCGCAATTGTTATGAAAGTACAATATCTCAAAAGGATAATTTCCATTGAGGGTGACTGGTTATGTGTTGTCACCACCCGATCAATCCATATTGCAGATAATATTTCTGGTGTCAACCTTTGCTGTCCTCTGTGTAGTGTTATAATGGAATGGGGGAAAAGTAAATACTTAAGTAAAAAATAAGTAAAGGACCTTATCTAGCCTATTTTGTCCTTGAGCCAAGATAGTTAACCACTTAACCACATGAACCCTAGTGTCCCTATCCTGGGCATGTCATAATAGGCAAACTTCCACACAAATAGCCAATCTACAAGCTCACAACGCGCTGCGACAGGACATGTTGTGAGCTTGTAGATAGGCTATCTTCAGCAAAGAGATGTGAGGTAGAGGGCGGGGGCCAACTACAGACCCCTGGAGGACCCTGGTCAACGAAGTATATAGGTTTCACCTATAAACCCTATATACATCATTGTACGTCAAATAGTGAAACTAGACGATCTACAAACACATAGATCGCCTATGTTAGGCAAATGAATGTTTGCCTATTTTCCCTTAATGTTTGCCTGTTATGATATGGTCAGAATAGGACTGTAGGGTTCCTGTGGTTAAGAACTAAATTGAAAGTGGCTTACCAACCAAACCCCAGGGGAGGCTAGCAGGGAGAAGCCATTGGGTGGGGGAAGGGCAGACCCAAGCCCTTGGGTGATGCTCCGTAGGGCAGACGAACAGCAAAACCCCTCACCTTTTGTCCAGCCATCTCTTGAAGGATAACCAGGGGGAAAGAACAGCTGGAGGCCTCAGTGATGATTGTCGCAGGTATTTTTAACGTTGACACGCATACATATATCTATGTATATGTGTGTTTTTTGCACTGCCTTCTCAGTAAAAATAAAAACACACCACTTTTTTTTTTTAGCAAAGTAGAAACATCCCGTTATGTTATATTCAAGCAAGCAAACAGTGGTCCAAACAACTCACAGAACCCAGAGGCTTTGTCGAGCTCCTCGTCCTGTATGATTTGATACATTTGACTGATTCTTGACAACGTTATGACAAATATTAGAACCCACACACGAGCTATGGTTTAAACGTCTTTATTTAGCAAAACATCTGACAGTCCGATCCATAGTTGATCTTCGTCAGGTCAATTAACCAGTTAAACACTAAGTTAACCGGAATCCCCCATGAGTCGATAGTAGAACCCCTCCTTTTGTCACAGTACAGTAAAAGTATTTTCGCTGAAAATAGCCGATCTACAAGAGCATGTGCTATTGTCACCGAATGTTCGCCCCCAGAATAGGGACGCTAGGGTTCTTAAAACTAACTGTTCAGTACTTCCAATACTGTACTGTATATACTGTAGAGTGTAGACCCTTCACCTGCTATACAGTATCACTGTATAGTATCACTCCTATAGTGGACGCTGCAAATCTTCACAATTCCTGTTGTTATACGGGCTGTTATTGACTAGGTGTTAAGAAAACATACATACTGTAGAAGAAAAGGTTATACTTACAAAATAAAATACACAGAAGAAAAGGTTATACTTAATTTCTTTTATAATAGTCATGAAAATTATTACATCAGAGATTGCTCGCATATATCCACTGTTAGAACAATAATGGCATATCTAGGTATTACAAGCCTACAGTACCTGGTTCAGTTTAATTAACTCAAACAGATCACATCACAAGGCAAATATTATGTACAAACCCCAAAAATAGAATAGGTTTGGAGTGGAATTTGATGAAGATCCACTATATGGTTCGAAACATTGTCGGATCTTTTGCTAAATGAAGAAGTCTAAACCACAGCTCGGTGTGCGGGTTCTCTCCTTAAACTATATTCGACGTTTAACCCAACACCCACCGTTGATATGCATAATAGTTAACTCCTCATCATAGATATTGCTGATCACACATCGCCGCCTCACTGGCTTCTGCGAGTTGTTTACCAAGTTGTCTCTATATTATCAGTGTAAATGTATGATACAGCTGTACCTCAATCTATCTCAAACTATATGTGATGTGTTCATATCGCAACCATAAAATAGCACTGAATGTTTTATCACAACTGTCTCCAGTCATCTGTGAGAGCAGCGCGGTCCGCTGTAGCTGTGTGAAAGTTTAAATTTTATTTCATTTCGTTTTTTTTCTTTCCATAAACATTGACCTGACATAAAAGGCGGCCCTGTGTGGCAAAGTGTAACTCTTGGCATTGAGTCTGTCAGCTGTCTTTGACTGTGGGATTGCAGCCTCTCCCTGGTGCAGCCTTGTAGGGGGTGGTGCGATACCCCCACACCCCCCACTGGGTTTCTCCACGCGGTCCAGTCAGCCCTCGTGGCGATGGGCCTGATATGTTCAATAGGGTTCATATCTTCTCGCCCCACTGAGTTGTGATTCTTCTATATTCCCTTTACACCTTTTCCTTTGCACAACAAAATGGCACAAATTTAACCACTTTAAAACCCTGGCGTTATAGGTGAAAATCTTAGAAAATATAGCAACTCTACAAGCTCACAATGAGAAATGTTGTGAGCTTGTAGATCAGCTATTTTTGACATATTGACACATTATTTGAATGTTTGAATATAGGGTTTAAGTGGTTTTAAAGGTATCAAGAAACATTGTCTCGAGAGCTACGTTTTGCGAGAGAAAATGGACTTGCGAATTAAAAAATGAGTGATGTGACTTATGTTTCACTCCATTTCATGCTGTGCTGTGCAGTGAAAAGATGGAAAGGCATGCAAAGGTTGGTGTTCCTTGACATGACTGAGAAGGCAGTGTACAAAACACCACGAAAAGCCTACAGTATGTGAGTCTGAAGACACTCAATAATATGCGAGTACCGTGGCACATGGTATGCATATTCTGCCTTGTACTAACTCTGTTGGTATACAGCTCTCATTCACCAGCATTAAACCTTTGGGCATTAAAGAGAAAGAGACAGATATACAGTATACAACAATATACTATAAGCTTTCACTTCAGCCAGCAAACATTTGCTGCAACATTTCGACAAAACATTTCATGTTTGACCATCCAAACTTGGGGTCCTGTCCTGTCTTCCAAACGACTCTCTACTCACATACTGTATGCATTTCCGTAGATATGTGGTCACTCCGGCTGTTCTTTTGCTTTGAATGTCCCTGTATTTGCATATTCACATCTGTCTTCCAGAGGGATATGATGTGCTGGATGGCACGTCTTTACTAAATGAAGACATGATAGATGACGATGACGGGGCCAGCTCCTCCGCCTATGTGGAACTAGAGAGGCTGGAGAGAGAGACGGCCCATGCTCGCAGCCAGCACAGTACCAGCTCCACAGTCACAGCGATCTCTGTACCGCCGACGTCCCCGCCTTCATACAGGCTCCCGGACGCCTCGCCCATAGCCACCTCCGAGCAGCCCATCCCCCAGGCCATCCAGGCCTTCAAGGAGTCCGCCAACATGGTGGCCGCATTCAACATGCAGTGGAAGGACGAGATCTCGGCCATGCGCTACGAGCTCGCGGAGCTCCGCCGGGACGTGTGCGGCGAGCTGAAGACCTTCAACAGTAACTTCTTCAACTTCACCCAGTGCTACAACATGTGGACGCTGTGCCGCGAGCCTGCCGCCGACAGCACCACGCAGACGGACGACCGCGTGTCGGTGGGGATCCAAGCCGGCTCCAGTTGGCCCGTCCGGCAGAACACAGAGGACAAGTCCGTAATGTGCCAGCCAGAGCCGGCCCCGTTCAGCATCATGGACCTGATGGACCCGCCACGCATCGAGATAATCGAGGGCACCCCAGAGGGGACGCCAGAAGGGTCAGGCAGCCCCGCCAGCCCGCAGCCCATAGAGGACTTCAAGTGGGAGGTCAGCAAAAAGCAAAAGCCCCCCCGCAAGCAGACGGACTCAGGTGGTCACAGAAGCGCAAGTCTGGAACTATGGAGCAGGAAATATACCAGTGGGCCCATGTCATACCTGTCTATGTCATTCTAATCATTCCCATTCATAGAGAGGGAACCCCCCCCCCAGAACCAGATCAGGAAGTCAGGATAAAAGCTTTGAGTGCTCTAAGGAAGGCAGGGCTGTTGTTAAATGTCCCTTTACTCTATGCAGACAAAGTCTGTCACACTCACAACCGGTAATGACAATTGTTCCTTTTCCTTTAAAAAAATTATCTTTTTTTACAATTGACTTTTTAAAAGCGTCAAATAAGAAAATAATAATTATTATAAAAAACATTATGAGGAGACATAAGAATGTGAAAGAGAATGTGACTACCGTGATCCTCAAGTGCCAAAATAGCACAACATTATCTTCGCGCCCCTGTCCTATAATTAATCTCCAACATTCTGATGAGACCGAGATGAAAAAGTCACTCCTTGTAAACATGTAAAGAATGATCGTAGAAACGCAAAATGGTCATTTAGTCACAGAATTAATCAGTCACAATCAGCCTAACGGTGGCCTGTCGCTCTCTGCCTACGAGGGATGTAGATCATGTTCATTCCAGTTCCTCTTTGTGAGGAAACGTTCTCTTAAGCACCTGAGTATACTGAGAAATACTGTGAATAACTTTATAAACCCTAGTTTTTTTTATTATGAACACGTCAAAATATATAGATATTATTTATGAATACATTGATATACAGTACCATATATTGATTGGTTATCAAAGCATTCCCTTGACATTGCCTTTTCCATCCACTTTGTAGCTGGCTCCAATGGAAGTGGGCATTTCCCCAAATCTCTACCTTTAACACCTAAAGAGAGTTGATAGTGAATTAGCGAACCACAGAACCTACCCAAGCAGTAACAATAGTCATATAACAAGTGGTGTAAAACGAAAGGTAAACACAATGTTAATACACAATCATTATTCCTATCAATACAATTGGACATCTAGCATACATTAAAGCTTGTAAAAAAGTGCACTCCTTTGAAAGACCTGTATGAATGGCATAGTTTCAAGGCTCTGTGAGCTTACTTAATCCTGAGTTAAAAATGTTTACAGTGGATAATTTGTTCACTGTAATAGTTTGAAGTGGCTTAAAAGACAAACAACACTGTCCAGAGGAAAACAGTCGGCAAGATTTGTCAGGGTTAAGAATGATCAAGTGTGAATGTTTGGCTTCAATTCATTCCTGCACAAAACTTTGAATTCACGTGTGAATGCTATAGGCTAATCGTGTATATAAATGTACCAATTTTGTATATAGAGAAAACTTATATTAAATACTTGTACTCTTTGCATTTATAACCATACTGTGTTCCGACATAGCTCCGAGAGAGGTTAAGACAGTAATAGTGGTTCTAAACCAAACCCTGCACTTTTGCCATTTTGTTTCTGTTGGAGGCTTGTTTCCATTCATTTTGACGTCTAATCACCCTGCGCCGTTTGTGCTTCACGTCCAAACACATCATAGGTAAATAGTACATAACAGTGTTTCCCTTGAGGTTTAGTCATTTAGTAGCAGCAAATGTTGGACACATTTTTGTTTTGATACAAGTTATTATTTTACAGTTACATTCGTGGTTGTAGTGCGAGATGTATCACAATGTAAGGCTATTGTTGATACTTCAATTTGTTGAAAGTACTAATTATAGACAGTAATTCTTTATAGCACAGTAATTCCGCTTAGATTCCATTTCTTTTTGGCTTTGTTTTTGGCGTCATATTTTCCCACTTAGTGGAATTATTCTGCGTATGAAGGCTCATCACACGTGAATGCATAAAGGGAAACACTAGTCCATACATGTAGACAATCAGAGCCACCGAGGGCCTTGTACCCCTCTACCTATCTTCCAACCACGTCCCCAGAATGTACAAATACTAACACCGCCTCACTAGTGACGGCTTAACCATGTGAACCCCTAGCGCCCCTATTCTGGGCATGTCATAATACGTGAACATTCGATGAAAATAGGCAAACATTTAGCGGAAGCCAATAGCCAATCTGCAAACACAACACAACGCAATGCGATGCTTCTAGATTGTCGGTGAAAATATTTGGTGTAGAGGGAAACAAGTAGGAGGCCAAGGATAGATCCCTGGGGGACCCCGGTCAACGAAGTATATAGGGTTTAAAGTCATACTGTGTAACTTATTCAATTAAACAAAAGGTATTTTAATATATCTTTCACTGGTATTTTCTTTCACAGTAACCATTCCACTTATTTAAACACTTTTTAAGTGATGTTTTGCGTCCGCCACGACACTCGCGCCAAAATGATGCAGGCACTGGAAATGTACCGGAAATGTGTTTATTCATCTTTTTTAAAGTTAAACCACAGCTTTCCAAAATATCCTCGGTGCTAGGACCCTGCAGCATTCGTTTTGGAGCAGTACTTACGTGGTTTTATTTCTGAAGAACTGAATTCTTGGATTTACATTTCTAACAGACAGACCAGAGGTGGTACCAGAAAGACAATGAATGTTACACGGTATGACTTTAAGTGGTTAATTGGACTTCTGGAAAACCTGATTAGGTGGGAGTCCTCAATCATCTGCTACACTGTGGCCCAATTGCTCTTTTTGATGATGTATCCCTCAAAAATAAGTGCTTAATTGGCCATTAGCTAGTTGCATCCCTCTAGCCATTCATCCGCACCATTGTCATACTGTACAACATGGCGTACCAAAGTTACTGCTGAGGCCCGTGGAACTGATGCCTATACTCGGATGGCTCCAGGTTGTGGATGGTCAGTGCAGAACAGCACCATGGGATGCCTGTGTGTATCAGAGCCCTGACTGAAATGTGAACCCTCTCAAAAAATGACTTCCTGTAAAGATGGTGCAACATCTCTCATTTGATCAGGAAAGTGGATCTTCGTCCCTTTTGTTTTGCACGACCAAAAGACAATACTTGAGAAACAAAGTGGCACTTTGAAAATATATTTATACAAAGGTTCTCCTAGAGATACAGTATGGTCAAAGTAAAATGATAGCCACACTCTAAAAATGTAAAATAAACAAGAGACATTTTCAGTTGTTAGTTTGACTCCATGCCCCTGGTACAGCACTGGATCTGAGGTTCATTTCCAGGTGGTCTAAAGTACAGTTAGGACATGGCTGAAAATTCTGAACTTTGCCAACTGCTCCCTGACTCTGAACTTCTCATTTTTGGTACAAAGAATTATTGAAGAATGAGCTGTATTGTATTGTTGCCATTCTCCACCATTTGCAATACAAAAATAACAATGATATAGCTCTACATCTATTTTTGGTTGTTAACAACCCAAAACAAAATGATGTTGAGTTTCCTATTGGTAAACCAGTCACAGGCTAGGGTGACAAACCCTTATATAATTTGACTTAAAGGCATATGACTGTGAGAGCATTTAAGAAATCAGCCTATAATCATTTTAATATACAGTATATTTAAAAGAAAATCTTTGGGAACACTTGTACTCACATTTTACTTTTTTCTTTCTTTCTTTTTGAATGATAAAGAGGGGATTGCAACGGCATTCCTTACTTGCATTCTTCCCCGTGACAGGGGAGTAGGAACTACGTAATTTAAAGGTGCTGAATCCATAATGGAGACTGGCCATCATGATGTCTCAAAACTACATTCATTCATTCTATGCAAGTCCTTTGTTCTCTGTTAGAAAGTTATGTTATCATAAGATTTTGCGGCCGTAGGTGTTAGCTATTTATGTTAAGCTCTCATGCAAGTCATCACCCATGACAATGGATTGACTTTTCAGAAAATATCAGTGTCGTTTTTGTTTTTTTGCATGACCCTCAGGCAACGCTAAAAAGGTCCAAAGGGTGAGGTTCCTGAAAGTATAGTACTGTAGCACAAAGAAAGACAGTTAATTTTAATGTTCATCACCATGAGACCTACGTATTTATGTGCCACAGGATATTTAATTTTTTAGCATTAACCACATGAACCCTAGCGTCCCTATTCTGGGCTGAACATTCGGCGAAAAGAGCAGATCTACAACCTCACAATGCGATGCGTTGTGAGCTTGTAGATCGGCTATTTTCACCAAAGATATTTGGTGTAGAGAGTGCCAAGTATAGACTACTGGGGGACTCCGGTCAACAAATTATATTGGGTTTAAGTGGTTAAAATACAAGTTTGGCTTTGATGAGTGATAATTGGAGCTGGAGAGTACTATATGACTCAGGAGAAACAGGAATGTATGGTTTTATATATTTTTAATTCAGGCACTGCTAAAGCCTAATAAATGGGATTCACAAAGGAAATTTACTGAATTTCCCTCGGGATTAAGAAAGGTCTAACAATCTGCTGAAATGTCTAACAATGTATGACAAATCAACTTGAATGAACATGTCGTTTCATTATATTCAACCTATACAAAGAATCTATCCTAAGCACTTTAAATTAACTATTTATGATCTTTTTCATTTTCTCCACAATTTAGTTGTTATGCCAGTCCCCCCAAATGACCCTTAAGGTACCATTTGGTACACTTTCAGAGTTGTCCTTGAAATAAACAAGTTTAGAACCACTGGTGTAGACAACCAGGTGTCTCCTCTGATTCACACAGAGTCACCAACCGGTTCTTTTCACCTGAGATGGAGCAATTGGTGTTTGAGTGCCCGGTCAAGCCGGAGGCCCCGTGGAGGAATCGAACCTCAGTCTCCATGGTGGTGGGCTGGAACATTACCCCTGCACCCCCCCCCCCCCCAGATGCCCCACTATCCTAAATAGTTGTCAGAGATTACACTAGCAAATGGGAACTCTACCAGCCATGGCTGTGATCATCACAGTATGCGCAGCTGGATCTTGTGGAATTAAAAGGTGATTTCCATTTATCTAGCATTAGTGATGACAACATTTTGCTGCTGTCATACAGTTTAATGCTGTTACCTGGATAGAACCAGAGAAACAGACCGTCTGTCCTGGTTTTACCTGGAGCATACATTACTCTCAGGCAATCAAGTTTTCAGAGTCTCTGATCTCATGGGAAAAAAAGTTCCTTAACTGACAAGAAATTAAGATATTTCAAAGAGTTTGCATACATCTTTGTACATGAATAACCAGCATAGTAGCATAGAAGCAATTGTGTTTTTGATTCAACTAAATGCGAGAAACTTAAGTACAGTAATTCCATCAAAATCAGCACACTATTATTCCGTTGTTTACAAACTGGCAAGTAAACAAAGTCTTAGATTAATAGGACTGGTAATATTGTCTCTGATTATTCGATCTATAGGAAATTCTTTAAAAGGATTATTACGCCATGTTCACTTGTTAATTCTAATAATTGAAGTTGAAGCTACTATAACTTTTAACTAGGTGTTTCTCTGTCATTACATCATTTAGTCCAAAGAATTTAACATTCCCTGAAAAGAAAATAAGATGTAGCAAAAGTCATATTGCTTATTGATCTAAATGTTAGATGAAAAAACAAAACTTAGAATATATATAATATATAATATATATATATAATATAATATAATATATATATTTAACAAAAATATTGAGGCGATCAAAACATACTTTTTCTATACCATGAACCATATTTTGTGTAATTAAATATATATTTATGTGTATGGAATTCAGACTGTGTATATCTAATATGTTGTTATTTAACCAGTGAGCCCATGGGACCATGATAGTTTTTATGTTTATGTTCTGCATTTTGTTACCATTCAGAGATGTGAACTACTGTGCCACTACTCTGATAGTCGAGTCATTCAGGCTGTGTTTTCTTTTTTTTTGGCGGGAATCTGATCTCATCTAAACTTCATTCTAACCTGTAACATTGCTTGAATATAAATCATTTTCTACCCCTGAACAGTATTTCCTTCCTGTATTTATTCACTGATTCATGGAGGAAAGATGCCCCTGTTACATTTTTGCACCAATCATGTCGCAGTTTTCAGGGATCTCAGACTGCAATGTTTAGTGAAAAAAAAAAAAGATCCTTTCAAAAAGAGCATAAAGTTGAGCTTGCAACTGTCAGCTCTTGCTTGATTTTGTTCTGCAAATCTTTTTCAGAATCTTGACACTGTATTCCTTTTTCAATTTCTTTATCGTTCTTTGCTTATTGTGGTGTTTCTTGTGTAATTTCAGTTATAACTTTTATCGGCCTTATGTATTTTTTCATAAATTGATATAAAACAATGGAGATGTTTACGATGTTGATGATGTTTCTTTAAGTGGTGGAATGGGGGTCATAGCTTTACAATGGCAGCCAGAGATGAAATGGACCATTCATTAGTATTATATTGGCTTATTAATACCTTTTCACAGGGCATTTCAAACATCACTGTCAATACACGGCATGGGTCAGGCACAGTACCTTTTCATTTGATCGATATGCATTGCTTTGTACTAAGCCTTCACTGCTTTTTTGTTTGTTTGTTTTGCTTTTTTTCATTGTAGGCGCCCGTAGCTTAGCTGGGGGGCGTAGGCTCTACGGTAGGTCTGGTAGGCCACCACTTTATTTAATATTGTCTTATTTTCTATGTCGTTAATACATTTTTTTTTCATGCATTTTGTCCCTCTCCATTAACATTTTCCCCACTCAGTAAAGTTAGTCCCATTCCAAGTTGAAGACACTGTCAACATAGTTTGTAACGTTACATTTGAATGTCTTCATCCGTTTTGCCACTAAATACAGTAGAATGTTCAGTAGAAATTAAAACATTCTGTACTTGTCAGCTCGCTGCACAGGTAGTGGTTTAATGATATCCATCCTACATAACCAAATTAAAGCAACAACAATTCTGTAGACTGCTATCCCATATTGTATTGCCTTGTGTTAACACAATGGCATTTTATCTTACACTATCTACTGTATGTGTATACTGTAGAATCAAATGTAACATGAACTATAGATCCATTTAAAACCTCTTCTGCATGGCTTTTTTTCCGAGTCAGTAGAACATATTTTGGTACCAGGGATGTGTTTGTTACCCTGAACCAAATCCACATTTAATTGGTACACGTGGTTCTTTTGGTTTGATTTTTGTTTTCTTATTTTATATTTTAATATTATAATTCAGTTCAGATCGGTTGGTGTTTTTCTAAGTCACCCTCTTATTTTAACCATTGTATATATTTTTTATTTAAATGAATAGAAGGGAATAAAAAGCAGCACACAATATTATTGTTTCACTACTCCAGATGTTTTGGCATGCAACGAGTCAGGTTACAGTACGACGTACATAACAGCTTTTGTTCTACAAACCAGCACAAATCAATGCTGCTTATGGGTGGAGCTTGACTAATTTTCCAGTGTAAATGCTATCATTTAGAATGCCTATAAATTACACGGCCATTTAGGGCAAAATTTAGTGCAAACTCAATCTTACAAGACCAGACGACCAGGCTATCTGTTTTACTGCTTTCCATTTAATGGAGTAAAGTTTCCAAGTACAGATGCCTGTGGCTTTACCATCTCTGGATCAAAGTGCTAACTCGGTATAAATGGAACCCTTACTTAAGGGTCCATATTTGGCTCCATTGTTGCACTCTAGTTAATTGAGGATTTTATTGTGTTTCATACTGTGGTTTCACAATTCAAGTAGTGTTTTTTAATCAATTGTAAATACCTCGAACATTTCTAAGGAAGAAGGAAAAATACCACAGGAGGATGAGTGAGATAAGAACAATAAAAACACTCCACTGCTACACAGTCACTTCTGGTGACTTGGTCTGGTTTAGTCATCAAAATCAAGTTTGTTCTACAACAACCTTACTTAGTCAGATCAGTCACAGGCTGGCTTAGCTGTAATGGTCAAAAAACTAATACGTTTATATTTGTAGTGGATTAAAAACTTTCCATTCTGCTACATTTGACTTTCTTTTTAAGTCAGTTGATACTATGGGGGGAAATAATATTTGTTTGTGCGTGTATTTGGGACTATATTTTCAGTGTAAATTCAGCTGCATATTTACATTTATCTATATGCAGAAGCAAGGGTTATGAAAGGATGGCTTCCTTGAATTTGTATTTGTTCAGATGTTTCTTTGAGGCCGTTGATTTGTAATGGTTTGTTGTGATATTTCATACATGAAAGGTTTATCCACCTTGCATCCATGGGGTCATCACCACTGTATGTATATATGTATGTGGCTATGGACAACATGCTTGTTTACTGTATTCCCAACACCTCTTGCGAAACGGCCTGCGGTTTCCTACTCTTAAACATGATCAGCACAATTAGAACGGGTGTAATGAACGCTCCACACCCACTACAAGTCCTGTTACTTGTCTTCTGTCAAGTCATCCATTCATTTTCCACGCATTTACCTTTGCGAGCCACCTACACTTCTTCCCACCTTTGGGGAATCAGGCAATAGTGTTAGGCGAATCTATTAGTTATTTTTCAGTCAAGTATTTTATTTGACCTGGGCAATCTTTCGTTTTCATGAACAGTGGAACATCGCTTTATTTCAGGATGATGTCAATCATTTGGGAAGATATGGCATTAGAGTTGGGATTCATTTTTCTCTAGAACATTTTTCAGAAGGAAAAAAAGGAAAACATTTTTTAGGAGTGAGCCATTTCATCTCGGACGAGGCTTACTGATCAATTACTTAATCTCGGGATCCATCATTGAAGTGACAATTAAATTGATGCAGCACTGTGCATATTTAGTCACCATTCCAACTGAGTCCTCTTTCAGGTTTCAGCAACACAAAGAAAACCAAAAACAGAATAGATCAAATTCATTATTACTGGTGGTGACCTTCAAATGTCTTCATAGCACACTGGGCAGCTTTCCTATCTTAGATGTTCCCAAAGTGCTTCTTGTGGGCTGTTCTACAATAACTGTTGGCGTCTTTCCACTCCTCTTTTTCACTTCCACTGTGCTACATTATTAATAGCATGGAAACTCAATAAGTCAGAGATTCCATGTTTAGCCACAGTGTCAGTTTGACGAGTACAGCTTAAATTTAAGTTTTGCCCGATTGTTAAGAGAAAGAGTTGTGACTATATATAACTGCTGTAGGCCTCGCCTAATTTATACTTCTTCATGCGACTACTTCTCTTGCCAAAAATAACAGATTTTCAAGAGAGAAATGCAACACATTTTCGGCAAGTGACACAGTCGTACAAAGAAGAATAAATTAGCCTCTCAGACTGTACCCTCTATGATTCAGAAGTAAAACTACATCAATGACAATACCTCTAATTTTAGATAGACTTAAGTCCATTTTAGACAGTCTTAGTCAAGACCAAGTCAATAAGCACCAAGCTTATTGATTCTCAAATGTATAACTTATCAAAGCATATTCATGCATTACATCCACAACCCCCATTCTCATACACATAGAATGTCAGTCATTCCTCCTCATTAAGTCAAATCACCCTGACTTGAGAAAGAACAGTGTTTCTCCAGCCTCTGTGCCAATCCACTTCCACATCAATGCCAAGGACGGCACAATGGAGGGGGGCCAATGGAGAGGAGGCGCTGTCCATCAATACCTTTGCAGCGGTTTTTGCTGAAATAAAGTCTTTGACCACAAGGGAGCAAAGGTTTGAGAGGTTTTGTTGAAAAGAGTAAAGCCTAATTAACACTTCTGCAAAAAAAAAAAGAAAGAAAAGGAAGGGGAAAATTACATGTTTAAACGGAAGAAAGTTCTGACATGTCACACTTTCTCACCGAAGCATAAATTAGGCACATTCTCTATGCCATGCTGAAAGCATCATGATATAGGTCACATTTTACATAAAGTTCATTGCATGTGCCATAATTACTTTATGCTTACCTTGGTAACCAGTTCTGAGCTGTTTCTCAACTCTGTGAACACCAGTAATTATAATTATGCTATTGTACTTTGTAACTACATAATTAACCTACTGTATGTACCAAGCACAGCCATATAACAGTAAAATGGTCATATAACATTGGGTCAACAAAACTTCATGTAAAGTGTGACTTTATCACAATTAATGTCATTTTGATGCCTAGTTCAAAAGGGATTTAAAAGGACTTAACTGTTGTTCTGCAAAGAAAATTGACCACATCACTTACACAGAAGTACTGCCCTTGGTCACAGAAATAATTCCTGAATACAATTTGAAAAATGTGTTGACAAATAATTTACAAGAAACACATTTACAGGGAACTCTTCAGTCTATAGAGCACCCTCTATTTCCAATGTGTGCGTCGACTGACAAAGTCATCACTAAAAACAATTCATAGATGTATGAAGACAAACGGATAAAGACAGAACAGATGGAGTCTTTAATGCCCCTGTGTTGCTGTTTTTTTCTGTTCAGTAAATGAGGCTCACTGAGTTTCTGTACAGTCAAATCCTCAGCGTTAATTTAACACTGAGAGTGTAGAAATGTAACCACATTTGCTTACATTTTGTACCCTCTCAATTACAAATGGATAAATTAACACAGTTTTGCACTGTGTGTGTTCCAAGTCGATCTAAATGTTTATCTGGCCTTCTCCCACAGTAGCTGAGCAGTTTATTGTGTGGCTAATTCAATGTTTGATCTGTCTGTCTGTATCTCTCTTCCCTGTCTTTGTCTGCTCATGACATATTTTATTGTTTTTTCACTCAAACTACATTTGGTTTTTTTCCCCCACTTCTTTTTTACATGTACTGTAAGTTACAAACACCATATTGTTCTCTCTTCTGTTTGCTTCAAATAATGAGTTATGTTCCAATCATGTTTGCTATACTTTACCAATCGGGGCCTGGCACAATAAGTATTACAGCTCAAGCTAAATAAATGTAAAAAACAACAACAACAACAACAACTTCAACTACTATATAAAATACTATTATCTGATTATATTGGGAAGAGGGAAGGGGAAATTCCTTTTACAGCTTCACCCAGGTAATGGCTGCTCAGACGGCTACGATGAGCCACTGAGCGAGATACTTGATCTAGAAAATATTTTTATTTGGAAGTGTTAAAGATACCAGATGCCCCTGAAGAAACGTTTGATTTGACATTCATAATTATTATTTTATTTTATTATTATTTTTTGTTCTCTCTTATATCTCTATATGACTTATTGTATGTACAGTTGCATAGGGTGCAGCTCTATCTCTTTATCCTGATACAGTATATCAGGTTATGCATGTTACTGTGTGATTTTACTGCTCTGCTTAGCTACCCGTTGAGTCAAGTCTGATACAGTATGTGTGGGCTCAACTTAAGGTCATGATAACATGGGTGACATGTTCAGGTATAGTGCAATGATATAGTGCCCTTGCCCAGCTTTGTACCTTCCTGATACCATTGGGGATCATATAAATATTTTATATTCACTGTAAAATCCTCAGTGTTAATGTATCAACTTGCAACTCTTGAGAGTGTATTAATGTAACCAGAGTTAATTGACATTCAAGATTTACAGTGTACTGACTTTGTTCCATTGACAGCCCTCATGAGTGCCTAAAGGAGCATGAAACTCTAGGCTGATTTTGTAGTTTGTTTTCCATCTCGGGATTAAAACTACAGCAGGGTAAAAACATGGCAGGCTGCATAGACTGACTTTATAGTACACTGTGATGTAAGCAACACTGCTGCAGCTAATCACGTAATTTTTTTGTCCCTTTTTCTTAAAAGTAAAGTAGCCAATTATCTTTGACCCCTTTTTATCTCACAATGTAGTCGTAATAGAGCACCGAAGTCTGACGTAATTTACGCATCCTACCTGGGTCGCGTTGTTTTCCCCCCATTCTGAATTCCCATAGACAAGTTTAATATCCCGTCACATAAGAACTGTGTTCCAAAAATAAACAAATGATTTTTGACTCTTATGGATATGAAGCATCAACTAACGGTGAGAAAATGCTAATGTTACTTCCGCCAAATTAGTTTTTTTTTGCCAGAAACAGACGATTGTAAGATGACCCAGTGTTATTCTCCATAGATAAATCACTTCCGCAACCCAGGGGATGAACAAGTGACGTCAGGACTTCTGTACTCTATTACTCCCAACACATTTCTGTCTTGCCACTGCTGTTTTAGCCTGGTAAACCCTCCCTCCGGAAATCTCATTTCCATTTGATTTCAGGAGTGGGGGTTTCTAGTGGAATTACCAACTAACCGAGCCTATCAGCGTCGTCGCACATCGTTCTGTGATTGACAGCGACAGTTGGCCAATCAGGTGGTGAGTTCGAGTGAGCCCGAATGGCACCGAGTGCAGCCTGAATGCAGCCGACAAAACACGAACGGCAGCCATCTTTTCTGTCCGCTATTTTCTCCGCTATTTCTTTACTTCAAAAAGCTCTCAAACTTCTATTTTGAGGCACGGAATTTACTTATAAGATATCGTTTGGATAGAATTTAGTTGTTTAACTTCATATATGTGGTCAATTAATCATGACAGAGCCTATTTAAAAATAAAAATTTAGAGAACCGGTAGGGGCGGGCAGTGACACCCATGTATCCGAATAAGGCAACCCATTTTGGGCATGGCCGTCTCAAAAGTCCCGTTGCGTCACATTAGACTGCTGATTGGCTGAAGGGGAAAAACGATCATTGGCTGAAGGGGTTGTCAGTCAACGGTATTACTCCCGCCCAACTCCAGCCCACAGCCAATATTGCAGAATGGGCGATCAGGCCAGACTCACTCCTGAAATCAAATGGAAATGAGATTTCCGGAGGGAGGGTTTACCAGGCTACTGCTGTTTATCCTACTGGCTCACCTGCCAGTGAGGAGCCCCCACTGAGAGGAGAGCGTAGCGCCTCCGACATCTTACTCCTGCCATTCAACACCCCCAGCTGACAGGTGCCATCCCGGCCCATAGGAGTACTCCCCCTCCCCACCCGTCTTCTCTCCCCCGAACAAGGAAAATTGTTTGTAGACGCTCAGAAACCGGATGCACCGCAATGATTTTGGATCCCTAGAGTCTGTGGTGGTGGGAGCTGATCAAATTAATAATTGGCGTGTTAGATTTAGGCGTGTCAATGTGCATTGACAACACTGTTGACTACTGTCTATGCTTGCAAATTTGCACACTCATGGCTCTGGGCATACCAAATCGCTCATTAATTTCATTAGCTTCAGCTGCGTTGCTTACTAACCTGCCATGTTTGTAGTCTGTTGTAGTTTTTAACTTGAAAACAAACGACAAAATCAGCCTATAGGGTTTCATGCCCCTTTATTGTCCCCTTACCCATTGCGACCGACTCAGATGTTGGTCCCAAGATCATGGCCTTTTGCTCTTCCACAGTTATACCAGTCAGGCTGATACTATTACTGCTATATTACACTAGGCAATTCTTGGGCAATATTATCAACTACAGGAAACAAAAGTGGATTGATTTGAATTTGTGCTTTAAACTTTTCCTAATGACAAGCATCTCATTTGTAATCACTGCAGAAATGTACTGACCGGTGTTGCATCACAGCGTTTCCCTAAGAGTTGCCTTGCGTATAAGTGCCAATAGAATATCTGCATATTGTTGATAGCGGCACACAGCTGATGCTGGATATACAATGACTGTCAACCAGTATTTCTCCCAAGAGTTTTGTCTTGGCGATGTAAAACAAATAAACCCTGACGAAGCTTTTAGACTTCAGTCTAAACTCATCAGCTTCTCACCCAATTTAAATGGAATTGTTTTAGGAATAGCGCCATTCCTCTAGGCAAGATGGCCTGTCCAGTCCCATTAAAAAACACTTTCAACTTAGCGTACTTATTTTGGGCACGGAATCATAGTCAAATGTTTGAAACAAAACAAAAATGTAATGGTCGAAAATAGCAGATTCACAAGCTCAAAATGCTTTGCGGTGCGACGCATTGTAAGCTTGTAGATTGGCTATTTTTGCATGACCAAACTGTTTGGGAACCCTCGCCCCTGCTGTGACCACACTTTAAATCCAGCATACCTGTCCCTCTGCCTGTTTACTGGTAGATTTCTAACCATGTTTAGAAGAGAGAAAGCGCACCTCTAAATATTTAAAATCACTTGGGTGTGAGTTCTGCAAGTCTTGGAGTGAGTCAGGGTAGGTACATGAATATGTACTGTATGTGGAAGGATAATCCACAGAATGCATGCACACATGGTTTGTTTATCATACGTCTCACTAACTGTTGTTCCGTTGTCACTTGCAGGGATCCAGTTTCGACTCCCGACTTCGTGCAGTGTAGACCGGTCCCAGCCACCTCCAGGTACAGTGCGATCACAACCAACATCTCTTCTCCGTACATTTTATATTAGCACCTAGTGTAGTAAGCGACACCTCACTTATACAGTACTGTAGTCGTGTGTGGCAAGGAACTCATTTACTGGCGAAATATTCAAGAAAAAGCGTTTATTTAAATGTTTTATTTTGGTTTTCTTTTATATATAAATGTTAAATTGCTCTATATTCCCATTGCAATCATAGTGTTTGTTCAGTAACAACCAGTCTCCACATCTCTCCAGCTCTTTAGTAAATAGAAACCACATTTTCCGATGGGGATAACAATTGTGTTGTGATGAAACAAAATAATTAGGTGACAAAATTGGGACAACATTGGATCTGAAACACTATAAAATTGAAGCTGATTAATGAGCTTTTGGGGGGTTCTTTCTCCTGATTGTATAAAACTAGGAAAAAAAGCGACTTTTGGTCGTTAAGCTCAGTGGTTCTCAAGCTTTACAGGCCATGACCCCCCAAAATAGTCATATTTGAACTGAGGACCCCCCACCCAGTCCCTGATAAGCACTTGGAATTGTAAGAGTTGAGGCATTACATTTAGTTTGGTACAGATTAATATTGTGAAAATAGCCGATCTGCAAGCTTGTAGATCGGCTATTTTCAAAATGTTTGCCTCTTTCTTATATTATTTGACAATTTGGCCAATGTTTGACAAGTTGAATAGTAGGCAAGGCATGTTTTTTTTAATTTTTATTAAAAAGGTCTTAAAAGTCCTTAAATTGACACTTGACTGTCATCTGGGGACCCCCCCAAAATCATGTAGGGTCGGGACCCCTGAGAACCAATGGTTTAGCTTACCTGCCTCACGGCCCCCTTACTGTACGCCCCCATCTTCCAAGCAGTCCCCCCACCCGGACATATGTTGTCATGTAAGTGCGTGGTCGTGGAATACATGGTTGTCATGGAGTGGTGGGTTATGTCACTGTACTGAAAAGTGTGACTCACCACAGGTCTGTTGCCTGGCGGGGAACAGGTGCTGAAGATTTGACAGATTGGTTGTGGTATTTAAAGAGTGATGAAACACTAAGTAACTTGTCTGCTGCGAATTTTTGGGGGGAAAAAAACAGTGTGGAAAAGGGTGAGCTGGGGACAGAGGGAGCTGCTGAACGAACCATGAACCTGTAGAAATGACATTTACCCCCCCCCCCTATACTATATACCGCTTGTACTAACCTAAAGTGGTAGTTATTAATACGTTTTTAGCACTAGTCCCTTTCCCTTAAAGATAAGTGGACACTTTGGCAATCATGGGCAAAGCAAAGCTTTCAAACGGTTTGATTATATGACAGAAGTGCTGAGACAGAACTACAGTATGCACTCTGCAGTTAACAGACTCAAGGAGGACATCTGTTGTTCAATGAACAACATTGCAATGCATTTTGATTATTTTGTATTTTACCCTAATCATGCCTCAATTCTTTTTTCAATTCTTCCCAGGTGCATCCATGTGATGTATTCTTTATAGTAAAGAATGTTGAATCTTTGAATATTTCAAGAGAATAGGGACGGCAATCAAATACCGTATTACTGAATAATACCAATGAATTATTGTGCAGTCTAAAATCAAAGGATGGCCATAAGGTTTACATAAGTGATGGGATAGTGCCTTCTATGACATGGGAACGTGAACAAACTTGTTTTCTATTCGAGAGGGCATCATAACTGATATTTGTATGCTTGTCTAATACATTGACACTTTGATGCAGTCTTGTGGTTGCACGATCCATATGTAGGCTGATGGCAATGTGGTGTTCACGTTTGGACACAAGGCTTAATACATACAGCTAAGGTTTGATTTGCTAGTGAGGGGGATCGATGCCTCTGTTTTTGATATCTCTCTTCTCTCTGGTCATTCATTTTTATGGCTGGTACGAGGGATATACAAGGTATTTGGAAGAGACTTCCTTTTCATTAAGACAGATTATCCACATCTGACATTAACTAGTGAGACCAGCTCTGTCAGGCAGAAATACTTTTAGTTCCTTGTTTTAGCTTACTTCCTTATTTTAGCTATGCTCTCCTCTGAAGATGACAGTGTGAAAGTGGTGGTGGCTAAGCTCACTGAAATGAATCTTTTTTTTTTGGGTATAGTTGCAATCTGTCAAGTGTGGGCTACTTGGGGAAAGGAGCTTATAACTGGACCTGTATTCAGATAGCTTTGTTTTTTGGCCCTATGGGACACAGCAAAATATTAGTTTAGTCTAGTGGTTCTCAAACCTTTTTTTCCCTGTGTTGTTTTTGGGCCAGCGCCCAATATCCACGTCCCTTAAGCCTCCCCAACAGCAGCTCAGTGCCCCCCTCAATATTGCTTCCAGTGCCCCCCTATGCTCTGAACCTAGTGTAGTGACACCTCACCTATACAGTAATGTAGTCGTGTGTAGCAAGGAACTAATTCACTGCCGAAATATTCAAGAAAAAACGTTATTTATCAAAGGTTTCTTAAAAAATAATAAAGTGTTTTATTTAAAAAAGAATAATAATCTTTAAATTGTTCTATATTCCCATTGCAATCATAGAGTGTTTGTTCAGTGACAGCCAGTCTCCAGTTTCAGAATGCCTCCCAGGGGGGTTTGATTCGATTTTTGTAGACTTTTAACCCACGGGGGAAATTCAGTTTCAGCGTCACCCAGCTGATGGCTGCTCAGGTGGCCTTCATGAGCGCAGGGGGGAGTTGAAGTAGTATGAGATGTCTAGCTAACAAAGAGGTGAAGGCCATTATTGTTTACATTGTAGCAGGTATATTGGGCTCAGGTGGAATTATAAAAGTTGCTGTAAAAGTTCCGACCCGACAGCATACACACCGCACCTTCGGCAAAAAAAACACAGACGCTTTCCAATGCTTACCACCGCCGACGTCGGTGCGGTGGAGAGCTGCCTTAAGAGGGTTTGGGTCTATTGTATGATAGAAAGCCTGATAGGATTCAAATATTTTTGCCCAGTATTCATTTAGCTTGAGGCACGACCACAGCATTTGGACAACGTCTGCACGAGACAGACATGATCTATTACATGCATCACTTGCAGACATGTGACAAATTACATACATAAAAAAAGGACAGATACAGGTAAGAGTCAACAGATATAACTAAGGAATTCAAGTAAAAATTGCTATAAAAAATACAAAATAAATTAATGAATTAGGTAGACTTAAAGACGGGGTGCAGTGATTTTCAGTGATTTTTTCCCCCCTAAAACATAATCATCAGGTATTATGGTTATACTAGGAGGAAGATTTTTTTCAAAAAAGTGTACAGAAATTGTTAAAATTGTTTTTATGTGGACACGCCTCCAGTTCATTAAGTATACCTGGTTCTCACCTTAGCACCTCCTCCACCACCTTAGCACCACCCACCTGTCCTAGTCCCTCCTCCTCCTCATGCCCACACCTGTTGTGTTATGATAATGAGGGGGAGGGTATATTTTTACTATGTCACTAAAGGGCTGTTTTTCTATTGGCACGTTTGACCCTCAAGGTTTCAACCTCCAGGTAGAAACTCAAAATAGTCAGAGAAGACATAAAACACCATAAAAACAACAACAAATCTTTTCAATGAATTGGTATATAGGCCTACAATACAACTAAAGGAAAAACCTGAATAACTCAGTGGAAAAACACAACGAATGCAGATGCTTCATGCTCTGTGGTATGTATACAAATGCTGAGCAGGTCCAGTTGACCTCAATTGTGGATCAAGATAGCAAACGTATCTAAGTCACTATAAAAGAGGGTTTGTTATTAGGGTATGGATGGCAGGTGCTAAAGTCATAAAGCATGGCTAGTGTACAGTGACTAAAATGATATAGATGCATTTCGATCTATGGGAAAGATCAGTAGGGTTGTAAATTGTGGTCAAAAGCACACATTAGTGTGATTGTGATATGTAAGGGAAAACAGAACAACTATTCTATCCCAATGATATCTTCTAGGGATATTATAGTAGGATTGCAGTGCATAAACCCCTTGTTACAAAGAAAAATGCACATTTGAGAGTTCAGTGGTGCAAAAACCTTAGGCAGTGGCACTGGACTACAGATTATGGTCAGATGAGTCATCCTTCACTATATTCTCCAGTGGGCGAGTGCATGTGTGGCATACACACAGAGAACGGTACAGGCCTGAATGCTTGACCCTGTTAGCTCTGTTATGCTGTGGGGGCATTTCCCTGGCATGGTTTGCATCTGCTTGTCCCCTTAGAGGGAAGGGTTATTGCAAATCAATACAAAGTTATTATGAGTGATCACCTATGTATATCCTATGATGAAACATTTCTATGCTGATGGGAGTGGTCTCTTCCAGGATGACAATGCCTCCATCCACTGGGCACGAGGGGTCACTGAATGATTTTATGAGTATGACAATTATATGGATCATAGTACGGCCTTAGCAGTCACCAGATCTCATGCAGTTGAATACCTATGGGAGATTTTGGAGTGATGTGTTAGACAGTGCTCCACCAACGTCATAAAAACACGTCTATCATTTGTTAGAATGGTGTTCCATTCCTCTTGTAGAGTTCCAGAGACTATGACAACATCTATGACAATGTGCATTTAAGCCAAGACACTTTATGTTGTTTTTTCCTTTCATTTGTCACCCATCTGTATGTTGGACAAAAACTTGTCCAACCTATAGTGGCATTTGTGTAGTGTGCTCTGTGAAGGATTTAACATTGTATTAGTCCTCACCTCACACATACTGTATAGAGTCTAAAATAATGGTCCCGTTGCACAGTACCGAGCAGCACTGCAGAAACGTAACTTGAACAAAAAGTGATTTCTAATGTTCCAGAAAGTAACCATTATGATTCAAATCAGAAAAACGATGTGTCGGGGAGGGGAGAGTTTCAGAACACAGGGGTTGTAATGTTAAACAGTGTTTTATCAAGCTCAGGGCAGACAAAATGTATTGGGCTGAAGGTAACAGGTTCTTCCTGGACTGGCCTGGGGCATTTCCACTAATGGGGGAGAAAGGTTCCCAACTGCCTATTAAAACAGAGGAGGTGCGGTTAGGCTTTCAGGCAGGCATGTTGTCGGTCCAACTTTAAGGACCTTGCCTTAGTGCTATTTAGTCTGTGTTCAGGCTATTACCCAGTATATGGGACGCACAACATGACTTACCTGCTAATTCTCCATGGTCTCCCAACCAGACTTTGGCTCACCCCTCACAGCTTACTTGTACTGAGCTATTTGCTGGCAGCAGCTGTGCTGAGGTCCATCTGCCCATTGGTTTCTGGGCGTGAATGTGGGAAATACATGCCTCATATGATCTGACCTAGTTTTGCCCAGTGGTGCTTGCTGTCTGTATGGTGCAGACATGCCGAGTGTTCTTGTGGTTGACTGCTAGCAGGATTCTTCCTTCCTGCAGAGATGCAAGATTGCTTAAAGATATTTCTATTTTGTCCCAATAGATTTATCAAAATCCTCTATTATACCCTCCCGTCATCTCACTCTCATTTGCCCCTAAAAATAGATATATGCGCAGTGGAAAACTAATTTACGAGCACAGTATGCGAGTAAAGATTACAACCTAACATAATCTTATTCAACCCAAAGTAAACCTTTTTTTGTAATTACCGTAGAATCCTCTATTATAACCCCCACCCCACCCAGCCCCTTAACCACTTGCCCATCAGCACCCCCTGTAGGGAATCTTTAGCCCAAGTTTTGATACATTTGGAGGAATTTGCATAGCCCCAGTCCCATCAGGTTACAAGCCCTACAGTGTTTCATACACGGTCTAGCCATATTCTTGGTTTTGACCTAGTCTCGTTATCTATACTGAAGCTGATACAGGCTGCTAACTAGTTCACAAACTAAGCTCATAAACCCTGACTAAATGGAGATGATATATCTCTTTTATCAATTAGGCCCAAGAACAATGTTACGTTCCGGCCTAGGGGAACCTAAGGTGCAACAAAAAGTGGACTCCCTCCTCCCCAGTCCCCAAACACAACCAGTCAACACCAGTTGAAAATAAAAAATACAGTGATTTATTGTCTACTTTGAACAGGCAGGTAAATTACCTCCGGGTGGGTTTCACAGGACATAAAATACTGATCAAGAAAGAAAAGCAACCTATCCTTACCTTTAACAAAAATGCATAGATCTTACTACTCTAAAGAAACACACAAACAAACTAGTAACTGAAAAGAAAGGCCAACCACCCCTACATTACCAAGGCTGAACGCTAAACCACATTAACACAATTCTAAAACACTTGGTAAACACAGACACAAAGGACTGGTGTGGTTGGAGGCTGGCAAGGAGGAAGACAAGACACGGGTGGTCGTCGGTCTGAGTTTGTTCCCCTCCACTTCAAACATTCCAGCTCCGCCTTTGAAACAAACAACTCACCTTATATCATGTACTGTATAAACATGACCCATGTGTCTGTGTAGAACTCATGACCGCGCACTGTGCAGTGCACGAGCAGACAGGCACGGGAGCTCACCAAAGCGCCATTCACTGCTGGTTCCTGCAAAGCCACGCCCATTCAGACAAAAGAGTCAAAGATAGAGTGTCACGTCACTTGCACGACTGAAGCAGGGACACAGAGAATCTTGGGTATTGAAGGCAAAGACTTTGGCTGCCATGTTATTTGTGTCCAAAGTGGCCACTGATACCTGAAACTATGTGGTGCCACTTTAACTGACAGAATCGCTAAGGTGATCATCAATATTTGCAGCCCTAATTTTAAAGCCCAGGTTTTGACTCCTCTGGTGTGATATCCTCTTAGATCAACAACATTTATAAAAGTAATGGCTCGCACTCAGTGTGGCAAGAGTGAGTTGACTTTTATAAAGGTTTTGTTCCAACCTATCCGATTTCAGTAAATAGTTCCTCCCCTCTGCATGGATCTGTTCCACTTAGCGAAGTCATCTGGTGGCCTGGAATGCACCCACCAGCCCAACAGCAGTAGCACAAACTTATGAAACTTTATGAAATGTCAATTTAAACTCCATTCAGTTAACTTGGACAGTGGGAAAGAGATGATGAACTGTTTCTTATGAGGGTGGCATTCCTCTCTCCGATGTCAACTCGTAATGGTACATTCTGGTTGTTCAGAGTAGTAGGACTAATGCAATAGAAGCACTATTGCAGCCTTTGAATCAAGAATCAAGAAAGAGTGTACCTTGGCTTTGCAGGCTAAGCAGTGCCATTGTTTTCAGACTTTTTCATTTTTCAAACATCTACCGTTTTGTCTTGTATTTTAAATGGAGTGATTATGGGTGCTAGGCATGGTATGATCATGTCTGGTTATTCACCTTCCATTGAGGAGCAAAGTCAAATGTCATGTTATAGTGTTTTGATATTTAACTGTGCTTACTGTAGTGATGTTCTGAACTGAGCATGACTGAATATGTGTTTTTGCTTGTGTACTTTTTGCATCTTCTAAAATTGACAGATTACTACTGCAATGCATCTTTTCACAGTTGACTTTCCCCCCTGAAATCCACGCTAAAATGTGCTAATGATGCGCATAGTGAAGATAGTGCTTAGTGATATGAACATAGTGATGCAAAATTGTACCCAACGCTTGTCACAAAAAGAGAGAGGGAGAGAGAAAGAAAGGGAGTGAATGAGAGAAAGGAGGCAGAACATAGGCCAATTGCCAATTTAATATTTGTATATAATATAATAAATATAATATAATATAATAGGTTGATGTGCTATTGAAACAGCAAAGTATCTCTGCACACTCAGTATATGTGGTAAATGGTGCATTTATATAGCGCTTTACAATGATTATGGATAACATTCACCCATTCACACACACATTCATACATCGATGGTGGAGGAAACCATGCAAGGCACCAACCTGCTCATCGGGAGCAATTAGGGTTTCAGTGTCTTGCTCAAGGACACTTCGACACTAACTCTGGGGGAGCAACGCAACGCAACACAACACAACACAACACAACACAACACAACACAACACAACACAACACAACACAACACAACACAACACAACACAACACGAGTACTGAAGTCCTCTCGTTCATCCCCTGGGTCGTGGAAGTAATTTCTCTGTGGAGAATAACACTGGGTCATCTTAAAATCGTCTCATATAAGAATTGTGGTCCAAAAATAAACAAACTGTCCCGGCGATACTGTCGGGGAGGTGGCTCTGCATCGTTTATGACTCACTCATATTTGATACAGTCTTTTTCTGTCGAAAATGTAACTAATTTGGCGGAAGTAACATTAGCGTTTTCTCGCCGTCAGTTGATGCTTCATATCCATATGAGTCAGACCACAGTTCTTATTTGACGCGATATTAAACAAGTCTATGGGAATTCTGAATGGGGAAATAAACAGCTTCCCAGGTAGGATGCGTAAATTACGTCAGACTTCGGTACTCTATAGCAGTGGTTCTCAAAGTGGATTCCAGGGACTCTCAGGGTTCTTTTAGGGGGGTCTACATTGACCCTTACAAGTCTGTAACTCTGACAGTGTACAAATGGAACCAAATGGACCCTGACGGGTCCATTTGGTTCCATTTGTACACTGTCAGAGTTAAGGGGAGACCTTGACATTTTAAAGAGAACCACTGCTCTATAGCTACACATAGCTACAGTCGCTGTCCATGGTGCTGAACTCCCGCCTTAGTCACTCTACCAAGTTGTAGTCTCTGTCCACGCCTCCACGGTGCTGAAATATCACCCTGCAACTGTACCAAGTTGCAGTCGCTGTCCATGATGCTGAAACCTCACATCAGTCACTTTACCAAGCTGCAGTCGCTGCTGAAATCTCCCCTGGGTTCACCTCGGCTCCAGTTTCCCCTTCCTTTGCCTGGCCGGATGCCTCTTTTGCATAATGTTTATTTGTCACACGATGCAGCAGTCAGCGTTGTGAAATAATTGTTGTAGATCTGCTATTTTTGCCAAATGTTGAACTATTATGACATGCCAGAACAGGGATGCTAGGGTTCATGTGGTTAATATATAAATCTCTAGACACATATTTGCGGTCTCCAGTTGACCTTTGCATAATGTAACATTCCCAGTGGGGATGTTAGACAGCTTGTATAATGTGGGGTTTCGCCATCTGCTGTCCAGTAGGTTTGTGCAACATTGCCATTTGTTCTCCTCCCTTCACAACAACCCAACGTTCCTATTACAAGCTGCTGATCTTGTTCAAACATGTTAGAAAGACATGCATACATAAATAATTAATATTTCCATACTTGGGGGTTCAACTGATAAGTCACTCAAATTTGCATTGGAACTGGCATTCTTTAGCCTTTAATGCAGGGGTCTTCAAGGTTTTTCAGGCCAAGGACCCCTTAGTTGAGAGAGAGAGATGAAGCAGGGACCCCCACTACATATTGTATAAAACTGTGTTGCAGATTAAACTTTTTCATAGATTTCATAGATAGCTTCATAGACTTGTTTGGCAGCACTGTCATCAGTGTTTTGTTTGGTTTGTTTACACATTATCTGTATTTTCAGACATTTAACCTCTTACACCCTAAATAATACATTTGACCTTTGACGTTGGTCTGTGTTTTCCCCCCACTACACCAAACCTCTTCACCGATCTGGCCCACCCCGCCGATCTACAAGCTCACAACGCGTCACAGCGCACTGCACTTGTGAGCTTGTAGATCTGCTATTGTATGTGAATGTTCCCCTCAGAATAGGGATGCTAGGGTTCAAGTGGTTAATGTAAAAAATGTAAATAGAAAAATTCAATCACACAAAGATTTGGTGGTAAGTCTGAAGACCCCCTAGGGGTCAACTTTGCTGATTTGCATGTTCTATTGTGAAGAGGATGTGAAATGTGGAAAATGGGAACTGGGCAGTTTCCCACATGGCACATCCTACTTTCCATCACAGAGCATTCAAGTGGTTGACATTGGAACAAAATGGACGCCCGAAATAAACTTGCATTTGTTTGGCTGCTAATGATAAAACATTATTTCTTGTTTTGATTGATTGATTGATTTATTCAATACTTTATTAACAGTTTGTAAACAGTACAGAAGTCAAATTAAGCAAGCAATGATGACGTGTTTCTATTGTGGTCCTATGTATTCAATTCATAATCAAGACCTACAAGAAACAATCATCATCAATACCAGGAGCAATTACTCTCTGGTGGCAATCCTGAAGAGGTCCAACTAGGTCGTGTTGTGAATTGTGGACAGGTGTTCTTTTATGGTGGTTTTGAGTTAAGATAGGGAGTCGCACCGTTTGATATCTGGTGGTAGGGCACATTTTGGTGGCATTTTGGTGGCAGAATAGTTGAAGGCATTTTATCTGCTGGATATGTGTTCCACCTTGTGTATATTGGACGTTGTATATTTGTTCAAATGAAATACTAGCATACAAGTCGAGCAATAAATACCTCATTTGACTGAGATACATTTTAGGTTGGGTTCTACACAGTTTTATGCATGAGGCCCAGTAATCTATTTCATGTCTAAATATGTCTTGATTACCTTGCATCAGCACAAAGTATTAAATTCGTTTTTTATATAGAACTAGAGGTCGGGCGCCCGGGCCGCTAGCCGCGCACGGGGCTCTAGTGAGGGCGCGCTTATTTTGGGGTACCAAAATCGTGGGATAAAAATTTTCAAAAGAAAAGTAAAAATAAATAAATAATAATAGATGAGGGACCCCCTGGGGGTCCCCGGACCCCCTGGGAGTGTTGGGAGCCCCGGCCCGCTAGCCGTGCATGGGGCTGTAGTGAGGGCGCGCTTATTTTGGGGTACCAAAATCGTGGGATAAAAATTTCCAAAAGAAAGTTAAAAATATATATATATAAAATAAAAAAAAATAGATGAGGGACCCCCTGGGGGTCCCCGGACCCCCTGGGAGTGTTGGGACCCTACGGACCCCCGTGAAACATGGCGGACCAGTTCGGCTGTTTTTTTTTTTTTTCATGAAGGTGGTTGCTTGTTTCTGGCGCACATCTGGCAACACTGACCTGCTGCTTGTCTTTTGCCGACGTGGCAACCAAGCCCAGATGCCGAGTCGTCTGTTGTTTACAAAAGCAGCTGCGTGGTGTTGGTTGTCTTTGGGATGTACATGGCACGTGAATGACTGACACATTACCGTGAGTGTGGTGTGAAGCGAAGGACGCGCTTCTGTTGTTGTTGTGGCGATGCAGAGATTTAACCTGCGCTGCTTGGTTTTGTGCTTTATCCAACACAATCTGGGAACCCAGAACCAAATGAGAAGGAAAAACAGTATCTCACTTGGCTCTGGGACAATGACGACGTAGCACCCGTGCGCAAGGAAACCGGGGTTTTGGTCTGCCTTCAGCGTTTCACTTCCGGTGGTGCGACTATGTTTTCATTCCCACTAACAATATGTCTACACGGAACACTAACACCACTTCTCCCAGAGAACATGGATCGTTTTGGTTGTAAGCCCACTTGTTTCTATGATAAAAGAGCAAGTTAAAATGTGAATATCTTTTCGTGGTTTTGTCTGCTCCGCGGACGCTATTGTTAAATTAGTTTCGGTTGGTTTCGAGTGGGGAATGATTGGCGGACACGTAAATCCCGCCCACTACATTTGATTGGGTAAAGCGCGGCCTGCTTCCTGATCTGAAGGCACGCCCACTTGTAGCCCAGTGTGTACACGTTATGACGAAGCTTCACGACAGATTCCAACGCAGAGCAGAAGCTGTTCTTGAGAGATTATATCCAACATGACAGCCATGTAAACAAACAACCAATGTCATTTACAACTAAACGTTGCTGTCAAGAATGTTTTTGAAAACATTTGAAGTGAGAAATAGACGATGCAATAACCGAAAAGTGATTCTATTTGATCCACTACACTTCCTTGTTTAACGCTCGCCCCAAAACACAGTCGCCCCGGGGCAAATCCGGCGGTATTACAGGCAAATCGGCAGTATATAGAATGGGGGGCGAGTGTGTTTTGGGGCGAGTTTTTATTTATTTTGTCATTTGTTTTCCGAGGCAAACTTGTCCGCCCAGCCCAATACTTATGGAATACTTTCATTGCCGTAAGCAAGGAAATACTTCGTTTTGTTGTTACTTTTGGGTAAATGTATTTATGTATTAAGTAGCCGTGTAATAAGCGGGATAATGGTGGTTAATCGCCCTGAAGGGCTTTAAATTCAATAATGACTACCTCCCCATGCATTATCCCTTGCATACTTTTGCAAGCGAAGACCGCTGATTTCAATGGCCGCCGCTTCGTGTTGTTTTGGCTGTGGCCGTCGGCGTTCGGTTGTGCTGACGGTAAATGGTGCGAAAGTGTTTCCCCGTCCGGTGTGGTCGTAATGTGGTGAGTAGAATTAATTATGTTGCGAGGTGGAAAATGTGTAGTGAGCAATGAGAAGTACCCTACGCCACCCGTAAATTCAGCACGCACGTTGTGGCTGGTGTTGTGGTGACAGGTCATATTTAGTTGTTGTGTTTAGTCGAAATCAATGCTGTGGGTATGGCGTCAGCGGCGAGAGGTGCAAATCAATGGAGTGGGTGTGGCGTCAGCGGCGGAAGTCAATCTCCCCTTTATATAAGTAGATTAAGAGGGATTCAATTCAATCTTTATTTCAGACTCAGGGTCCATACAACAGATGACAATCACACAGTAAAAACAATTAAAATAATAAAAAGAAAAAAAAAACACATAAAAAAAACAGTCCAACTACAGCTGTTCAAAGTCAGTAGAGGCTGTTACGCCAATGTCTCCATATCATGGAAGAGAACCGAGTAGAACTCTTGACAGGGTTAATTAAAATCTTAATAACATGATTTTCAGACTTTTCAAGACGACATATGAATTTGTACATTAAATCTCTTAACAGGGCTTGACAGGTAGGTACCCCCAGGTTTACAAACAACTGGCTGGCACTGTGCCATCTTGGTACCCTCACTAGCAACCGTAGAGCATCATTATATGCAACTTTTAGTTTTCGCATGCTGCTAGCTTTGTAGTTACTCCATAAGTGAGCCGTATACAATGGTGTACAGAAGGCTTTAAAGAGTGATACCTTGACATGTACAGAGCATTTGTGAAATTTCCGCATTAGTATGTTTGCCTGGGCATACAATTTGCATCTTTGCCTATGGATGTCTTTGTCATCAGAGAGATCATCGGATATACAGTGTCCAAGGTACTTAATCTCACTGCACACTAGTAGTATGTTGCTACTGAGGATAAAATTAGGAAATACTGCCTTTTTATCATCTTTACTTCGTACAATCATGATGCTACTCTTCTTGGCATTATACTTAATGTTAAAATCAATGCCATACTGGGAGCAAACCCTGAGAAGCTGTTGTAAGCCTGCACTGTACGGGGAAAAGATAATTAAATCATCCGCATACATAAGGTGGTTGACTACAGCATCACCTATGACACATCCAGTTTTACACTGGTTCAGTTTCCTAGACAGACCATCCATGTATAAATTAAATAATAGAGGAGATAAAATCCCCCCTTGCTTAACACCATTACCAACGTAGAAATGTTAAACAGTCTTGATCACAGGCTTCTATATTTTGCTATAATGTCCTTTAAAGCAAAAATACACATATCAGTGCCGTGTTTCCTTTTAAAACCAAACTGGTTGTCAGCTGTGGTAATATACCTATCCAGTCTGTCCAACAGGATTTTCTCCAATACTTTGGAGAGAATACTAGCTAAAGCAATGGGTCTGTAATTATCAATGCTATTTATTTTCCCAGCTTTGTCCTTAATAACTGGCACAAGTAGTACAGATAACATGGAATCTGGTAAGATACCATGGTTAAGGAAACCAGTAATACATAGAGCAAGCATAGGAGCAAGCTTCAGACTGGCATATTTTAAGTGTTCAGCTGAGATGTGATCCGGGCCACAAGCCTTGTTATTTTCTAGCTTCATTATAGTGTTGTAGACTTCCTCAGCTCTAACTGTCACATTTTCAGTGGAGTCAACCTTTTCCACCAGTAACACAGTTGAACAACTCATGATAGTGTTGCCGCCACAGTTCTGCAATGTTGCCAGACCCACACACACCTTCAATGGAGGACGGTAAGGGATTTTTACTACTGTTTAAGGTTTTGACCTCTTGCCAGAAGTCAAAACAGCTGTTGTTGCGCAGTTTTCTGGCAAGTGAGTCAGCCCTCATTGTGTCCTCATTTTTTTTAATGAAACGGACAGCATACTTGTATTTGGCGTTAGTGGCCTGTTTCTGTTCAAACACAGACCCCTGTCTTGGCCTACCTGATTCTGACCATACTTTAAAAGCATCTCTAGCAGCAGTGTGTAGCTCAGTCACATATTCATTCCAACCAGGTTTTATACTGAACTCCTTTTTCTTACCCTTGTAAAGACCCTTACTTGAGGCATTTAAAACATTTATGATAAAATCATAGGTAGAGCATAAATCTCTACCATGATGCACATTTTTACAATTGATGTCACTGCACTGCAAGGCTTCTCTTGGAAGTATAACAGAGTCTAATGATTTGTCTGTGAGTGAGGTATAGTGGTTAATATCATTCTCACTTAGCTTGGTCCAATCCAGCCTCCCTGTGTATGTTTTATTATCATCCACAGCTATAGCTGGGATATTTTCAACATTTAGGGTCATTATAATCGGGATATGATCTGTGGTGGCCATATCATAGCAGATAGTTATGTTATCCAGAGAAGCATGTGCATCAGCTGTGCATATACAGTGGTCTAGCCATGACACTGTATGCCATGCTTCACTAATATATGTATAGCTTTTCTCAGGTAATAGTGATTTACTTGTCAATATAAGATTATTATCATTACAATATTGCAGTAAACATTTTCCAAACAGAGATTTATCATCCGATATATCAGCATTCAGGTCACCAATGACATAGACACAGGTTGTGGCATTGTCTTTGATGAATGCATTGATAAATGCCAATCTATTGCGATATTCATCTTCATTTTGATATGATTCATAAGGTGTGTATATATTTACAATAATAAATGACCTATTTTCATACTTGATCTCTATTCCAATGGCCCAGTTTACCTCTAGTCTAATCACTGTAACCAGAGGATCATATTTACTGTTCCAGAGAATCGCCACGCCACCTGGTATTCTACCGTGTGCTATTCTATCACAGAGGTCAGTAGTAGACTCTCCAACTCCATGAAAGTTAGCATGCAGTGAATTCAGCCTTTCTAGGTCTTGTTTAGGTAACCATGTCTCTTGTAAGCACAGAATGTCACATTCCTCCAATAGTTTGTCCACAACCAGCCGCCTCGCTTTGTCACCAGCACTGTGCCCCACACGTAGGCCCCGTGTGTTATAAGACACCACCCGCATCATACTGTTTATGCACTACGGGCATTTTCATCCGTAGATGACTGATCCCCGTGTTGTACAGGAGCGAACGTATTATTTATATAATTCGTTGCAGTGTTTTCACCTATAAGCGACCCACTGGTAGCTGGCCGTCTTGGCTCATAATATCTTCTCACATAGATGCCTGCTGGCCACAGCACTGGGTCATACATTTCAGCCACTTCATTACATTCAGCAGTGATGTGAAATGAGCTGAATCTACTCTGATGATGCGACTCAATCTTCCGACAAGTAACTGTTCGGTTAAGTTTCTCTTTCAGATACACAGCTAGCATGTTAGCTTCCAATTGTGGGGCGAACTTAGTGGCAAACACACTCACCCTCTTCGTGTTTATGACATGTATGTCAGAACTCAAAGGGCCAGTTCCAACAATACCTGGCGTCTTCTTCCTCTCCCGTTTCTGTGGTGCTTGTATTCCACGTTGCCGTGCAGCTGTCGTTTGCTCTGGTGTCGCCTTGTTGCGTCGGTGTCCTGCCTTTACGACCCGGGACCATAGGGGAGACTTAGGTGCCTGTGGTGTGGACACAACTCCCACTACGCTGCTGGAGCCTCCTCCAGCCACTGTTACCTCCTGGTCGGCGTTCTCAGCTGCTGGCCTCGCTCTCTTGCATGGCCTCACATACCCAGCCCCTGGGTCCACGCTGGTCTGTCCACGGGGCCTCTCGATTGCAGACACTCGGTCATCGATGGCCATGGTTGTCGCCCGTAGCCCCTCACAGGCATCTGTTTGAGCTTCGAGCGTTTTTTTCACACAGCACATATCTTTATTCAGCTGTTCCATCCGCCCCAGCAATGCTGAAACATCAATGTGGTCATATGATACTGGTGGGAGTTCATCCAAGTAGTGGGATACGAATCTTGGTATATTCTCCCCACATTCATTTAGCACCTTCAAGCATGTTTTTATGTTGTTAGCATCCTTCTGTGCTCCTTTGTGAGCAACACAGCGCTGCACCGTTTGAGGACACATCTCAAACAGTAGTTTCTTCGAGGCTTCGATCCACTCCGAGTTGAAGTTATTTGAGGCCAGCAAGACAATGTCATCATGATTCAAAGTTTTCATTTTGATGACAAGGAAGTTCAATAGTTCATCTTCCACAATCACCTTATTATCTGTCGTGCGGTAAACTTCAGGCTTAGTACGGCCGGAGAAGCTGGCAGCCCCACGCCCGGCTGCTGCCGCCATCATGCAGGATACAGGTCCCGTAGAGAGTTCAGGGCTCTTGTATGGAGTGTTCCCTGCTCTTGCGGTCTCTAGAAGTCCCTAATCCAACCCGGATCCTGGCTAAAAACGAGCCATTGATTTGTCACTTACTAATACAGGTACAACTGAGCAAATTAGTCAGACATCTAACTCTAGACCAACTGTTCTGTTTTGCATGGCCCCTGTTAAATAAACAAATAAAAACAAAAATAGAAATTTTTACTTTTTGCTTTAGGACAGAGTGACCTTTTCAGTTAATATTTTAGATTTTCTGTTTAGTTAATTTTGTTAGCAAAGTATGTTTTGGTTTACTTACCTCATTTATTGCATAATTTAGCTATTTATCAGTTTTCTTGAATAGATAATACTTTTCCAAATAGTAGTAGTAGTGCAGTGGGACCATCAGATCAGCAAACTCTTGATTGTCCACTCACTGAGGTGCTAGCGCAGTGCCTCTTGTGACTGTAAAGGCATTCCTTCTGGCGTTTTCTGCAGGCCCTCTTCTCCTGAAGCGCAAAATGTCCAGCTGGAGTCTGCACAGTTCGTTGTTGATGAGAGCTGTCTTGTGGACCTGCGGGAGGTCCTCTGAGAGACTAGGTGTCATGATTGATATGTTCCATATGCCCAGGTTGTGGGTGACCTTTGTTTTTATCTTTTAATTATGTTTGGTGCTTGTACTGATAACTTATGTTTGTACTGGCTGGAGGGCTTCCCAGCTTCATCTCTAGGAACTGCATTGATGCGATGCTGGAGGAGCCTCTCCAGCGCACTGGCCAGGGTTAAGTTTTTGGGAGACTAGTTTTTGTCTAGCAAACACTCTCTAGAGCAAAGTCCATGGGAAAGGTGAAACGATGACACAGAAGCTGCCAAAATGAGTTGAGTACAAATTCAGACTCTGACTCTGTGTGCATCTGTGTGAGTCAGCCAAGGTTGATGAGCTCCCTCTGCCCTTCTATTTGACCCATAGCTGAGGATTTGGTTCGTAGGCACCAGGGCGTGTTCACGTTGAGGGTGGGCCTGCATAACACACCTGGGTGCCAAGTCACTGCAAATTCAGCCTGGTGCCCAGTTTCCATTATGTCACCTCGGGTAGGTCTACTGCATGGGCCTTGGTGTGGAGTGGCATTGTACTGGCAGGACAAGACTGACTATAGTCTGCACTCTTTTTGTGGTGCTGAAGTCAGTTTGATGAATCAGCATTGTTAGCCAGCGGTGAAAGTTTATGAGCAGCTGAACACACAGCCACTTCGCCAACACATTAGTCTCATCACACAGTCTATGGGTGACTTTATTTTCTATTACCCCAAGACAATCACAGATGAAAATGTAGTAAAATACATACAGTATTGACTGGAAAACACTTTAATTTTATTTTTTGACATCCATGTATCTTATATAATAAAATAAGCTTCAGGTTGAACTGAAGTAAGATCAATATTTTTGGCTTTTTACCCCCTTTTCTCCCCTATGTAGTTGTTATGCCAATTGATTCCTCCCCACACACATTTCTGTGTCGTCACTGCTGTTGCATCGTACTGACTCACCTACCAGTGAGGAGCCCCCACCGGGAGGACGTAGAGCCTTCGTCCTACTCCTCCCGCCTAACACTTCCCGCTGACAGGTGCCACCATAGCCCGTAGGATTATGTGCAATGACAATTATCACCCTCCCCGACCGGCTTCCCTCCCCCGAACACGGGCCAATTGTGTTCGCGTAGGCGCTCAACAAAGCCGGATGCACCACAGTGGATTCAAACCCACAACAGTATTTCTTATTGCTGTCAATCACCTACTGTGTGATCAACAGCATTTTGTGTATGTAGAGCATTGGTTCTCAAAGTGGGGTCCAGGGACCCCCAGGGGTCCTTGGGGGGATACCAGGGGGTCCCCAGCAAAATTAGTTAATAAAGCGTCACAATCATTTTAACCCCTTTATCCGTATTTTATACTTTGGCAATTTTTTTTTAAATCTTGAGATGTGTGCAAATCTTTGCTACATATTTTTATGTGGGCGTCCGCGGCCAAATACATATTAATGTGGGGGTTCCTGGCACAAAAAAGTTTGAGAACCACTGATGTAGAGGGTATACGTAATCTCTGTGAACGTACACACTATTATGAATTGACCTATTGTCAGCCTTCTGATTGGTCCCTGACTGACTAACCAGCAGGCTCTTTCTGCCTTGTTCTACCCTGGTTCCGCCTTATGGTTGTTTATGTGGAATTTGCTAAAACATTTAAAAACATCATTTATGCCCAGTCACTATACTTTTTACTGAGACCAAGTTTAAAATAAGAATTGAAATTGAATACACTGAATATCAATATGAGGCAACTGAAAAACACGTTATTTCGATGGTAGTGGATGGAGAGAAAGGATTTTTGTCCAACCAAGAAACGGCAACCAATGGGTGCAAAGAGGGGCACAACCACGGGCGGGACTTGACAAAGGGTCAATTGTTGTTTTTTGCTTGTGGGAGGCACAATGACCTTGATTTAATAAATTAGGTTGTATTCAATATTCAGCTGGATATACCGTTACTGGATGGGCAAATGGATGAATTGCTATTGTGGTCCCATCTTACACAACTTATTTGAGAGAATGTCTGTTTATGTCATAGCTACTGTATGATTCATGGTCTGTCTTTCTTTCTCTTCCTCAGTGACTCATGCAGCAAATTTAGACTGCAACAAATGATTGCCATAACAAGTGATGTAATCCGGTCTGAACATTAGATTTTACGTGTTAAAACAAGGGCTGTGTGTAAGTTGTGACTTGCAGCCGTCAGGACGCGAGGAAGCTGGAGTGGGGTGGCGGGGTTGGCATTTGTGCCTCACATTTGTGGCGGCCCCTATATGCAGAATGGAAAATGTTTTTAGAGTTGGGCTCAAGGCCCTTCAACATGCAATTTTGATTTAGGGTTGATTGAGTAGAGCATTCATGATATGGCGTTTTTGGTATAAGGTAAAGGTATAAGCACCGGGCACCATTTATGGAAGCCACTTACATGCAATCGGTATGGTATATCAATGTTTGAAGCTCATTGTCACATGACTCACAAGATAATTACCTAATAAGATTTTGTTTTAAAGGGGAAAAAAATCACGTTGATATTTGTATCATAAGGGTAAGATAATGATTGTTATGGTGATATATTTTGTACCTCAATCAACTTCTTTTAGCTAAATTAGAAACATTATTATGAAACGTTTGTGTTGCAAAAATCCTTTAAAACTGTATTTTCACAGGGTCTACAGCAGGGTCCGGGACCCCTAGGGGGTCCTCAGAGTTACTAGGGCGTCTGCCAAATCTTTGTGTGATAGAAACGTTGTGAGCTTGCAGATCTGTTATTTTTGGCAAAGAGGAAGAGAAGATTACTTAGTATCGAGTGTTTACGTGGTTAAATGTCTGAAAGTACACATTAACATGAATCCACCATATTGATAAGTCAACAAAACAAAAAAAGAAACATACATTTACACAACATTGATGATAGTGCTGTCAAACAAGTCTATGAAGCTATCTATGAAATGTTTAATCTGCAACACCATTTTATGCAATATGTAGGGGGGTCCCTGCTTTGTCCCTCTCTCAGCTAGGGGGTCCTTAGCCTGAAAAACGTTGAAGAGCCCTGTTCTACAGTATGGGTCTAATTCATTTTCACATTTGAATAAGATCGACAATGCTAAATGTTGTGTTTATATAGTGCATTTCTCCAAAGCGCTTAACATTCACACGATCACACACCGACGGCAGAGGCAATCATGCAAAGCACCAACCTGCTCATCATGAGCGGTTAGGAGTTACGGATGCTTCGACACTAAGCAAGGAGGAGACTCTACCTCCTGAGTCACTACTGATAATACATGGCAGCCTGTATACTCTTGAATACAAATTCAAGCCTTACTACAGGGGACGTAATGCTCAATGGTCTTCCATTGTACTCCAAAGCTTTGTCAGCAGAAGTTTCATTGAAGGATATTCACAGTGTTTTGTTTTGTTTGTTTGTTTGTTTTGGATCCACTGACATAATCCATCATCATCATCAAAACTTGAAAAACACAAAAAGCAGTACTACAGCTAAAAAGACATATTGTGCTGCCTTTAAAGCTGATCAGAATCAGCTTTATCGTCACATCACCCGATTGCAGGTTTAAAATAGTGAGTGAAATTATCTATTGTACAAGCTCTCTCAACATCGCAGTTACAGGAAGAGTTAGAATCAGGGAAGAGAATAGAGAAGAAAGGAACACGTAGTAAGTTGAATAACAGGAAAGCACAGTCAAATAAAATATGCAACATCCAATATACCAATACACCACTGTCTCACCCCCAAAAGTCAAAAGTCATATTGTGACTTATTGACCAAACGTCAAACGGTGCCTTCCCGGGCTCTTCCACACTCCAGGAATGCAAAAGTCAGGTTCTCAGACCCAAGCCGGTCCGCCAAAAAACGGTTAAAACGACGGAGGCGCACTTGTCTCAAGCGGACTTGAGCCACGATTGAGCCGTCTCAGACCTGTTTGATTTATTTCCCGATTGGGACAGAATTGTAACTCATATTCCCCAAAAGTCAACATGTTCCTTATTTGCCCCCCCCCCCCCCCCCCTTCAAGTGACAGTTTGACGTTTGGTCACATTTGTCCCAAGAAGTCACAATAAGCCTTTTGGGGGTGAGACAGCGTTGAATATACATAAGGTGGAACACATATCCAGCATATAAAAATACCAGAAAGTATTATAAAATCACAGTGTTGTGTGAAAACAAACACGTTAAAGTAGACTTTCTTCTGTTTTTGTCAGACTAGTATCACTCCACGTATTTGTTACTGTGAAACCGGTCGTAGTGCCATGTGAGTTAAAGGTCCAATAACATCAAACTTATTTTTTTCATTTCTTAGTTTTCACATATTTTGGGGCTCTGTGGTGTGAACAAAAACTAAAATAACGTTTTTTTTTGTGTTCTGGCTATTTCTTAAAATGTGTACTCGAACAGGCTGTCTATGAGCCGGCGACCTGGCATCTGTCTACATAACATGCTATCTAAGTTACAGTTCTCCCTTCTGGGAGCCAGAAGGAAGAAGAGTCTGGGACGTGTGGAGTGTTGTCCCGCATGTTTTAGCGAAGGTTAGCTGATCTGAGAGAGCGGGAGGGGTTGTAGGGTTGGATCAGGCTTTGAAGACATGGGGGTGCCATACCTTTGGTTGCTTTGTAGGCCAACGTCAGTGTTTTGTACTCTGTGCGGGCAGTAACTGGGAGCCAATGGAGGGAGTGGAGAAGGGGGGAGACATGTGAACATTTTGGCTGGTTGAAGACCAGCGTGCTGCTACATATGCCTTCGCGCAAGTACTTGCAGGTCTCGGGTCTGGCAGAATACAAGAACGCTCACACCAAAACACGCTCGCCCGGGTCAAATCTGGCGACCTGGGAACGGTCGCAACCAGGTATTCCTAAAAATAACCTTAGGAAAAAATGAGGGCGAGTGTGTTTTGGGGTGAGCGTTCCGGTTACCGTCTGGCGCAAATACGTGTTCCTCCATAATCATGCGTGGCTCTAAAACGAAGCCATGTACACATGCATACTTTCAACACTTGGAAGTATTGTCATTATTAGTTAGTGTCAGCCATGGAGCCATCGTAAACTTTGTGCGGGCAGCATATAGCAAATCAAAACCAGCAGCCAGAACAGGTCATTTATCATTGTAGCTGAAAAAGGCTCAGAACATGCAGAGAAAAGAAATCAGAGAGAATTATCTAAGTGATTTCTTTCAGCTAAACACGTTTATAACACATTGTATAACAAATGCAATATATTTTTGGGGAAAAATGCATAAAATGTCCACTTTAATGCAACACATTAATGATGATGACAAACATCTACCAGCAATGTATGAAGTAAATGTTTTACCTACAGCCAGGAAAGAGTGGCACGGCATGTTAATATCAGTTGCACATCGTGTCTCTACTGTCTTTCTCCCTCTGTCTTTCATACGCATTCATTAATGTCTATCTCTCTCCATCTTTCGCTCTGATTCTGACGATTATCGGTACTCTAGTCTAAACTATGTAAAAGAGACTAAGTTAAAGTTAAAGCATAACTTATTTCAGTGAATAGTGAGCATGTTGTTACAATATAACTAACAGTTATCATTTGCTTCATTTGATTGGATCAGCAGCAGATTGGAACCGGAAACACATACAAAGGTGACATATTTGTTTCCAGTTCAAATCTGCTGCTGAGCGAATCAAACAAAGCTATTGGAAACTGACCTGGAACAGAAAATAGATATGCCACCTTCTGGAAAAGGGAACTAAAGTTATGCACAGAGGCTATTGCATGAAACTCAAAGCTTATTATCTCCCTCTCTAGCTTTGTTGAAATTAAGTCACCTGGGTGGTGAAGTTGACACATCTGACATCTCCCACTCTGATAAAGTGATTATCATCACTTCCTCATTTGCACATGAAAGAGAAATAATCCTCCCCATGATCCTTCACTGTACCCCCAATAAACACAAAAGGCATATTTGCATATAAGCTTTCCACCACCTTGATGCCAAGAAAACCAAGAGCTCTATTAGAGTTACCATCATAATATGTCCCCTGTATACAGTATTCTCCTGTCTTGCATGATGCAAATACTGTCTTTTATCGCTCACTGCACTCTACTGGCAGCACTGTGCCCATACCAGCCTTTCACCCACAACATTCAGTAAAAATAGCAGGTCTAGAAACTCACAACGTGTCTCAACAGCTTGAGCTTAGATGGGCTCGTTTCAGCTGGTATATAGGGTTTAATTGGTTAAATAAAGGTCAAAATGTCAAATGCAGTAGTTACTGTAAATGCAAAATGTGTCATGAAATTATCACTATATATATATATATATATATATATATATATATATATATATATATATATATATATATATATATATATATATTATATAGTAATGATGTAAATTAAAACGTTTATATGATATGTACTCATCTGACCTAATCTTTCATAACAATTCTTTATCCTCTCTCTATCCTCTCTTTGACTTAAAATGGCTCCCTTCTCTCGACCTGCTTTTCGCCCCACAGCAATGTCATATACGCCCGGTTACAAGAAGACCCCTCCTCCCGTGCCGCCACGGACAGCCACCAAGCCTCTCATCTCCGTGACGGCCCAAAGCAGCACAGAGTCCACCCAAGATGCCTACCAGGACGGCAGGCACCCGCGGGGTGGCCTGTGGACCACGGACAGCCTTGGCCGGGCCATCTACAACTCCACGGACAGCCTGGACAGCACCAAGGCGGTCACAATGGCCATGGAGTCTGCGGCAGCCAAGCGGCTGACTTCCATGGGCAGCCACACTTCAGTGCAGACCTGTGACAAGGCTGTGTTGGTATCCAAGGCAGAGGAGTACCTCAAAACCCCACGCTCCTCCATTGGAATACAGGTAACTACAGTATAACTTACAACATAACCGATGTAAAAATCATAGATGTTGATTTAACTTTGTGCTTTCTGAACATTTTGCGTATGTTAAAAAATACATAAAATTGTCCGAGGTAATGGACAGAGGAGACACGTTAAAATAGAAAAATAGAGTCCGCACACTGGATCACGCTTCATGGTTAAGTAATGGATTAGCACGAGGTGCGGTTTAGAACGATAAAAATGTCACAATAAAATAAAAGAACACAACAGTGAGACAGACGATCATGACAGTGGCATTGACTTGAGACCTTAAGAGTGTGGAAGAGAAAGCCTGAAGAAATGTTTCACTGCTGTTTTCAGTGATGTACCCTTTGTTTAACAGTCTCTTCAGGAGGGGGCTGAGACGCCTCTCTTTCAAGGTTTCTGCCGCGTTGTGTTATGTCACCTTCTTCTTTTTCTTCATCTTGTCTTTTGTCTTTGGCGGAGGGAACTGATATAGGAAATAAAATAGGTTACCGATAAACTTACCTGAATAACTGAGTCAATGTTGGCTATAAAAAGTTTATAGTTAGGTCATGGATGTTAGAATGGCGGGCGGGCGGGCGTGTGTATATCTGCAGCTAATCTTGCACACTAGAGGCTGATCATTAGCCTGGCTCCAGCCCCTGAATCACTAGCCACGCCCATTTAAAAAAATATTCTGTCGAGTGAAACAAAATGAAAATTCAGGCCCTGAGTGTCAAGCTAGCTGATCATAATATGATATTAATATTTTGTGTGCAAGCTGACAGTAGGCCAAGGACTTCAATTCTCAAATATTTTCCAAATCATGACAACTAGGGGACCAGTCGAAATTTACATAAGGGGGGGGCATGGAGGAAATGTATGTGCCCTGATCTAAAATGCCATGACCCTCCCTTTGACAAAAAAAATAAATCAATGACCCTCCCCAAGTGATTACAAAAAAAGAGTAACCCTCCCCGCCTAGAAGTGTCACGATATATTGTGTCACGATATAGCCTATCGTGGTATTAAAATGTGATGATAGGTATTGTCATGATGTCATACTGTATCGTAATATTTTTTTTATTGTTTTTTTAATACAAAAAAAACACTTTCTTTTTTTTTGCCGGTGAAAGTTAGGAGTTTTTACTGTATGATATGAAATGTAAAGCTTATCATAATCATAGTAATTATGAATCATGTCCTCCATCATATTCAAGGTATTTTGGAGAGAAATGAAACAGACTCCAGTCAGTCACTTTACAGTTACAGTTTAAAGCACTGCAGAGGGGAGGTGTTGTGTGTCAGCTGATGCTCGTTGACGCTCGTTAATGTGACATGCATCTGCACTCTCAAATAGGCCTACATCTAATCTAAGATTGTATTATACTGTATCTGGTATTATAGATTTTTTTTAGCTGTTGCAAATAACTAGGCTGCACTTGGTTGGTAAAGTCCAGATGACAAAAATATGAGGTTTGTGGAATTTATAGTTATGCAGTCTTATATTATATTATATTTGTTATATTAGTGTCTATCTGTCCTCTGAAACAATGGGTTTATAGTTAGTGAGAACTTCACTTCTCCATTAAGCTTGCACAAATGTATTTATTTGTGTGTACAAAGCACTTTGTAATTGTTTCTAACTTGCTTTATAACGTTATTTATAAGATGATGGCCAATGTTGATGATACATGAGAAAAGAACATTAATAATATATCATATCGATATCATGCCCAACATCATGTATCGTATTGTGAAATTCTTGACACCCCTAACCCTCCCCATCAAATACAACATGACATTTAAAACTGACATGTCCAATGCTTTGCTTTCCACATTGATTAGAACATTGCTGTAGTGTAGTCAGTCTTGCTAAATGCACAGTGTATCTGTAGTAGTGGTAGCAGAATGGATAGTGTTCTCATGTGGGAAAACCCATTGAATCCTGGTCAGATTGAAGAAAGTTGAATATTTGGTAACCAGTAGTTTAAAACTTTTGTCACTCTGCCCTTTTAATTATCAACTACAGTGACTACAACTACACTGTTGCCTACATAAAACAAATTAGGCTATCAATTATGGCCTGATGCTTCTGGTTTTACTTGTGGAGCTAGGCATCTATACACAACTGTCCATATAGATCCACATTAATCACATGCACAGAATTACTTCAAATGATTATGAATATCCAGTTATAGTAGGCCTATTTATAATGCATCTCTCCAATAACGGCTGTTGAAGTTTTGCTTAATTGTTCAACCACCATCGTTAAGACGCTGAATAGATTTGACTGGGTCGTTCACACTCGCTGTGCGTTGATGGCTTGTTAACGACCGTCATTGATTCTAAATAGACAAGGTGTTACTTGATTTGAATTCTTTGTATCCTTTGAAATGGAGAGGGGTCATTGACCACTGTTCTGCTGTACTAAAAAGGTATATAAAAAACGGACTATTTTATCAATTCAAAATTGCATGACCCTCCCTTGGATTCAAAGTAAAATTAGCTGACCCTCCCTTGGACCAAAATTAGAAAGGCATGACCCTCCCCTATTTTCCTCCATGCCCCCCCTTATGTAAATTTCGACTGGTCCCTAGCCTATAGCATGTAATTAGTTTTAATTTATAATTGCAGAGCAATTGTCCTTCTACTCTATGGAATATACTGTGTGTCCCACAAGGCTGGCCAATTACAACGTCCCTGTCTCTCCGTGTTATGGGATGTACTGGAACTAACCAATCGCTGGCATACAAGCTCACTGGTACAAGCTGACGTTAGATTAACAACAAAACATACTTATAAACGTGACAACATACCCCAAAATTATGAGAAAATTATCAGTCCGAGCTGTCTTAAGTCAGTCTAGTTTTTGTGCTCGCAGCTTGCACAAAAATGTATATGACTTAATACAATGCTGTCTTGAAATGACAGACATGTAGAGTTGCTGAACGCACAGGCTGGATTTGAAAATAGCATGTTTTGGGATTGGGATTCAGATTTGACCAATATATAAAATACATATGGTCAATAAACTGTGTTCTGATTCAGCTCACTATTAATAGAACATGTCTAACAAAAAAAACAAAACATTAAAACTGATTATTGCGAACGCGGAATCGAAGCCGCGCCTCCGACCAAGTGGAGCTTACTATGCAACCGTGCTCGGGTTGTGTGTGTGTGTCTCTGTGTCTCTGTGTCTCTGTGGCTCTGTGTGTGCACTGCCTGCACTGCCTGTGTGCAGCCGCCAGAGTGCGCCAGAAGTGGCGCTTACTCTGACACATCTCAGAGTGCCGCCTCGCCCCCATGTGACTCACGCACTCATTGGCTGCTGACGGCAATTCCGTGCATAGATGACTAGGAACTCCGAAACTTCATGCATAGGAGAACCATATACCCCCCCATTAACTTCAATACGAAGCGGAGGCAGTCACGTGACTTTCTCTCTACGCTCTCCCCATCACGGTGAAATCCGTAAAGTCCGTAAATACACAACATAACAATTTTAAAAAGACCAAAAAAAAAATAGGGCTGCGTTCGCTTCCCGCGTTCGCGCGTCTTACTTGTTTCATCACAATCAAAGTAATTATTTGTGCACCCTGAATTCACTTCGTAAACAATACAATTATAGGTATAAGTCTGTGATTGGACTTCCCCTTTTCCTGTCTCTCCTGGTACAGACTGTCCAACAAAGAATGCATACTACCATATTTTATAAGCATCATCATCGTCTTCATCATCAACAACATTATAATCATCATCATCACTGTCATCTCCCATGGCATCATCAGCACGTCTTTTGTCAGACCATCGTCAGGTAAGTAACCTTTACCATTTCATCCCATATCTGTCTCTCCAGTATCATTTATAGTCCCTGAAGTGACTGAAAAGAGTGTGTGTGTGTGTGTGTGTGTGTGTGTGTGTGTGTGTGTGTGTGTGTGTGTGTGTGTGTGTGTGTGTGTGTGTGTGTGTGTGTGTGTGTGTGTGTGTGTGTGTGTGTGTGTGTGTGTGTGTGGGCGTGGGCTGTGCATCAGGCACCAGTGCCTCATAAAGTAAGCCATGCATGGGGATATATAGAGGAATTAACCACATAAATGCCCTCGCTTGTAGGGAGCCACAGTCGTTTGGTCAGGGTCAGTGGTTCAAAGGAGAATGCAAGAGCCTGCACTGTCATGACTTATTTTACAGCAATGATAAAATGGTATACGACAGATATGGAATTCAAGTCATTTGGAAAGCACCTAGTTTACCTAGTTTACCAAAAGGTAAACTAGGTAAACTGAATTATTCGACTGTAATAACAATATAACTTTTAACATACGGTACAATAGAAGTCTATACATACAGTGTACGCCTCTAGTTGCTCAAATCCGCTTCAGACTTTTTTTTGCCTAAATACTTCCTAACTTAATATTAGGAGCTGTAGTCTGTTCTCACCAAGTGGGCCGAGTGGTCCGTCTCGCTTGGGGTGACAAAAACGATGCCTAAACGTAACCTTAAAGAAGACATGGAGCTGGTTGCTTGTTTCTCTCACAGAATCTGGCAACACCGAGGACTAGCTTCACGTTGTTCTGCATGAACGGCAGCTCATAAGGGACATTCAGTGCATGTTTGAGTGTCAGTACACTTCATAATGAGGATTAGTGGGAAAAAAACCCTGTTGGAGCTGCTAAAATAGGCGATTTTTGTTTATCCGCATTACTCCATTATGCCAGTGGAAGGGGTCTCCACAATGGACAACAGGGGCTTCTATGAAAAAAGTCATCTGCCCCTGGTATGTTGGTGAGTGATTAGCGACACATCAAAGCAAATACCTAAAATGACTGGAACTCTCCTTTAGTAAGCTAAAAAAAATCATTGTGGGATTCGTTCTCATGACGTGGGGACTAGAAGTCTAATCCTTATCTCTGCACGTCACGGAATCATTAGCTGTGTTTGGGTTTCAGGAGTTATTTAAGGTGCGAGGCAGTTCCGCGTGTGTGGTTTGAAAAGATGTAGGGCGTATAATAGACAAGAAGATTCCACGGGTAGAACTAAACTTTCGCAAGATGTCGCACACTGCTTCATCAAATCTTGTTTCAGGTGCACTTTTATGGAACAACGTGCTGTTTTGTTTGTGCTCAACAGGTGGAAACTGTGACGGACTCTGAGACTGAAAGTAAAGGCCTTCCTCAGTTCCATTCCATTGGCATTCAGGTGGAGGATGAAAAACGGTACGTGTTTGGTTTTAGTCTTGTTTCTCTGCTGCATTTCTGTTCCTGTTTGTTTTGAACACGTGGACATTTTCAGCCATGCTTGGATAATAAGTAGTAAAAAGTCAACATTTAACTGACAATATTGGCCAAGAAAAAAATATTCCTAAGGTTTTGGTTTCTATTGTATATGACTTCACTATCGCATTTTAAACTACACTAAACTGTAAAAGGTCTTTATGTGTGTATTCTATGATGTATCTATTGTGGTGTCAGAGCTTTTATTCTTTATTAATATTTCCTATTTGGGTCTTTATTTCTCATGTCTTATTGTGATCCCATAATAGTGTAGTTATTAGTTACATAATCCCATAATAGTATGGTATGGTTAAATGTAGCTTTAGTTTAGTTCTGTACTCCCCTCCTATCATTGTGTGTGTGCATGTGCGTGCGTGTTTTTATGTGTGCGTGTGCGTGTGCGTCTGCATGCCTGCGTGTATGTGTTTAGTCAGGGGCGGTTCAAGCGCTCTAACAGTGTGACCACGGCGGTACAAGCCGATATGGAGCGCGAGGGCTTCCCCTCCATGGAGGACAAGAGCCTACAGTTCGGCGGGGCGTTCGGCCGCCACTCTGAGCCCAGCACGCCCACGCAGTACGGCGCCACCCGCACCGTGCGCACCCAGGGCCTGTTCAGCTATAGGGAAGACTACCGGCCGTCGAGCGGGCCGCCCAGCCCCACGCCGGCTGAACCCTGGCTGGTGGAACCCAGCCTGGAGGGCTCCGAGGCGGGCCGCGTGTCTCCCCTCCGCAGGGACGGCAGCTGGTTCATGCAGCTCCTTCACAGCGAGACCAAGCGGCTGGAAGGATGGTGCAAAGACATGGAGAGAGAGGCGGAGGAGAACGACCTGTCGGAGGAGAGTGAGTGTCCAGAGGGTAAAGACTACGCGCTATAAAGCTCTTCACTCTGGTCCAAGCAGGGGCTCATTTTGTTTGTTTGAGAGAGATCCCCATTAGCTGATGCCATGGCAGTCAGCTAGTCTGTCTGGGGTCCACACCTGACATACTATACAAAGCACATTACATAAAAACAACAAATGAAACAGTAAATTGCGTTTATATACATTACTTACAATTACAGCAATACACATGAATATAAAAAAACACAAATACACATTTCAAAGCCTGTCAACACGAGCAAGCAGTTGTACTGTACTTTTAAGTACTGTTTGTGTGGGCTGTTCGTATAAACTCAAATCACTGCTCTAAAACACAGAGATACATACTGTAGATACACAGTCAAATCCTCAACGTTAATGTAACGCTGAAAGTATATAAATGTAACCAAATGGACACGTAACCAAATGGACCCGTAAAGGTCCATTGGTTACATTTGTATACTCTTCAGACTCATGGGGCCCATGAACCGCCAAACCTTTTCTCACGACTTGACTTTCATTTGAAAATCCGTCATTAAAGTATTAAAGTATGAATGAAGCCTTCTGTCCAGTGGTGGAAAAAGTACCCATTTGTAGTCGAGTTGAAGTAAAAGTACTGAAAATTGTTAGTTACTTTCCACCACTGCTTATGTCAGGGCTTGAGGAAACTACAGGCAACGCACATTAATGATAGTTATTGTGATGTCGCTGTTCTGCTACAGCATCTTTATACTGGCCCTAAGATCGACAGTCCCGACCTCAATAATGATAGTTTGAAAAAGAGTTCTTATATCAGAGCTTGCTATATATTTGACAATGCCAAAGCCTTATCCTCACTAACATAATTTGACATTTAAAGATGAAAGTTGCCTTGATATAGCATATTTTCTGAAAATATGCTCAGTGAAATTCCTATACACATTCCAGATAGAATTCATATCTGGATTTCAGCAACTCTTGAATGGGACTTAGGTTCATATTATTCACTGAATTCACTGAGAAGAATTTATTTGAACATTTGTTGCTTAGGGCCACACTGTGTCTGTCACAGTGGAAAAGCAATGCTAAATACACTGTTTGTTTGTTTTATGTCAGATAACCAACACCTTTACCAGTCACTGGAGGGTTTGCATGTGATATCTGTGTTTCTGTGTCTATCCTCATCCTGTAGTCCTGGGAAAAATCCGAAGTGCGGTGGGCAGCGCGCAGCTCCTCATGTCCCAAAAGTTCCAGCAGTTTTACTGGCTATGTCAGCAGAATCTGGTAAGTGCACAGTTAACAGACCATACAGACCATACGTTCATGAATAGCAACTCTGCGTAGATCTATGCACAGAACTCATTTTGCGTGGTAAATAAACAGCTAAAGAAAACAAAGGTGTTGCAGATGCAACTTCGGTTGGACTTGGAGATCGGGGAAGGTGCTACCGCTGAGGCGCTGAGGGTGCACATTGGTCCTTCCAGAAATAGACCTCCCAGATCGATAACAGCTAAACAGACCCTCTGCTCATATTGACCATTAGTAAGTGAAAGGGGAATTACAATAGGAAATGCAGCACCTGCGTTCACGCCGTTCGATAGTGTGCCGAGGAGGAGTATGGGTTCAAACAGGGTCCTGGGAGTTTGAATAATGAAGCTGCCATCGTGGTTCATTGTTCACGTCTCATGTTGGTGCGCTGGAGAAAGTCTCACATTTTCATAAGAGCTGGCGCTAATTACTCACACAGCCCTGTCAGCATGTGTTAGCAAAGAGAAGAATTATGAATGGGGAGTATCTCCTGGAGAGAGAGAGAGAGAGAGAGAGAGAGAGAGAGAGAGAGAGAGAGAGAGAGAGAGAGAGAGAGAGAGAGAGAGAGAGAGAGAGAGAGAGAGAGAGAGAGAGAGAGAGAGAGAGAGAGAGAGAGAGAGAGAGAGAGACCCCCTTCACACGGCCACACTCACAACTTTTTTCTTCAAAGAAACTTGTTAATTTAGCCTTCTCTCTGTTTGGTACCTTAAAGGTGGTGCTTAGCTCTATTTCAAATGGTCTCTGTCTCTCTCTCTCGCTCTCTATCTCTCCCCCTTTCTTTCTCTCTCTCTCTCTTTCTGTCTCTCTCCCGCTCTCTCTCTTTCTCTCTGTCCCCAGATGTAATAGGATGATGGATTAAATTCTACATTGACACTGACAGGGCTTAGATTGCTCCAAGCGCTTGAACGTGTTTGAGTGTGAGAGGGCATCCCACTGCCTCTGCTGGAAAGAGCGAGAACTGCAAAAGTCATGACATAGTTGTGGATGCCCGTTGAAGTTTGAATGAGGGACGTTACGCTACGTTAACTGAGAATGTTCACGTACAGCGTATGGTGAACCTACAGTACAGTGCTGTGGGGCCATAAAGTGCTGTCATTTGCAAAATGTGATGTCATTTGGCTTCAAATAAAAGTTGACATTGAAGGTACAGAAACTCAATTTGGAAATCAGCTGTGTCATTTCAAGACACACAGTGCCAGTTTTTCCATGAACAGCTTGTTGAACATAAAAAAATATAGATCTTTATTAATTCCGCAGGGGATATTGAGTTTCAGTGTCACCCAGCTGATGGCTGCTCAGATGGTCATGACGAGCACTCAGGGGGAGCTGTTAGAGGTTAAAAAAATATGGACGAAGGGAGCCCCGTGGTTTCGACAGACCCGTTTGGAAGCCACTTTTTCGGCGAATTCAAATTCATCTTTGAACTTCCGGTCCCGAATAGAAACTGGAAACGACTGCTATTCACTGCAACCGCAGCGAGGTCGGTTCTTCTTCTCGGTAGAACCAACAGAAGCCCTAGAAGCATACCCTACTTTATCATAATTTTTTTTATTAATGGGACCATAATTTACTAAACGCATAATTATCATGATCATTTAAAAAAGACTTTAAACTAGCGATTGAAAACATAAAGTGTTTATGAAAATGTTGACTACGGTAAGAAAAATCAAGCGTAAAGTCTGGCCAAAACCTTGTTCACTTGTATTGAGAGTATTCTTCTGGAGCCTGCAGGAGGTGAAACGACATCTGCAGGGACATTAATGGGAACCGCACCCTTAAGAGATGCAGGATGTGGGCTTCAAATCCTACGCAGATTCCTTGGCGCCTAATCTGAGTTCCCAGAAGTTTTCGCCAGCTCTCGCATACAAACGGGAGGGGCGAGGAACTTCTGGGCCAAAACCCCTGTATTTGTGGGCGGGATGTAACTTACGCTCAGAATCTGAGCGGACACGCCTCTTACCGGTCTGAGAGCTGTGCAACTCGTCTAAACAGTCCGACGAGAGGCAAACAGCAGTACACAACAATGGCGGCCGCAATTTCTCAAGGAGAAATTGATTCCCGTCGCTCCTATTTACATGCAACACCCACTGCATGTGGATCCCGCCCCCTTTTCTTCATTGGCTATTGATTTGAATCAGAACGCAGTGGCCGCGCCCCTGCTGTCCAGGCTCTGAGCCGAAGTCTCCCAGACTACTTGGCGCCTGGTCTTGCTCAGGGACACTTTAACATGTAATACTGTACTGGTCGTGCCAGGGGTGAACTGGTTACCTTCTGATAACCAGACGGCCTCTCTACCCACTAAACCATGGCCGCCCGTTGAACATACATAATTTCACACACATTAAACACATTAGCAAAGCGAGTGTCACTATAGACACTAGTGTAGTGACAATTATGACACAATGCCCTGTCAGACATCAGACCCCAGCAGCAGTGTCACAGGTCCTTATAGCTTACCCAAACATCTTCTTGATACGGCATGGAACATCTTGTTCTGATTAAGTAGATATCTGTTGTGTATCTCACCCCTCTAGGTGGGCAAAGCCTCTTGAGCAGTAGACTACATGATGTTGTGATTTGTTTACTAATATTCTTTCCTCATTTTGTTGAATAAATAAACACGTATTTAATCTATGAATCAATATGAGTAGTGCCCATGTGAAGAACAATTGGAAGACGGCATTCATGCTCAAGTGCTGTGTGTGTGTGTGTGTGTGTGTGTGTGTGTGTGTGTGTGCGTGTGCGTGCGTGCGTGTTTGCATAACTAGAATCTTTATAAGATACACAGTTGCCTCCACATCAGCATTTACAATATACCCCCACCTGGGCTTTGCAGTGTTGTAGGCATGGTTCCTGTTTTTCAGCTCATGTTAGAAAGCTCCACCCAATCACCCAGTAACAACTGCATGGTCTGATATTAGCGCTCTGCTGCCTCTCAGTGGACAAAATGATGAGTTAAAGACTCCTCATACTTGCCTAGATAGGTACTATAGATGGCGATAATGCCGCAGAATCACTAAAGCATAGAAGATGGCCTCATTTGGTCGACTGAAACAGGTCCGCCTTACTCACTTCTCACATATCACTGTACCGAAATGTCCCAAGACGTGGGTGATGTGCATAGATTACCATATCGTCATCTAACGATCCCACTGAATAATGATTTTCATGCAGTGAGTAATTGTAATAGTATGTCGTCTCTGTCAGGTGGAAACCTCATATGTCCAAAACTGTTACTTTTCAGGATTCAAATTCAAAAATAGCAAAAGTAGTAGATCTACAAGCTCAATACCCGTCGCTTTGCACCGCATTTAGAGCTTGCAGATCTGCTACGTTTGATACTTTTGTAACGCTGTAGTGTGATCTAGTAGGGCATTCATTTACGAAAAAAACACCAAGAGTTATATGGAGATAAGAGGTTTCTGCCCCACAATAGCGATATTTATTGATTCCTCTCACAGCAGGACAATGCAGAGTGCGTTTGTATGTTTTTTATCCTCCCTTGCCATATGCCTCCAAAAGGACCCCAGTGCCATGCCCAGACCCACCTCTCAGGACCTGGCTGGATTCTGGGACCTCTTGCAGCTATCCATCGATGACGTCACTGCCAAGTTCGACGAGCTCCAGCAGATAAAGAGTAACCAGTGGCAGCCAGTGGAGGAGAGCCCCAAGAAGCCGGTGAGGCAGTGGTTTTGATTCAGTGGCTGTTTATTAGGCATGCAACTATTCACGCAACTCACGATACGATTCGAATCACGATACTAGGTTCACGATACGATTAAAGAATATATATTTCTCGTCACAAAAATCCAGTATTTTCTTTTTTTTCTTCTTTTTTTTTTACATTACTTCTCTGTTTTCTAATCAATTATCCTGTATTTTCATCTCTCTTTTTACGCACCCTCTGCTTTTTGCATTGCGAATTTTTTTTTATTAAATCGATTTAAATTTTGAATCGATTTTAATCGATTTACGATAAATCGTTGTTTGTGCATAAGTGCATAAGATCCATTTCCAAATGGATTATTTTTCATGGCATGGCAAGTATAATAGTGTAGAGACTATAGTCTTGCAACATTGTAAGGCTATTTATTGCCAGTACCACGTTCAAGGGTACCCTGAAGAAGGCAGTTACTGTACCTACCGAAATTTAGTGTCGCAGTCAGTTTCCACGAGTGAATGTGCCACGCTCAATGGCTGAGGATGGGAGAAGTAGTTCCTTCATTCTTAAAATATGTACACAGTCTTGTACCTTTTTTTTCCATTTTCCAATTATTTTTATGAACAAAATTTAAAGTTTTATGGTCATGATTCACCAGGTTGGCTTAGTTCCAGGCCTAAAACTCTTAATATAAGGATTTTCTGAATTGTGTATGGAATTTTTTTTATAGGATTTCTAACCGGCACCAGTGGAAAAAACATGATGGCGACTGTTACACTCAATGTTTGCGATGCATCGTTTATTTGTCACGCTCCTGATGTATAAGGACCTTTTAGTCTTATAACTTCAAACTGAACCATGTCATTTTGTCTGTTAAGGAGCGGAAGTGGCCGCCGCCTCTTCCCAAGAGGCCTGTGAAGCGTGGCATGACACGAGAGCGCTCTCTGGACCTGGAGGACCGCCAGAGGCAGGAGGCCCGCAGACGCCTGATGGCGGCCAAACGGGCTGCTTCTTTCAGACAGAGCTCGATTACGGAGAGGGCAGACAGCATCGAGATCTACATCCCAGAGGCCCAGACGCGACTTTGAGGTCCAAGGATCCCCCCTCCGCCCCCTCGAGCCCCTCCGTCCAGCGTCCACAGCACCGCCACACCAGCAGCAGCTAGTGGCGTCAAACCCAGCCTCCTGCCTCCTTCCTCCACCTCTCTACCTGTCACAGTGTCCCTCTACACCTCTTTGGGCTTTTCATCCATAATCGCCATCCACCATGCCCCTCTTGAGACAGCGAGGGACCGTTTGCCACAGGTTCCGCCCCCCAACAAGAATGAGCTGCTATATACACCAGAAACAAAACATCTCACCTGGAATGTATTTGAGCAAACAACATTATTCAGCAGTTCTTCTGTTCATATGCCTCATTTATTTAGTTTTTAAAACGCGGTCATTTCATTGCCTCATCTGCCAGCCTCTGGGTGAGTAAAGGGTGAATCTGTACTTTCCCACCGTTGTTGAAAGGACTTACAATGTGCAGCTTGTTTAACCACATGAACCCTACAGTAGCATCCCGATTCTGGGCATGTCACAATAGGCGAACATTTGGATATTTTCAGTGAAGATATTTAGTGTAGACAGGGAAAAAGGAGGGGGATTCCGGTCAACAAAGTATATAGGGTTTAAGTGGTTAAAGAGTCTCTCACTAGCAACAGTGGTCTTGGGCTGAAGCACTCAGTGTGGCAAGATAAGACAGCAGTGGCAAAATGGATCAGTGTTTCGACTAAAAAGAGTAGTCTTTGACGGAACGGAAAGGCCCCTGAAACAATATCTTAAAAACGTGACAAAACTCACCACTGAATAGATCAATTCAAATCAGTGGGTTTAACATCTCTCTGTAGCAGGTTGGGGGGGGCGGCATACTTGTTCCGCTAGATATAGTAAACGTTGTCATAAAGTTATTGGTCATTGTCAAGTCCGAAATCTAAACTCTTTCCTGGCCACATATGTTGTCCAACTGTCCGAACTGAAGGGACGTTTGTTGTGCTGTATATTGGGGCTAACATAATACCAAAGTTCAAGAGCAAGTTGTCATGTGTGATGTGGTTGCACAGTTAATATTATCATCATGTATGACCAGGTGTGCTGCAGCTGTGGACCAGTGTTGCTGAGAATGACATCGGAAAAGAAATCATCCAGAGTCTCTGGCCGACATTTATTCATCTCCATTCACGTCATGGTGCAGTATCGTCTCTCTGAAGACAAACACCTTTATTGTATCCGTGTTATTTTCTGTGTTCTGCTGGACACGTTACCATTTCAGAACAAATATGAAACGTTAACCTAACACGGTCAAGTCCGGAGTGTTAATTTAACTCTGAGAGTGAGGAAATTACACTCTCTTGAACCCTAGCGTCCCTATTTTGGAGCGAACATTTGGCAGATTTGAGCAGATCTTCAAGCTACGCACAACACGCAGTGCGTTGTGAGCTTGTAGATTGGATATTTTTGCCAAAGAGGTTTGGTGTAAAGGGTAAAAAAGAGGGGTCCTATAATATAGACCCCTGGGGGACCCGAGTCAACAACGAGGGTTTAAGCGGTGAAATTAACTCTTCGGATTTTACTGTTAAGACAGGAAAAGAGGTGACCAAGTCATAGAAATGCATTTTGCACCGTATATCATTTGTGTTTGTATTTCCAAAGGAAATGTAGTTTATGAAGATCATGTCATATTGTTGCAGTTGAATTGCAAGGACAGATTTGGAATATTTGCTACAGAACACATCATCAGTCTCTCCAGTTCATCAACTGTACCTCTGTGTTTTCCGCCTCATTTCTTTCTGGTGGCATTCAAGCCTCTTTTAACTATAGTTGTGATGCGAACATATTTAATTACACGTATCATATTTGAACGACATCACAAGCTACAGTATACATTTAGTAGTAAAGATTTACAAAGTATAGATTAATTCCACAGTGGAATGGTTGTGTTTCTGAGATAACAGAGGTCACGACTCATAAACCAATGGGGCTACGTGTGATCTTTTATTCCAAGTGGCGCATAATGAAGTGATTTCTGTTCTTGTGAAATGCTCACGTAGTCTAGGACAGACAGGTGCAAATGACACTTTAACAATATTCAGTTACTATAGTAAATGGTGCTGCTTTTTACTCTAAAACTGTTGTCCTTTACCCAGTCCTATGTGCACGCACACACACACTCAAGGACTTTTTAAACAGAGATTTATTAATATGGTGCCCATTGTCTCTCCAATGAAATGTGATGGACTCTGACTTTAGAAAAGATCATCTTTGCAATGCTTTTGGCCTCAGTGATGCAAAATGAGGATAAGGTGGTTTCATTCTATTTATACATCTAATGGGAGAGATTGCAGGCTTTGACATTCGATGTTCTGACATTCCGCCAACCCTAAAGTGAGTAGTTATGCCCACCCTGAGCCAGGGGCATATTGGTATTAGTTCAATACTGTACTGTACCTGTCCATATTTTATACTGCACCAACGATGATTAACTGATATTTACACTACATGCCTAACTCCATTTATCTATCCAACCACAGATGATTAACCACTTGAACCTTATCATCGCTATTCTGGGGGGAACATTCACAGATAAAAGCCGATCTACTCGGCTAGTTTCAGCGAAGATACTTGGGTAGCCGGTGGGAATACGGTCAACTACGTATAGGGTTTAAGTGGATTGCCATTTATTTTGGGCCAGTAGAGTTATGCTGCAGTATTAATTTTGGAAATTTAAATTCTGCAGTGGAATTGTGTTATCGTAATTAGAATGACATTCATTGGGGGGTTGAGTTCTGTGTGTAAGCTTGGAACATTGATGGTTAGCTACATGTCATGCAAAAAGGTTTAGTTGTTTGGTTGTGAGATGGGTGTTGGAGTCGCCATCCATCTTGAGTCGAGGGTTGCAAGAATCATTTTTGGAGGTCAACTTTCTGTGACCCACAGCTAGCATATTTGACACCCATGTATTGTGGAAAATGTGCATCAGTGCCAACTTTGAAACCCCTAGTTTACCAGACGGCCTTAACCAAAATACTCATGAATGTAGAGCCCCTTACAATGCAAAAAAGGAAATGGTTCCAGGAGGCTTACAGGTGCTGTTAAATATCCAGTTAAATTTGATTAATAGTTGAGCATGCAGACTTGGAAGGAAGTGGAGTAGTGGCTCCAAAAATAGTAATATTTAATGTTTGTCAAACTATATTTTTGTTTTGTTGTGTATTATTTGGCAAAACAAAAAAATATTCAACATAAGGAGAAAAACTGTCATTCGCTCATTTGAGTGTCCATGTTAATTGCTAACATTAGCCAACCACCAAAATAGAGTAAACTCTTTGCTGAGACAAATTCCACTGTTGTGGTCTCAGGTCACCCTCTAGTCTACCCCAATGATTTGGAAAAACTTCAAACTCATACAATCTAGAAATATTTAATTTTCCAATAAGCGGTGTCGGTTTGTTCTGCCAATCTCAAAGTGGTGTTGGATTCTATGGGTGCATAGCTTACAGTATTTTCTCATTCACTACCCTTTTGATGGGCTATTTAGGATGACTGTTTCTGTTCATGTGGGCAATGTATTTGAGGTCTGAGTTGGATTACAACTTGATATGGAAAAGCTTCAACGTAATGACTTATTAGGCATTGTTAGGTATCTGGAATTAAATTCCACCACCTTATCGCCAAATGGACCCTATATCCCAATGTTTCGGCATGTCAGGTGAACATTCAGCAAAAATAGCAGATCTGCAAGCTCAAAACATGCTTCAACACGTGAGCTTGGAGATCAGCTATTATTGGTGAAGAGTTTTTCTGTCGAGGGAAAAAAGGAGGGGACCAAGTATAGACCCGCAGGGGACCCCGAAGTATATAGGGTTTAAGTGGTTATGGAGCCACGGAAGCGGTACAATTGCTTTTGATCTGTTTGCCGGTTCAGCTGTCATTACTTCCTGAAGCTGTACCTACAGGAGGTAATATGGTTGTTTTAAGAATATTTTTAAGAAGCTCACTTTGGACGGCTATGGTGTAACAAGGGTTAAAGCCTGTTGATGAAGACTAAATCACCATTGTACAAAACAGCACAACTTGCCCTTTATTTCAGCCAACAGAAAGAGGTCTTTGGATCTAACATGATGGCAGCTTGTTGTTGAGATGACCCAGCTCCCATTAACAAGGGCTTGGGAACACTTTGATGTTTTCAGTTGTGGCCATTTTTTGTTGTCGTCATTTTACTTACGTAAATACTGCACCCATTTTTGAGCTCTATTGATTCTAAATTTGGTTTGGTTTATAGTTTGGGTTTGCCAACCGCTATGTGCATGTCTGTGCAAGATTTGAACAGGTAAAGGATATTTTTTTAAACAATTAGAACTGTTACACCATAATAGTCAAATTAGTAGAGAAAGATTCTTCTGATTCTTATGTTCCCTCAGATATATGTTCCCTGATCCTTATATTCCCTCAGATTTATGTTCCCTCAGCCCTGATGTTGCTCCCTAAGAGTTATGGTTACAGTTGGGATTGGGGTTAAGGTTGTGGAAACAGGGTTGATTCCAAAAATGTCCATTATTGTATGAAGACATACAGTGGGTCGGTTGTTAACATGGCAGATGCAGTACCGCACTGGACACTCATTTAGAATACTCAGCTGGAATGGACACATGATGAATTACCCTCTCAAAAGTTTTCATGATTATTTTTCTACAAAGATTAAACCTACTTGAAAATAGCTGATTGGAAAAGACTGCATAAACTGCTGATCAGCTAAGCGTTTAATTACTAATTTCATACAAGGGCTAGAGCTGTTGCAATATTGACAAGCAAGTGATTTCAGTTTACAATCTTGAATCCAGGTTCAATTGGTAGATTGATTTTTATTTTATGAATTGTTATTTTTTCGTGAACATGTATGTTCTCAATTGCAAACCTCATTTCATGATCAAGAAACCCATCCTCTCTTCCAAATTTAAGAACATTTGGACCTCTCCTACTGTACCTTGAAATAGGTCTTTCCAAAATGGCTTTGTCTGTTCAAATGGAGGACAAAGAATGTATTCACTATATGAGACCATCAAACCCTCTAAATTATTTTATTTTCATGTTAATTGATACATTATTACTTTTATTGACGTAGACTCCTGTAAGGAGTGATTGGTCTGTAGTATGATTACAAAAATATCTCTTGCTCACTATTGTGGGGATACTTATGATAAGTTCACATATTTCAGACCTACTGGTGTGTGTGTGTGTGTGTGTGTGTGTGTCACACACACACACACACACACACACACACACACCAGTATATAGTGTATTTTTCTAAATAACGTTTTGAAATTCATAAATTAGAAACTTTTGTTAACTCTCTGAGTTAACTTAACTCTCCAGATTTTACCGTGCAGGCATAAAACATAGAGCCTTGTCGTGTCCCCTCCTTAAAACAAGCTTCGGCCAGACTGACAGCTTCCCCTCCAATTCTGTTTGAGCCACACATAAATCTCTCTAATACCACCTTTATCCCATCTCTCGAATTTCACCTTTACCCAACACCATGCACCTTCACCCAATACCACCTTTATCTAATACCAACTTTCTATAATAACTTTTATTTTCCACTTGGCTAAGAGATGATATATCATTCCAAAATGTAGAACAGAGGTTACTGATGGGGTTTTCCCAAATCCCTTCTGCAGTACTTTGTCAGTTCTTCCACCTGACTGCACTGACATTGTACAAACGGTACCAACTGGACCCATAAGGCTCCAGTCTGTACACTCTCTTGAGTGAAATGAACACTGAGGAGTTTACTGTATGAGACACACGCCATTCAAGTTTACTGTCCACAGACTGCATACTGTGAGTGCATTATTTGTACATAAAACCATACTCAATCTTCTTGTCCAAACAAATGCTCCCCATTGCAACATATGGTTTTCCTTTTTTTACAGGTTTTTTTTTAATTGATTTAGTGATTGATTGATTCTCCTCTCCAGTAGAACTTTCTCATGTACTTTGTTCTTACCTAGGATAGGTGTGTGTGTGTGGGCGTTAGCCGATCGCTACACTTCATATTTGGATGGCGATAATTGCTTTCAAAGCAGCGGGTGTAAGTTTGCTACCAACCTTTGACCCAACAATACAACATGATGACAGTTCAATTCACTACCCAATGAAATCCTAATTTAGCTCTGAAAGTGTAAACAAATGGACCAAGGGAAGAGTACATTTTTACACTTCAAGAGTTAAATCAACACTGATTTCTCTGTGTAGCTTTAACTTTGACCGTGAAATGTTACTTCAGCTGTTTTGCACAGAAATAACACAGAAAATGTTGCTGGTGAGATGATGACACTTAGCCAGTACTACATAATGCATGACATAAAATGCAGTTTGAGTTGTTGATATCTAGATGATAGCTACTTTATTTATTAGGGAAGTGCAATTTGTTTATACCTTATTCAACATAGTATGCTTATTCTGATTAAACCACCAACCACCGCGTTGTCCTCTTTCTCTTAAGCTTAATTTATACTCCGTCGCGTGATGGTGTCGCTTGCCAAAAATAACAGATTTTCAGTTGTTGTCGGCAGGTGACATCATACTAAATGAGGCTTTACGCTCATGTCTCATTATGTTTTGCCGTAAACTTAAGAGGGGCTTTGGCGTTTGGCAACTATGAAAATGACAAATCCTCAGGTGCCTTAAGATGTTACTCTCCATGGACTCTGTGAATGAATGTTTGAGGCTGAGCTGTGTGAAGATGTGAGAGCTTTGTAATCACAGGGTCGATTTATAATACCATTTATAAGGGCTGGAAACAGGAGGATATAGCTTCAGTTACATTCTTGTACAGATAATTTGTATTTGTATTTGACTGATTCAAATGGCATACCATATAGACTCCAGCACAATACAGCTAAAAAGGACAGTAACAAATGATTTGGTAACAAAATAAAACTTTGACATTTGGCATCCGTTTTGTTAGCTACTGAATCTTGAGTTCGGATTGTACAGATATAGGATTTAGATGATTTATCATATCATATTTTTTTCAATAAATGAAATCAGCTGTGAGGGCATCAGTGGCACAAGAAATACAAGGGACGATGTAAGGGTTCTTGTGAGCGTACGTATATGAATGCAAATAGTATATGAAGTGTGTGTATGTGCATGTGAGTCTACAACTGCTTCAGTAGCCTATAAAAGATATTATAACAATGAATTATTTATTAATATATATTTATTATTACAATTAATGTAATGTCATGACATTTTCTCCTGATGCTTTGTCGACATCTAATCTAGAGGAACAAGACACTGACAAAACTTGACCTGCTAAAAAGTGCAATAGTGTTTCTTAATGATGACAGGCAGGCACACATACAGCGATTTACCTCACAGTGAAGTGTCAGTCAACGTGGTATGCTTAATTTAAGGGTGATTTATACTTAGTTGCATGCCGGTATTGTGCACCGAAGAAAGACGATCTGCAAGCTCACAACATGTCACGTGTAGATGATAGATCTGCTGTTTCTGGTGCACGACATGACACGCAACCAAGTAGAAATCAGGCATAATATGATGGTCGTAAAGCGGTATTGCGCACCGAAAATAGATCTACAAGTTCACAACTCATCACAGTGCAAAGAACGGCACGAGAAAGCGATGGTTTTGTCGTACGGCAAGGTCATTCGACGAAGTATAAGTTAGCCTTGGTTGTAAAATGATACTTTACTTTCTATTGAAATTCCAGTTCACTGCACGACGGTGATGACATATTGAGAGATCCAAATATCATTGCTTAGTTTGGAGCAATGATATTTGAATCTGTCATTGTCATCCTCACCCTGCCATAAGCACGCCACACTTACAGGGAAGAGTGGCTCTAATTCACTGGGATGCAGTTTGTCCATGATCACCTTACGATTTCTAAAATGATCAGGAATGGTGTAATTTAAAGAAAGGTTTACTTATTTTATTGGAATTATTCACATGGGTGTTGTATGTTGCACATAGGCCCTTAACAGGGTTTCTTTTTTAATAGGGGTGTGATTCTTTGATCATGTGTAGTCACTACTGAAACAAGTTATTACTAATACATGCTTTACAACCTATTTCTGCCACCATCATTTCGACAAATGTGGTTGTTCTAGAAAGAGAAACCTCAGAGAAGTTAGTGTGGGTGCTGAAATCAATTGACCTCTGCTTTTTCTAAATTTGCTACATTTCAGTTCTTCTGACAATCAATGCTCAATGAAAGCATCTCACGCACACACACACACACACACACACAGACACAGACACAGACACAGACACAGACACAGACAGTATACAGTATGTACATGTCTCACAGCAGCCAGTGACATTATGTCCTCAAGGTGAAGCCCTGAATTTAAATTGTTCTCAACTAATCTTGCGGCCCTCTTTGTGGTACAAGCAGTTTCAAATGAGATCTCATGGGATTTGCCGAAGTTTTCAGTATAGAACTCCTTATTCTCCTTATTTCTGATGCAGTTGCACTGCAAAGATGTCTTTCAAAATGCTTGCTCTCTCCTCTCATGAACTGACTGAACAAACAAACTAATAGCTATCAATCAGAACCTGTTTTCCAATTGATCCAAAGTCATTATTATTTAGTCACAAGCTATTGTTAATACTTTTCATTGGTTAAATATTTATAAAACCCCCACACACACACACTTTCAAATTATTAAAAGATAGTGAAAATGGCAGATCTACAAGCTCATTTTTGCTACTTTCGTGCGACACTCTGGTAAGATAAAGTAGGGCATTACTTAACAAAAACGAAAACATAAAATGAAATATGGAGATACAAGATTTCTGCCCGACAGCGACGATCTAGGATTGATGTGGTGGTTACATGAATACTGGGCTGTTACAAGAACACGTGCTACACTAGCAATAAGCCTTTAGCCTCAGTTATGCTTTGGGCGAAACGTCAACACTTTTTTCAGTTGAAAATATGCCTTCTTTTTCCCCCCGTGTTGTGTCGCACAACACTGTTTCAACTAAGTATGTTGTTGCTGTCGGGCAGAAACCTCTTATCTCCATATTTTAATGTTTTATGTTTTTTTTCGTAAATGAATGCCGTTCTTTGTCATACTACAGTGTCACACAAAAGTAGCAAAAATAGCCGATCTGCATGCTCAAAACGCATCGGATATTTTTGCTACTTTTGAATTTGAGTTCTGAACAGTAACATTTTTGAACATACAAGGTTTCCACCTGACTGCAATGATATGAAGCTTTGTTCAGAGGGTGGACTCCTCACTAGCTACTCTGTGGGTGTCACACAAATCCAAGCTCAGCACAACGCTGTTGAGCAGCTCCATGCAGGTGTGGACCGCCGACATTGCTAATGGTTATAACCGTCAGTATATTGTCATATTCATTTCACCCTTGCACCCTCTCACATCAATTCTTTATTCCCCATTTGCGTTTACAATCCATTACATACAGTTACATGAAAGTCAATGACAGTAGGGCTGCAACAGCTAATCAAACTAATCGTTTTAATCGGTTATAGAAATAATTGACTTGAACAAAATAAGCAATTTTCTAAAATAGAGAAATAGCCGATCTACAAGCTTACAGCGCATTGCATCATGGTGCGTTGTGAGCTTTTTGCTATTTTTGCGCGGCACCGTACAATGAAGTGTAAAATAGGGCTTAAGTGGTTAATCAGATTCATGGATTTAGTCCACAGGGACTTCTCTGGCATCCCTGTGGAGGTCGGGGATGTTCAAACTTCTATTGCTGAAGCTGCGGCTGTGAGCTGTGGTCAGAAGGTCTTAGGTGCCTCAGGGGGCGGTAACCCTCAAACACCCTGGTGGACAGTGGTGGTCCGGGAAGCCGTCCGACTTAAGAAGGAGTCCTATCGGGGTATGTTATCCCAGGGGAGTCTGGAGGCAGTTGCAAGGCAAAGCAGCGGGTGTGGGAGGAGTTCGGAGAATCCATGGAGAAGGACTTTCGGGCGGCACCAAAGTGCTTCTGGAAAACCATCCGACACCTCAGGAGGGGAAATCGGGGAACCATCCAAGCTGTGTACAGCAAGGATGGGACTCTGCTGACTTCGAATGAGGAAGTTGTCGGGTGGTGGAACTCCTGAACCCAATGAGATCAGACCCACGCTCCCTGACAGGAGCAGAGCCTGAGGATGATGGGGGACCGGCGTAAATCTCCCGGGAGGAAGTCACTGAGGTATTTAAGCAACTCTACAGTGGCAAAGCCCCAGGGTCACCCAGAAATGCTAAAGGTTCTGGGTGTTGTCTTTTCAACATTGCATGGAATTCTGGGACAGTAACGAACGAGTGGCAAACCGGGGTAGTGGTGCCACTCTTTAAGAAATGGGACCAGAGGGTGTGTGCCAATTATAGAGGCATCACATTTCTCAGTCTTCCTGGGAAAGTTTACACCAAGGTACTGGAAAGGTCGAACCTCAGATTCAAGACGAGCAATGTGGATTCCGTCCTGGTCGTGGAACAACTGACCAGCTCTTCAATCTTGCAGGGATCCTGGAGAGGGCCTGGGAGTATTCATACCCGGTCTACATGTGTTTCGTGGATTTGGAGAAGGCATATGACCGGGTCCCTCGGGTGATACTGTGGGAGGTGCAGTGGGAATATGGGGTGAGGGGGTCCTTGTTGAGGGCCATCCAATCTCTGTACGCCCAAAGCAAGAGCTGTGTCTGTGTGCTTGGCAGTAAGTCGAATTCGTTTCCGGTGGGGGTTGGCCTCCGCCAGGGCTACGCATTGTCACCTATCCTGTTTGTGATATTCATGGACAGGATCTCGAGACGCAGTCGTGGAGGAGAGGGTATTCTCCGGGTAGGGAACAAGACTTTGCCCCAGGTAAAGGAGTTTAAGTGTCTCTGGGTCTTGTTCACAAGTGGGGGAGGACGGAGCAGGAGATCAGCCGGAGAATCTGAGCAGCAGGAGCGGTATTGCAATCGCTGTACCGCACTGTTGTGGTGAAAAGAGAGCTGAGCCATAAGGCACAGCTCTCGATATACCGAGCAATCTTCGTTCCTACTCTCACTTATGATCATGAAGTGTGGGTCATGAACAAAAGAATAAGATCGTGGATACAAGTGGCCGAAATTAGTTTTCTCAGATGGGTGGCCAGCCTCTCCCTTAGAGACAGGGTGAGAAGTTCAGTCATCTGCGAGAGAGAGAGAGAGAAAGAGAGAGAGTAGAACCGCTGCTCCTTCACTTGGAAATGAGACAGCTTAGGTGGTTCGGGCATCTAACACGGATGCCTCCCAAGCGTCTTCCTAGGGAGATCCTCGCTGCACGTCCCACTGGGAGGAGACCTCCTGGCAGACCAAGGACCAGATGGGGGGGAGATTATATCTCCACACTGGCCTTGGAACGCCTCGGGATCCCCCGTAGAAAGTTGCTAATGTTGCTCTGGAGAGGGAAGTTTGGAGCTCTCAGCTGGAACTGTTACCCCGCGACCCGATTCCGGATAAGCGGTTGAAAATGGATGGATGGATTTAGTCGATTGTAAAATAAATAAATAAACATCTTTGCGTCGATTTGTTGATATATACAAATATATTTTAAAGAAATTAGCTTCTCAATTATTTGATTAATCGAAAAGGTCATCAACATAATAGAATAATCGAAGATTAGTTGATCAAAGATATTTGATTGTTTCAGCCCTAATTGGCAGTTATGCTGGTTCTATGCGCATCCTATACTTTGTACCCTTTACAGTGCTACGTCTGGGACATCCCCATGATGCAGATATACAGTCATTTCACTGGAATTCAGGACTTGTGTGTACGCCCACATAGCGTTCATAATTTTTTTCCTTCCATAGTTTGGTCCTAGAAGCCAATGTAAGCTCTAGCCTAGAAAATTCAACCAATGAATTTCTCTTTGCTCTGAGCAAAAACTGAGCTGGTGGGATTTAGACTGGCTATGCGAGGCTAAGGCAAGCCTCCATTGGAGGATAACACACTACCTGTGTTTTAGTCTGGTTTTTATGTTTTATGAGGAGAGAGAGCACTCATGATTTTGTTTGCCTATATGGTGGAGAAATGTCTATTGTGTTGTGGCTGTGGGTAAAAATGATAAAAGGACTCTTATGGGTGTTGGAATGTGAAATGAAAAAAAAAGAAAAAAACTATTTGATAGCATAAAGGTAGATGTTTAGCTTAAAACTATTTTGAAATGTTAGATATATCAATAATGAGGATGAATATAATGCCAAATATTCATTATTTGTACAGAAATATACATATATAAATATATAATATATGCCTACTTTAAATGGAACTATTTTCCGCTCTTGACCATGTTTTTGGTTGTTTAACTTTCCTTTGTCAGCATTATTTTATAAGATCTTGAGATAGCATGCAGGATAGTGAAAATGAATGTATTATTTGGTGTTTCATTGCTGTTCAGTATTGCAGCATTCTTCAGATCAATTTGTGTTTGTATGATTCATTTGCATATTAAGGCCTAATGTTTAATTTCTATTATGTTCATCTAATAATGACTTGTAAAGTTTTTTTTTCTTTTCTAAATGCAAGGTTTTAAGGTTTTGAACTTTCTATGATTTGATTATTTTCCTGCTTTATCAACGTGCTAAGGTATTTTTTTGCCTCTTTGAAGTATTGCTATTGACCATCTGTTGTAAATAATTCTGCAGATTAAACTTTTGGAAGAAAACAACACTGTTGTGACAAACATTCACTTTGTTCACAACTATCAGTCAAGAAACATATTTGAACCATATTCTACTGATATCAGTTGAATGTTGCTCTAAAAACACATTTCTATAGTGCACTTACTTGTTACCCATGTAGAATGTTAAGATCATTCTGGTGCCACATTGTTTACAGCATGGCTCTTGCCTGAGTCTGTTCCGGTTATTGTTGTATTGTATTGTATTGTTTTGCACCCTGTCCGTCCGTCCATCCGTCCGTCCGTCCGTCCATGTGTTCATCTGTCTGAAAGGGAAGAAGCTTGCGACACACATTTTGTTTCACAGCCTACTTCCATCTGAAACTCCGGGAGCAGAATCGATGACACACAGCGTTTTCATTTTTTCAAGCTACTTGGCAGGCGATTGGATGATCCCGCCCCTAGCAGCCGCTGATTGGTTCTAACACGCAGCGGACCGGGCAGCTTTACTCCCTGAGCAATCCCAGACTCCTTCCTGAAATCAAATGCAAATGAGATTTCCGGAGGGAGGGGGGTTTACCAGGCTACTGTTATAGTACCACCAGGCCGATTTGTGATAATACTCCTACAGATTTTATCCAAACATCACGCAAATCGGTACACAGTATCTCTATAGTCATGTGATCAACGTAGATCTGTCCGATTTTCCATATTCCATCTGATTGGCTAAGATTGGCTTCCGAAGTTTACAGGATTGCTTTGTTTTGAACAATATGCCTCAAATCATCAACGCAGCATGCGATTTCCGTGAAATTGTGCACGCACATTCCCTCTAGGCTGAGGAAGAAATGCCACTTGAAAGTGTTCAAATCAGCCTCATGGTGGCGCTGTAACAGGCCGATTTGCGTTTCTACCTATAACTGCACCGATCTGCGTGAAACTTTGCAGCACTCTCCCTAGAGGCCAAGGAAAAACCTTTGCCATGTATTTTTCACATCTGCCTTTTATAGCGCCACCAGGAGGCTGACTTTTGTAAAACAAATGTTTTGCTATCACTCCTTCAGAATCTGTCCAAAAATCACGCAAATCGGTACACAGTATCTCTATAGTCATGTGATCAAGATGGAAGTGTCCGATATTTCATATTCCATCCTAATTGGCTAACATTGGCTTCCAAAGTTTGCTGGATAGGTCCGTTTGAACAAAATGCCTCAAATCATGAACGCAACGTGCGATTTCTGTGAAATTTTGCACACACATTCCCACTAAGCCTAAGAAGAAATGCCGCCCCTTTTCACATTGGCTTATTATAGCGCCACCAGGAGGCCACAATAACCTACCTGACCTGGCGGAGACCTGTGCTCCGAGGAGCACTTTTTCTAGTTAATCTTTAATGGCACTTTATTCACAAGACTATTTATACTGTGTCTTAGATCAGTGGTTATCAAACTGTTGAGAACCAGTGTCTTAGATCATCACAGACATAAGTCACATCCAGTGGTGGAAAAAGTACTCACATCTTTTACTTAAGTACAGTACTTGAGTAAATGTACTTAGTTACTTTACACCACTGAGCATAAATCACATCACATTCACTGACTATCTGTTGTCCAGTGAGCTATAAAAACATAAAGTACACTCAGAAAACTACACACTATTCACATACACTCATACACAAATTCTACTATTATTATCATGTTGGTTACTTTCTATGACATTATAAATGAATTAAAACATAATTATGAAATGTTTGAAGAGAATAAGATAATATGGAAAAATATAATCAATATTTCACTGAAAATCCATAAAGTAATGATTACATCATAACAAGACAAATGGGCGTCCTTACATAGTCTAAACCAGTTGTGCATGATTGGCCAATACGCTTGTGCAAGGACACGCTGTGATTGGCCAGTAGCCACTTTGAGTGACAGTTGGGGCAAACGCTCTCACCAAAACCTATTTACTATTCTGTCCCTATCGGTACATAACTCGAACGGCGCTGAGTCGGCCCAAGCGAACTTCGCAATGTTCGGCACAGCAACTCCCTCTCACTCGGTGGTGCCTTCACGTGGCTCAAGTTCGCTTGAGACGGCGCGCCTAATCCAAAACTAGTATACGGGCTAAAGAAATAGCCCGCAGTTGTTGTAGGCAGAGGCACTTCTGCGTTGGCCACAGAAGGGGGCGTGTTTATAGCACAACTGGTTTAGACTTTGTAATGTCGCGACACGCGGTAGCAAGAAGGTGTATGTTAAAATAGATTATTAACCACTTTAAACCCCTACTATACTTCATCATACAACGCAAAGCAGAGATGGTTGATCTACAAGCTCACAAAGTAGGCTGAGAGAAAAACAATAAAATAATGAAGAAATGTTTCTGGACTCGTGACATGAGAGACAAAACAGAAGTGTGATCTACTTCATCATAACCTTGATCATAACCAGCTCTGAGTACAGTTGAGGAGCAGGCCCTCATTTTCAATGTAGCCGAGAGGTCTGAGGTCACGTAAGTGTCTCCAGATGATAGAGGATAAAAACCAGCATGGAGGTTGTGTGTGAATGTGGTGTGGACTGTGTGGAGGAGAGTCATGGTGTCGGACACAAAGAAGGACAGAGTACCTGCACTGTGGTCCAGGTACACTCCTACTCTGGAGGACACACAGCCTGGGATGACAGTTGAAATGCCTCCGTATCTGAAAATATAACCTTGTTTACTACACAGTAAACTAAGACCATGATTTATCATTGAATCCAAATGCACATTCATTAAGGCAGTGCTTCCCAACCTTTTTGGTGGCAAGGCACACCTGGCATAGCCAAAAGATCCCAGGGCACACCTAGATATACAGTGTGCATATATATATATATATATATATATATATATATATATATATATATATATATATATATATATATATGGTTATATGGCAGGCTATAATTGTATATATGGCAGGCTATAATTGTATTGCTGCTACAAAATATTTACTCTCATGTACACAAGATGTAATAAAGAAACCTTGAACATTACAAATAAACTTGGGTCAGTGCTGACTGGAGGAGTCTGATTTCACCGTACCAGAGTAAAACTTCTTTGTACTAAACCCAATATACTTCTAAAAACACAACATCCAAACATTTATGACAGCACTCACTCAACAAATAACTTTAAAAAGAATAAAAAGGAAAGAGACAGTGTCTTTGTTTGAAACTTGAGTCTTTTTAAAAAAAAAGACTTTTCAAAAATTCTATGGGATATCACCCAGAATCGGTGGAATGGCCGCAAAGGCTCCACGGTTTACCTTTTTGTCAACATCATATCCCAGAACTAATGGTAGATTCCACACCGCACGGATGTTTAAGGTTTGGCCCGGGGCATAATATTTTAGTTCCGGAGCGAAACTACCCGTTTAAATCGCTTATTTAGTCAGCCTGTGGCCATGTTTCCCATTCAACCCGGAAAACCCCCCTACGTCCGCTGCCAGTACTGCTCCCGGTTTGGCTACAATGGGAAACATTGTTTTTGCCCCGGACCAAACCTTAAACATCCGTGCGGTGTGGAATCTACCATTAGTTTTGGGATACGATGTTGACAAAAGGGTAAACAGCGGAGCCTTTGCGGCCGTCCCACCGATTCTGGGTGACATCCACATAGAACCTCATCTCGGAGCTGTATAGCGGAGTGAGAGGTTCTTAATGGAGCTATCATAACACCAGAGGCAGCTCCACGAATCATGTTCAACCCAGATTTGGCTCAACAAAGGGAATGAACTCGTTCTCATGCTATTCAACAAAAATGTGGAATGCCCTACCAAAAGGAGTAAAGGAGTGTAAAACCCTACTCACTTTCAAAACTTCCCTAAAGATACACCTTCAGGAGGCTTCTTCCCTTAGTTTCTTACATAGTTTTCACTCTTCATACCAGTAACCTGTAAGCTGATTGTATGACGTTCTGTATAGTAGAGTGTATATCTGTCTGTCTCTTATATGTATCATGATTTGTGTGCATGGGGATCTCATTTTAAACAAGCTTAGTGCTTTATGTGTCTTCCAGTTTAGTAGACCTTGTATTGTGAATTTGTACTTCCATATACTGTTGTTCTCATGTCTTACTAAATAAAGTACATCAATCAATCAATCAATCAATCATCATGGCAGGTTATAATATGAGCTTTTGACAGCCCCTCTTCGCCGGTACGGAGTTCAGGTCTGCCGTATCGGCCCGTTCCGACCCACTTTCACCCCTGAATACCTGCCTACAGACGAGACAGATGATGGCCCCATGAAGACAAAGCCACACATTTGCATTTATATGTGCAAGGGTCGATTCACTGGATGTGTGCCTGCGACGGACGATGAGCCAATGGCTCAAGGCAGCATGTATTGTTCTGGGGGGAGGGGGTTGATTTCTTTCTTTTTCATTATAAATTCTATACGGCACATCTAACATTCCTTCACGGCCCCAAAAAGGTCCGCCTGCCGCGGTTGGGAAGCGCTGCATTAAGGGACCCTGTTCTGCTGATATCTTTATATGAGACTGCTATAAGAACATTGTCACTCTACCTCCCAGTAACAGCGTCCAGTCAGACCCTCTCTACTCAGAACCTGACTCACTGTAGTGAATCTCTATGGGTGATCAGGATATGATTGTAGTTTTTGTAGTTCCCTAGCTGGCTGATTATCTCATTTGGAACACCTGTTCCCTAGCAGGCTTTGAGAACCCACCCCTCCACCTGGGACTGGACTCCTGATTGGTTGTCAATTAAGCACGAACAAATCAAAACAGAAGAAACTCAAGATTGATACAAGATAGGTTGTAAGCCTACAGACATGTACTGGGCCGGCCATGTACATTTCAAACAAACTATGCCCTTCTGCACTGATTACAGGGTTTTAACTCAAAGGACTGGAGATTAGTTTCCTATTTTAACACATGGCATTCTTCCATAGCCTATATATTTTACCCTATTTAAACCATATGAAGTTAAACTTTTTAGACCTATTTATTTATAGCATGAATTTAAGCCTATAGTCTAAATGAATTATGAGATTAGTTTTTAGACTGGGCTACATATACCTGAGGCTTCATCTTCTTCTTCTTCTTCTTCATCATCTTCATCTTCCGCAGGTGTGCTAGTGACAGTGGATGGCACATCCTCTGGGGGCTGCTCTTGGTGACCTCCATTCTCTGCTTCCTTGCCCTGTGATCCCTGGGTCCTGTCTGAGGCTTCATCTTCTTCACCCTCCCTTCTGGTTGGCTCCACATGCTGCCTCTGGTCCCCTTCGAGCAGAAGCCTATTTTCCCTATTGTTCTTAATAGGCAGATATAGTTTATACTCATTTGGGAGCTCATCTGGTGAGTACATTCTGTCTGAGAAATACACCCTCCTTATGCGACAGTTAGCATGGATCTGTAAGCGTCGCGCTTCAACGAAGTTGGTTCCATAGGCTTTAAGGGTGTAGTCTTTCAGGTTGAACTGAATCTGATTCCAGCCTTCGTCCAGCTGCATGGGCATGGTGCAGACCATCAGTGTATTCGTCGTCCTGCTGTGATAGTTGCTCGCCCGAAACCGACGACGACTGTTTCTATCGTCTAATACCGTTACTTCAAAGCTGAAATGGCCTTTGGGGTTCTTAACAATCAATACCAGATAGGGAAGAGTGATGCCCATCGACTTACGGGGGTCTGAAGGACATGTTATATATGTGGTACTGACGTTTTTCCCCTTTACCTCCACCACCATTGACTGGATGTCATTGTCTGTGACTCTCTCGACGTGACCATATCTGGTCGTTGTACCCCATAACTCAAGAGGTTTGCTGCCAATGCTATATAAAACGGTCAATAATCCACTGAGATTATATGTGCTGTTAAACATTGTTCTGTGGTTAGTATGGTCCAACAACAAATGTTTTGTTTGGGCCAATCAAAAACTTCAGTAAGATTACATTCAATGACTTGATTTCAATCGACTGCTCGTCGTTATATAGGCCTATGACTTGGGCATGACGTAACGGTGACGAAGCACAAACCATTGTCCGTATAGGACAACAGTTCTAACCCTAACCCTAACCCTAAACTGATTGTAGACAGTTCCACATGTGAGGGGCATAGTAATGTAAGGGTTAGGGTTGCACGAAAGGCTTGACACTGATTAGTGTAGCTCTGGTTTTTTAGATTGGCTGCCTGAGTGCACACACACCCACCCACCCACCCACCCACCCACCCCCACACACACACACACACACACACACACACACACACACACACACACACACACACACACACACACACACACAGCTCTATCCCCTCTGTGTTCACTAGAGGGAGATATTGTATCGCTCTACCTATGTACCCCATTGACAATGAATGATATGATGTGAGGTAACGGTATTAGACGATAGAAACAGTCGTCATCGGTTTCGGGCGAGCAACTATCACAGCAGGACGACGAATACACCGATGGTCTGCACCAAACCTATCCCACAAAACTATTGGCTCAGCCAGTCATTAAGGTTAAATCTAGGTCAAATGATGCACTGCATGTTCAAATCACGTTTAACTAAGTAACTTGCAACCATTTTCCAAATTCTTAATACCCAATTAAACATTGAGTTACAATAGTCAGGTGCTCACTCTTCCTGTATCCTTGGTCAGCATCACCCCTATCAATGTGTCAAATGACCTTGACATGCACTGCTAATGGAACGTGGTTAATGATGATCATTTCTTTCACCGACTGATCGACTATGATGAAATTGAACTTTTAACACATTGAATGCCAAAAACGGTCCGGACCGTTTTTGAGGATCCAAACGAGAAGTGCCGAAAACGGTCCGGACCGTTTTTGACCCAATTCTATTTTTATACATGTGGGCCACGTGGGGCGCTAAAACGAAACTTTGACATCACCCAAGGAGTTTCTGAGAAGAAGAGGCTGGATCTGGCTCCATGTCAAAAATCCTTCCGGTCGGCGTTTTCAATGTTATCTCCTTGACTAAAAGCTTAATATCTCCATTTCTTTTTAACGTGGTGGAAACGAGCCGTTTTCGATCGGCGATCACGCTGCAATGGAGGATCGCGTTAGAAATATTATTGTTCCAGGCGTTAGTCGGGACCCTCCGCCGTCTTGCACGCACGCTTTGTTTACATGCACTTCCGCGTCGGGGCTTCTACAGCACGAAACGTATAACGCAAGTGGATGGAAGAAATGCAGGCACTCAACGTATAATATTTTAATAAACCTCTGGCACCCAATGTGTTAACAAAAGCCAATTTTGTCTGAAGCCACAATCAACATTTTATTACGGCCTATGCATTTAATAAACTGTATGCTAATCAAAACCTGTTTGTATTTTAGTATCAACGGTGTCCGTCCCAAGGTCCGCAAAGTTCTGCAGCTGCTCCGACTGCGCCAGATTTTCAGCGGCGTGTTTGTCAAGCTGAACAAGGCTTCAATCAACATGCTGAGGATTGCTTGGGGGTAAGGCCGCGCTGTGTGTATCAGCTGTAGAAATGTGTTAATGGTAACTGGAAATGAAGGCATGTAGTCTCAAGCTGGACATTCTTTTAAAAGCCAACCCATCAAGACTAAACCATTCAAGTGAGGTTTCATTGTGGTCTTTATTGGCCAGTTGTGGTTGAAAATTATTCGTCGGGTTGACAGGAAGCTGTTGCAAATTTTGGCCATTATTATGCTGTCAAATGCGCATTTTAAAACGTGTCAACATGACGTGTTGCAAAGTGATGTGCCTGATGCTGGAATGTGTCTTAACGAAAAGCCAATTTTGTCTGAAACCACATCCCAGCAAAGAATCTTAGGATTTGGCTATTTTATCAATGGGCAGACCTAGAACCTTCGTCTTGCAAGAGTATGTATTTTTTGTCTGCTTGCAGTGGTTAGTTTTGCCATATAATGCAATAATACGAGTGGTCAAGTAGTCGTAACTTAGTATATTTATGAATGACAACTTGCTTGATAGTTTGCATTGTCCTTATAGTCCATGGGCCAGACAAGAAGTCAGGGACACGTAAGGTGGCAAAATCTCTTTGGCACCATTTTGTTTGTAGGGTCCATATAAGTACTTTGAAACATGATAGCCTTTTCAAATGAGTAGCTTTAATACTTTTTTAGGACATTCAGTGTTTGCCATTATCTCCCCACATTATCTGCACAGTAGTCCTGTACCTGGCCTATAGAACCGTTCGCAATTTGGTGTTAGGAGAATTTCTCACTTGGACTGAGTCAATGGGTACCTAGACATGAAAAATCACAGAGGTGCTCATCCGCCATAGTGCCACGAATGGCGCAATGGCCAAATCAAAAATGGCCGCCATCGGCTATGATGAAAATCCAACTTTTTTTGTTTCTGAGTGTATATACACATGCAATACCTCCATGTTGACTAATTGTAGGGTGGGGAATTCATTTCTGTCAGGGACGTGCTGGCCACTGGGAAATTCGGGAAAATTCCAGAACGGCCGCGCCATTTACGCCCCCCCCCCCCCCCCCCCAAAAAAATAAATAAATAAAAGTCTTTTTTTTTTTTTTTTTAGCTCCCGTTTTAGGATTATTACGGTAATTTCCGGGTCGCGCGGCCCAATTATTAGTTACGTTACTGTTGGGCTGGGACGTTTTTCAGCAGTGGTGTAATTTACATAGGGTTGCTGGGTTTCAACTCTATAGTCCTCTTCTGTGTTACTGTTGTAGATGAGTATGCTTTCTTAGCTTTGGCCGTCTGCGCCTTTGCTTCTTCAGTTTGCGTAATGGGAGTTAGTTGCATTGTGTGATCTCAGCCTCTCCTGTCTAAGCTATTTATATATTTATATTACATATTGTGATGTCACGTGAAACTGACCAATGTTAGGTGTTCTCAGAGGGACACACGCACGGACGGGTGATTTGTACTGGAAGGTACTGTTCCAATCAAGACTGATTGATCCTGATCCTGGAATTTTGAAGTGACACACCTATTTATAGGATTTTATTTCGTCATGCGTCCCTCTAGCCAATCAAAAGCATTGGTGTCAACATATTGTCACGTGTCACGTGGAGCTTGACCAATGTTAGCTTGGCTAGGGGGGGGACACACAGCGGGACGAAGCGAAAACATACTCTCCGCCTCCGGCGGAGTCGGAGACAATAATTGCATACCTTAGAAAATAGAGAGGTATTACATGTGCCATAAGTGTGGAAATTGGCTGCACTTGGAGGGATTTTGTAGCCCAGCATTGGATTAACAGACAACCCTGTCATCATTATGCCTATATCATGTGGTCTGAGATGGTCTGTATAGTACAGTCTCATCCCTGAGCTGTCCTTCCGACCTGCACAAAGGAGACAGCAGAGATCAGAGAGATTAAAGGCATAGTATAAACTTTGGCCTGTTTACCTTTTTTACCCATCATTTCCCTCTATACCAGCAGTTATCATTCACTGCACGAGGGTGTGTTCAAAGGGATTCTATTTATTCTATTCTACTTTATAGACATTGTTTGTAGTAGTAGTAGATAACTTCAAAGACTAAGGTTTCAAGATAACTTTGTTGTTGTAAAAACTAAATGATGTACCTGCTTCACTGGTTGGATTAGTGTAGTGGATTTCCAGTCTGTAAAACATATCACTGTCCTCACCTCCGATAGGAAGCCCAGCATTTTCTGGAAGCTCATAAACCTGGGGTGGTGAAGTTTCAAAGAATCTTTGAACTATTGAGAACAATTAGTTTTCTCTCAAAAGAAAGATAATGCATAAAACTCTTGTTTTTTTTAAATTCTCAATTGTATTTTATCCTTTGCTTATAAAATGTAAATTTGTTATTATTAAGTGTGCCTGCCATGCAATGGCAGTGGCACACTTGTTGCATTCCGCCATATTTATTAATAAGAAAATGTATCGCAACAAAAGTTCGTCCGTCCGTACGGGCCGCACGGTTTACACTACCGCAACAATAAATACATCAAAACGTGCGGCCAGGTCGGGAATCGTGTGCTCGGAAGTGAATTTCCGATACGCGTTACCATGGCGACGTTATTAATCAAAAACTGCGAAACTCCGCCCCTTTTGGCCGCACGTACCGCGCAAAACGCTACTCCTCCCACACGGTTTACTCGTTAGTGCCAATGTATACATCAAAACGTGCGGGACGACCGGGCCACTTACCGCATTACTTTTTTCACCGTTTCGCGTTACCACGGCGACGTTATAGGTGAAACAACGTAGCCACGCCCCCTTTTCAGTCCAAAATTCAGACTTTTTCTACAAACCTACCCTTCATCATCATCATCCTCATCTAGGATGATGATGTAATGCACCTTTTACATTGAAATGGACCACGATCTCTTCTCCTCTCATCGGCCACATGGCCAACTGCTTATCAATGAGTTTGGGTGTTGGGGGTCCGGGGACCCCCAACCACATAGCCACGCCCCCACCCACGTAGCCACGCCCCCTTACAGTCCCCCATTCAAACCCATGTTAACGGTTACAGATCCGGTTAAGAGTGCAGGTTGATGGGTGGACATATTTTTGGGTGGACCATATATATTTTTTTTCAACTTTTTTTTTTTCCGAACTTTTTTTTTCCCGAATTTTTTTTTCTTTTTTTTTTTTTTTTTTTTTTTCCTTTTTTTTTCCCAAACTTTATTTTTTTTTTTTTTTTTTTTTTACACCAAATTACTCTCTGAGGGGTATGCAGCTCAATGGTCCAACCCGGACTTGGACCTCTTCACTTCCAGTTTGAAAAGTGCCCAAAATGCTCCGAAACTTCGCCTACCCCTAAATGGGGGTCTGCGAACAAATGTATAATGGTAATTTTTTGCGTCAGACCTTCAAAAGTGGGTGAAACAAGCACTTGAAACCATTTGAGTAATTGTTTATATATTAAAATAAATTATTAGATTTTTTTCAAACATTTCCTTAGATGCTCCTCTTTTATTTCAATTTTTTGTTTTTTTTATTTTCCTTTTCCGAGTTTCGGTTTATTTTTTATTGATTTTATAATCATTATTTTGCTGGTTTTTTCTTGACTTTTTTGGCCGCCCGGGGGGATCAAAATGCTACTCCTCCCACACGGTTGACACGCCCCTGCCAATGTATACATCAAAACGTGCGCAACGACCGGGCCGACCAGGCTATTACTTTTTTTCGCTACCACGGCAACAAAGCCCCTCAGCCAACTCCTCAGCCAACGCAGGCACACTTAAATTTTCGTAGGAAATTTGTTTCTAGTTGTTACTACTATTTATGCCAAATAAAGACTCATACTGTATATCATGCATTTACAACTAATGTGTATAAATGAGGGTCTGGATTGGAGACAACCTGAGACAACATTTTTTTAGACAAGATATTAGCTTACATACTGAATGGTCAGAAAGAGCCTAGTGACAATGAACTGAAAAGGTGCTTATGTGTACAATATAATTATGTACGATTGTCTTGCACTCACCCCTCCACCCACACCCCAAGCAGCCGTCACTCTGAAGCACCTGTCCCCTTTGTTACCTGTGTAGCATGGCCCATTATAAGTTTCACTCACAGAAGCAGGGCAGCTATATAGAAGCATGTGGTGAACATTGTTCAGGTTCTCAATAGCTGGTTCAATCTGCACGCAAGTGGGAGGAGAGAAGGATTTGGAGAGGATGAAAGAAGGACAACAGAAGAAAGAGGGATAAAGAAATAGGCCGTACTGTATGACCAATAAATTATTCAATCCTGCTCAACAGTACACATGTAGTAAAAGAACGTTTTAAAGAAAATGTAGTAAAACTAATAGCATTTTCATTGTCTTTATCTTATGTTTTATTCATATCGTATTTGCCAGAAGTTTATAATACTAATATTGTATTAGAACAGTCCTTTTACAGTAGTAATACTATGTGAAATAAGACATTTAAGTAATATATGCAGAATATTTTATGATTACAAGTACACAGACCATTTTATCATTGATATTTCTAAGACATGGAAACCAGTTACATATTGCTTGTTTACATCACAGGCGATGATGAAAGATATGAAAAGATAACTGAGTATTGAAGATAATAATAATATTGATATAAGAAGATATTAAGATGAGATCCTCACCAGATAGATATGATGCTTCCTGTTGAGCCTTGGTAACCTCATCACCTTGCAATGGTAATAGGTATGTATAGGAGGAATAGTGATCTGTAAATCATACACTATACTATCATTTCACAACAGTGGTTGGTTACCGTATGTTTAGATGAAACCTCTGTTAGACTTACTTAAATAAGCTCAACATAAATACTGATTTACACACCTTCATCTAATGTAATGTCACCATAAAACTGGCCAGTGGTAACATTTTCCTTTTAAGAAGATGGTCTATTGTTCCCAGGCAGCAAGCATGGGCAATCAACACCAGGCAACAAAACAAGCTATAGTATATGGTCAAACATATACTCAAATACTTATTATCCTGATGTTAAACTGGAAAACATGACACATCGGTTATTTCCGTCATATAATTAAGTACAAATGAGCCTGTAACTCCTGTGATCGTTCTTACATTGTCCATTCTGAAGTCCATGTAGTCCGTGCGTGGCTGTTGCAAAAACCTGGACTGGATCAGCGGATCCGGATCCGGATCTTCAAATAGTAAAATCATCAGGAAGTTGACATTTTTATAAAAAAAATAAACAGTACTGGGTTTGGTGATGTTCTATTATTTGAATCAGCTTAGTTTGTGTTCGTTTATGGGCTAAAAGAGTGACTTTGAGAGCTGTTTCAGTGTACAATGTAAGTCAATGGGGAGCATATTTTTAATTATCAATTTCTAATTAATGGAGCAATTATTTCTCATTTCTTGTCCACCTTTGGAGTTACATCATGGCAAGGTAACTACACAACCCAAACCTCTACCAAAGTGGTCTTGCCCTTTAAGCAACAAAAAAAAACGCGCGCACTTCGCGCGCGTACATGCCCGCGACGCAGTGGGTGGAGGGGGGGCGGGGGGGGGGGGGGGGGGGGGGGGCGAGTGGTGGTCAAGTTCAGCCCCCATGGTCGTGCACAAAAGTCAGCGCCCCTGTTACCAGCCACCACTGCTCAGCACCTCTCACCACTAACGTCCGTCCCTCGCAAGTCATTCACATCCCCATACATGCTACTTTAACGTTACTGGACAAAGTTAGCGACTGCTGGATGGGCTGTTTCGAGGATACACCAAGGATACACACACGACCCGCAACATGTAAGTAATGTCACTTTATATGCGTTTATATGTTCACAATCTGATGTCAATGACATGATGTGACCAGATGGACACCGATGATACTTTTGGATAACTCAAAGTGACTACGCCACTCTCTTTAAGGGGAGAGACCCTGAACAAACTATGCATTTACTCTGTTACTGTTGTCACCAAATATATATCCCCACACAAGTTGGACAAGACGGAAAGAGGCTTTCGTGTGTACAATCATATGACAACTTTATTTAAATAGCAGCAGAAGAGCCTATCAAAGTATCAGCCATTATTGACCGGGGAACAATAAGAACATTTTAGAATACACTGCACACTGATAAAACTGTAGAACACTGCAACTTATAATGCGCACACTCTAATGAAATTGAACACTCTGTTAAAACACTGCACACTAAAAAGTGGGGAAGGGACATGAACGGTCATTGACGTTAAGATACAGTAAATGAGGACTCTTCTAAAAGGCTTAATCAACAGTGAGGCACTTGAGTAGCGGGGACAGGTCCCCACTTAGAAACACCCCCACTTAGAAACACCCCCACTTAGAAACACGGACCCCCCCCATCATGCTATTTTATTATTAATATATTATTATTATTATTATTATTGTTATTATTATTATTATTGCCCATGTTACTATTATTATTATTATTATTATTATTATTATTATTATTATTATTATTATTATTATCATCATTGTTATTGTTATTATTATGTCATGCAATTTATTATTAATATATATTATTATTATTACCCTTATGACAATTATTATTATTATTATTATTATTATTGTTATTATTATTATCATCATTATCATTGTTATTGTTATTATTATGTCATGCTATTTTATTATTAATATATATTATTATTATTATTACCCTTATGACAATTATTATTATTATTATTATTGTTATTATTATTATTATTATCATCATTATCATTGTTATTGTTATTATTATGTCATGCTATTTTATTATTAATATATATTATTATTATTATTACCCTTATGACAATTATTATTATTATTATTATTATTATTAATATATATTATTATTATTATTACCCTTATGACAATTATTATTATTATTATTATTGTTATTATTATTATTATTATTATTATCATCATTATCATTGTTATTGTTATTATTATGTCATGCTATTTTATTATTAATATATATTATTATTATTATTACCCTTATGACAATTATTATTATTATTATTATCATCATTATCATTGTTATTGTTATTATTATGTCATGCTATTTTATTATTAATATATATTATTATTATTATTACCCTTATGACAATTACTATTATTATTATTATTGTTATTATTATTACCCTTATCATCATTATCATTATTATTGTTATTATTATGTCATGCTATTTTATTATTAATATATATTATTATTATTACCCTTATGACAATTATTATTATTATTATTATTATTATTATTATTATTATTATTATTATTATTATTAATATATATTATTATTAGTATTACCCTTATGACTATTATTATTATTATTATTATTATTATTATTATTATTATGTTGTCCTTTCCTTCTCTTGCGTAACGGTCGGGATCTCTGTGAGCGCAGCCTGTAGTCTATGGAGACAATATCCAACACTTCACCACGGTTAACCAGTGGTTTTCAACCTTTTCAGGCCCTGACCCCCCAAAAATGATAGTATTTGAACTGGAGACCCCCTTTTTCTTTTCTTTTTTTGCTGGGGCTGCAGGGCGCAGCGCGGCACAAAATCCAAAGGCTCCCTCTCTCTAATTCTCAACAAATGTCTGTGATTATAATTGTCCTACAATCTGCAGAAGGGAGACGGTTAATTCCTTGTGTCATTTGCGTTTATATGATAGTCTATTCAAAGAAGACACTTGAGCGTCCATAAGATCGCACAGCTGTCCAGTCTGGACTAATATCAAACCAAACGAGGCTGTGCGTAAATACTGCAGTTATTATAACAGCGCAGCAAGAAATAAACGATTAACGTGCATGAGAATGTGCCATTGGTAGCACAATGCAAATCCTCAAAGAAAATGCGTCTTCCTAATAGATACATTTGGATTGGATATCTCACAATATGATAATGGTAACAATATGCGGGGATTCGCTGTCCACCAAGGAACAAGAGCAAGAGGCGTGCAGAAGAGGATCTTGAATAAAAAGGCACTTTTCCTGCCGTGTGCCAGCCACGCTCTACGTCATCGTAGAAGCAGCTAAACCTACAGGGTCTGTGCGCATCTTTGGGGCGCTACATACACAATATTCCGCTCATCTCTTCAGTACAAAAGGACTCCCAACATTAGTGGGTTCAACCCATTCAAAAGGTGCCCACATATCCAAATTAACCCTATACCTTCAGCTTCAGAACGATTTGCACAGTGGGGGAAAAGTTTTGCTTAAGTAAAAGTATCAATATTTCAATGAAGAAATACTCTGTTACAATAATGTCCGGTATCAATAAAGGACTTTACTGTTCCTGTTCCACACAAAAAACAACAACAACAGGTTCTTCTAATATATATATATAAATATATATATTTTGAGGAAAAAATAAGAAAAATAAAATAAAAAGAGCTACAAGCTCACAATGCTCACAATGTACAATAGTACAATATTTTCCTCAGATGTAGTGGCGTAGAAATAAAAGTAGGCCTACTATGAAACAGAAAAATATCCACTACAGTGAAACAAACAAAAAAAAGAATCAAAGCACTTGGGCTTGGTCAATATGTCAGGATACATGTACTCGAAAGACAGACAGACAGACAGACAGACAGACAGACAGACTATTCACAAAGTTGTGGATGCAGTGCTGGCCTGCATGCCAGTACTGGTCCAGCGTTCTCTGTCCACGGCGGTACTGGCGCCGGAGAATCTTAAGCCTGTTGGAGGAAATCATTTGTTCATTAATATTAGTAATAATACATCAATATAGTAGCATTAATACATTTTAATAGGTAACACGTTTTTGTTGTGCACAATACGTTCTATAATAACTAGCTCCATTAAGAACCTCTCACGCCGCTATGCTCCAAGATGATAGCGGAGTGAGAGGTTCTTAATGGAGCTATATAATAACAATCGTCACCCCCTGCTCCCTAAGCTGAGTTTAGGCCAAAGCCTCAACCTGCTCCTTGAATCCCATGCCATGCAACAGCCTTTTATTATTTATTTGTTCTTAGTATGAATAAACTCTCAAACCTCTCCTCCAACCGGCGCCACTTCATTCGCTGGGTAGGTGGTGGATCCCCGCGATCAACGTGGCCGCAAACGGTCTCCACCAGCCTCTGTTCATCCTTTAGTTTTCGGATGAACACCCAGATGGACGGCGCCTGTTTACCCGGACATTCCATCTGTGATGGAAACCTGAAATAATCATAGATTTATAAGAACTATAGGATACATGCAGGACACATGGCACATGGCCCATTTACATTTAATTCCCACGTTGCTCAGAGATATTGAAGCAAATACAACAGATTTGGAATGAGACATTTCCAAAGATAATAATAATACTAATAATAATAATAATAAATAAATCTAAGTTCTTACCCTCCACCGCGTTATTGCTGCGGTTGTCAGAGTTCCGGCCATGGACACACCAGACTGCCGGTGGGAACAGTGCCCGCTCCCCCACGTACGTGTCCTCCATATATTGGATGAAGTCACCTATCGCGGGGTAGCGGCGGAGCTGGCGGCGGGTCTCTCTGTTGGTACAAAAGGCCCTGAAGTTCTGCCTCAGGATAAGGAGAGGGAGGTAGCCGGTTGACATCGCCTTCCTGAACCAGGCTCTCAGGTGCCTGTCCCGCCTGTATGGACCTGCAAAAGTTGAGTGAAGAAATAAAAGTTACTTATACTCATTTCATAAGCACTCATAAATACTGAATGTAGTAATATAAAAAGCTTCTACCCATGAATGTATATTATTATAACAATTATAATTGTCTACACATCAGCATATTATTATGAAATTAAAATATGTATCTATTTATTTATTTATGTAACCTATACAGCACCTATACATTTTAATATTTAGTTCTTTATCCTGTGAAGAAATCACACAATTACTTTTTGTTGTGGTCTGCTAACTTAACACAGCATGCAACACTGACCTGCCAGGCCAAGGTCCTGCACCTTACGCCACATGCTCTGGCACAGGTGGAAAAAACATTCAGTGATCCGCGTCTCTGGCAGCTCCTCCCTGAAGGCATTCATCATGCCCATTTCGTAGTCCGTCAGGACTTGGGCAGGGCTCCATCTTGGACATCAAGGGGGGGATGGACAGACAGACAGACAGACAGACAGACAGACAGGTGTTAAAATATAAAAAAGCAAGGTGCAGTGACCAGTGACATATGATACAGTGAGCGTCGAGCAGTGGTGGAAAAAGTATTACAATTATTTACGTGAAAGTACCAATACTGCAATCTAGAAATACTCTGTTACAAGTAAAAGTCCAGAATTCAAAATTTACTTGAGTAAAAGTACAAAAGTATTGGCATCAAAATGTACTTAAAGTACAAAAGTAAAAGTTCTAAACTATTTGAAAATAGAAGATCTACAAGTTCACAATGTGTTGCGTGTTGTAAACTTGTAGATCTGCTATTTTCAAATAGGTATAAATTAAATAGGGCTAAAGTGGTTAATGTATGTTTCATAATATAATCATTTAGGCTATATATCTGAAAAGTAACTACTAGTAACTAATACGTTTTCAAATAATTGTAGTGGAGTAAAAGTACAATATTTGCCTTTAAGATGTAATGGAGTAGAAGTAAAAGTATTGGACACACACACACACACACACACACACACACACACACACACACACACACACACACACACACACACACACACACACACACTTACAGTTCTTCAGTGACCCGCTCGACCCTCCTCTTAACATGACGGAGGACAGAGCGGTACATATCCTCTGTCTTGCCGCTCATTAAAATCATGATGAAGGGGACGACCCTGTAGAGGCCATGTATTGTGGCAAACTGGTAGCACCGCCTCGGACATGTCTTGAACGTGGCGTCCATGTATATCTAAAACATTAAAAATGCATTTTATTCATACTGATATAAACTAGACCTGTGTCATATTATTGCGGAAAACCCTTATTACAAATATTCAGCCCCAGCACCTTTAGCTTGATCAAGCATTGATAATCATGCATATTTAAATTAATGATCTGGCTTATTGGCTACATTTAATTTCACTGACTGACACGACGTTTTATTGAAGAGGGGTTCTCACCTGGTCACATTCACTCAGTTTCTGGACGTTCTCATCCGTCCCAAAAACCAAAAAGCCATGCTGCCTGTTGGTTTTACTGAGGAAGTCATCCCCTCCCCAGGTAACGGCCCATTCCCCCTGCACGGCGACGTCCTCTACTCTGCGGGGGATGGGAGGCATGAGCCTGGCCCGCCGTCTCTCCAGACGCGCTTTCACGGCTTCGAAGGGGGGGATGTGTTGGACCAGAGCGGTTTGGGCAACGATCTGGTCATATACCCGCTTTACGGGGATAGTTGGATCGGCTGCCACCAGGTTGAGCATCCGCTCAATTATAGCCGTGGTGATGATGGCTGGGTCATCTGCCTGCACATCCAGCCACCGTGTGTGCATGGTCACGTTGCACCCAGGGTGGGCACAACGCCAATATATTTTTTCAGGGGTGGACTTATTCCGGAGATAACGGAACGATTCCATCACGAGGGCTTTCCCTCCTCGACTGTTGGCGACTTGAATGTAAGCCATGTTTGGTAAAAGAGAATTATCACCTGGTGGGACTTTATTTTATAGAGGTAAACTTGATTGATTACCATGTGCTTCCAATACATTACACGATTGCCTAAACCTCATTGGCTTTGGCGAATTCAATACTTTATTGGCATGTCAACGAGTGAAACCGCTTTTAACGCGCGGTTATGAGGAGCTGTCTGTGGTGCTGAACGTGGGGACCTGCTTGTACTGTATGTCTGTGAATGAGAAACTGTCTATAATGCTGACCTGCTGTCTTTAGACTGATGTGCAGGTCCATGAGCTAACTTACAAATTATTTACAACAACTGCTATTAAGATTAATTTTAGGCCATCACGATGTTGCTGACACGGGACTATACTTTCATTGGTGTGTTGCCAAGGTTAATAGAGAGAGAGAGAGAGAGAGAGAGAGAGAGAGAGACGTTCCACTGTCACAGGCCGCGCAGAGCCATGCAGAGTGTAACGGAGGGAGGGGTTCTGATCAGTCTCAGAGCTACGTGAACTGAACATAATGGTTTGAATTGATTGATTGAAGTATTTATTTAGAAATTGCAGAGAAAAGCAGTAGATTTACAGTAGATTTCAATTAATAGGCAAGAAACTAAAAAGGCTCACATTTCCTAGAGAAGCATAAATGCTTGATTAACAGGGGGCCTTTTCAGTTCATGATGACATTAAGAGACAGACTGATATACACTTTACCATACACTTTGCTTATACAACAAAAGGAAGAAAAACAGCATAAGGAATTGTACAATTGGGGGGGGGGGGGGGGGTAATGACTTTTACAGGGGCCAGTTGTGAGTTGCGGCCTCCTGAAGGTGGTCTTTGAGGGCAGATTTGAAGGAGAGAAGGGTTTTGCACTCCTTCACTAATTTTGGTAGAGCATTCCATTCATTAGGTGTGTGTGTCTGTCTGTCAGTCTGTCTGTCTATTGACGAAACTGGAATTAGGCATACTTCTTACGCCAGGAACATGTGATTGCATCTGTTGAAATGTTATTCAGTTCCAAGCAGTTACAGACAGACTATAATACCGAAAAACTCACATGCACCAATTGATTGAGTTTTAACCTAACATGTCAAGTCAATTTTATGAAAGTGTCAAATCACAACAAGTTGTCTCGAGACACTTTACATGAAGAGCAAAAAAAAAACGACAGTCCCACCCTGAGCAAGCATTTTAGCGACAGTGGCAACGAAAAACCCCCTTGGAGGAAACGTCAGGCAAACCCTAGCTCTTAGGGTGGGGGCCTTCTGCCTCGACCTTGCATGGGCCAGTCACGCCTCAAGCCAGTCACAGTCTGTCAGTATATTATAATAGGCCTAATAATAATAATAATAATAATAATAAGGGTAATAATAATAATAATAATAATAATAATAATAATAATAACTAGACGCGTCGCAATTCAGGGCAATTGCAGAGTGTGGTTGCGCCGACGTGAGTCGCGGGTCGCTGCCGCCGGGACTCGAGGAATACGCTGGGAGGAATACCGTCGGAGGCTGCGCCAATTACATTTTCACACAACTCCTGACATCACTTGCGTTTCATTTTGAGAGGATTGGTCCCCCCAACCTTATGGTTTTTGCATCAAAAGGTTACATTTTGAGCATTTGTGGCGCCCCCTATGGATCAAAGTGGAAATTCTTTTGGGGATTTGTTGAGTAAACCACACTTGACATGTAATTAGTGTGGTTGCCCTAACAGGGCAACCAAACTATTGTTATAGAGAAACTGAAAAACTTCAAACCGCATCTCCTCCCACAGTTTTTATCCCCCAATGTCGTACGTCAAAATGACCGGCTTGACCGGGAATCGTGTGCTTGTATTTTGCTAAGAGATTGGTTGCATAGTTTAATTGATATTAATTTATTAGTGAATTACATTTCCCCATCCACTTTAATGGAAAATGGGAAAATGAAGAAAATAGATTTCAAGTATTTTTTTCTCAGAAACCGTAAGAGCTAGAGATACCAGATTTAAAGGGAGGTTCATAATTTAGTCCGAAATTATTTTAAAAATAATCACACCATTTGGCCTCATGGTGGCGCTATAACAGTCCACCTTACGTTTTGGCCTATAACTCTTGAACCGTAGGTCAGAGAATACAAATATTTTATATAATAAATAGGCCCCTCCCACAAATGTAGCGGATGGCAAATGACATCGTCATGTAACTTCTAAGATCACCTGCTTTTCATTTTGAGAGGAGTGATCCCCCAAAAACGTTTTGCGCAGTTGTGGCGCCCCCTATGGATCAAAGTGGAAATGCTTTTGGTGATTTGTTGAGTAAACCACCCTCGACATGTGATTCAAATTTGGGATCGATTGGACGATTCGTTCGTGATTTTTGGCATCTTTGGTAAAACGGGCCCCTCCCACTAACTTTGGAAGCCAATTACGGACGAACGGTAAGGACTATCAAAATGCCGTTTGGAAAAGTTTATGAAATGGGTCCATAGATCACGTGTACTGATTTTTGTGAGATTTGGAAAAAATCTGTAGGAAAATATGCAAAAAGTGTGTTTTGAAGAAAATTCAAAATGGCGGAAAATCTATCCTGACGCAAATGGGCGTGGCCTATATGGGGAGTTGCGTCATGACCCAAGGAATCTAGGGAAAAAAAATTTAAATAAATTTTGATGTTACGACCTACGGTTCAAGAGTTATAGGCCAAAACGTAAAGGGGGCTGTTATAGCACCACCATGTGGCCGATTAGTGTAATTATTTTTGCAATAATTTCGGACTAAATTATGAACCTCCCCTCCAAATCTGGTAACTCTAGCTCTTACGGTTTCTGAGAAAAAAATACTTGAATTTGAGTTTTTTCACTTTTTCATTAAAGTGGATGGGGAAATTTAATGCACTAATAAATCAATATCAATAAAACTATGCAACCAATCTCTTAGCAAAATACAAGCACACGATTCCCGGTGAGGCCGGTCATTTTGACATATGGCACTAAATTGGGAAAAATAAACTGTGGGAGGAGTTACGATTGGAAATAAAGTTTATCTATATTAATAATAAAGCGTGAAGATAACTATAGTCTGGTTGCCCTGTTAGGGCAACCACACTAATAACAACTAGACGCGTCGCAATTCAGGGCAATTGCAGAGTGTGGTTGCACCGACGCTAGTCGCGGGTCGCTGCCGCCGGGACTCGAGGAATACGCTGGGAGGAATACCGTCGGAAGCTGTGCCAATTACATTGTCACGTAACTCCTGAGATCACTTGCGTTTCATTTTGAGAGGATTGATCCCCCCAAAATAAGGTTTTTGCATCAAACGGTTACATTTTGAGCATTTGTGGCGCCCCCTATGGATCAAAGTGGAAATTATTTTGGGGATTTGTTGAGTAAACCACACTTGACATGTGATTCAAATTTGGGATTGACTGGACGTTTTGTTCGTGATTTGTGGGCTTTTTTGTAAAACGGGCCCCTCCCGCTAACTTTGGAAGCCATTTACGGACGAACGGTATGGACTATCAAAATTCTGTCGCATAAATACCCATCGCATGGGCCCAGAGATCATGTGTACCGATTTTTGTGAAATTTGGACAAAATATATGGGAGGAGGAGCTACAGTAAAAGTGTGTTTTGAAGAAAATTCAAAATGGCGGAAAATCTATCCTGACGCAAATGGGCGTGGCCTATATGGGGAGATGCGTCGTGACCCAAGGAATCCAGGTGAAACGAAATTTTGATTTTACGACCTACGGTTCAAGAGTTATAGGCCAAAACGTAAAGGGGGCTGTTATAGCGCCACCATGTGGCCGAATGGTGTGATAATTTTTGTAATAATTTCGGACTAAATTATGAACCTCCCCTACAAATATGGTAACTCTAGCTCTTACGGTTTCTGAGAAAAAAATACTTGAATTTGAGTTTTTTCACTTTTCCATTAAAGCGGATGGGGAAATTTAATGCACTTATAAATCAATATCAATTAAACTATTTAACCAATCTCTTAGCAAAATACAAGCACACGATTCCCGCTCAAGACGGTCATTTTGACATATGGCAAACTGTGGGAGGAGATGCGGTTCAAAGTATTGTTTATCTAGGAAAATAATAAAGCCGGAGGATTACTATAGTCTGGTTGCCCTGTTAGGGCAACCACACTAATAAAGACAGCTGGAATTTAACTCATTTACTTAAGTACGCTTTTGAGGTATTTGTGCTTTACTTGAGTATTTACAATACTTTTACTTCTACTCCACTACATCTCAGAGGCAAATATTGTACTTTTACTCCACTACAATTATTTGAAAACTTTAGTTACTTGTCAGATATATATTATGATATTATGAAACATACATTAACCACTTTAGCCCTATTCATTATTAACCCACCTCCTACATGCATGCAAGCATCATTAATCAAAAGGTGTCAGTCAGCGTTACAGCTACAAGCTCACAACAATGTGTTGCTGATCACCGCGTTGTGAGATTAAATTCGGGGCTGTCATTACTGGACTGATATTGTTTATGGGGGGGCAGCTAGGCCTTATTGCTGATAGATAGTTAGATAGATATTTAAATAGATGTATAGATAGACAGACAGACAGACAGACAGACAGACAGACACTCCGTTACTAGGTGGTGAGCGCACGCACTCAAGCAGCTCTCTGCCAGAAAAGCTTCCAAATGCGAAGTTTTATTTTCGCTTGATATCGGTGGTTGATAGAGAGAAAATGAGTTCATGACTGATAGATAGATAGATAGACAGACAGACAGACAGACAGACAGACAGACAGACCCAGGCCGTCCGTGGGAGCGCACTCACACCAATGCGCTAAATTATAATATAATAATATTAATAATAATAATAATAATAATAGCATCAATTTGTTTATTGCACTGCACAGCATTTACGCACAGCCTCGTTTGGTTTGAGACACACTGTGCACTGTCCAGTCTGGTCTAATATCAAACCAAACCAGGCTGTCGGTGGAGCTGTGCGCAATCTCATCTCATGGACGCCTCTTGAAGACTTCATTTATGGGCATATGAAGTGGACTAATATAGTAAGTGGACAGATTAAGGTGAAAGTTTAATTTCATCATACTTCTGGTGGTGACAGAGACATTAGAATCACAGACAGTTGTTGTGAAGGTGAGAAAAATCCTTCTGAATGTGGCAATTTGGAGAGCTCCAAGTTCCGCACAGATGCTTAATTTATTTTTCCTAGTTCCTTAAATGCTACAGTTTCTTCGAAAATATGTAATCTCCTAGTTCAAAAAGGCGTGGCGCTGTGATGCATCCAAGTTCATGTTCATGTTACCAAGCCATATTGTAGTACAGTCAATAGTAGGCTAATAGGCTGCTTATTAAATCTACAATGAAATGACAACGGATCTCCCTCCCATGCGCGTGTTGTTCTGCAATGATTTTTCATTCATTGGAGGCAGCAAATAAGCAACACATTTAACATATTAAGCTCAGATGATTCCAACCAGGAGGAAAGAGACGGGAGGGCAGGAGAGAGGAGAGGGAGAGAAACGGTATAATGCTTTTTCTTTTCTTTTTGTTGCGTGTCAACTTGCACAGCGCGCCCCATCCCGCACCGCGATAATGGACTCTGAAATCTTGGCTCATGTGTAGCCTATCATAATTATTCACAAAAGTAACATATGTATATATACACTTAGGATTTAGAGAGAACCCTGAATTATTGCGCTTGAGATTTGGGTACATTCTGGGTTAAAACTGAATCTCTCCATTGTCTCCAAACTAAAGGCCCAGAATTAATTCGAGACGACAAAAAGAAAGCAGTGCTGCTCACAAAAATGACATATGCCTATGGTTGAGGCAGGTGTAAACTTTAATTTTATTTAATAAAGGAGGATTAATGAAGCATTAATACACACAGGTGCTTTGATGTTGGGCTAATTTGACAATAGATCAGATGCAAGTGTCTCATTAATGCGCATGAGATGGTTTACCAAGTATGCCTACATTAATTCACATTCATTGTGATTATATATTCGGAATAGTGGTGTGTATAAATAGCAATGCGTCACTATCGCCATTCCGCCACATCGCTATTTAGAAGACTTCCATTCTTCTGAATGGAGGTGTTTCCCATTTGTTTTAAAGACATCGCTATTCCGACAGTGACGCATTGCTATTTATACACACCACTATTCCGAATATATAATCACATGTGTCATCAGTCAGCCTACAATAATAAAAACACACTAATTAATCACTGAGCACCATCATCATTACACAATACATACAATATACTAGCAAGCCCAACTTCCTACCTCCTAGGTAGGAGCCAACTGTGTACCCAACAGATAGGAGCATGGGCTGACCAGGGTCTGGTCTGGCAAACTGGCACTCTACAATACAGAAAACAATATTATTTACACATCACAAAATGGTATATAGGTGTAGTCATAAACCACCATGCTGGGTGAATGCAATACACTCTATTATGTACATGAGCTTCTGGGTTGCTATCAAACCTAGTGAATATAAACATAAGTTAACTCCTACCTCAGACTCTTTCTAAAGTGCATACAGTATATGTGGTTCCCACCAGTCCTGCTGCACAGCACCACCAGAAACTCTGGAAGTGCAGTAACAGTAATAAGTACATATAAAACAACTCCTGAAACAAACAAATAAAAATAAATAAATACAAAAAACTAGCCATTTGTATTGTTGACCTATTTCTACCATATAGAGCAGGTTTCGTTCAATTTCGACCCCTCTGTCACATGGTACTAATGTTTGTGTCCAGAATCACTGCGCCGCGGCAGCCTACTCACGCAGACAGAGTAGGCTCTATATGGTAGAAATAGGTCAACAGTACAAATGACGCTAGTTTTTTAAATTAATTTATTTTTAATGAGCGGCCCCCACCATATCTACTAATCTACCGGAACTACTTCATATTTATCAGACACGGACCATAGCTCTGACCACGGGACTCGGGCAATCAATTAATACCTTTGCAACCACTACATTAATGGTAAGTATTTCCTACAGAAAATACTCAAAAAATCTGAACTAACCCTTTAATAGCACTCCCATTACCTAAACACTAGTTGCAGTTTTGGTGGTTGTGGGCTAACCTGATTGCACAATCTCCCCTGGCCAATACAAGGAGAGATTCCGTCTTCAAGAGCAGTAGAAATTTGCTCTCGGGTAGGTAGGTAGGGACAGCTTTGAAGATCAAGAAGTATGCAAATCTGGTTATGTTGGGCAGTCAGTGTAACTTGTCGCCGATACGGCTACTGTACAAGTTTATCCACTGATGGTGTGCAGATCAGTATTACGGATATTATAATTGACTTTTGTCTGAATGAGTCGGCGAATAATCGCTGACTCATTCAGATATCATAGCAACACCAGATGTTGCCTATGAAGAAAATAACTATTTAGCTGACTTTGTGAATGCTTTATGTATTGTTTAACATTTGAATATATAGTCCACAGAATATATGACCCCCACAGAGGCCACAGAGGCTCCCCAGGCCTTCTCCAATGAGGAGAGGGCCAACCTCCCTGTGTTCACCATGGACTACCACCGCGTCCAGGTTCCCTTTGAGATCACGCTGTGGATCCTGCTGGCGTCCTTTGCTAAAATTGGTATGTATACACGAATCCACAGAGCGCTTCCCTGTAGGTATGGCACCGCCCCCTTTAGGTAGGCCGCCATTACTGCGGTGTCAATATCAGTCAGCTGCTACTACGCTGATATTGACACCGCAGTAATGGCGGCGCTACCTAAAGGGGGCGGCGCCATACCTACAGGGAAGCGCTCTGTGGATTCGTGTATACAGACGGTGGGTGGGAAAAAGTACTCAAATGTTTTACTTAAAGGTAGGTTAAAAAGGTTAAAGTACTATATTCTGATAGTAATCATTGCTACAGAGCGTTTGTTAAGTCACAGGGGTCTCTCCTGCTCTTAAGTAAACAGACTGAATGTAAAAAGTATTACATTCAGTGAAGTCAGATAACACAATTTCAAGACTTTTACAGGTTTTTAGTAATGAATATAGGTTAGGGTTCAGGATGAGAGTAAGAGCAGTAAGAGCCCTGAGTTTTTTTCTTAAATTAACATGGCTGGTCCTCTACTCTACTCTACTCTACTCTACTCTACTCTACTCTACTCTACTCTACTCTACTCTACTCTACTCTACTCTACTCTCTCCTCTCCTCAACCCGCCCCCCGCAAAATAGGTTTCAACGTCTACCATAAGATCACCATCTGGATCCCAGAGACGTGTCTGCTCATCTCCATCGGCCTGATCGTGGGGGGCATCATGCGCGCGATCAAGGAGAAATCCCCCGACATGCTGGACTCCAACATCTTCTTCCTCTACATGCTGCCGCTCATCGCGCTGGAGAACGGCTACTTCATGCCCACACGGGCCTTCTTCGAGAACGTGGGCACGGTGGTGTGGTTCGCCGTGGTGGGCACCCTGTGGAACAGCATCGGCATCGGCCTGTCCCTCTACGCCATCTGCCAGATCGAGGTGTTCGGCGTCCAGGACATCAGCCTGCAGGTACCGGTTTGATGATGATGTGTAAAGTGTTCACTCCCTGCTCTGTGATTTATTTATAGTGGTCAGTGGTGTAAAGCAACTAAGTACATTTACACAAGTACTGTACTTAAGTACAATTTTGAGGTATTTTCTTTTACTTTACTGGAGTATTTCCAATTGTCTGTACTTTTACTTCTACTCCACTACATCTCAGAGGCTATCTCAGAGTACTTTTACTCCACTACAATTATTTGAAAACATTAGTTACTAGTTACTTTGTATACTTTGATTGTTATTACAAAACACACATTACTCACTTCAGCCCTATACATTTTGGCCATTTGAAAATAGCTGATCTACAAGCTCACAATGCGTCGCGATGCGACGCATTGTGAGCTTGTAGATCTGCTATTTCAAAAGATTTTTTATACATTTTATACATTTGAAAACGTTTTTGACACCAATACTTTTGTACCTTTACTCAAGTAAATTTGGATTAACAGACTTTTACTTGTAACAGAGTCTTTCTACATTGCAGTATTAATACTTTTACTTAAGTGAAAACATTGAGTACTTTTTCCACCACTGGTCGTGGCCCAAGGTTTTGCCAAAACACCCTATTGATTGAACAGGAAATAGTGCATGACTTTTTCTCCCATCATGGGACAGGGACAGGGGTAGGTAGGTAGGACTGGTCGGTGTCGAACCAGTCTACTTTCTCTAGTAGTGTTTACAGGGCTCTATTCAGGGTGAAATTTGAACAAACCACTAATTACGGATTTCGGACTAGGCAAGAGGCGTTTCCCCGCAAAATTCGGTATTCTGTGGCACCCCTCTCACCCGCCAAACACCTGAGCTACCCCTTACATTATGCATAGGTGTGGCTTGGGCGTTACAATGATAAAACCAATCACCGTGCCAGAAGCCATTGCCTTTAAGAGAAGACTGCGCTAGCCGTCATCCCCGATCCAATATATGCTCTAGCCTATCTCCCTGTCTGCAGTCTCTGCACTGTTGCCTGGTCTGATTATTATAAGCCGCATTGGGCTTGTTTTCCTTCTTTTTTTTAATTTTATCCAAATACATTTTTATGTTAATTTGTAGCCTATTGTGTTCACAATAAGCTTGTCATATTAGTCAGATCCGGAATAGTATATGAAAGCCATTTAAAATATTTATACTATTGGTACACACCGGCTGCTCCCAAATAATTAATTACATCATGTTGCGACAACGCTCCTACGTGGTACACAGACAAACAGTAGCACATGGGTATAATAAATTGGACAGTTTTAGGAAAGGTCTATAGCCTATGTACTCACGTTGGCTGTATTGTTCTATTTCCACCATTCTAATGGATTCCAGGGGTGTGTAAACATCTCTGTAGTAGCTCCATAGTTTCCTCTGAAGTGACGCAGTTAAAGTTAACTTACATCCATATTGTCCCCGTTATCTTTCATCATCCACCTTTGTTCAGTAATCCCGAACAGAGCTAAACTTTAAGTTTACATCAATCAAAGCCTCTCAAACCCAGACACATTGCTGCAATGCGTATGTGCGTCGCCTACCTACCCAAAATAACAGACATACAAGCTATCAACGGCGCTGCGTCATGTCTGTCGACAGCTTACAGATCTGTTATTTTGGACAGCATGCAATGAGGCGCGCGCGCCACGGAGAAGCCAAACCAAAAACATTACATTACGTGGTCAACAACATACTAGACATGTAACTTGCTTGGAGCTTTTAATGCAGTGGTTCTCAACCTGTGGGACGAGACCACAATGGAGCACCCAACGCCTGGCGAGCTTGTAGATCTGCTATTTTCACAATATTTATCTGTGGAACCGAGTCAAATAAAATGGGGGGGTCCCCAGTTCAAATATGGTTATTTTGGGGGGTCATGAACGTAGCGTTTACGCGGGGAATATAATAATAATATAGGCTAATATATATAATATAGGCTATAATATAATATTCACCCGCAGCATGGGTTTAACGAGACAGCAGCCAAAATGAAAATCACACTAGATGATCCTATCATCTTATAAAAAATTTAAGTGCTTAAGATTTTAGCCCAAACCCAACGGGACCCGACCCGGCCCGTCGGCACCGGCTGAGCCGGGTCTACGTTTTTTTTACATCCAAATAAATTCACATATTAATTAATTTGTAGCGTAGGCTATTGTGTTCACAATAAGCAACTTGTCATATTAGTCAGATCCCCAAGAGTATATGAAAGCCATTTAAAATAGTTATATATTCTTACACAGCTGATGCCAAATAATTAATCAACAGGGCAGCGCAACGCAAAAGTAAAATCAAGTCATGACGCAGCAGCAGATCGAGCACCCTTTAAAGTTTAAACCATAACATGACATCTTCAGACTATTGAGCTTTCTTCATGTCTTTTTCACCTCAAAGTAAATGTTGGATTATTTCTTCAAATGAGAGCACAGCGGGCAGTAGCCTAGAAGGTAACATTGGATGTGATTTCTCCATCACAAAAATGATTACGGTTATTCTATGAAACATATTTCATAGAATAACCATAATCATTTTTAAAATGGTTATGGGGCAGTGTATATATTTATATAGCCCTATTTGCTCCAAGCTGTTTTTTAAATAAAATATAGACTGCTGGAAGAATTAACGAATTACCAAGATTTAATGAGAAATAAGGCTTCTTTAGAAAAATGACTGACGGGCTGGGCTGGGCCTAATTTGTCAATTATTAGTCGAGCCGGGCTGAAATATTTAGGGGATATGAAAGCTCTAGTTAGTAGTTTGAAGTGCTCATGTGGCTAGTTGCTTCTTTTTGTTTTCATAGACCTGCGGTTGCTTATTTCTCGCCAAGGCTGGCAACACGGCTCATGGTCCAACGCACAAAGCCATTGTAGTGTCTGTGTGCACTTGGCAGGTGATTTTAGAAACCGGCGGGTGGTATTAGATTCCACTCATCATCATCATCGGCGATCACTCAAAACGAGTATGATTGTCCTCCTGTAGGTGGGTCTGGTCATCTGTGGGTCCTCAGGTGGCTGTAGAGGCCAATCCGGGATCCACAGTCTCTATTGCAGTGGGGGCATATGTAAGTGGTGGTGGTGGTGGTGGTGGTGGCGGTGTGAGGAGCTGTTTTGGTGGTGGATATCTTCTTTCTTTGTTGCCTCTTTGTTTCCGCGGCACAGTGGAGGTCCTTTTCCAGGTGTGCCGTGCCTTCATGGACCATCCTGCTCCACAAGTCTCTCTGGGGGACAGCCTCCTCCCAGTTGGTGAGGTTGAAGCGGCATTTCCTCAGGTGGGTTTTGATGTTGTCTTTATACCGCTTCTTCTGACCCCCTTGGGTACGTTGTCCTTCCTTCAGTTGTCCATACAACATTTGTTTCGGAAGGCGACTGTTTGGCATGCGTATGACATGGCCGGTCCATCGCAGCTGGTGCCGAATGATGGTTGTGGTGATGCTGAGGATGTTAGCTTCCTTCAGAACACTGACGTTGGTTCGCCTATCTTCCCAGTTGATCCTGAGGATCTTGCGGAGACATCGCTGATGGTACTGCTCCAGAGCCTTCAGATGTCTGCTGTAGGTGGTCCAGCTGTCAGCCCCATAGACCAGAGTGGGCAGAATTACAGCTTGGTAGACAAGGAGTTTGGTCTTGGTCTGGATGTCACGATTCTCAAAAACTCTTTTCCTCAGCCTAGCAAAAGCTGCGCTGGCACACCCTATGCGGTGGTGAATCTCGGTATCAATGACAGCTCTCGTGGAAAGAAGACTGCCATGGTAGGCGAATTGATCCACATTTTCCAGGATGTTATCTCCCACACAAATTGTGGGGGGTTGGGAGGGTGTGTCAGGAGCTGGTTGGTATAGGGCCTGAGTTTTCTTGATGTTAATGTCAAGTCCCAGGAGTCGGTAAGCTCTGGCAAAAGCATCCAAGATGTTCTGGAGGTCCAGCTCAGAATGAGCAACTAGAGCATTGTCATCTGCGTACTGGAGCTCTGTAATGGAAGATGTAAGCACCTTACTTTTTGCCCTGAACCTGTTCAGGTTGAAGAGCCCGCCGTCTGTCCTGTAGATGAACTTGACTCCCTCAGGTAGGTTTTGGCTGGTGAGGTGAAAGATGACTGAGATGAAGATGGCGAACAGGGTTGGTGCAATGATGCATCCCTGCTTGACACCAGTGACAACTTTGAAGGGAGCCGTTTCAGAGCCGCCATTGCCAACTACAGTTGCGGTCATATCGTCATGCAACAGACGCAAGATCTTCAGGTACTTGTCCGGGCATCCTATCCTGGAGAGGGCACCCCAGAGGGCAGTTCTGTTCACAGAGTCAAAGGCCTTTGTGAGGTCGATGAACGCCATGTATAGTGGTAGGTGTTGTTCCCGACATTTTTCTTGCAGTTGACGAGCTACAAAAATCATGTCCGAGGTTCCCCTAGCAGGACGGAAGCCGCACTGCGACTCTGGGAGGATCTCTTCTGACAGCGGCAGTAACCGGTTGGCCAAAATACGGGCCAGTATTTTTCCTGTTGTGGACAGGAGGGAGATGCCTCTGTAGTTGCCACAGTCTGCCTTATCTCCCTTCTTGAAGATAGTGACAATCAAGGCGTCCCTGAGTTCGGCTGGGATTTCCTCCTTTTCCCAGATTTTACCAAGGAGGCTGTGGATGTGGCAAAGGAGCTTTGGTCCGCCTTGCTTGAAGATTTCTGCTGGAATCCCATCTGGTCCAGAGGCCTTGTTATTACTCAGTTTCCTGATGGCATCCATGACCTCCTTTTCGGTGGGGGGATCACCCAAATTCTCCATGATGGGTCGCTGAGGAATCTGGTTTCCCTCTCCACTGTGGTGTTTCGATTCAGAAGCTCTTGGAAATGTTCTCGCCATCTGGAACTGATACCTACATCGTCCTTCAGCAGGGTTTGTCCATCTTTAGAGCGGAGGGGGTTTAGGCCTCGATAGCTGGGCCCATAAACAGCCTTGGTGGCATTGAAGAAACCCCTGGTGTCCCCAGAGTCAGCAAGCCTCTGAATTTCCAGGGCCTTCTCCATCCACCATTTGTTCTTCAGCTCTCTCACTCTGCTCTGGACAAGTGCCTTTGCCTTGGCGTGGGCCTGCCTTTTGTCCCTGCAGTTGATGTCGTTCTGCCAAGAACAAAAGGCTTTCCTTTTGGCATCGATAAGCTGTTCTATTTCGGTGTTATTGTCATCGAACCAGTCCTGGTGTTTCCTGGTCTTGTAGCCAATGGTGTCCTTGCTGGTCTCAAGTAGTGTGGTCTTAAGAGCCTTCCAGTGTTCTTCCACATCCTCAGGATATTCTTCCGGGAGTCTCACAAACAGGGCGTTTTGAAGAAGTTGCACCGTGTCTGTGTCTCCAAGGCTGTCGATGTTAAATTTAGGGCGGATTTGACTCCTTTGTGTCCTCCTCTTCTGCCGCAGCTGGATGTTCATTGTGGAGCGGATGAGGCGATGGTCTGTCCAGCTGTCGTCCGCACAGATCATGGCCCTGGTGATGTTAACATCTTTGCGATCTCTGGCCCTGACAATGACATAATCTATGAGATGCCAGCGCTTCGATCTGGGATGCATCCAGGATGTTTTGAGCCTGTTTTTCTGGCGGAAAAGGGTGTTAGTTATCACAAGCTCATGTTCGGCACACTTTGACAGAAGGAGGACTCCGTTGGTGTTGACATTCCCAACACCTTCTTTGCCTAGAGTGCCTTTCCAGAGATTGTGATCCTTGCCTACCCTGGCATTGAAGTCCCCGAGTAGGAGGATCTTATCTTCTTTCGGGATGTTCGATAGAACCTGGTCTAGGGTTGCATAGAAGGTCTCCTTGTCTTCATCCTGTGAGTCCAAGGTTGGTGCATAGGCACTCACAGCCGTGGCCATCTGATCGTTTGAGAGCCTCAGGCGTAGGGTCATGAGACGCTCATTGATTCCTACTGGAGATTCGGAGAGTTGGGAGATGAGCCGGTTTCTGATGGCAAATCCCACTCCGTGGATTCTGGGTTCAGCAGCCGCTTTTCCCTTCCAGAAGAATGTGTATCCCCCTTTCTCCTCCTTTAGTTGCCCCTCCTCGGCCAGGCGGGTTTCGGACAGGGCAGCGATGTCGATCTTCCACCTTTTCAGCTCCCTGGCAATGATCGCAGATCTTCTTTCTGGACGATTGCTGGAGGCACTGTCCATAAGTGTTCTCACGTTCCAGGCTCCAAAGTTCATTGTTTTTGTTTTTCTTGTTTGTTTTCGACCGCTAAAAGGTGAACCCACTGGATGCGGTATTCCAGTCAGGTTTATAAGAGGCAGGCTATTTTTAGGGCACCTTTTCTAGCCCCTTCCCCGTGTGGGGTGAGCAGAGTGGACCCTAAATAGGGCTGCTCAGACGTGGGTGCAGCTGCCGAAATGTTCTCTCTGCCTCGGTCCGAGAGCAAGGCGACTGAATCAAACACCCACCGCCTATGTGCCAGTGCATGGCTAGAAGCTCCCAGACTTCACTGTCCTGCTCCCGTTACCGTTTCCTGAACGCCATAGGACTTGTAGGGGGGATTGGGTAATGGTGGGTCCTTCAGGAGAACGCCTGTGCGTGGGATCTTTTAAAGTGGGGAGACTGGTGCACAGCCAGCCACCACACTATCCTTGACAAAGAGAGGGCCAGGGTCCAATGGCATGGAAACCAAGACAATTGGGGGCCCATCTTTGCTGCAGCCTTCTTCCGCCTTTGTGACCGTTGTGGAGCTTCTCTGCAACCATCATTCGCCCACTCCGCCGTTGAGGTCTTTTTTTTGGATCGCTCTTAAGGCAAGGTGGCGATCCAAGGAGAACTAAATTAGATAGATTCCACTATCCCCCCCCCGAAACCCGTACCCATGTGTGTCTGTAGAATTGCAATGTGGGGGATATAGCAACAACACGCCCACGGGCACACCTCCACGCACAAATAACGGCGTCGGCATAATGGTGACGGGTAGAGCAGGTGCTAGAATAACCTATTGGGGCGGCGCAGCTCCATTATCAGTATTTAACAGGTTAAGGGTAGCGTTGCGGCTGGGAAAACTGGCACAGAATAGAGCCGACAGTGTCCAGCCCTAGGGGTAGGTTGCTGGTTAACACCTCTGACAAGGTTTCAGAGCCCTATCTGGGGCTAAGTGTTTTTGCTCAAGGACACTGCTAATCAGTTAGTAGGCTGCACACACTTTAAATTGTACCTCCGGTGACCGAAAGATTAAGATAATAAAATAAAAATATAAATAATGGGACGCTATAGCAAAATGTGTTAATATCGCAGCACAATAATTTTATCCACTTGGTCTATTTATATGTTGGCCATTCAAATATAGCAGATATACAAGCTCTCAGCACGTCACTCTGTGCTGTGATCTTGTAGATCTGCTATATTTGAACATTTGTGAAAAATCTTGTTTGAATTCTTTAGTTTTTTACATAAATCTTCTCTCGTGGGGGTCCCTGGCACAAAACATTTTCAGATCTACTGCATTATTGGATGACAGTGTCCCATGCCAAAAATATCAGATCTACAAGTGGCCTAGATCTGATATTTTCAGTGTGGTACACTTTGTGGTATACATATTGATAATAATTAGGCATAACCATCAGCTGTAAATGTATTTTATTGTTCCTTCGCCTCATGCTTTCTTTTTGTTGATTTTTGGGGGTCCAGGAGAACTTGCTGTTCGCGTCCATCATCGCTGCGGTGGATCCCGTGGCAGCGATCAACGTGTTGGAGAACGTGGGAGTCAACGAGGAGCTCTACATCGTCATATTCGGAGAAGGCCTTTTCAACGACGCCGTCATTGTGGTGAGTGAGTGCTGGAGAGGTGTGTGCGTGTGCGTGTGCGTGTGCGTGTGCGTGTGTCTGTGTCTGTGTGTGTGTGTGTGTGTGTTCACCATTGCAGTTGTTTATCGCCCACCGGGCCCTGCTGGTGGCTTCCTGGAGGAGCTGGACCATCTAGTCTCCCACTTCCCTGTCGATGGCTCTGGATTCATCCTTCTGGGTGACTTCAACCTCCCGACTGAGAAGCAGCTAGACCCACTACTTTCGTTTCTCGCCGCCTTTGACCTAGTTATTTGCCCATCTCCTCCTACCCATGAGGCGGGCAACCAACTGGACCTGATTTTCACCAGAGGCTGCTCTATTGCTAACCTGTCTGTCACTCCTCTTTCCAGTGAAAAGGGTAAGAAACTATCTGATCACTACTTCATGTCCTACTCTCTCTCTCTCTCCTCTCCCCCCTCACAGCCCCTCCCTACCCACATGATTGCCTCACGTCACAATCTTCGCTCACTTTCCTCCACTGTTCTTTCCTCCTCTGTTCTCTCTGCTCTCCCTGCCCCTGAATCCTTTGCTCTTCTATCCCCTGATACCGCCACAGATCTTCTTTTCTCTACTCTATCCTCTTCTCTCGACCATCTCTGTCCCCTCACCACCAGGCCTGCACGCCAAACTCCACCTGCCCCCTGGTTGTCGGACTCAGTGCGGACTGAGAGACGGAGCCTGAGAGCGGCTGAGCGCAAATGGAGAAATGGCAACCTCCTGGAGGACCTTCTCACCTTCCAATCTCTCATTTCTACTTTTTCCTCCTCTCTATCAGCTGCTAAAGCTGCTTTTTTCTGCACTAAAATTCAGGCTTCTGCTTCCAACCCTAAAAAACTATTTGAAACTTTCTCCTCTCTCCTGCAACCACCACCCCCTCCTCCCTCCTCGTCCCTCCTCCCCGACGATTTCGCCAACTTCTTTGACAAGAAGGTGAACGATATCCGATCCTCCTTCCCTCCTCCCCCGGCTGGTGCCCTGCGCACTACCCACACCCGTCTGCCTGCCACCCCCCCCTCTCTACCCTCATCTACTCCTCTCCCCCCCCCCATCCCCTCTCTATCCCACTTCTCTCCCCTCTCCCCTAACGAGGTCCTTCTCCTTATTACCTCTAGTCGCCCCACCTCATGCTCTCTGGACCCGGTCCCATCCACTCTGTTGCAGTCTATTGCACCTGAACTTCTTCCCTTCTTAACCCACCTTATTAACACCTCTCTGACATCTGGCTACTTTCCCTCTACTTTCAAGACTGCCAGAGTCACCCCCCTCCTGAAGAAACCGACACTTGACCCCTCTGAGATCAAGAACTACAGACCGGTTTCCCTTCTATCCTTCCTATCTAAAACTCTCGAACGTGCTGTCTTTAAACAACTGTCCTCCTATCTCCACCAGAACAACCTCCTGGACTCCAACCAGTCTGGGTTCAAAGTGGGTCACTCGACAGAGACTGCCCTCCTGGCAGTGACGGAGTCGCTCCATGCCGCTAGAGCGAACTCTCTCTCCTCCGTTCTGATACTCCTGGACCTGTCTGCAGCGTTCGACACGGTGAACCATCAGATCCTCCTCTCCACCCTCGAGGGGATGGGTGTCTCAGGCTCTGCACTCTCCCTGTTTGCATCCTACCTGACGGGTCGCTCATACCAGGTGATGCTGAGAGGGTCTGTGTCAGAACCACACAGGCTCACAACTGGGGTTCCCCAAGGCTCGGTTCTGGGTCCTCTTCTTTTCTCTCTCTACACTACATCTCTGGGTGCTGTCATCCACTCCCATGGCTTTTCCTACCACTGCTATGCCGATGACACCCAACTAATCCTCTCATTCCCCCCCTCTGATACCCAGGTGGAGACACGCATTGCTGCTTGTCTGGCTGACATCTCGGAGTGGATGTCGACAAACCACCTGAAGCTCAACCTGGACAAGACCGAGCTGATGTTCCTCCCGGGGAAGGGCTGTCCGCATCGAGACATGGCCATCACCATTGATAATGCTGTGGTGACCTCAACTCGGACTGCGAAGAATCTGGGTGTGACCCTGGACGATCAACTGACGTTCTCGGCAAACATCGCATCAGTGACGAGGTCCTGCAGATTCCTGCTCTACAACATCAGGAGGATTCGCCCCTTCCTCACGGAGAAGGCAGCCCAGGTGCTCATCCAGGCTCTCGTCATCTCCCGCCTGGACTACTGCAACTCCCTCCTTGCTGGTGCTCCGGCATCCGCCATCAAACCCCTGGAGCTTGTTCAGAAAGCTGCGGCTCGTCTGGTGTTCAACCGCCCCAAGTTCTCCCACACAACCATCCTTCTCCGCTCTCTACACTGGCTCCCCGTAGCGGCTCGCATCCAGTTCAAAACCCTGGTGCTAGCCTATAGGGCAGTGAAAGGAACAGCTCCTTCCTACCTCCGGGCTATGGTCGATGCCTACACCCCTGCCCGACCACTTCGGTCTGCCACCTCGGGGCGACTGATTGCCTCGTCACTCAAGGGTCCTTCTGGCCGATCCACACGGTCACGACTCTTTTCTGTTCTGGCCCCACAGTGGTGGAATGAACTTCCCACTGATGTTAGGACAGCAGAGTCACTGCCCATATTTCGCCGCAGACTGAAAACCCACCTCTTCAGGAAACACTACCCTTCCTCTCTGCCTGACCTACTTGTTGTTAACTAGTTGTACGAACGCTTGTTTTCTATTGCTGTATTGTTTATTGGATTATTGGATTGTTTATTGGATCTTGTTTAGTCGATACACTTATTTGTTTTAGCTCATGCTCATTTGATTTAGCTATTTTGTCTCATCTGTTTAAGGAAATAGGTAGCTGATATATTGCACTTTTACCTTAGCGCTAGGTATACTCTTGGTTGCTTGTTTTTGCAGAAAATGCACTAAAGACTTCTGGTGATTAGTAGTTTTCGTTCCCTACCTATGTTGAATACACTTATTGTAAGTCGCTTTGGATAAAAGCGTCTGCTAAATGACTGTAATGTAATGTAATGTAATGTAATGTAATGTAATGTAATGTAATGTGTGCGCGTGCAAAAAGTACTCACATTTTGTACTTCAGTAAAGGTATCAACCGCAATGTAGAAATACTCTGTTACAAGGAAAAGTCTGGAATTCAAAATTTACTTTTACAAAAGTATTGGCATCAAGATGTACTTAAAGTACCAAAAGTAAAATAAAAGTACTCGTTATGCAGAAGGTACAATTTCACAAGTTTTGAAATGTATACAAATCTTTTGAAAATAGCAGATCTACAAGCTCACAATGCGTTGCATCACGAGGCATTGTGAGCATGTAGAAGTGGTTAATGTATGTTTTGTAATAATCAAAATGTACATAGTATCTAGTAACTAAAGTTGTCAAATAATTGTAGTGGAGCAAAAGTACAATATTTGCCTCTGAGATGTAGTGGAGTAGAAGTAAAAGTACTGAAAATTGGAAATACTCCAGTAAAGTAAAAAATACCTAAATATTTTAGTACAGTACTTCAGTAAATTGACTTGGTTACTTTAATCCGCTGATTAGACAGTAGACTAAGGGGCGGCAGTGGCTCAGGGGTAGAGTGGCCGGGTAGAGTGAACTGGAAACCGCAAGGTTCCCATTTTGACTTCCCAGTTCGACTTCCCTCAGAGTTAGTGTCGCAGTGTCCTTGAACAAGACGCTGAACCCCTAATTGCTCCCGATGAGCAGGTTGGTGCCTTGCATGGTTTCCTCCGCCATCGGTGTATGAATGTGTGTGTGAATGGGTGAATGTAATCTATGTAAACATCTATGTAAGCGCTTTGGATAATAGCGCTATATATAAATGCACCATTTAATACACTGGACAACAGAAATCCTCTATTCTTCTTCAAACGGACTTATAACTGGTAGAACAGCTAGCTTTTGGCAAATGTTCCCCCCAGAATACGGATGCCGGGGTTCAAGTCGTTAAAAAACCCAAAACAAAGGTGCGTCCTGTGTGTCAAAAGTGCCGCGTTGAAAATGTGTGCAAATCTTTGAATATATATTTTTTGAAGCGAACATTTGTTACTCAAATCTTTGCTTCTGGGGATTCTACAAATGTCTTCTAAATCCTAACAGTTTTTTGAATAAAACTTATGTTGCTAGTGGTTCTCAAACTTTTCCATGTCAAGGACCCACAAAATTATACGTATTTGACCGCGGACCCCCATCTCAAAATTATTCGTTCCAGGGACCCCCAGAAGCAAAGATTTGAGTTACAAATGTTCCCTTTAAAAAAGTATATATATATATTTTCAAGATTTTTCTAAAATAGCAGATCTACAAGCTCGTAGCTTGTAGATATACAAGATATACAGATACTGTACAAGATATGCAGATAAGCTACGAGCTTGTATATCTGCTATTTTTTAATAGCCAAAGAAATCAAAAAATGACACAGATGCGTTCCCGGTCCTAATAGTTTAATGTCAGGTCTTACTCTTGATAGACGACCATCATCATCTCTTTAATATGTTCCTCTTCTCTCCAGGGCCTGTACAACATGTTCATCTTCATGGCGGACGTGCCCGTGGTGGAGTCGCCCGACGTCTTCCGGGGCGTGGCGAGCTTCTTCGTGGTGGGCGTGGGCGGCGTGTTCGTCGGCTTCCTCTTCGGCATCCTGACGGCCTTCACCACGCGCTTCACCAAAAACGTGCGGCAGATCGAGCCGCTGTTGGTCTTCGTGTTCAGCTACCTGGCCTACCTGGTGGCCGAGATGTTCAATGTCTCCAGCATCATGGCGTGAGTGTAAAACACTGTTTGTCAGATTTTCCGAGAGAAACAAGCAACCAGTGATGGAAAGTAACTACTAAGTACTGTACAGTTTTGAGGTACTTTTACTTTACCGGAATATTTCCAATTGTCGATACCTTTACTTCTACTCCACTACATCTCAGAGGCAAATATTGTACTTTTTACTTCACTACAATTATTTGAAAACTTAAGTTACTAGTTTCTTTGTAGATTTTGATTATTATTACAAAACATACATTTCTCATTTGTATTTAAATTTCAGCCATTTGAAAATAGTCAATTTACAAGCTCACAATGCGTCGCATAGATCTGCTATTTTCAAAAGATTTTTATACATTTGAAAACTTGTGAAATGGGACATTCTGCACAATGAGTACTTTCTACTTTTGGTACTTTAAGTACATTTTTATACCAATACTTTTGTACTTTTACCCAAGTAAATTTTGAATTCTGGACTTTTACTTGTAACAGAGTATTTTTATTTATTGATTAAAAAGTACTTTATTTGAGTACTTTTTCCACCACTGGAAACAGGCGACCAGCAGGTCTATGAAAACAAGACCAAAAGAAGCGGCGAGAGCACTTTAAACCTGATATGCATCAAATAGCCGATCTACAAGCTCACAGCGCATCAGAAAGGTGTATTTTTTTTAACCATTCACCAACCAACACAAAACACAAATCTGGTACAGGGGTCCGTGGAATTCATTTGGGTTCCACGCTTGACATGAAAATGTTTGAGAACCACTGATTTAAACAACATTATGAAACCAGACCCAAACTAGAAAAAGTGCTCCTCGGAGCACAGGTCTCCGCCAGGTCAGGTATTCTGGCCTCCTGGTGGCGCTATAATTGGCCAATGTGAAAAGGGTGCCAACCGTTCTTGCATTGACACTGCATTCATGATTTGATGCATTTTGTTCCAAAAATGTGTTTTGCTGCTAACAGGCCAAAGTGAGAAGGGTGCATTTCTTCCTCGGCCTAGTGGGAATGTGCGTGTGAAATTTCACAGAAATCGCAAGCTGTGTGTATACTTTGAGGCTTTTTGTTCAAAACGGACCAATCCTGCAAACTTTGGAAGCCAACCTTATAGGCAATGAGGATGGAATATGGGAAATCGGACAGATCTGTGTTGATCACATGACTATAGTGATACTGTGTACTGATTTGCATGACGTTTGTATAACATTTGTAGGAGTAATATAAAAAAATGGGTTTTGCACAAATCGGCCTCCTGGTGGCGCTATAACAGGCCCATGTGAAAGGCAGAGGTTCTGAATTGGCATCCAGGGAGTGTGTGTGCACAATTTCGGAGCGACCGGGCCAACGGTGCCGGAGTTTAGCTGGTGACAGACGGACACACACACACACACACACACACACACACACACACACACACACACACACACACACACACACACGGACGGACGGACAGGGGGTAAAACATACTCTCTGAGACAATAAGAGACAATAAATAAGAAATTAACATACAACGTATTTCATTGTTTTATTTCATTGTGTTTCTTATTTATTTCATTGTGGTATTTATTATTTAAAACTTTGGACAAATGGACATCCATAGGCAGTAGTAGCATAAAATGCAGAATGTCAAAATCTTGAGATGCCACAATAATGCTGGTCAAACTTGTTTACAGTAAAAGAAATATGCTTAATTCAGCTGTCAAATCATTAACCCCAACTCTGGAACCAAAATGCACCAAAACAATAAGAGTCAAGAAAAACTATGTGATGCCCATCTGAAAAATATTAGAAAATGAGAATGTATGCACGTCTCCATATCTAAAAAGAAATCCATTGAAATAATAATAACTATTATTCAATAATACTGATCCATCCGTAACACTTTATTTTCCTAAATGCAGTCTTCAAAGATGAATGACTTTGTACTTGTCTACAACTGAAAGTAAAGAGAAAAATATAAATAGTTCCTGCTCAGTAAAATCCTGATTGTTAATTTAACTTGTTAATTAAAATGCATACCGGTATTCAGACAGGGAACTACTAAAGTCTGTGGATCCCCATAAGACGGGGATTAGAAACTAATAAAGGCCTGACAAGCTGAGTCATCCATGGAGAGGGCTATGTCAACAGGTCTCCCTGGACACCTAATCTCTCTGAAGATTTGCATGACCTTTGGATAAAATCTGTAGGAGTAATATAAAGAAATTGGTTTTGCACAAATCGGCCTCCTGGTGGCGCTATAACAGGCCCATGTGAAAAATTTGGGGCAAATGTTCTGAATTGGCATCCAGGGAGTGTGTGTGCACAGTTTCGCAGCGACCGGGCCAACGGTGCCAGAGATTAGCTGGTGACGGACGGACGGACGGACGGACGGACACACGGACACACGGACACACACACGGACGGACGGACAGGGGGTAAAACATACTCTCTCGCCATGCCTTACGGCCTGGCGGAGACAACAAGTAACTACACTTTAGAAACAAGCCTAAAATACTACTGCACCAATATTTACAAGCGTTTTACAGAAAAACAAGCCCAAACTCGCTTATAATAAGAATCCCCCATACAGCATTTGTGTTGTTAAAAGAATTGAAAACATATTCCAAATTCTTCACATCACGACAACGATAAGCTTGTAGATCGGCTATTTTCAAATATAATTGTGGGCTCGCTGCATGCAGTAGCAGCGAGCACACTATTGATGTTCTACATTATTTCTTTATTCTCTCCCAAAAGTTTTAACTACTCCTACATACTTTCACTTAGAAACTCCATTCAAACTGTAAAAATAATCCAGCTTACTGTGGACACGTGTGTCTTATCTTTTTGAAATGATTTGTAGTTTTTGAAATATTTACACCCCTAAAAGTCTATGGGAAAGTCAATAGTTATTTGAAAACCCCATTCTCTTTCACTTGTTTAAAATCATGTTACTTCAGCATGCTTTAGCTTACAGACTCCATTTAAACTTTAAAAGGTTGAGGTACATTATGACTTCCATTGCTGTGTTTAACTTTTTGATCACTTTTATACTTTTGAAGCTATCCCACTTTAAAGCACATGTGGATCTCACAGTCTTTTCAGCTTTTCCAATACACACTAATGGTGTTTGCTAGAAGGGAGAGAGAAGGAGATAGGAGGAATGGCCCATGTTTTCGTTAAGTCACTGTGGCTGCAATTTTTACACTACAGATATCTTTTTACATCACCAAGTGCGCACAGGTCTGCTCTCCAATTTAATCCGAAGAAGCTAAGCTGTGTGATGTATACATTTTTAGTTAAGACCATTAATATCAACCCATGTCCCTTTACACTCTAGCAATCAGTACACCTGGTGACAGCTAGCCTGTCAGTCATTGGCTGCTCAGTGGTGCTGCAAAGTAACAAAGTACATTTACTCAAGTACTATGCAAGTGCTTACAATGCACAGTACAATTTTGAGGTACTTTTACTTTACTTTCCATTGTTGTTACTTCTACTCCACTACAATTACAGTATATGACAGATATACACAATACAAAACCTACAGTAACCACACAGCCGATCTACAATGTGAGTGTTATGAGCTTGTAGATCTGCTATTTTCTGAAAAGTTGAGTATTTTACTTTGGTACTCAAATGCTAAAACGTTTATACACTGCAAGCTCCAAAACTCCCACCCCCCATACTCCACCACCACCCCACCTCCCACACCACATGACATACATCCCTCTGTCATACTTTGACTATTCGAAAAAAGCCGATCTACAATGCTATGCATTCGGAGCTTGTAGATCTGCTATTGTCAGATAAACCTTGACAGTCTTTGGAAAGTTTGAGTACAGGGGGCGGCAGTGGCTCAGGGGTAGAGTAGCCATTAGAGTGGATGGATGGCAACTGCGAGGTTCCCAGTTCGATCCAGGGCTCCCCCAGAATTAGTGTCGAAGTGTCCTTGAGCAAGACGCTGAACCCCTAATTGCTCCCGATGAGCAGGTGCTTTGCATGGTTTCCTCTGCCATCGGTGTATGAATGTGTGTGTAAATGGTTGAAATTCTAATGGCAATAATTTTGTAAATTTAAAGCTACAATTTAACTAATGGTGTGTATTGGTCAACATAACCCCACACAACCCCCCACACCCCGTACCCCCCCCCCCAACTCCCCACAATATTTTCTAGTTTAGATCTGCTATTTTCAAAAGATTGTTGACATTTTTAAAACTGGTGAAATGGGTGATTCTGCGTAACGACTCGAGTACTTTTACTTTTGGTACTTAAAGTATATTTTGATTCCAATACTTTTGTACTTTTACTCAAGTAAATTTGGATTATCTGACTTTTACTTGTAACAGAGTGTTTCTACGTTGCAGTATTGATACTTTACTTAAGTAAAAAATTTGACCCTCCTGCCTCCTCCTGGTCCCTCCTGGTCCCTCCTCCTCCTGCAGCATCGTGGTCTGTGCCCTCACCATGAAGTACTACGTGGAGGAGAACGTGGCCCAGCAGTCCTGCACCATCATCCGCCAAATGGTCAAGATGCTGGCCTCCATCTCCGAGACGCTGGTCTTCTTCTTCCTGGGTGTGGTCACCGTCACCACGGAGCACGAGTGGAACTGGGCCTACATCCTGTTCACGCTGCTGTTCGCCTTCGTCTGGAGGTTCCTGGGTGAGGAGGGGGAGGAGGAGGGGGGGAGGTCCCCAAATGATTAGCTTAACCCATTAAGACCGGGAATCTGTGTCATTTTAAGATTTATTTCGCTATTCAAAAATAGCAGATCTACAAGCTCGTAGCTTGTAGATCTGCTATTTTTGAAAAATCTTGAAAATGTGTGCAAATCTTACATATATATATATTTGTTTTCAAAGCGAACATTTGTAACTCAAATCTTTGCTTCATGGGGATTCTACAAATGTGAGCAGGCCTGGTGTTTCGGGCATCAACTCGCGAGATGAGAAACGGTAGAAACTAAGCAAAATAACTTTTTTTTTTTTTTGGCTGATTTTCGTTTTTTTCCATATTAACACAGTTCGAATGTCGAGCAAGCTTTCAATCCCAACAGATATCCGTTTTAACGTCATTAAATGGTTAAATTTGTATAGTAAAGTAGGCTCCTATTCTGCTAGTCTGTGTGCTTGTTTCTTGTGGGTCCTGTGGGCGGAGAGTTTGGTAGAGAGTTGCTAACCCGAGAGGTTTCGATTGGTCATAGCTAGGCATTGTACTCCGGTTACAAGCCTAATCCCCGCCCATCAGTTTCGCTCCTCTCTGTGGTGGTGTAAAGTTACTAAGTACATTTACTCAAGTACTGTACTTAAGTACAATTTTGAGGTATTTTACTTTACTGGAGTAATATCCACCGGGTGAATATTCAACCTGAGGCTGAAACTAACTTCACCACGGTGGACCCTGGTCCAGAGCGTTAGTGAGTTCCCTCTAACGCCCTGGAAGACTCAAGAGTAGTGAAAATAAACAAAACCATTTCGCTACTCACTGAAACAAAGGCTGTTTTGTGTTGTTGAAAGTCTATTCTCGGAGGTGGGAAGCCTCTCAGCACCCCAGCTACTCTGTAAAATACACTTTTTGGGCAGAAAATGTCCGCAAGACGGAAATTATTTTTATTTACTCCACAGTGCCCTCTACAGATTTGGTTAATGGTAAGTTCAAATTGTCCAGATCTGTAGAGGGCGCAGTGGAGTAAATAAAAATAATCTCACTAACGCTCTGGACCAGGGCTAGGAAGCGGCCAGTATTGCGTTAGTCTTTTTCGGGACATAATCTAGTTGTATAAACAATATAAGATTGTAGCGAACACAGCAGCTAGGTGAGGTCAGCCCCAGCTAAACAACAGGCCGCTCGACGTTCGTATGGAAGTATTTCACTGAAGATGTGGCCAAAACAACAGTGGAGTAACGAGGCTAGGAGCTTTAGCATTGTTAGCTCGTCGCCAAGCGTCATGGCAGAACGTACACCTGGTTTGCATTTCTCCATTTACAACTCGTACATCTACATAAACGTTCAGATTTCAAATATAAAGTTCTTATCTCATGACCACGGGTGTTATAATTATGTACGGGCCCTCATAAGTACCCTTATCTTCTGTATTGTTAAATAAAAAGCATTTTGATCCGATTGATGGCCATCTCCGTTTTTTTTTTCAACTACGCGGCCGTATCGGTTGGGGGGGGTATTGCACTCCTGATACGTTATAACTCTATGAGAAAATGGCCGCCGATCGGATTAAAATGCTTTTTATTGAACAATATGGAAGATACGGGTACTTAGACCCACCCGAAGTGAATGGTAACATCCGTTGTCATGAGGTAAGGACTTTATATTTGAAATCTGAACGTTTCTGTAGATGTACGGGTTGTAAATGGAGAGTGCAAACACCAGGTTTGTGCGTGTCTTTATCATTAGTAGGTAAACCTCGACTATAGTCGACTACCAGTGGGTCAAATTTAGTGGTGGAAGAAGCACTTGGTGGTAGCAACACCACAATATAGAAAGTAAAAGGCCTGTGCTCAAAATGTTACGTTCAAGCAAAGTAAAAGTACAAAAGTATTGGCATCAAAATATACTTAAAGTACCTAAAGTAAAAGTACTCAAATGTTTGAAAATAGCTGATCTACAAGCTCACAACACGTTGCAATGCGCATTGTGAGCTTGTAGAGCGGCTATTTTCAAATAGCCTATGTATAAAATACCTAAAAAAATGTACTTAAGTACAGTACTTGAGTAAATGTACTTAGTTGCTTTCCACAGTAAAAATCCGAAAATGGGGGAGTGGTTAGAGGAGTGGCTAGGTTGAATAAATTACCCATTGTTCACGCCCATTACCTGGAGCTGAGAGGTGCTAGAAAGTGGAAATTCTTTACAAGGGATTATCTCAGTTTAGACTATTAAAGATGACAAGATTCAAATGATCACATCTTCTTCAAATGTGTTCCAATTTCAATGAATGATACATCATATGAAAGCTTATATTCTGTACTTCAACAATCTGTAATAAAATGAAAAATTAAAAATGCCCCCTTGCTGCCTAAAGCACTGTACCCGCTCACAAATGTCTTCTAAATCTTAACAGTTTTTTGAAAAAACTTATGTTGCTGTAATCAGTGGTTCTCAGTGGAGTAAAAGTACTCCACTACAATTAGTAACAAGTACTCTGGGATGTAGTGGAGTAGAAGTAAAAGCATTGGAAATTGGAAATACTCAAGTAAAGTACAAATACCTCAAAATTGTACTTAAGTACAGTACTTGAGTCTATGCACTTTAGTTACTTTCCACCACTGATCTTTACACGTAAACCTGTGATGTGACAATAACTGTTGATTCCTCTAAACCCTCTCGTCTCCCCTGCCCTCCTCCAGGAGTTCTGGTGCTGACCCAGATCATCAACCGGTTCAAAACCATCTCTTTCACCTACAAGGACCAGTTTGGCCTGGCCTACGGTGGCCTGCGAGGGGCCATCTGCTTCGCCCTGGCCTTCACCCTGCCCGGCAACATCAACAGGAGAGAGCCGTTTGTCACCGCCTCCATCGCCCTCATCATCTTCACCAACTTCATACAGGTATCACCGCATACGGCCAGGTTTCATCATATCAAGCAGTGGTGGAAAAAATACTGAGGTATATTCTTCACTGCCGACTACCCATATGAAGTATCTCTTCCACGGCCTTAAAGGCTCTATTGAGTTGCCAACAACGCCATATTGTAGATAAGTTTGTTGTTCCAGAGATGAGAATGAATGGTTGTAGAATGAATGGAGTCATCACTAGTCAGTGAGATTTCTTTGCTTCCATTTATTGCATAGTACAGAGTTCCACAGCCAGCTCCACAGCCTGTCGGCCGGGAGTGGCACACACACTACAAGCTTACATGTCATAGTCTTTATAGCCCATTCAGTGAAAGAGGAGGTGCAGGTATGGGTGCGTCAGACTTCAAAGGTGAGCCCCCACCCGCCCCGAGACATTTGCAACTGTTTAGGGCAGGAAGGGAGACACATGCTCTCCGTCTCCTGCAGGTAAGACAAAGAAAATGCTAAGAGCACCCACACACACCCCGCTCAGACAAACCGGCACCTCTCTCTGACTCAATCCACTTCTTCTCTCTGTAGCCTACTTGTACTGTAGACTTGTGAAGTTAAATAATGCTAACAAATGTGTATGAAATGTTATTAAATATACTCCAGACCCCCCATGGGAGACATTAAAACGTCTTCCACAAACACGTATATTTCAAAAGAACCACAAAGAATCCGCCCCCCATGAAAAGCGAATGGAACATCAACCAGAACAAAAAGAAAACATCCAGGAAGACCACAACAACAAACAACAGCATACAGAACAATGCATATACAAAAACCAAGATTACATAGTACAGCGACACGGTGAATTACATCAAATAGACACATCCCCCTAAACTAATTAGCGTGCAGGATCCCTCTGTTAGCCTTTTAAACTCCAGGATAAAACATTACACAGCCCCCACCCAGTGGAAGCTGACAGCACACAGTCGAATCACGCCCACCAAGCGATAGCACCACCCCCCAAGATCAATGTCCCCCCCGCCCAGTCACCAAAATATACTCAAAGATAGCCTAATACTTATCCCTAAGTTTTACACCGTACCATCAAGCATATATGACAACTACCACGGAAGTGCCTACACGGAGAAAAGAAGGCAGTGTACCCCCCAATGAAACAATAATCCACAAAGTAAACTCACATTAAACACAGGAGACCAGAAAGTAAAAAAATACCCTCGCATCACTCCCCATGGCAGCCATAGCCCCATAGTTTAACCCACGCTTATCACAAAAACATAACCCCAGGTCCCATATGCGCAGCGCTCCGCTCGATAATGTCTCTCTTGTAGTCTCCCTCAATGTCATCTCCTCACCCCAGCCGCGCTCCAGCGCCGTACCCAGATTTTCCAACAGATAGCTGCATGTTTACAACAGAGCGCTCCACTTGCGATCGCTGAAGATGTGTTACCACACTCTTCACGAAGAACCCCTTCATCGCAAGTTCTCCACTCTGCCGGCACCCGCTGTCCTCTCCCCACAACATACCCGCTACGAAGAACCCCGTCCATTCACAGGTCCCCCGCACTGCCGTCAGCACCGCAGCGCGCTCCTTCTAGCGATCGCAGAAGATAAGTTTGTGCAGCCAGATGAGTCGTGCAGCCGTCCTAGATCTGGTCATGAAGTCCTCTCCTTGTAGATTCTCGAAAAGTTGTCGTCATGTCGTGCCGATGTCCATGATCACCTACACAGTGGACCCCCCACGTCTCAGGAAGAGAACGTGATCCGTACACCCACCGCAAGGCAAAAACACAGACCCGCCGCATGTTCTTTCGACGCCTGGCTCAGTATCCCTGGAGACTCGCGCCCCCAAAAAAACAAACCAACGCGACTGCCGACTTTGACGCCATATGAGGTATATTTCCCACGGCCGACAACCCATATGAGGTATATTCTTCACTGCCGACTACCCATATGAAGTATCTCTTCCACGGCCTTAAAGGCTCTATTGAGTTGCCAACAACGCCATATTGTAGATAAGTTTGTTGTTCCAGAGATGAGAATGAATGGTTGTAGAATGAATGGAGTCATCACTAGTCAGTGAGATTTCTTTGCTTCCATTTATTGCATAGTACAGAGTTCCACAGCCAGCTCCACAGCCTGTCGGCCGGGAGTGGCACACACACTACAAGCTTACATGTCATAGTCTTTATAGCCCATTCAGTGAAAGAGGAGGTGCAGGTATGGGTGTGTCAGACTTCAAAGGTGAGCCCCCACCCGCCCGAGACATTTGCAACTGTTTAGGGCAGGAAGGGGGACACATGCTCTCCGTCTCCTGCAGGTAAGACAAAGAAAATGCTAAGAGCACCCACACACACCCCGCTCAGACAAACCGGCACCTCTCTCTGACTCAATCCACTTCTTCTCTCTGTAGCCTACTTGTACTGTAGACTTGTGTTAAATAATGCTAACAAATGTGTATGAAATGTTATTAAATATACTCCAATACCCAAATGTTTTACTTAAGTAAAAGTATCGATACTGCAATGTAGAAATACTCTGTTACAAGTAAAAGGCCGGAATTCAAAATGTACTTGAGTGTAAGTGCAAAAGTATTGGTATGTGACGGCCCCATGGCCTATGTCAGGGTTTGTGTGCAAGTTGCTAATCTCAATGTCCTTTCAGTGTGCTGGGACCTGGTTGGAGAGTGGTGGCAATCAAGGATTGGAGGCAGCTGGCCAGGGCCTCCAATCACTATAAAAGAGCCACCTTGCCCAGTGCTTCTTTCTCTTCCACCTGGGCAACACCTGAGCATGGCCACACAGAGCATTTTGTTTGTTTGATTCAGTCCCTTAGTTTGTATGGCAGTTTAGTTTCCCTGCCAGGTTTTTGTTGGAGACATTTGCTTTATCTCTTTAAATTACTTATTCTATTTAATAAAATCATACATTTTTGCATTTATCCCTTGCCTGTTTCCCTTTGTTGTGGTCTGGGAGCCGGACCATAACAAATGGGGGCTTGTCTAAAAGCTTACCTGTAGTTAGTGGTTAAAAAATTAAATCGAAAATCTGGTTAACAAGCACTGTACTTTGTCGGTGCTCATTTGGGAAACTTGCGAAGGGATTTGGGTTTGTTTTGTTACTAATCACTCACAGACTCACAGGACAGACACACTTGGGTAAGTGTTGGCCTTTGTTGATCTCTGGTATTTTGAGCTGACCCTATAGGTAAAGCGCGTTTCCCCTTGGGACTCGTGAGCATCCTGAAAGTAGAGTGGGGAGAAAGTGGCTGGAGCTATATGCTCGGGAGCACGTCTCTAGTCTTGGGGGGGTTGCCAGCTTGCTGGTCGCCTTTTTCCACACTAGCGTTTACAGTGCGTAAGTACCCACCCAAGTAACCCTTGAAGACTAGTGTGCAGTGTTAGAAAGTTTTTGGATAGGCAGGTAAGAGGGAAGGTTCAATTTACTGTCTCGAGATTTCATTTTTGTGGCCAATACTGTTTTCTCTTTCCTGGTGTTTTTGTTCTTGTTTTTTTTGTCATGGCAGAGGTTAAGGCATTTGTAGATGCTCCGTCAGAGGTGTTAAATACCTGCACTAAAGAACAATTACTAAAAATAGCTGAACATTATAAAATTGATGTGGGTGATAAGAGACTAAAAGATAATGTAAAAGCTATTATTAAGGCATATCTATATGAAATGGACATTTTGACTCTACCTCAGTCCACTACTGCTGCTGATCAGGTTCAGGTTTCAGCCTCTTCTGGTTTAACGTTTGAGCAGCAGAAAGAATTGTTAAACTTACAATTACAGTTTAAAGAAAAGGATTTGGAAATTGAGAAGATGAGGCATAGAGCAGAAATGGCTAGGCTAGATGTTGAGGATGCGAGGCTCAAACTAGTGGGTCAAGGCAAGTTGAGTGAGCTTTCAAAAAAGGAAGAGTCTGCTGTGGGTCACAATAGGCCAACTGACATCGTAAAAAGCTTACGGTTGGTTCCCAAATTTGATGAGCAGGAGGTTGAAGTGTTTTTCACCTTGTTTGAGCGCATCGCAGATGCGAGAGGCTGGGACAATTCAGATTGCACTGTCCTTTTACAATGCGTCTTAACTGGACGTGCACAGGAAGCATTTGCCTCACTGTCTGCAGAGGACAGTACTGACTACGAAAAAGTTAAGGCTGCGGTACTGAAGGCTTACGAGCTGGTACCCGAGCCTTACCGCCAGAGGTTTAGAACCTGGACAAGCGGTGACAAGTCCTACCTGGAGTTTGCCCGTGATCTTGGGACTCATTTTAACCGTTGGTGTGTAGCATCAGAGGTAAAGGACTTTAATGACTTGTGCAATTTGTTGTTGCTGGAACAATTCAATAACTCAGTTCCAGAGCAGGTGGCAATGTACATAAGTGAGAAAAAGGTGAAGACTGTAACAGAGGCTGCTGCACTGGCAGATGATTATATGTTGACCCATAAAGTTGGGGGCAGGAACGCCTACTCTTATTCAGGTACGGGTGATAGAGAAACTGACCCTGCTGGCAGGGTGTATTTCTCTAACTGTTCTGGTGGAAATATTGCAGAACAGGGTGATCGTGCTGCCCGTATCATTGACAATGTTTGCCACTACTGCCACAAGGAAGGTCATTGGAAAAATAACTGCGATGTGCTTATGGCTAGGAAAAAGCACAGTGGTGCCCATGTACAGCCATCGGCATTGGCTGTGCCAATCTCCAGTGCTACTGTTGGTCAACCTAAGAGTAAAGTCTCACCTGTCAGGCAAAAGTCTGGTTGGAAGTCATACTTGCCCTTTGTGTCAACAGGACATGTGTCTCTAGTCGGGAGTAAGGAGAAGGTTTCTGTGAATATTTTGCGGGACACAGGCTCTGCACATTCATTTGTTCTTGGTTCTGTCTTGCCTTTCTCCAAGGAGACTGCTACAGGCTCCTGTATTCCAGTGTTGGGCATGGGCATGTCTGTATTTCAGGTGCCTGTGCATACATTTGTGCTTCACTCTGGGTTCTGTAAAGGTGAAGTTAGGATGGGGTTATCTTCTGCTTTTCCTATCGAAGGTATTACACTGATTTTGGGAAATGATTTGGCCGGTGGACGTGTTTGGGCTGATCAACCGGTGCAAGTTCCAGTACAGTACCGTACTAACCATTTTGGAAAGCGAAGGAAAGATACTGTGTGTTAGTAACACTCACAGTCAAAATTGGAGGTCTAGATAAAATGTGCATTTGCCTTTCCCAAAGCCATGACTAGTTCTTGTTCACTATTTTATTTATTTTTTGCTGTGTTTTCACCACTGTCTTAAACTGCTTCAAAGGTACCTGTTGCTGAGAGGGGTGTGGGCTACGGCTTAATATAGATGTGAGCAGGAGCTAGGGGAGGTTGGGTTCTGGGGTATTTGTAAGTAGGCCTATCACTGTATGTTAAAAAGTGTATTTTCAGTAACTGCTGTAGGTTTGGTCAGGGTTCCTGTTGGGACCCTGTCTTGAAGTGGGGGGGTGTGACGGCCCCATGGCCTATGTCAGGGTTTGTGTGCAAGTTGCTAATCTCAATGTCCTTTCAGTGTGCTGGGACCTGGTTGGAGAGTGGTGGCAATCAAGGATTGGAGGCAGCTGGCCAGGGCCTCCAATCACTATAAAAGAGCCACCTTGCCCAGTGCTTCTTTCTCTTCCACCTGGGCAACACCTGAGCATGGCCACACAGAGCATAGTGGCCCTCATTTATCAACGCAGCTTATAAACCGGCTTATATTTTTCCATATATTCGGCCGTACACCAACGTCGAAGTCACATTTATCAACGAATTCTACACAGCTGATCCGAGCCTACATTTGGTCCCAGGCTTGATAAATGTCACGGCTGGAACCTATAGCGTCATTTAAATAACACGCCCTTAAATATTCTCAAAACGCCCCGATTTTACGACATGAAGAAGGACCAGAATACGACCAAAGACATCAAAAGCCAATGAGAAAGAGTTTCCCCCGCCTGCCTCGCCACACACGCACACGCCCCCCCCCCCCCCCCCTCTCTCTCTCTCTCTCACTCACTCACTCACTCACACACACACCCGCCCAGCTGTGTTTTTCATGTATTGTAATCGTACCGTAGCGGTACAATCTTTGTCACGTAGGCTTGTAGCCTACATGAATGACATATTATGATACCAATCACATCGCCATGAATGGCCATTAATTTATTTAACCCATACCGAGCAGTGCACAAGCAGTCATGTAGGATATTCCCCGTGAGACGGCAGTGGTTTCGGTCCGTCCCGTTAATAAGAGATTGGAGCGTCGGGTTTATATCCTTGCAGCCAGGTTGTAGACTTCAAAACTCTCTATGACATAACTCCATAACATAGGACAAGCTACTGTAAGTTTGTACACCTCACTGTCCATGAAAAGATCGTCGGCAGTCCCGACCGCGGGACTCCCGAGTCCCGACGCAAAAGCGCTCGTATATTTTGAAAATAGCAGATCTACAAGCTCACAACGCGTCGCGATGCGACCCGTTTTTGAGCTTGCAGATCTGCTATTTTAAAATAGCCAATGCAACTGAATGACTGTTAAAGCAGTTTGTTTAAATTACTTTATAAAATGTTATATTTTCACAGGGATTAATTATTAGTGTGTAGATATACATTTAGGAGTGGATTGTGTGTCCAGATGCCTGTCAGACAGTCAGACAATGCTGCTCCGCAGGTCTAGGGTGCGTTCGGAAATACAGCACTGAGCACACTGGCCAATACAAACTAATAGGCGAGTGCGCTCCGGTGCGCAATTTCCGAACGCACCCCTAGAATGGAATAAACGGGCGCAGCCAACGTCAACAACTGGTCTCGACCAGACGTGAGATCTCAGCGTACGGTAGGATGAAGCCCACGTCAGGATATATTGATAAATGCCGGAAGGTGCGGTGATCTCGCCCTACGCCCATTATTTGGGCTGCACCGCGTTGATAAATGAGGGCCATTGTTTGTTTGATTCAGTCCCTTAGTTTGTATGGCAGTTTAGTTTCCCTGCCAGGTTTTTGTTGGAGACATTTGCTTTATCTCTTTAAATTACTTATTCTATTTAATAAAATCATACATTTTTGCATTTATCCCTTGCCTGTTTCCCTTTGTTGTGGTCTGGGAGCCGGACCATAACAGGTATCAAAATGTACTTAAAGTACCAAAAGTAAAAGTACTAAAATGTTTGAAAATAGCTTGTAGATCGGCTATTTTCAAATAGCCTAGGTATAGAATAGGGCTTAAGTGGTTAATGTACGTTTTATAATGTAATCATTTATATCTGCAAAGTAACTAGTAACTAAAGTTTTCAAATAATTGTAATGGAGTAAAAGTACAATATTTGCCTCCGAGATGTAGTGGAGTAGAAGTAAAAGTATAGACAATTGGAAATACTCCAGTAAAGTAAAAGTAACTAAAAATTGTACTTAAGTACAGTACTTGAGTAAATGTACTTAGTTACTTTACACCACTGATATCAAGGACCCCCAAATTTATATGTATATGGCCGCAATCCCCCGATCTGAAAATATGTTGTGCCAGGGACTCCCATAAGAGAAGATTAGTTTAAAGATTTTTCAGATGTTTAAAAAAGTGTATGTGTGTGTGTGTGTGTGTGTGTGTGTGTGTGTGTGTGTGTGTGTGTGTGTGTGTGTGTGTGTGTGTGTGTGTGTGTGTGTGTGTGTGTGTGTGTGTGTGTGTGTGTGTGTGTGTGTGTGTGTGTGTGTGTGTGTGTGTGTGTGTGTGTGTGTGTGTGTGTGTGTGTGTGTGTGTGTGTGTGTGTGTGTGTGTGTGTGTGTGTGTGTGTGTGTGTGTGTGTGTGTGTGGCTGATAGTGATAGAACACACCATATCTGGCATTGAGGACCTGTGTGGACAGTGGAGTCATCACTACTGGAAAGACAAGTAAACACTTTACACTCTATATGTTATCTGTTATTATCAAACTTGTACTGCTATTTTTGAATAGCCAACGCTAAAATCTAAAATGACACAGATACTTTCCCGGTTTTAATTTGTTAAACAGCTGAAATGATTACAAGATTAACAGAGGCATAACTTTTCTTTTGGAATAAACACGCATGGACAAATGCAAACTTTCTCTTATGTTCTCTGTCTGTCTGTCTGTCTGTCTGTCTGTCTGTCTGTCTGTCAGATCTAAGCTCACAACGCATCGTGTTGTGAGCTTGACAAAACTAGACAAAAACTAAAACATTTCAGATGACTAAAATATGACTAAAACTAAATGGATTAAAAATGTGACTAAAACAAAATTTGCAACTCTCTCTCTCTCTCTCTCTCTCTCTCTCTCTCTCTCTCTCTCTCTCTCTCTCTCTCTCTCTCTCTCTCTCTCTCTCTCAGGTTTAAGAAGTTCATTGACAACGTGCTGAGGTTCATCCTGATCCGGGACAGGAAGTCAGAGTCCAGCATCGTGTCTCTCTACAAGAAGCTGGAGCTGCAGAAGGCCATAGATCTCAGCGCGGCGCCCTCTGTTGTCTCACTGAAGTAAGTACACCTGTCTGCAAGTCATTTAATGGACCCTTCGCTAAACCCCACCCCAAAAGCGATTGTCCAATACCAGCTTAGCAACCGTTGTTAGCCTGGCATAGGTCTGGCAAGCTTTCGTCACCTGCCATAGCTGTCAATGTTATTTCGCCCACACACACACACAATCATTTGCAACATAATAGCAAGAATAGGAATACCACGATAACGCAATGGTGACTATGAACCACGTACCCAAACCCGTTGGAGGCTGCTTTTCCCAAGCTGAAATCTGCACTTAAACTGCAAGGCTGCATGGCTGTGTTGTGTTGAACACATACACAGCTTAACGTCAGGAAAGTTACACGACTCACTCGCCCAGGTGGTGTCAATAATAGGCTACTAATCACCGTAATCGTAACAAAATTCAGAATCACAGCGCTGCCTGTTTCGGATTCCGCACGTTAAAGTATATTAATTCATTTGTTCGTCTATTTATTAACACATTGGGTGCCAGAGGTTTATTAAAATATTATACGTTGAGTGCCAGCATTTCTTCCATCCACTTGCGTTATACATTTCGTGCTGTGAGAAGCCCTGACGCGGAAGTGCATGTAAACAAAGCGTGCGTGCGAGACGGCGGAGGGTCCCGACTAACGCCTGGAACAATAATATTTCCAACGCGACCCTCCATTGCAGCGTGATCGCCGATCGAAAACGGCTCGTTTCCACCACATTAAAAAGAAATGGAGATATTAAGCTTTTAATCAAGGAGATAACATTGAAAACGCCGACCGGAAGGATTTTTGACATGGAGCCTCATCCAGCCTCTTCTTCTCAGAAACTGCTTGGGTGATGTCAAAGTTTCGTTTTAGCGCCCCACGTGGCCCACATGTATAAAAATAGAATTGGGTCAAAAACGGTCCGGACCGTTTTCGGCACTTCTCGTTTGGACCCTCAAAAACGGTCCGGACCGTTTTTGGCATTCAATGTGTTAACTGCTACTGCAGTCTTACCCTGCGGTACATGAAAACTCCTGTTACAGTCATGGATGAACTTCAGCCTGGTGTTTGCACTTTCTCCATTTACGGTCCGTACATCTATATAAACGTTCAGATTATACAAATATAAAGTGCTTACCCCATGGCCACGGATGTTACAATTATGCACGGGACTCTCAAAAGTACCCGTATATTCTGTATTGTTCAATAAAAAGCATTTTAATCTGATCAGTGGCCATTTTCTCATAATTTATCAGAGTGCAATACACCTACCAACCGATAGGGTCGCTCAGTTAAAAGCATATGGAGAAAATGGCCACCGATCAGATTAAAATGCTTTTTATTGAACAATACGGATGATACGGGTACTTCTGAGAGCCCTTACATAAATGTAACATCCGTGGCCATTGGATAAGCACTTTATATTTGAAATATGAACGTTTATGTAGATGTACGGGCCATAAATGGAGAAAGTGAAAACACCAGGTTGTAGTTCATCCATGACGGTCGTGACAGTCGACCGTCGTGTATCCATGGCTATTACTCCCTCTAACATTTCCCATGTTTTTAGTTTATTGAAATAATGTCATGCACATTTGTCCAGTGCATAGCCTACTGCAGGCCGTGTTGACTACATTTAGAAGAGATTTTGAAGCTCTTGCTCCTGAAATGATCGATTATTTTTAAGGGGAAAAGCCATCATTTAACATGCAAGTCAATGGGTGAGAAGCAGAGTTGCCAGGCGCTGCCAGGCCTGGGTGTGACTAACTTCGCACCACCAGTCACAGAGTGGAGTGGGTGGGGCTTAGCGAAGGGTCCATTGTGCCACTCTTTAACATTTACATTTAACATCGCTGTTGTTGTCGGGAAGAAACCTCTTCTCTCCATATATATATTTTTTTTGTTGTTTTGTTTAGTTTTTTAATTAATGCCCTACTTGATTATATTACAGCCAACAGCGTCACACAAAGGTTTAAAAAATAGCATATCTACAAGCTTGAAACGCGGCACGAAGCGACGCGTTTTGAGCTTGTATAAAAACGTTTTTTTATACTTTATTGCAGGTTCGTACATGTACATGTTATCGATTTCAGCCAATTATCAATTTATATTAAGTTTTCTTCACCTGCTTAATTCATACTTTCTTTATTTCCCCTTTTTTTTATTATTAAACTATGTATAATATTTAAACTTATTTTTTTATGATGCAAGATGTGAAGAAGTTGGGGCCAGGGAGATGAGACTTCTGTGACTTGGCCGGGTCATAGAAAAGTTGATGCAACCTTTTACTGTTTAGGGTGAAATATTGGCTCGTTGATTATACAGTTATTGGTGTTGGTGTTGGTGTAGCCATTTCAGAATATCAGTGGGTCTCATCTCCTACTGCTGTTTTTTATACTTTTGAATTTGAATCCTGAAAATAAAAAATTTCCACCCGACAGATACGATTATGCTAGTGTCCCTAATGACTTTAGAATAGTTGAACAGGGAACACTTTCAAGATTTCAGATGTCAGTGCCTTGCTCAAAGGGACACCGTTTTTAACAGGCTATTGAACTTGGCCATTACTGATACCTCCTCTCTCTCCTGCCATTACTTGGCCATTACTGATACCTCCTCTCTCTCCTGCCAGCGATGAGAAAAAGGACTTCGCAAGACCCAAGAAGACGTTCATGGCAGGGGACATAAGGAAGATGCACAACGTCCTGGACAATAACATGTACAACATCCGTCAGAAGGTGAGTCTGATTTATGAGCTTGTAGATCAGTTTTTTTCAAATGGCCTAAAGTGGTTAATGTATATTTTATAATGTAATAATTTATATCTACAAACTTTCCACCACTGCTGCCTACAATGTTGCTACCAGCTGTATGTGCGTGCATGCGACAATAAACACCTTGTACCTTCATTATGTTAAAGTAAATGCAATGTTTTTTTTTATGTTACTTTCAATTTTTCTCTCTGACCTCATTGTCCGTGTTATTCAAAACAAATCCCCAGACGATTGCTTACAGCACCAGACACAACCTGCCCGACAACAGTAAAGCCAGGGAGATCCTGATTCAGCAACACCCCAGTTTCAGGAGAAGCCTCCTCCCTGGAAACCCCCCCCCCCCCCCCCCAGGAGGTAAATGAGACAAGTTGGGGCCAGGGAGATGAGACTTCTGTGACTTGGCCGGGTCACAGAAAAGTTGATTGAATTTTTTTACTGTTTAGGGTGAGATTTCAGGAGAAATATTGACTCGTTGATTATACAGTTATTGGTGTTGGTGTAGCCATTTCAGAATATCAGTGGGTCTCATCTCCAAATCCAAGGGCCCCCCAACTCTGGTTATAGATAAACCAGATGCATAGCTTAAAAATTGTGAGTTTGACCTTAGACCTTTTTTGATCCCCAGAGGGCATCCAGCAGATCTCAGAAGTACTACTCTCTTCAGCCTGGTGGAGATCTGGAGTCTGCCTTCCCTCGCAGAAGATCCTCTCATGGTGAGTTTGGTCTTGTTCTTCTTGTTCACACATGTACATAAATGACAAGGCTTCGTGGCAATGGGAGTCAAAGTGATAACGAATAGGTGCAGGTGAGACACAACACAAAATAATTTACTAAATTAACACGATTCAGTAAGTACCCAGATTAAGACATGACCTGATTCCTTAGAAAGGTCTTATACTGAACCCGATTAAAGGGATAGTTCACCCCCAAAATGCCTTTTTTCCTATCGATTAGTCACCCCATGAAGACTTGAATTCATAGATTTTTTGGAAGCCAATAATTTGATGACCGGCAGCTGCTCCGGTAGGAGACACAAAGAGTCTCCTTTGTGTCTTCTACCTGAACCGCTGCCTACCGGTCCTCTGGTCATCAAATTATTGGCTTAGGAATGCGACAAAAAACTAAAAAACATCCATGAATTCAAGTCTCCATGGGGTGACTAATCGATAGGGAAATATAAATATTTCCCTATCGGGGGGGGGGGGGGTGAACTATCCCTTTAACACAGCTACATTTCTGCTCAATCTTTCCTTTTATTTATGCATAGTGTGATTCATTTAGAAGAACGCATCAACTGAGTCAAGGGGGAAAAGACCAAATGAACAGCTCAGTGTTGCTATTTGACAATCATGCCCCTTATGTATTTGATTTGACTGTGCCTCCCTGTTATTAGACTTGTTCTACAGTTTCTTGCTTATTTATTTACTCTTCCCTAGTTTATTCTAACTCTGCAACTGCTAGAGCTTGAGCACAAAAGGGACATTTTCCTTCTCCTTTCTGTGTTTTACTTTGTAAAATGTTGTGTTATGCATCACAGTACAATTCAAGTAACCCCTATACTCAATGTTTCCCAAACAGTGGGTCGGGACCCATGTTTGGGTCGTGGACCAATTTTTCTGGGTCGTGAGTAAATATCCCCTGTTTGTTTTGTTTCCTACGTATACAAATAGACAAATACAATCATTTTCATCAATTAAAAACTATTCCAACATTTTTCAAAAGTATTTCATGAATTAAATTAAAAGAAATACAAAAATGTTCAATAAATAAAAAAAACACTTATAGGCCTATTGGTAACCGGAGTCCCTCAGGGCTCAATACTCGTATCTTTTCTGTTTTCTGTTATTGTGGGGAAAGCTTTCGCTGAAAATAGCAGATCTACAAGCTCACAAAGCGACGCGCTGTGTCGCGTTGTGAGCTTGTCAATCTACTATTTTCAGCGAAAGCTTTCACCACAATAGGGATGCTGGGGTTTAAGTGGTAAGTGGTAAGAAGTAGTGAAAATAGCAGATCTACAGAAGATGTAGATCTGCTTGTAGAACTGCTATTTCTGGGTCTCGGAACAAACGTCTCATTTCTCTTTTGGGTCTTGAGACAAAAAGGTGTGAGAACCAACTGCTCTAACTCATCCTCTCCATCCTCACACAGAACGCTCCCTGATCCCCCCGAGGAGGCTGGACACCCTCAGGAAGGTGGTGCCAGACCCTGCGCCAAATGGGGCAGGAAGGCGCCGGTGCCCTTTCCCAGGAGACCTCCCCCTCTGCCACCACCTTCCTCCTGGAGGGTGCCGGACCACTTGCCCCCCCCCCAGGGGGACAACGGGGGGGCAGGTGGGGACCCCTTACTTAGACGCTCATCATCACAGGGGTCTGGCCGTTCACATCACAGGCCCTGAGAGGCCGTTGTGTGTTTGTTTTGTTGCACAAACGTTTAAAAATATAGACAAATTACAACTTTTCATCAATTAAAAACTATTCCAACATTTTTCAAAAGTATTTCATGAATTAAATAAAAAAAAATCTAATAATTTCCAATAAATCAAAAACACACTTAAAGGAGCATTACACCCCTGGAAGAACTTGCAGTCACTCAATGTTAATAATATATATATTAATTATCTATTATAATATAGTAGATAACAGTAGCAAAATTTCAAATTTGCACCCTATGGCCCGAAAAATATAGAAGTCTTGACTTTGACTGGATGACTGGGGTTTGGCTGCATTACTACAACGACCACAATGCTTTGTGGCACTGCTCTTCCTTGTGGGGAGGAGGCTGCGTGGGGGCGTGGTCTACATTGTAACTTTCCCCTCCCAGTTCTCACTACAACAACATCAACAAACACATACAGCACATTGGCCAGTGTTGCCATGTCTGCTTATTATAAGCGGCTGGTTTCTAAAATGTAGTTGATATTTGGGCTTGTTTCCAAATGTTTTGATTGTTGTTTATGTGAGGGGTAGGACCTTAGGACCTGGGAGCTCAGAGCAGGTGGCAGGAACAGCCTATATATGGTAAGGGGAGCTCTCGTGAGAGCAGAGAGAGTCGCGTTTGTTCTCGCACGTCGTGTGTGTTGCTCTGAGTTAGCGTCTCACCGGTGGCCAGCACCGTGCATCCAAACTTTACCACAGAGGTATGTTACAAAATGCATTTCGGGTTATGCTTCATTTGTTTGTTTTATGAGTTGTTTTTGTACTTATTGAAACCAGTACTTACTGAATGATTACTGCACTCCTAGAATCTCTGGTGCTGTGCAGCAGTCAGCAGACTTGTGTGGGAGCCAGAAACCACACATTATGTGTATTAACAGAGTCTGAGGTAGGAGTTAACTTATATGTTCATGGTGTTTGACCTAGAGGCTCATGTACATAATAGAGTTTATTGCATTCACCCAGCATGGTTGTTTATGACTAAACCTACACTGTTTTGTATGTTTAAATAATATGATTTTCTGCATTATATTGTAGAGTGCCAGATCGAACCAGACCCTGGTCAGCCCATGCTCCTGCCGTTGGGTGCACAGGTGCCTATAGGGCCTATAGGTAGGAAGATGGGCTTGCCAGTATATTGTATGTATTGTGTAATGATGATGGTGCTCAGTGATTAATTAGTGTTTTTGTATTATTGTAGGCTGAACTGGTGACACACAGGATTGTGGTCAGCAGGCAGCCGCTGCTCTTTTTCTCCATTTAGTTTATTTTATTAGTTATGCTCAAGTGCCTCCTTGTGTGCAGTTTATAAAGATTCCTCATTGATCGTACCTTTCACATTGATGACCGTGCTTGCCCCTTTCCCCCCTTTTGTAAGAGTGCAGTGTTTTAACCAGTGTTCTATTTTCATTAGTTGGTGTGTGCGCATTTAAGTCGCAGTGTTTAACTATTTGCAGTGTTGATCATTCTACAGTTTTATCAGTGTGCGTGTTATCATTATTAAAGTGTTATTGCCCCCCGGTCAATGAGCGTGATGGTACAGACACATAGTGTCCTTTGGATTCTACCCCTGCTGCTATTTAATAAAATGTTCGAATGATTGTACACACGAAAGCCTCTGTCAGTCTTGTCTAACTTGTGTGGGGATATTATTTAGTCACAACAGTAACAGAGTAAATGCATAGGTTGTTCAGGGTCTCTCCCCTGAAAGAGTGGCGTAGTCACGTTGAGTTATTCAAAAGTATTATTAGTGTCCATCTGGTCACATTTAAACCAGTGGTTCTCAAACATGTTCATGTACTTTTCCACGGACCCTCATCTGTGCACTGCGCGCCAACATATTTGCCAGGGAGACCCTACCAAAAATGTGTTGTTAAAATGTTTAAAAAATATTCCACATTTTGCACTTTTTTCCCCTCAAGATTTTTTGGAAAATAGCAGATCTATACAAGCTCACACTGCGTCACATCGTTACACCTCATCCGCACTGCCAGCGAGCGAGCGTTCTGACGGCGACGTCGCGCGAAAAAACTGTCCTCATTTGGGGCGATATGGAGCGTCGGCCATCGCGTTGCGACGTAGCATTAAACAATCATATTAATGGTGGGAAAAGTACTATATTTTTGGACTTAAGTAAAAGTATCAATACTGCGATGTAGAAATATTCTGTTACAAGAAAACGTCCGGAATACAAAATGTACTTGAGTAAAAGTACAAAAGTATTGGTATCAAAATGTAGGTTAAAGTAGGCTACCAAAAGTAGAAAATAGCTACATGGTGCAGAATGTCCCATTTCAGTTTACAAATGTATAAAAATCTTATACTAAATCTATAAATCTATAAACAATAGCAGATCTACAAGCTCACAATGCCTTGCATCACTTAGATCTGCTATTTTCAAATGGCTGAAATGTATATAGGGCTGAAGTGGTTAATGTATGTTTTGTAATGATAATCAAAATCTACCACAGTTTTTTTTCTCTTTTTTCAAATGAGACCGTTTCATGCTTTCAATTGGTGTATATGGATAACTAGAACTTCGGCCGCGCTGCGCGCGGCCGAAGCTCTATCGCCCGCGCCCACATAGCACCTGCGCCCACACAGCGATCTGTGCGCCCGCCCTGCACCCCTCCTCCACCCCCAATGTGCAGTATTGAGAGCCCTGACGTCACAACATTTGGAGTGATGGCCACTGCACTCTGGTTGATTGGAATACACCTAGGGCCCAGGTACTGCTGAGATGAGAGAGGAGATGTATATGTTAGACACAATATGACTCTGAGCAGGCATCACAGTGTTTAAATTGCATCTGGTGAAGAAGAGACTTTATTTTCCTATGTAGGTAGTATTGTGTAAATACTGTATGTACAGTACAGTAGAGTATGTACTGTACTGTACGTACTGTACTGGTACTGTACTGTACTGTACTGTGCTGTACTGTACTGGTACTTGTACTTGTACTTGTACTGTACTGTACCTGTACTGTACTGTACGTACTGTACTTGTACTTGTACTGTACCTGCACTGTACGTACTGTACTGTACTGTACTGTACTGTACCTGTACGTACTGTACTGTACCTGTACTGTACTGTACTGTACCTGTACTGTACTTTACGTACTGTACTGTACCTGTACTGTACTGTACTGTACTGTACCTGTACTGTACTGTACGTACTGTACTGTACCTGTACGTACCGTACCGTACCGTACTGTACGTACCGTACTGTACCTGCACTGTACTGTACCTGTACGTACTGTACTGTACTGTACTGTACTGTACGTACTGTACCTGTGCTGTACCTGTGCTGTACCTGTACTGCACTGTACTGTACTGTACGTACTGTACCTGTACTGTACCTGTAATGTACGTACTGTACTGTACTGTACATGCACTGTACTGTACGTACAGTACTGTACTGTACCTGTACTGTACGTACTGTACTGTACTGTACTGTACTGTGCTGTACCTGTACTGTACGTACTGTACTTGTACTTGTACTGTACTGTACCTGCACTGTACTGTACTGTACTTGTACTTGTACTGTACCTGCACTGTACTGTACGTACTGTACTGTACTGTACTGTACTGTACGTACTGTACTGTACTGTACGTACTGTACTGTACTGTACGTACTGTACTGTACGTACTGTACTGTACGTACTGTACTGTACCTGTTACTGTACTGTACTGTACTGTACTGTACTGTACGTACTGTACTGTACCTGTACTGTACGTACTGAGCTGTACTGTACCTGAGCTGTACAGTACTGTACTGTACTGTACCTGCACTGTACTGTACCTGTACGGTACGTACTGTACGTACTGTACCTTTACTGTACTGTACTGTACTGTACTGTACTGTACTGTACAGTACAGTACTGTACCTGCACTGTACTGTACCTGTACGCTGTACTGTACTGTACGCACTGTACTGTACTGTACCTGCACTGTACTGTACCTGTACTGTACGTACTGTACCTGTACTGTACTGTACTGTACTGTACTGTACTGTACCTACACTGTACTGTACCTGTACGTACTGTACCTGTGCTGTACCTGTGCTGTACCTGTACTGCACTGTACTGTACTGTACTGTACCTGTACTGTACGTACTGTACCGTACCTGTACTGTACCTGCACTGTACTGTACGTACTGTACTGTACCTGTACTGTACGTACTGTATATGCACTGTACATGCACTGTACTGTACATGCACTGTACTGTACCTGTACTGTACGTACTGTACAGTACAGTACAGTACAGTACAGTACAGTACTGTACTGTACTGTACTGTACTGTACTGTACGTACTGTACCTGTAATGTACGTACTGTACTGTACATGCACTGTACTGTACGTACTGTACTGTACCTGTACTGTACCTGTACTGTACCTGTACTGTACGTACTGTACTGTACTGTACTGTACTGTACTGTACTGTACCTGTACTGTATGTACTGTACTGTACGTACTGTTCTGTGCTGTACTGTACCTGCACTTACTGCACTGTACTGTACTGTACATACTGTACTTGTACTGTACCTGTACTGTACCTGTACTGTACCTGTACTGTACTGTACTGTACCTGCACCGTACTGTACCTGTACTGTACTGTACATGTACTGTACCTGTACTGTACTGTACCTGCACTGTACTGTACTGTACTGTACTGTACCTGCACCGTACTGTACCTGTACTGTACTGTACATGTACTGTACCTGTACTGTACTGTACCTGCACTGTACTGTACTGTACTGTACTGTACTGTGCTGTACTGTACTGTACCTGCACGTACTGCACTTTCTCTTTTTTCAAATGAGACCGTTTCATGCTTTCAATTGGTGTATATGGATAACTAGAACTTCGGCCGCGCTGCGCGCGGCCTCAGCTCTATCGCCCGCGCCCACATAGCACCTGCGCCCACACAGCGATCTGTGCGCCCGCCCTGCACCCCTCCTCCACCCCCAATGTGCAGTATTGAGAGCCCTGACGTCACAACATTTGGAGTGATGGCCACTGCACTCTGGTTGATTGGAATACACCTAGGGCCCAGGTACTGCTGAGATGAGAGAGGAGATGTATATGTTAGACACAATATGACTCTGAGCAGGCATCACAGTGTTTAAATTGCATCTGGTGAAGAAGAGACTTTATTTTCCTATGTAGGTAGTACTGTGTAAATACTGTATGTACAGTACAGTAGAGTATGTACTGTACTGTACGTACTGTACTGGTACTGTACTGTACTGTACTGTACTGGTACTTGTACTTGTACTTGTACTGTACTGTACTGTACCTGTACTGTACGTACTGTACTTGTACTTGTACTGTACCTGCACTGTACGTACTGTACTGTACTGTACTGTACGTACTGTACCTGTACTGTACGTACTGTACTGTACTGTACGGTACTGTACTGTACTGTACTGTACGTACTGTACTGTACTGTACTGTACGTACTGTACTGTACCTGTACGTACCGTACCGTACCGTACTGTACGTACCGTACTGTACTGTACGTACTGTACCTGCACTGTACTGTACCTGTACGTACTGTACTGTACTGTACTGTACTGTACTGTACGTACTGTACCTGTGCTGTACCTGTGCTGTACCTGTACTGCACTGTACTGTACTGTACGTACTGTACTGTACCTGTACTGTACCTGTAATGTACGTACTGTACTGTACTGTACATGCACTGTACTGTACTGTACGTACAGTACTGTACTGTACCTGTACTGTACGTACTGTACTGTACTGTACTGTACTGTGCTGTACCTGTACTGTACGTACTGTACTTGTACTTGTACTGTACTGTACCTGCACTGCACTGTACTGTACTGTACTGTACGTACTGTACTGTACTTGTACTTGTACTGTACCTGCACTGTACTGTACGTACTGTACTGTACGTACTGTACTGTAACTGTACTGTACGTACTGTACTGTACATACTGTACTGTACCTGTTACTGTACTGTACTGTACTGTACTGTACTGTACTGTACTGTACGTACTGTACTGTACCTGAGCTGTACAGTACTGTACTGTACTGTACCTGCACTGTACTGTACCTGTACCTGTACCTGTACTGTACGTACTGTACCTGTACTGTACTGTACTGTACTGTACTGTACCTACACTGTACTGTACCTGTACGTACTGTACTGTACGTACTGTACCTGTGCTGTACCTGTGCTGTACCTGTACTGCACTGTACTGTACTGTACTGTACTGTACTGTACGTACGGTACCGTACCTGTACCTGCACTGTACTGTACGTACTGTACTGTACCTGTAATGTACGTACTGTACTGTACTGTACATGCACTGTACTGTACGTACTGTACTGTACTGTACGTACTGTACTGTACTGTACTGTACTGTACTGTACTGTAGGTACTGTACCTGTAATGTACGTACTGTACTGTACATGCACTGTACTGTACGTACTGTACTGTACCTGTACTGTACGTACTGTACTGTACTGTACTGTACCTGCACTTACTGCACTGTACTGTACTGTACATACTGTACCTGTACTGTACCTGTACTGTACCTGCACCGTACTGTACCTGTACTGTACATGTACATGTACATGTACTGTACCTGTACTGTACTGTACCTGCACTGTACTGTACTGTACTGTGCTGTACTGTACTGTACTGTGCTGTACTGTACTGTACCTGCACGTACTGCACTGTACTGTACCTGTACTGTACCTGTACTGTACTGTACTGTACTGTACTGTACTGTACTGTACTGTACGTACTGTACTGTACCTGTACTGTACTGTACGGTCTGTACTGTACTGGGGGGGAGGGGGGGAGCTGTATAGACCAAGGCAGCGCTTGTTTCTGTGTGCTCTGCAGGGGAACGAAGGTGCTGAGGTTTTGTGGCAGATGATGATGATTGGCTGTTAAAAGAACCCTCAGGAAGTAAATGGGCCTCACTCCCTTTCCTATGTATAGGGGGGCGGGGCTAAGGTCCCTAGGGACTAAATCTCTTCCTAGGGACAGAGATACTCTCTGTCCAAAAACCTTGTATGTCCAAAATTGTTACCTTTCAGGAACTGGGGGGAAAAAAACTGTGTTACAATGGATCTAGTGTAGTTATTATTTACTCACAAGCTCTTACTGTAGTAATACTTTTCATTAGTTCAATATCTATAAAATCCACAGACACACTTAAAGGAGAATTTTGGACTAAAGTTTTCTTACCTTTTCTATGACGTTATGATATCTTAGGATGAATGGTACAGTAGAAAAATTTCATAACTCCACCCCTGAGCCGCCACAGCTTAAAAGGTGCGCGGATAGGCCTTAGGTTAGATCACATATTTTAATATATATATATATATATAATAATATCTTTTTTTAATTATTTTTTTGGTGAGATCTGACGTTCATAGTGACAGAACACTATGCAACCAAAAAAAAAAACAAAAAAAAAAACAGAAGTCTCGCTAGACGAGATTGAAATCTCGAGATGGAAATCTCGTCTAGCGAGACTTTTTTTTTGGACATTTTGACACCCAGTTTCAATCATAGAGGTATAATATAACTAGAGGGCGGATTGCCCCACCCCCAGCTATCATTTCAATGAATGTGCTCAGTGGCGTTTTGAAGCACCCGGAAACCTGCCGGAAGTAGAATTATTGGTTTGATTTTGTACCCCCATAGAGTTATGAGCATGCGCACTAGTGTCCTTTTTGCGTTCTACGGCAGCCCGTGTGTCAAGGATTGAACGCGATATATTTATTAAATACACTCGAGATGCCTATGTATAACTAAATGCATATGTGTTTATGTATAATATGTTTACATATTTATATCTATATATATAAATATCTCTCAGCATGTTTTGCGCGTGCATGTATTTCTCCCCGCCTGCAGTTCCAGCTTTGGCCACTGGGGTGGCAGCTTCAATGTTTCTCAGCAACTCTGGGGGCTTGGTTTCAATACTTAAACAGCCTGTAAACAGGAAATGACCTATTTGGGGCATTTCCTGCTGAGAGCAGTTTTTCTGGGTGGGGCTAAACACCTTAACTACTAGTATAAAACTTTATAGATGTTTTTTTGGGGTGAGAATAATACTTGACAGGGGCATTATTGATCAAATATGTGGTTTGGCTATGTGAACTGCAACTTTAAAAGAATAATATGAAAGCATTTTCAAATAAAAAGAGTTGTGACACAGCATGGAACATCATCAAAACTAGTCTTGAAGCACCAGTGTTACCTCTGCTGGACTCAGTTCCAGGCATGCAATGCTCATTTGGTATGTTCTGGCACTCTATTTCAATGACGTGACGCGCACGTCGCTTAACACCTACACTGCAAGTCACACAATGGACAATTGATATGCATCTAGGCTTATCCCTCTGTTAATTCGGTAGGTGTGAGTCGGGAACCTTTGAAAACTTTGTTGAGGTGCGAATTTAAAGTAGTTTTAAATCTATGCGTTTGCCTGCGTGTGCTCCTGGTCAAATAAGTTCGGCACGGCGTGCAATGCCGTCCAGTGAGCATTGCACCCCTGCTCAGTTCAATGTATACTTTGGAGCCAGGAGGAGATGGAGTGTATGTGTTACAGTATGATTGGAGAACCAGTACGATTGAAGAATGCGCGCTCGTTTTTACCACCCACCCAGCACTAGAGGGAGCCACAAGCCAGGCTTGTGCACAAACATATATGGCCACACACACACACACACACACACAGTCACACACACACAAACACACACGCGCACGCGCTCATGCTTTTTTTGGTTTATTGAAAGCAGGACTGTTTAGATACTTTTATTGTGTTCTGGCTTTTGTTTTACTTTCTCCCTGACACACACACACACACACACACACACACACAGTGATCCATGAAAAGAACTATTCTGTCCCTATCGGTTTACAAATCAAACGGCGCTGAGTCGACTAGTGGAGCGTCGGCCGGTCACCGCGGGCACTCGCGCCTGGAGGCGCGAGTGCGCGCTTCCTCGGCCTCAAGCTCCACTAAGTCGGCGCGCCGTGCGTGTGAACGCGTGTTCAGCGTTCCCCTCATAGATATTATGGTTCCCCTAGCGTAGCTTCCTGGTTGCTATGTGGGGGGGAACAACAAAAGACAGGTCTCCGTCGGCGCATCAAAGCCCCGCCTCTCCGCGCTCTCCTTCTCCTCGGAGGAGAAGGAGAGAAGGAGAGGACGGGAAAGTTTAAAACGCGAGGAGGAGGAGGAGGAGGAGGAGGAGGCTCCTCTTCCTCGCGAGCCTCGCGTAATAACCCCCCGCCTCGCAGCGCCGTCCTCCTCCTCCTCCTCGCGAGCCTCGCTAATAAACCCTGTCTCGAAAAGCCCCGCCTCGCCCCGAAGGAGCCCCGTGCCTAAAAACGAGCGCTCTGTCTTCAATCGTACTGGTTCTCCAAACGTACTGTGACATATGCATTAATAGAATAGGCCTGCCTACTATGACATAAACATTCACAGATTGCACTTGAAATATTGTATTAAATGTTATCAGAATCTACAGCACATTAAAATAAATGACAATAAAAACTGAAAGAACCAAGGGAAAAGTAGCCTGATGCCTTAGATTACAATATCTGCTTATCCTGCAGCACCCCCATGAGGAGATGTCTGCAAACAGCAGCCAATAATGTCAAAAGAAATACATGCATTGTTTACAATGGCTGTGGATTCAGTGATCACTTGAATTCACTGACAAACTAGAAAAAGTGCTCCTCGGAGCACAGGTCTCCGCCAGGTCAGGTACGTTATTGTGGCCTCCTGGTGGCGCTATAATAGGCCAATGTGAAAAGGGTGGCATTTATTCTTAGGTCGTTCACGGCAATCGGACACTGCATTCATGATTTGAGGCATTTTGTTCCAAAAATGTGTTTTGCTAAATTAGACCTGCTGGTGGCGCTATAACAGGCCAATGTGAAAAAGGGTGGCATTTCTTCCTTGACCTAGTGGGAATGTGTTTGTGAAATTTCACAAAAAAGCAAGCTGCGTTCATGACTTGAGGCATTTTGTTCAAAACGGACCAATCCTGCAAATTTTGGAAGCGAACCTTAGGAAATGAGGATGGAATATGGGAAATCGGACAGATCCGTGTTGATCACATGACTGTAGAGATACTGTGTACCGATTTGCATGAAGTTTGGATAAAATCTGTAGGAGTAATGTAAAAAAAAAAGTCAGCCTCCAGGTGGCGCTATAACATGCCCATGTGAAAAATTTTAGGCAGAGGTTCTGAATTGGCATCCAGGGAGTGTGTGTGCACAGTTTCGCAGCGACCGGGCCAACGGTGCCTATAAAGACACTGTGTACTGATTAGCTTTTTTGTTTTTTGGATAGAATCTGAAGGAGTAATATGCAAACATGCGTTTTCCAAAAGTCGGCCTCCTGGTGGCGCTATAAAAAGCAGATGTGAAAAATGCAGGGCAGTTGTTTTTCCTTGGCCTCTTGGGAGTGTCCGTGCAAAGTTTCACACAGATCGGTGCAGTTATAGGTAAAAACGTCAATTGGCCTGTTATAGCGCCACCATGAGGCTGATTGGAAAGTTTTGAAGTGGCATTTCTTCCTGGGGCAAGTGGGAATCTACGTGGAAAATTTCACGGAAATCGCATGCTTCGTTCATGATTATTGCGGCTGTTTAAAGGGCCGCGAGGAGCTAAACATGGGAGAGAGACACTTATTTGACGCGCATGCACAAGAATTCAGATCCACTCCAATCCTTGCGTTTTTGACCATTTATTCTCCACTAGACACGTTAAGTACAACAGTTCCCAGCATGATACTATTATACCTAAACGTGGATGTTACTGTGCGATATGATACTTTACTTTGTTGCGGTCAACAGAAATTATCGGCTCCACACGCTCACCCCCTCTCTATCCAGATTCCCATACACTATGCCCAGGTGAACGCCATGTTTCATTATTAGCGTGGCAGCGCCCCAGCTCCTGTGATCACGCCCACCACCACTAACAGTGCAGTGCCCAATCTGTCAATCAAATGTGCAATAACAATGTCAATAATAATAAAACACTAGACTAGGCAAAAAGTCACATACGGCTCCTACATTCCGGCCCCTAATTATGGGAACACATTAATTATACAATCAATAATACATATAGGAGACGGCAAGAAAAACGTTTAAACCGAAGTCTTCTTTCTTCTTTAGGCCAAAAAATAAAAATCAGCCTAATAAAAGTGATGTTGTCCATCACTCAGTGAGTCAAGTTAGGGAAAAAATCAAAGTCATTGTTTGTGTATGAAATGTCAATGTAATGTGTGTGAAATGTCAAGCTGTAGTCCTCATGGATCTTCTGCTTCCTGTAGAAAGCAAACCTTGGTGATAGGCCTGTCCAGATAGCTGGTCTTTGTCTTGATCCGCACACGACGAACAAGTCCTCTTCTATCTGGTGTGGTTTGCACAATCCTTCCAGTGAGCCATGAGTTGCGTGGTGCTGAGTCATCAACTATGAGAACATTATCTCCAGGAATGAAGTTGCGCTTGACTCTTGACCACTTCTGGCGTTCCTGAAGTAGAGGTAAGTATTCCTTGATCCATCTTTTCCAGAACAGGTCGGATATATACTGTACTTGTTTCCATCTGCGTCGAGCATACACATCCTCCTTTAGAAAGCATCCTGGTGGCAAAGATGGCTTGGTTTTAAGCAGCAACAGATGGTTAGGAGTTAGTGCCTCCAAGTCATTTGGATCTGTTGATGCTCTGGTAATGGGTCGGCTGTTGATGACAGATTCCACTTCGCAAAGAACTGTTTGAAGGCCCTCTTCATCAAGGTTCTGTACTTTCAGAGTGGAATTCAGTACCTTCCTCACAGATCTTATCAGCCTTTCCCAGACTCCTCCATGATGTGATCCAGTAGGTGGATTGAAAGTCCACTTAATTCCTTTTTGAAGTAGGGTGTCATTGATTCGAGCCAGATTCCAGCCTTCCATTGCTTCTCTCAGTTCTCGCTCAGCTCCGACAAAGTTGGTTCCATTATCTGAGCGCAATTCCAACACTTGTCCTCGTCTTGAAATGAAACGTCGAAGTGCATTAATGAAGGAATCCGTATCCAATGACGGTGCCACTTCGATGTGGATGGCTCTTATCGCCAAGCATGTGAAGAGAACTCCATATTTCTTCACCATACTCCTTCCTCGCTTCACTTCGAAAGGTCCGAAATAATCAACTCCAACATGAGAGAATGGAGGGTAATCTGGAGACACTCTGTCCTGAGGCAAATCTGCCATCTGCTGGTTCGCTGGAGTTGCGTGCAGACGCCTACAGACAATGCACTTTGACAGAACCTTCCTTATAGCCACACTAGCACCCGGGATCCAATATCTTTGGCGCAGGCTAGATAGCATGTGGTTACGACCTCCATGTCCTACATCTTGGTGTACTTGCTGCAGAATGATGTCAGAAATGTGAAGATCCTTTGCCAAGATGGCTGGATGTTTACTTTCTTCAGGCATAGCCGATCTACTTAGTCGTCCTCCAACTCTCAGAATGCCATCTTCGAGTATTGGGTTCAGTTTGTAGATATGACTGGTTCTTTTCACATTCTCTCCTTTTTGCAGACAGTTGAACTCATCAGGAAACCTCCTTCTCTGACAGAAGCGGATGATTTCCATCTCTGCCTGTTTGAGTTCATCCACTGAAAGAGAACGAATGACAGCCTGTTTTTTGACAATCTGCAACTCCTTTTTCATCTCTCTTTCCTGTTGTTCCTTATCCAAGCCAGACTGAGCAAGAGTCCCACTCAATTGCTTCCTCTTCTGACTGAGACACAGTAGCAAGTTCTTAAACTTGAGAATCCACCCGACAACCTTCTTCAGATGTTTCCAAGAAGAGAAGTGATTGATCAAGCGGGATACTGCATCAATTTCCTCTTCAGCCTGTATTGCGTTCACCAAGAGACTCATTTTTACCTCAGGGTCATCTGGGGAGATCTTTAAAGAGTCATCTGGGTTCACAGGCCATTCCTCTTCAGACCCAGTCAAGAACCGAGGTCCAGAAATCCACGTGTCATCCTTCAGGAGCGTTTCCACCTTGACTCCCCTGGAAGCCATGTCAGCAGGGTTGCTTGCGGTGTTAACATACCTCCACTGAAATGGATTTGACACACTGAGTATCTTTGAGACCCTGTTGGCTACGAAGGTCTGAAACCTTGAGGTCTCATTCCTGATATACTTCAGTACTGAAGTACTATCGGTCCAAAAGATTGAGTCTTCAAGTTGCATTTTCAGCTCCTTCCTCCACAACTTGTCCATTCGACCTGCCACCATGGCAGCCGTCAGCTCCATACGAGGGATGGTAATAGCTTTCAATGGGGCAACTCGAGCTTTTCCCATTATGAAGGCACAATGCACTTCTCTGTGGATGTTGTGCAATAACAGGTAGGTCACTGTTCCATACCCACTTTCACTTGCATCTGCGAAGTGGTGCAAACGTGCAGAAGTTACTTCTCCAAAATCCTCTGGTTTCAGGCATCTGGGAACCTTAAAAACTTCAAGCTGACAGAGCTCCTTCAGCCAACTTGTCCAGTCTTCTGCAGTTGTGGCTGGTATGGCATCATCCCAACCAAGTTCCTTTCTGCACAGATCTTGAAGGATGATTTTGGCTGATAGCACCACAGGTGCCAAGAATCCTAAGGGGTCATAGATCGAACTGACTGTGGAGAGGATCCCTCTTCTGGTCAATGGTTTGTCACTGAGCATGAGCTTGAACATAAATGCATCAGTTTGAACACACCACTGCACACCCAATGCTCTTTCAACAGGCAGTGTGTCATTATCCAAGTCCAGATCCTTGACCTCTTTCGCTCTCTCCTTTGATGGTATGGCAGCCAGCACACTACGTCGGTTGCTTATCCACTTTGTGAGTTTGAAACCCCCTTTAGCACAAAGTGCACGTAGATCTTGGTACAGTGTGATTGCCTCTTCTTCAGACGTTACTGACACCAAGCAATCATCCACGTAGAAATTGTTAAGGACAGTTTCAGTAACTCTGGTTGCAAACTGGTCTGTACTGTCCTCTGCACATTTTCTCAGGGCAAAACATGCACAACTTGGCGAGGATGTGGCGCCGAACAGATGTGCAACCATTCTGTGCTCTACCAGGTTCTTCTCATGGTCCCCATCCGGCCACCAGAGAAACCTCAGCAGATCTGTATCCTCAGATGTTACTTTGACCTGATGGTACATGGCCTCAATGTCTGCCATGAGTACAACAGGCTCCTTCCTAAATCTGGTCATCACTCCGATGAGTGTGCCGGTAAGGTCTGGGCCCTGTAGAAGCTGCGCATTCAACGACGTTCCCTGAAATGTAGCTGCACAGTCGAATACGACCCTGATCTTTTTCTTCTTCGGGTGGTATACACCGTGGTGTGGTATATACCATACCCTACCATCACTGCGTTCCAGATCCTCAGCAGGCACCTTCTCTGCATAGCCTTTGGAGATTATGTCAGTCATGAAAGCAGTGTAGTCTGCATGAAACATTTTTTTGAAACCTCCTTTTGAGGCTCAGAGTACGCTGTTCTGCTACTCTCCTGTTGTTTGGCATGTTCACATCTCTTTTCCTCAAAGGCAAGCCCATAGTGTAATGGCCATCAATCAACTGGGCAGACTTTGTGACATACTCCATGAACTGACCATCTTCTCTTGACAACCCCATCTGCTCATCATCTTGACTGGATTCGGGGAAATCGATTTTCAACTGCTGCTTCCATAGATCATCAAGGCTTGCAACAGAGATCCTATTAACTGTGACATCAGGTTGTCCACAAGCAGTGTCATTCCTTGTGTCTCCTCTGAGAGGTCCATTTACTGTCCAGCCCAGCATAGTTTTGACTGCGTACGGGCCACCATCTGCACTTCGCACAACATGCCATGGTTCCAGTGCCTTGGGCACGTTGGTTCCAATCAGCAGGTCAATACCCGAGTCAATTTCAGTGATTTTCACGTGTTTCAGGTGAGGCCATCGTTTTAGGTCTTCCTGTCTTGGAATGTTGCCTTGATGAACTGGCATAGTTTCCTGTGAGTAGATGTTAGGTAGGTCACATGAACACTCGCTGTCCAATCCAGACACTTCCAAACCTGTCACAACGTGGCTTCCAATGATTTTCTCCTGGCCCATTGTCCTAAGGAGAATGTTTGTTCTTCTTCCCCTGAGATTCAGCTTGCTCATCAGTCGTTCCGTGCAAAATGTTGCTGAGCTCCCAGGATCCAGGAAGGCGTATGTAATCAATGTCTCTTGTCCCTTCTTAGACTTAACTTGAACAGGTACAATGGCCAGTGTGCAGTCCTGCTCACCGGCCCCTGTAAGACCACTCGATTGAACGGAAATCAGAGCACTGCCCACTGTGGTCTCAGATTCTCCTGTAGCTTGTGTTGACTTTGGTTCTCTCTCTTTTGAGTACAAATGAAGGATGCTAGGGTGCTTCCGACTGCATACCTTGCATGACAGGCGCTTACTGCAGTCTCTGCTCATGTGTCCAATACACATGCATCCAAAACACACACCATGTTCTTTTAAGAAACCAATTTTCTCACTGTGCATTTTCTTTTCCAATTGAAAGCACAGATCCAAAGCGTGTCTACCTCCACAAAACAGGCAGAGCGTATGGCTTCTCTCCTTCACCTTTGTTCCAGATTCAAATTTCTTTTCCATTGTTGCAATGGTGGTGGCAAAACTACTCCCCTTTGCCCTTGGACGAGGTTGGATTTTGGATTTCCATGGCTCCTTTCTTACTGTGGCTGATGGAGCATCCTGTATGTCTCCAAAAAGTGGATCACTTACGATCTTCACTTCTCTTTCGATGAAGATAACCATGTCGGTGAATGTAGCTCTTTGGCCTCTTCTTTCCTGTAAATCACAGGCCTTAGTTCTCCATTTGTCCCTCTGTCTGTAGGGCAATTTCCTTATGATGGCTAGCATGTTGGTAGGTGTATTCAACTCATACAGGTAATCGACCTCCTCCATGGCGTTGCAACATCCTCTTAGGAAAAGACTGTATGCCTGCAGAGCTTTTACATCTTCGGATTTTATTGTTGGCCATGAAAGCGCCTTTTCCATGTAGGCGGAGGTGATTTTCTGTGCATTTCCAAAATGCTCCAATAGCAAAGCTTTAGCCTTGGCATATCCTCTATCGTGAGCCATGTGCTGACAGCTTCTGACAAGATCCCTAGGCTGCCCCCTGGTGTACTGTTCGAGAAAATATAGGCAGTCTTTAGGGTTGTCCGTTCTCTCTTCAATGCTGTGCTCAAACGCCCTTATGAAAGTATGATATTCCAAACAGTCACCATCAAAAACCTCAATGTCTTTTTTAGGCAGGAATGAAAGTGACTGCTGTTGAACAAGCAAAGCTGTTATTTGATTTTGTTGTTCCAATACTGTTATTATTTGACTCTGTTCATTGCTGCTAGTTGTGGGCTGGCTCCTTGAAGTGGCTGGTTGAATGCTTTGTATTGGTGGGTGATTGATTTGTATTGCTGGGTGCTTGCTCTGTATTGTTGGTTGGTTGATTTGCTGCTGAGCTCCATTTCCCAGTTTAGATCTTGCGCCCAAGCTATATGGGTTGGGCTGTCCACCTGCAGGCTGGTTTGTATCAGGCACAAACATTTTTGCATCAGCACTGAGTGTTTGAGGTTTCCTTTGTCCTCTTTCCACATAGGAATTCATGCCATTGGATGTCTTACTTGCACGAGATCCTACAGAGCTTCTCAGAGCATTCACTTTAGCCCTGGATGCTGCTATCTCCACTTCAAGTTCAAGTTGCTCCTTTTTCTTTTTAATCACTTGCTCTTGCTCCTCCAATGCATGTTTCTCCTTTAAAAACTGCTGTCTTGCAATCAGAGCTGCTATGTCAGCCTCCTCAGCTCTAATGCGTGCTGATGAAGTTTTTGAGACATTGGACTCAGCACTTGGCCTGCCAGACCCCCTGCTTCCAACATTAGATATACTGTCATCTGGACTGATTTCATCCTGTGCACAGGTTCCAACATTTTGTCCAGAGTGCAATGACACATGAGTCTGACTTTCGTGCTGTTCAGAAATCACATTTGTGGACACATCATGTACAGTGGCAGGATTGGACATTTTTAACCCAGTTTCAGAAAGCCATCGTTTTGCATCCTCAATAAAGCCATTGTTGCATTTGAGCACATTTTTAAACCATTCATTTTGTTTTTCATGTTCCTCCTCAGGAAGAAAAGGAATCAGGGTTTGGTGTAACAGTGTGATTTCATGAACCATTTTCATTAAAGTCTCAAGTTGAGATCGCACTTGTGTGGCATTTTCATCCCCTTGCATGAGATCTTTCACTGTATTTGTCACATGTTTCATTTTGTGAACCATTATTTTCCGTTCCTTTTGTATGGTTTCAATTTTGTTTGCCAACGCCTTTACAGTGAGTTTGGTTTCCCTTTTTGGTTGCTCAACTTGCACATCCATATTTGAACCAATAGAAATTGACTTTGAAATGTCTGTTTCCATTTTCCAACAGCACACAGCGGCGCACAATGAAACGCCAATCCACACGGAGCAAGCAATAAATAAATAAAGAAATAAATATCGCAGTGCGTTTGTCAATAAAACGTCAACTCCACACAGAACAATAAAACAAACAACTTCACTGTCCGTGTATCAACAACCAATCCACTTCATCAATAAAACAACACCCAAGGCAGCTAAAACAACACACACGCAAACAACACGTCCCCAATGGACAAGCGGCAGTAACTTGTTCAAAACAAAGTAAACTGGGTATCAACACAGCAGCTTACAGTCAAAGTCAAAGTCAAGTTACTACAATCATAGGCCTACCGCTTCTGTTGCGCTGTTGCCGTTTTAGCCGACAGGCTGTTTTTATGAATGAACGTGGCGTCCTCCGTGCCTCCAAACAGCGGAGATCGTGACCGTTTTTATGAATGAAAGTGGCGATCCTCCTGTCCAATACAGCGGAGATCGGGTCCTTTTGTGAATGAACGTGGCGTTCCTCTTCTGTCCAATACAGCGGAGAACGTGGCTCGCGTTACAAACAAAGTTCATTCACGGTCCAAAGCGTCCCAATGCGATCCTAGGAATCCACGATTTAATGTCCTTTTTCCACGGATCCGCACTTCTTTGGAATACTTTCTGTTGACTAATATTGCGGCTGTTTAAAGGGCCGCGAGGAGCTAAACATGGGAGAGAGACACTTATTTGACGCGCATGCACAAGAATTCAGATCCACTCCAATCCTTGCGTTTTTGACCATTTATTCTCCACAAGACACGTTAAGTACAACAGTTCCCAGCATGATACTATTATACCTAAACGTGGATGTTACTGTGCGATATGATACTTTACTTTGTTGCGGTCAACAGAAATTATCGGCTCCACACGCTCACCCCCTCTCTATCCAGATTCCCATACACTATGCCCAGGTGAACGCCATGTTTCATTATTAGCGTGGCAGCGCCCCAGCTCCTGTGATCACGCCCACCACCACTAACAGTGCAGTGCCCAATCTGTCAATCAAATGTGCAATAACAATGTCAATAATAATAAAACACTAGACTAGGCAAAAAGTCACATACGGCTCCTACAATGATTTTAGGCATCGTGTTAAAAATGAAGCAATCCTGCACATTTTGGGAGCCAATCTTAGCCATTCAGGATGGAATCTGCTAAATCAGACAGATCCGTGTTGATCACATGACTATAGAGATACTGTGTACCGATTTGCGTGTTTTTTGGAGAAAATCTGTAGGAGTAATATCCAATAATGTGTTTTTCAAAAGTCGGCCTCATGGTGGCTATGACAGCCTGATCTGAAAAATGTGGGGCAGAGGTTCTGCTGGGACATCCAGGGAGTGTGTGTGTGTGTGTGCAGTTTCACAGCGACCGGGCCAACGGTGGCGGAGATTAGCTGGTCGCAGACAAGGACGGACACACACACACACACACGGACGGACGGACGGACGGGGGGCAAAACATACTCTCTAAGCAGTTGTTTCCTTTTGATTTTGTAATATAATAACAACTGCATGTGAAACACATGTCATGCAAAGATATGATACTAGCCGATCACTTTGTTATGGGTCTTTTTTTTTATAATGCGTATTAACCACATGAATCCCTGCGTCCCTAATTCTGGGGCGAACATTCTGTGAAAAAAAGCCAATCTACAAGCTCACAAGGTCTTGTGAGCTTCTAGATAATAAGAAACAAATACACACACACACACACACACACACACACACACACACACACACACACACACACACACACACACACACACACACACACACACACACACACACACTGAAATTACAAAGTTAGAATTATGGATTACTTTTTATCCAGTGTTTTATAACGAGTGGTTAGATGTACAGCCATCATCAGTGACACATGTAGCTACAATTACTGTCACTTAACCACCATGGACGTTTTGTAGTATTTGTATTGTCAAAATTGTCCACCCTAGAGGGTCTTTTGTGATTCTTCCCAAGGTTTGATTGATTGATTGATTGATGGAATACTTTAATAGCAGTTTAATTAACCACTTTCAACCTGGTGTCCCTATTTTGTGAATATCAAAGGCAAAATGTTTCCAAAATAGCCGCTCCATAAGCTCACAACTTGCTATTTTCTTTGTTTTCACTTTGAGAACAATGATTTATAGTACTGCTGGGGGGGGCTCCTCAGACGTGGGCGAAGCGTTCCCTCTGTGGGACAGGGCAAGTGTAGAGAAATGAAGCATAGCGTTAGTTCATGCAGGACATTTGCTTAACATTCCCTGATTTTGCTTAGCATGCTGCTTGGACAAAATTCAGGAAATATCTCCAAGAGCGGAGCCTTTATAACGCCAAGCTTAACTGTATTCCATTTGTTGCAATAAATGGTTAAATCTACTTTGACGTGAATGTTCCTGACTGAAATCTTAGTTTAATCAGGATGTTGAGACAAACAGAGTCAGGGACATTTCTAAGAAGTTTATTACTTGAGCTCATGGGAGAAATACATTAAAGGTTGGTGGTCAAGTATTATGAGTATGGAGAGACCAGACCAACCTTACACACACAACCTTACACACGAGCTTGTGTCTTTGTTACAAGCTGAACTCATAACAATTAACACCAGGCCAGCATGAAGAGCTGACTCTATAATATTCAGATTGTCAGAACATATCATAAGGCCAAGGATGAATGACACCCAAATCACATCACATGCAAATGCTAGTCGGGTGGTCTAGTATACATGAATACTGACAATAATGCTGTCATCTCCACAAGAACTGGCACCACTAAGCACTGTCAAGTTCATAATGTGCTACTATCTACCATGTATGAGTGTCTTACTTTTATCCTTTTATCCTGCAGTAAAACAAATATTTCTATACCTTTTTGTCTCCGCCAGGCCGAAAGGCATGGCGAGAGAGTATGTTTTTCACCCTGTCCGTCCATCCGTCCGTCCGTCCGTCCGTCCGTCCGTCCGTCCGTCCGTCCGTCCGTCCGTCCGTGTGTGTGTCCGTCTGTCCGCAGCTAATCTCTGGCACCGTTGGCTTGATCACAGCGAAACTGTGCACACACACTCCCTGGATGCCAATTCAGAACCTCTGCCCCAAAATTTTCACATGGGCCTGTTATAGCGCCACCAGGAGGCTGCTTTTTGCAAAACACATTTATTTACTGTACTCCTACAGATTTGGTCCAAACGTCATACAAATCGGTACACAGTATCTCTATAGTCATGTGATCAACGATTTCCCAGATTCCATCCTCATTGGTTAAGGTTGGCCTCCAAAGTTTGCAGGGTTGGTCCGTTTTGAACAAAATGCCTCAAATCATGAACGCAGCTTGCAATTTCCATGAAATTTCACACGCACATTCCCATTAGGCAGAGGAAGAAATGCCACTTAACATTTTTCAAATCTGCCTCATGGTGGCGCTATAACAGGCCGATTTGTGTTTTTACCAATAACTGCACCGATCTGTGTAAAACTTTGTTTGCACACTCTCTAGAGGCCAAGGAAAAACCTTTGCCCTGCATTTTTCACATTTGCCTTTTATAGCGCCACCAGGAGGCTGTCTAAAGTAAAAATACATTTTTTGATATTAAAACTGCTTAACTGCCAAAGACGTTTATAAACGTCTTTGGGCCTTCAGCTATTGCCTGCCAAAGACGTTTAAAAACGTCTTTGAAAAAAAAAAAAAAAAAAAATTCTAAAAAGATTCTCTAATTATTTAAGATTGACACCTTTTCGATATTCCAAACGAATAAGGAGATAACAATTCCCAAAGATTTGCTGCTCCATCCACTTCAATGTTAAAATTGAAACGGACAAACAATTCACAATGTTTTTTGGTTTGAAACTACTGGTTTTGAGCTATTTTCAAACATCAAACAACACATGACAACAAGGTCAAATTGACCTCGTTGACATTTGTGAAACCACACCTGAATCTCATCTGTGATTAGAAATTATCTGGGATCAATCATACTGGAGAAAAATATTCTGTGGCTATGCGAAAAGGTACCAAAATCGGTCAAAACCCTGGCAGAGGCTACAGACTTTTTGAAAAAACTCTGGCAGTCAATGTGTTAAGCCTTCAGATTTTATCAAAATTTCACGCGAATCGGTACACATGATCTCTATAGTCATGTGATCAAGACGGATCTCTTTGATTTCTCATATTCCATCCTGATTGGCTAAGATTGACATCTAAACTTTGCAGGAGTGGCCCGTTTTGAACAAAATGCCGCAAATCATGAACCCAGCGTCTGATTGCGGTGAAACTTTGCACACACATTCGCACTTCGTTGAGGAACAAATGCCACCCTTTTAACATTTCCCTATTATAGCGCCACCAGGAGGCAGATTTTTGCAACACTTTTCTTTTTTATATTACTCCAACATATTTTGTCCAAACATCATGCAAATCGGTACATATTATCTCTGTAGTCAAGTGATCAAGATGGTTCCGTCCGATTTTTCCTATTCCATCCTGATTGGCGAATTCCGAACATTGCTGGCCCACAACAACCTACCTGACCTGGCGGAGACCTGTGCTCCGAGGAGGACTTTTTCTAGTTTTCTCTGTGCTATGAGTTACACTGTCAGTACAGCACAGCGCAGTGCAGTTACAATAAAAATGTCCAATAAGTAAAAAGCGACAGGTGCACACCACAATACTGTTTCCAAATTGTATTATACATTTGTAGCGTTCTGTGATGGGCTTGGTTTTTGTGCACAAAAACAACATCCCTAGTAAATCACACAGCATTGGGGGATATGGCCATTATTTGAAGACAGAGCACAGAGGCTATAGGACAGCATTTCAAACACTAGGAGCTACTCCATCCAGACAGAGGACTTGGCAAATGTATGAAATCATGCTGTTGTAGGTGCAGAACAAGCTCTCTGGATGGATATCCTCCGTAATTGACAGGGAAGTATACACATATAGTACTACAGTACAGTGCATAGCCAGGCAACTCCCCTCCTTTCTTCAAAGAAGCCCAATAATGACAACACAATCCAAAGGAGGATGACGTTGTTTTGTCAACAGTCTGACCTGTGGCCAGTGCTGTGACTGTCAACGGAGGACTTTGCATCTGGATGCATTATCAAAGCAAAAATATATAAATATAAATACATTAAAAAACGAAAACAAATCCTGTAACAAATCCTATCAACATTTTCTGAAAACGAATAGAACCTATTAAGATCTGAGGCCGATTCTACGAATGTCTTCTAAATCAGTTTTCTGAAAAACTTATGTTGGTGCTGTTCAAAACCCTTTCATGTCAAGGACCCCAAAAATCGTATTGTATTTGGCTGCGGACCCCCCATCTCAAAATATTTTGTTCCAGGGTCCCCTAGAATCAAAGATTTTAGTTAATGTTTGCTTTAAAAATATATATATTCAAAGATTTGCACATTTTCAAGATTTGTCAACATTTTTAGAACTACAAGCTACTAGCGTGGCACGAAGTGACGTGCTATGAGCTTGTATATGTGCTATTTTTGAAAAATCGTGACACACACTCATATACAGTATAAATAGCTCAAATATAATGATGCTTTCCCGGATTGAATGGGTTAAAATTATCCCTTTGACTTACGAAGCTTGTTGATTAGTCTAGTAATATGCTGTATGTTTAGCCTAGGGTTTCATCTTAAATTACAATTTTAAGGCTATTGATTATAATTTCGTTGCAGAAAGAGCAAGGCGGTCAGTTGTTCCATCCTATCCATTATAGGTCTTTGCGGTTTTTAGCATAATGGTACAATGTTACCTTGTCTTGTGAAACGGTTGATAATTTGCCAATGTCTGGGTGAAGAGAAGGAATGCGATGAAAAGCAAAAGAAGCATCAAACTGAAAACGTCAGCAGGGTTCCGGGAGGGGGGGGGGTGTGCACCTTTTGACTGGCATCAGAGAGACCAGACATTGGCAGCACTACTGTGTCTCCGTTCTAGAGTTTACACTTCACACAGGCAACACACACTCACACAAGCATGCATGCACGCATGGCATGTGCCCATGTGCGGGTAAATGTGCACGTACGTACACACACGCACGCACGCAAGCACATACACCCACTCACCAACAAATGTTTTGAGATATCAGTTTAGGGTTGCATGAGATTAAAGATCATGTTAAATGAGGAAACCAGATACTCAGAACAGGACAGTAGATGGCACTGGTTCAGCTGCTTTTTTTAATACATCATCATGGTCTGCAGAAACAGACTGCTCACGGATGAGTCCCCTCTAGGCACTAAAATACTGCTTTCAGTAAGGTTTCATTGCGCGCAGTAGGCCTGTGACATTGCAGTAAATATAGCAGTCCAAGCAGCAAAACTTAAAAACATGAATTAACATTAGATCCAGATCAATACTGTCGATGGCTTGTCTGGATATGTATGTGCGCAAATTAATTAAATTATGTGTTGTGCCAAATCCTTCGTAAATACGCACAGGGCACCTTGCTGCTTTTCTTAAGGTCCGCCACACTCTCGTTAGTGTCTATTTTATGCAATGATTTAACTGTTAAGACATTTGTAACCAGTTAATACCAACGGTTAAATGGTTAATATTTATTTTTAATTTCAATTGTTAGTGCAAATACACTTTCCACTCCAATAGTCAGGCGGGAAATTGACATGATAGTTCAGTTGGTGATACAAGCATGTCACGCACTGTCAGGTGGAAACAGTAACCGGAAGACTTGCCCCAAAACACACTCACAAAACACACTCGTCCCCCGGACAAGCGGTGCTTGTATTCTTGTATTTGTTTTACTGAGGATAAGGTTAGGAGTAGGTTTATGGTTATTATATTGGTTAGGCATAGTTTTACTGAGTTTAGAAATAAGGTTAGGTTTTGGCACTGTTTTACTGAGGTAATGTTGAGGAATAAGCTTAGATTCAGGCATAGTTTACTGAGGTTACGTTTAGGAATACCAGGTGAATACCGCCGGATTTGCCCCGCGGTGACTGTGTTTTGGGGCGAGAGTTTTGGTATTCGTGGAAACCACTGTGCGCCCGGTTATTTAGAACAATGATAGCCTAGTAAGCCTACTAACTCCACCACATATCCACAACTGAAGAGGAAACGTATGCTAAAGTTAATGCGTTAGTGAGAACTCTCTGTCAGGATCTACTTTTCTGTCTTGTTTTTGAAGTGTTTCTGGTACCTTATTCTGTTGTATCGTTCCAATTGTTTCCTGTTCTCCTTGTACTTTTATTTTGTAGTGACGTCCTAGTGTTTTCCTGTCTGCCCTAGGTACTGTTTCCTGTCCTGTCTCACCCTGTGATTATTAGTTATCTCCACCTGTGTCCTGTTAGTCCCTTTGCCATTCGTGTCTTAATTGTCTGTTGAGTTCACCTGTTTTGTCTTGAGTCTGCATTACTATAACATAGTGCTGCCGTAGCCTACATATACTGTACGTCCGGGGTGTCCAAACGTTTTTCAAAGGGGGGCATATTTGAAAACATGACAATACCTTAATGCAGACTACATCTCCTGTCACACATAACAAGGTCACAAACAAATGCATCGCATTACAACAACTTTATTACGCTACAGTACAATATCAATGTGCGTGCGTGTGTGCGTGTGTGTGTGAGTTATGTGACGCTGTTTGCGTGCTTGTCGCGTGGTTGTGTCTGGGACAGGGCCCGACTTGGCAGACAAACAGCGTTGAGATTGAGGAAGTGGCAGTGTGCGTGCGTGTGTGTGTGTGTGTGTGTGTGTGTGTGTGTGTGTGTGTGTGTGTGTGTGTGTGTGTGTGTGTGTGTGTGGGGCAGCATGCCAGTGGAGCCACTCCCAGGTGAAGTGAGAGAGAGCAGAGCGTCAGTCAGAACATGTTATAAAATGCACCCAGTAAACAGAACAAAAACATACAACACAACATGGCTTGAAGAGAAAACACAGAAAAGGAGTAGGCTACATCTTTTTGGCAAAGAGTAACAATCCAACAAGGTGCTCTTTGATACAAGGATGAAAGCTGAATGACAAAAAAGGGGGGGGAAACCATTAAAAAGCCTTTATTGAATTGGCTACTGCATGGCAAGAATTGTGTGTTGTGAAACACAGCCTTCATCAGGGTGACTAAACATGAATGAAGTACAAACAAGGCTTTTATAGGAAATGGCACCATAGTATCATTATCATACAACATTGATGACCCCAGAGATAATGTGTACCAATTTGTGTGAGTTTTGAATAAAGTCTAGAGTAGTAGAAAAAAGTGTGTTTTGAAGATAACACAAAATGGCGGAAAATGGAATCTGGCACAAATGGCTGGGGCCTATATAGAGAATTGGAAGGAATTCAAGGGGAAATATAGCTGCAAGCAGCGATAATACGGGGCCAGTGATTGCAGAAAGAAAAAAGAAAGAAGCAATGATAAGTAATATGCACAATAAGCCGTAGAAACATAAAAGACCGAACTTGAGAGAACGAAAACCATGCAATTAACATGAGCATTTTAAACCCTCACTAACCCTAACCTCAGTCAAACTATGCCTACCCCTAACCTCAAGAAATACTAGCAGCATAAGAATGCCAAATCATGATCACTTCGACACATTGTCGGGGACGGGGATCGAACCGGTGATCTCCGGACTCATAGGATGCCTTTTTTCTCATTGAGCTAGAGATATGATAGCCACGGCAGTAGATATGATAGCAACTGTAGTGTCTGTTGATATATATAAGTCTTTCCGTCCCTGATGAACCAATCTTCTGTTTTGCTAACTACTCTAGATCACTGGTTCCCTAACCTTCTACCGATAGAGAAATTGTACGTCTCCTCGGAACCGAAACTGGTGAAAATAGCCGATCTACAAGCTCACAAAACGTTGCTATATGAAAAGTTGTGAGATTGTAGATCGGCTATTTTCAGAATGAAGTATGTCATACATTGAAAAAACATACTCTCAAACAAGCGTTTGATGTTATCTGTACCATTTGCACATGTATCCATTGATACCGTCATGTTGTTTGCAATTCAACTTAAATGAAGTCTGCATCAATAGTGGAGCAGATTGCTGAAACGATCTTTCACTTGGTGATACAAGCACCAAATTTTGCACACAAGTGCTTCAGAACCTACTCTCTCAGAAAAGTACGTAATCCACTTGAAAAAACAAAATGGCCGCCATTTTTCAAGATGGCCGCCATTCGAAGTGGTTTTGAACTATATTTTGATTGAATAATCCTATTTTGATGGTCTATACATCAAAATATATGTTTTTGAGTATGTGAAACCAATTCTGCATTTACAAAATTTTAATTATTGAATATTATGATGATACAATAGGAATTAAACGAAGAAACACTCTCTCTGTGATGTTTCCGAAGTGATGTCTTGGTACGTGACCACCCAATGTAGAGACATGTGGTAGGACAGTAAACTGTGCATATTGCAATTCAACAGTGCTGGAAGATGTAGTATGGCTTGTCTGGGGTTGACTAGTGCATTAGAAATATGATTACACTTTTCCGATATATAGGGTAATGTTAACTTCTATGTTTTACAAACAATATAAACAAACTGATTGACTTGTGTTTTTTTTTTCTTTTGGGACCCGCCACCACCCCCCCTCTACGGAGGACAACTTTATTTTTATTTATAAATAGGAAAATAGAACATCCAAAGGCTTTTTTTGTTTCTTTTTTTTTTTGTTTACTAACTTGCTGTTGATGTACAGCTTTGATTGTGTTGTTCTTTTAGTCATCACAATTGCAGGCACACAACTGTGTACACTTGAGCATGAAGCGATTGCATTTGCATCGTCCTCTGCATTCAGTCTTGCAGCCGCACTTTGTCAACTGCTCACAAGTCTGAACAATAGGTGGAAGGGTTGTCCAGAGAACTTGCCAGACCTCTCCATCTTTTTGCCAGCCCCAGTTGGCAGGGCTTTCAGTTTGCATTTTGCTCACTGTTGCCTGGCCCCATATGCAGGCAGCTTGGAAGGCAGAACGTTTCACATGCTGAACAAGGGATGCGCTTGTCGGTGGGATGGCATCATAAGACCTTTGCTTCCAAGCAAACAAGTCCAGTCTTGCCTCATCAACCTTGTCTCTAGTGCTGTGCTTGTCATACATGGTGATGACAAACTTCTCAAGGATGTTGACGTCTGCATCTTCTATGATAGGTGGGTATTGACTGAGCTTTTTGAAGACAGGGCTCACTTCAGGGTAAACCTCCCATGCTTGCCATGCTGTTTTTTTGCCTTAACCACGAAAAGCTGACACAACATCACAGCCAGTGAAGGCGTGGAAGAACAGCATGCCACTGGATTTCTCTGGGCCAACATTCACTACCATTTCATGAATTGGCAACCACCTAATGGACTGACCCTGGCCGAATTCTACCCACATCTTGTCTAAGCCTGCATCTTGAAGACTCGCAAAAACACTGACTGCAACAACAAGAATATCAGTGTTGCATGCCTTGGAGAGCATGTGTGAAGATCCTGGAGTCAGCTTCTTCATGGTTGCAAGGGCTTAAGCCTTCAAGGCTGATGAGTTTGTTTGAAAGAGCCTGCTCTCCTTTGGTCACAACTATGACATTGTCGGGACACAGGGTCACTATCTTGTCAGCTAGGAACGCGAAGAGCTCAGTCTTGTTGTCGCTGTCTCGCAGGAAGCTTTTCCAGTTGGTCGGTAGTTTGGTTTTGTCTGTCACTCTACGTCGAACTCCCTTACCTCTGTTTGACCTTGTTTCAGCCTTCAGGCTCGAAGTCTAGTAGACATCAAAAACTATGTCTGTTTGCTCATACTTTGATGAGTATGTCTGGATCTTTGGAACTACATCTTGGATAGCATATTCCTCAAAGGTCTTTGATGTCTTTGGAGACAATGAATTCACAAGAGCGGAACCATCAACGATAATAGCATCACATTCTGGTTGTTTGTCAGGAGGAGAAATGGTAGCTTCCAGAATTTTTGCAAGCTGGGACTTCTGACCGGAGTGGAGTTTCCCTGTGTCACTCAGTGCTGCAGGGAAAGACTGATTCTCATGCTTGAAGAACTCAAGCAGGTCACACTCTCGTGATTGGCAGGATATAAAGAGCTGCGAGAACAGACGACAGTCGTCTTTGAGTACCTGCTTCTTCATGTCACTGGAAGCTGCAGCTGCCTCTTGGCGAAATAAGTCAACTTTGTTCGACATCACTCTTATAAAAATTCAATAGAGCTTGACCACAACATTTCAATGAAGTATCATGGATGTTTCCCTTCAACTTAATGCAATATCTGTGATCAGACAGAAAATGCTCATTTTGAGTCACGTAATAGCAGCCATTTTGAAAACTGGCGGCCATATTGGAATACAATTGACAGTATTGAGTTCTTCCAGTCAGAATACATTCATTTTGATGTTTGGATCATTAATACATTTCTGTTCTACTTCAAAAAACATTTTTTTGCATTTGATGAGGCGGCCATCTTGAAAACTGGCGGCCATCTTGGATTGTCAGCTGGATTACGTACTTTTCTTAGATAGTACATCCTGGACATCATTTGTGCCAATTTTGGTGCTTGTATCACCAAGTGAAAGATTCTGATGGAATATTGACTTAAACTGCCGCGCTACAAATGAGGCTTGAACTGGAGCCATTGGACCAACAGACAAGGACCTGTGAAAAAGGAGATCACACAGATGATACAGTTTCACGCAAATAGCTGAAAATTCCTGGGTTTAAGGGTTTTTCAAACTGCTCAAAATTGCGGATAATCTAAGGGCAGAGCTTACTGGTCAACGTGATAGATGTGTTCCTCATGAGTCAAGGCACATGTGTAAGCAGGTTTAATGGCTGTCGGCCAAACGAGGCATGACTTTTGCCTGTTTAAAGTTTGCATTTAAATAAAATTGCTATAGCGCCCCCGTTTGACCAATTGAAGTAAGATTAGTTTCAGTGATATTTGGAATGACCCTCTACATTACTGCAAATTTTCTAAGAAATGTGAGTCTGCATGTATGTGTTAGGGGCAGATGAATATTTGTCATAAAACCGCAATATTCATTGGCTCATTAAAGCTTAATTTTTTCACTTAGAAAAAATCCGCCCCCTACATTTTGTCGTCATAGTCCAAAGTTCATGTGTAAAACGTTTCGTGCAGATTACTAAAAAATCCCAGGAGGAGATGTTTTTCATATAATTCAAAATGGTGGGAGATCTAAAGGTCAGAGGTCAAAAGTCAGAGGGTGAAAGTTGTTCAGCATGAGGAGACGCATATGTGTATCGAAGTTTCATGGCTGTAGGTCAAACAGGGCATGAGTTGTACCTGTTCAAAGTTGCCATTTTCAATTGAGTGCTATAGCGCCACCTTTTGACGAAAGATTGTGAGATTTATTTCTTGATAGTTTTTCATGACCATCTATCATATGGCCGAGTTTCGTAAAAAGCGTATGCACGGTTCAGCCAGAACTGCGAAAAGTGGCAGATGAAGAAGTAACAGAATAATGCCAATATCAAAACAGGGCCATGCTGGCAGCCTGGCCCCGTAATGATGACAGGCAATTTAAAGTAATGTATCACTTGTTTATGTGTTTTTATCAAAGGGGACTCATTGAGGTGTTATAAATGAGCATGGAGGTATAAGTGCCTGTTTGTTTAGTTGTACAATACTGTGTCTGTGCATGAAAGCATGTTGTTGAAGGTTGTGTATGCTCTCACGCAATGCCAATACGGTCAAAACAAATACCTGATGATTGATTGGAAGATGAGATACGATTTACAGCTTTATCTCCTCTGAAACCAAACAACCAGTTCTGTCTCTGCAGTCAGGCTCATGACCTGCCTTGAGGACATCAAGTGTTGCATGACAGTGATGGCACACACCTTTATACAGCTGAATGAAGGCAAGTTGGAACTTGTCCTGTTTGGCTCCCTCACTGTCACTCCGTCACATTTTTACCATTGAGCTAACCAGTAGCATCAAGCATTGATCAAATCAGGATAACACAGCAACATGACATGCTGTATAACAACACAGCAAGGCAGAAATGCCTTTATTGGGCCATAGAGTTCACCAGTCTAACAGCCTCCAGGTAGAAGCTGCATCTAAGCCTAACTGTGAAGCTTTGATGGACCACAGCCTCTTGCCCGAGGGGAGGGGACGGGGTGAGTGGGGGTCCTCCATAATGTGGGCCGCACCGCTCTTGTACCTGCTGACCTGGGTGATCTTCTGGGCAATGTTCACCGCAGTGCAAGCAGCAGAGCAGTTCTCATACCTGGTGGTGATGGAGAATGTGAGAGTTCTCTCCACCACACACCTGTAGAAAGCCTCCAGCACTGAAGTATTGAGGAAATAAAGGCACTGGTGGGCCTTCTTTAAAGCGCCACCAGGTAACTTTTGTTTTATGAAAAAAATGTAATTTTGTCTAATCTGTATGGTAGAGTATGTTAATACAATATAACTTATACAATCTGTATGGTAGAGTATACAGTTCCACTATCGTATTTCTCATACTGTACATAGAGTGTATGTCTTTGTTTTTTGTTCTTTTCTATTTGTTTGGCTTTTCTGTTTAATGTACTTTGTGTTGTGTAAATGTTTTATGTTTATAAAATTCGTGCAATATAATGTAATGTAAACGGTCAGGTGCACAACAATATTATGTCACCTCTTTGCCACAGAAATAAGTTGTACACTGGCCCGGATGGTTGGCATACAGTCTGGGCACCTAGGCTGGTAATCCCAACGACCTTTGCTACGTGCCACCCCCCCATCTCTCTCCCCATTTCCTGTCAGTCTACTGTTACTATCAATAAAGGCAGAACAAGCCCAAAGAAGTATTTATATATATTTTTTAAAGAAGTTCTATACTGTATTTATGAATATCATTCCTGTTGTGAAATAATTCATCAAATCAAAGTTTAGCTTCAGAGGAGCATGAATGAATGTTTGTTGTTGAAGGTTGTGTATCTCACACAATGCGTGTGGAGAGAGAGAGGGAGAGAGAGCGAGAGAGAGAGAGACACATACACAGAGAGAGAGAGACAGAGAGAGAGAGAGAGAGAGAGAGAGAGAGAGAGAGAGAGAGAGAGAGAGAGAGAGAGACACAGAGAGAGACAGAGAGACACACAGAGAGAGAGAGAGAGAGACACACAGAGAGAGACAGAGAGACACACAGAGACACACAGAGAGAGAGAGAGAGACACACAGAGAGAGACAGAGAGACACACAGAGAGACACACAGAGAGAGACACACAGAGAGAGACAGAGAGACACACAGAGAGACACACAGAGAGAGACAGAGAGAGAGAGAGAGAGAGAGAGAGAGAGAGAGAGACACAGAGAGAGACAGAGAGACACACAGAGAGACAGAACGAGAGAGAGAGAGTGCGTATGGGCATGCGTTCATGTGTGAGTAGTTAATCTTTGGTCGATCAGTGTCATATGTCTTGTGCACACTTATGACAGCAGGTCAAATCTGTGCTTCTCTTATGGCTGTATAGCTATGGTGGAGAGGGTCCTCACTTCTAAGTACCTTAGAGTTCACATTTTGGAGGACTTGAAGTGGACTACTAACACCTGTAACATCTTAAAGCTGCACTATGTAACTTTCCTCTTCTACGCCAGATTTGAACCCTGTTTCCTGCGCAAGTGCTGACATTTTTACCATTGAGCTAATAGCCTGCCTGCTTGCTCATGGGCTAAATTGAATCTTGACCATCAGGTCAAAATTCGTGTAGATCCTGTGTCTGGGTGAGACATGACCTTTGACATGATCTAAATGTCTCAATAGAAGAGCAGGGAGACAAAATACAACCACCCCAATTATATAAGTTATATTGTATTAACATACTCTACCATACAGATTGTATAAGTTATATTGTATTAACATACTCTACCATACAGATTATATAAATTATATTGTATTAACATACTCTACCATACAGATTGTATAAGTTATATTGTATTAACATACTCTACCATACAGATTGTATAAATTATATTGTATTAACATACTCTACCATACAGATTATATAAATTATATTGTATTAACATACTCTACCATACAGATTGTATAAGTTATATTGTATTAACATACTTTACCATACAGATTGTATAAATTATATTGTATTAACATACTCTACCATACAGATTATATAAATTATATTGTATTAACATACTCTACCATACAGATTGTATACATTATATTGTATTAACATACTCTACCATACAGATTGTATAAGTTATATTGTATTAACATACTCTACCATACAGATTGTATAAATTATATTGTATTAACATACTCTACCATACAGATTGTATAAATTATATTGTATTAACATACTCTACCATACAGAATAGACAAAATTACATGCCTTTAATTCCTCAGGAGACTGAGGTAGCCTGGCCTCAATACCTCAGTGCTGGAGGCTTTCTACAGGTGTGTGGTGGAGAGAACTCTCACATTCTCCATCACCACCTGGTATGAGAACTGCTCTGCTGCTGGCGCTGTGGTGAAACCGCCCAGAAGGTCACCCAGGTCAGCAGGTACAGGAGTGGTGCGGCCCGCATTATGGAGGACCCCACTCACCCCGCCCCCTCCCCTCGGGTAAGAGGCTGCTGTCCATCAAAGCTAGAACAGTTATCATTCTGGACCAGTTGCAGGTGGGTTGCGGGCAGATGTCTTGTCTAAATAAAGGTAACGAAACGAGAAAAAAAACTGGACATAGATGACTGATTAATCCCAGTCTACAGGGAGTTGCAGTAACCCAAGCGGAATGTCGGGATATAAAGGCGTGGATGACTTTCTCAAGGTCTATGTTAGAGAGAAAGTGCTTGATTTTGGAAATGATACAAAGCTAGAAAAAAACTTGAACTGAATTTTACTATTGCATTTACCTGCTTGTTAAACTGGCAGAATCACACATCACACCAAGGTGTTTCACATTGGGTTTAAGAAGTGTGGACAGGTTTCCTTGGTATTCCCTGTGATGGTGTGACAGTGAGGGAGCCAAACAGGACAAGTTCCAACTTGCCTTCATTCAGCTGTAGGCTATAAAGGTGTGTGCCATCACTGTCATGCAACCCTTGATGTCCTCAAAGCAGGTCATGAGCCTGACTGCACAGACAGGACTGGTTGTTTAGTTTCGAGAGAGAGAGAGAGAGAGAGAGAGAGAGAGACACACACACACACACACACACACACACACACACACACACACACACACACACACACACACACACACACACACACAGAGAGAGAGAGACACACACACACACACACACACACACACACACACACACACACACACACACACACACACACACACACACACACACACACACACACACACACACGAACAGAGAGAGACACACACACACACACACACACACACACACACACACACACACACACACACACACACACACACACACACACACACACACACACACACACACACACACACACACACACACACACACACACACACACAGAGAGAGAGAGAGACACACACAGAGAGAGAGAGAGACACACACACACACACACACACACACAGAGAGACACACACACACACACACACAGAGAGAGAGAGAGAGAGAGAGACACACAGAGAGAGAGAGAGAGACACACACACAGAGAGAGAGATGGAAACGGAATAGATTGGAGAGAGAGAGAGATGGAAACGGAATGGTTTGATTGAACATCTCAACCTATTGCCATTAACAGGATTCAAACTCTCAACCTTCGGACTAATAGGCTGCAACACTACCTATAGTGCTATAGCTTTGTCCAGGCTGATGTTGTCTGTTGAAGAACATAAACTCTTGCCTTCTGTCATGAACCAAGCCCCTGTTTCACTAACACTAAGATCAAACTGCTCAAAATTGCGGACAATCTAAGGGCGGAGCTTACTGGTCAACGTGATAGATGTGTTCCTCATGAGTCAAGGCACATGTGTAAGCAAGTTTCACGACTTTCGGCCAAACGAGGCATGACTCATGCCTGTTTAAAGTTTGCATTTTCAAAAAAATCTATAGCGCCCCCCTTAGGCCAATTGGAGTAAGATTAGTTTCAGTGATATTTGCAATGACCCTCTACATTACTGCAAAGTTTCAAACAAATGTGAGTCTGCATGTATGTGTTAGGGGCAGAAGAATAATTTTCATATATTCATTGGCTCTTAAAAGCTTCATTTTTTCACTTATGGAAATTCCGCCACTAACGTTTTGTCGGTGTGTCCCATCCACTCTGTTGCAGTCTATTGCACCTGAACTTCTTCCCTTCTTAACCCACCTTATTAACACCTCTCTGACATCTGGCTACTTTCCCTCTACTTTCAAGACTGCCAGAGTCACCCCCCTCCTGAAGAAACCGACACTTGACCCCTCTGAGATCAAGAACTACAGACCGGTTTCCCTTCTATCCTTCCTATCTAAAACTCTCGAACGTGCTGTCTTTAAACAACTGTCCTCCTATCTCCACCAGAACAACCTCCTGGACTCCAACCAGTCTGGGTTCAAAGTGGGTCACTCGACAGAGACTGCCCTCCTGGCAGTGACGGAGTCGCTCCATGCCGCTAGAGCGAACTCTCTCTCCTCCGTGCTGATACTCCTGGACCTGTCTGCAGCGTTCGACACGGTGAACCATCAGATCCTCCTCTCCACCCTCGAGGGGATGGGTGTCTCAGGCTCTGCACTCTCCCTGTTTGCATCCTACCTGACGGGTCGCTCCTACCAGGTGATGCTGAGAGGGTCTGTGTCAGAACCACACAGGCTCACAACTGGGGTTCCCCAAGGCTCGGTTCTGGGTCCTCTTCTTTTCTCTCTCTACACTACATCTCTGGGTGCTGTCATCCACTCCCATGGCTTTTCCTACCACTGCTATGCCGATGACACCCAGCTAATCCTCTCATTCCCCCCCTCTGATACCCAGGTGGAGGCACGCATTGCTGCTTGTCTGGCTGACATCTCGGAGTGGATGTCGACAAACCACCTGAAGCTCAACCTGGACAAGACCGAGCTGATGTTCCTCCCGGGGAAGGGCTGTCCGCACCGAGACATGGCCATCACCATTGATAATGCTGTGGTGACCTCAACTCGGACTGCAAAGAATCTGGGTGTGACCCTGGACGATCAACTGACGTTCTCGGCAAACATCGCATCAGTGACGAGGTCCTGCAGATTCCTGCTCTACAACATCAGGAGGATTCGCCCCTTCCTCACGGAGAAGGCAGCCCAGGTGCTCATCCAGGCTCTCGTCATCTCCCGCCTGGACTACTGCAACTCCCTCCTTGCTGGTGCTCCGGCATCTGCCATCAAACCTCTGGAGCTTGTTCAGAAAGCTGCGGCTCGTCTGGTGTTCAACCGCCCCAAGTTCTCCCACACAACCATCCTTCTCCGCTCTCTACACTGGCTCCCCGTAGCGGCTCGCATCCAGTTCAAAACCCTGGTGCTTGCCTATAGGGCAGTGAAAGGAACAGCTCCTTCCTACCTCCGGGCTATGGTCGATGCCTACACCCCTGCCCGACCACTTCGGTCTGCCACCTCGGGGCGACTGATTGCCTCGTCACTCAATGGTCCTTCTGGCCGATCCACACGGTCACGACTCTTTTCTGTTCTGGCCCCACAGTGGTGGAATGAACTTCCCACTGATGTTAGGACAGCAGAGTCACTGCCCATATTTCGCCGCAGGCTGAAAACTCACCTCTTCAGGAAACACTACCCTTCCTCTCTGCCTGACCTACTTGTTGTTAACTAGTTGTACGAACGCTTGTTTTCTATTGCTGTATTGTTTATTGGATTATTGGATTGTTTATTGGATCTTGTTTAGTCGATATACTTATTTGTATTAGCTCATGCTCATTTGATTTAGCTATTTTGTCTCATCTGTTTAAGGAAATAGGTAGCTGATATATTGCACTTTTACCTTAGCGCTAGGTGTACTCTTGGTTGCTTGTTTATGCAGAAAATGCACTAAAGACTTCTGGTGATTAGTAGTTTTCGTTCCCTACCTATGTTGAATACACTTATTGTAAGTCGCTTTGGATAAAAGCGTCTGCTAAATGACTGTAATGTAATGTAATGTAATGTCGGCATAGGTCCAATGTTCATGTGTAAACAGTTTTGTGCAGATTGCTCAATAGATTTTAACTGCTTTTCATATAATTCAAAATGGTGGGAGATCTAAAGGTCAGAGGTCAAAAGTCAGAGTTGGGCACGCATGAGTAGACGCATGTGTGTATCGAAGTTTCATGGCTGTAGGTCAAACAGGGCTTGAGTTGTACCTGTTCAAAGTTGGCACTTTCAATTGAGTGCTATAGCGCCACCCTTTGACGAATGACTGTGAGATTCATTTTTTCATGACACACTACCATATGGCCGAGTTTTGTAAAAAGCGACAGCACTTTAGAAAAATAATGCATCAAACATCAACATGTTTGATGCATTCAAAGCGTCATCAAAGCGGAGCCCAGCTCAGTGCCTGAGCTCTGGCCCCGTAATAATACCAATCTTAAAACGGAGCCCAGCTCAGTGCCTGAGCTCTGGCCCCGTAATAATGCCAATAACAAAACGGAGCCTTGCTCCGTTTTGGAGCAAATGGACCCTTACAGGTCTGTAACTCTGAGAGTGTACACATGGAACCAAATGGACCCGTAAGGGGAATCCAAGCTAATAGAAACTGCAGGCTTTTTAATCTAGGAAAGAATGTTATAATGGAAGCCATTGTTCTCACAAAAAAAACAATATTTTGCTGTAAAACAGCACAGTTACATTTAAAATACTTTGTCTAAAAGGTCCGTCCAAAAAAGTCCTTGGGATCTTGTTTCCATTGAGGTCCTTGTTATTCAATTCATAGTCAAATATAGTGGCACCATTGTTTGTACATATAGTATAATTTTTTTCTGCATAGGGGGAGTCAAAGCAAAAAGGGGGGGGGTCGTCTGTCTAACAGGAAAATAGTACTACCTCCTCTTTTAGCCTCCTGAAAGGTGAATTTTCAGGGCTGTTTTAAATGAGCCCAGCAAACTGCACTTTTTGAGGGATGGGGTTAGACTATTCCAAACCGGGGTGGCAGTGCTGTAGAAGGAGAATTTGCCCATGTTTGTTCTATGGGTGGGTGGTACCAGATCGTTGTTTACGCTCCCTCTAGTTTTGTGACTGTGGGTGTTGCTAACGTTTTGGATGTATTTACTAAGATATGCAGGTATTGGGGGCATTTCGGGCAAATTTCCATTTACAATTTTGAAGACCAATCCCATTTTTTTGTTGTTTAACCCTGTCTTCTACCCTGAGCCATCCTAGGCTAGCAAAATTAGTGGGAGAGAGGTGGGTCATGGGCCCCAGTCCGAGAAGTAGTTGAATCAGTTTGTTTTGGGAGGTTTGAAGCTTAGTCTTCAGTGACATTGAGATGTTGGAGTACCAAGATGTGCAAACATAGTCAAGGGGCTGAATCAGGGCCCCTGAAAAGGTCCTGAGGGCATTATTGTTGACAATGTGACATATAAAAGTTATAGCATCTAAGTTTTAATGTTCGCATGGTATATATGTCACGGACGCATCCCTTGAGGTTTTCAATACCCAGATACGTTTGTGTCTCTCATGTATAAATTATCCAAACAGCATCTTGCAAGACTTATATAATACTAACCTGGAGAATTCACAATTCAAGTAGTTGATAATGTCAGGATATGTCACTCCTCCATTTAGTTGGGTTATTTCCCCAACTTACATTTAGGCTAAGTTAATACAACAACGGTAAACCCACACATTTCAATTTTTCATGTACCGTTGGAGCTCCACGGTAGGTAGAAAATTAATATAAGCCAGGAGTCTATGAGATGTTCAAAATATAGACATGAACAAAGTCAGGCGGGATTGGGACAATTTTCAAAGTCGGCGCTCATCGCTCGTAAAGACAGTGATGTCAATGATATGCGACTACTTGTCTGTCTGCCGTCTACCCTCTGCTGTGTTAACATTATGGGTAACTCATTAAAGTGGCAAACTAAATGTGAAACACATCAACTATTGAGAAAAAAAGAAGATTGATAAAGACGCTATAAATTTGGAAACATATTTTTATTCAACTCTATATCGTCTCCACTCCAGTTCATGTAGGATCAGGGGTCATCACGTGACGGACATTTTTTATCAATATTAGATTTTTTTCACGGACAAAATAATTTGTGAATAATTTTACGGGAAACCCAAATGACTAGCGCTAAATGTAAACTAATGGACTCGTAATGTGCCATAGTGTCTATGACAGTGTGCTACACATTTTGAAACTATTAGACTAGTACGTGTGTGTGTGTGTGTGTGTGTGTGTGTGTGTGTGTGTGTGTGTGTGTGTGTGTGTGTGTGTGTGTGTGTGTGTGTGTGTATATATATGTGTGTGTGTATATATATATATATATATATATATATATATATATATATATATATATATATATATATATATATATATATGGTAACCCTTCCTTTTACAGTACGGTAATTACCAGGTAATAACCAGGCAATTACCAGGTAACTACCAGGTAATAATAAGTATTTACCATATAATTACTAGGTAATTATATGGTAACTACCAGGTAATTTACCCAGTAATTACCAGGTAATTTCTAGGTAACTAACAGGTAATAATAAGTAATAAGTATAGTACGGTAATTACCAGATAATAACCAGGTAATTACCAGGTAACTACCAGGTAATAATAAGTATTTAACAGGTAACTACCAGGTAAATTACTCAGTAGTTACTAGATCATTACTAAGTATTTTCCTGACAACTACCAGGTGGTTACCTGGTAATAATAAGTATTTATTGTGTGATTACCAGGTAATGACATGGTAATATCCAGGTAAATTACCCAATAGTTACTAGGTAATTACCAAGTATTTTCATGACAACTACGAGGTAATAATAAGAATTTGCTGTGTAATTACCATGTAATTACATGGCAACTACCAGGAAAATTACCCAGTAGTTAATAGGTAATAACCAAGTATTCTCCTGACAACTACCAGGTAATTATTAGGTAATAATAAGTATTTATTGTTTAATTACATAGTAATTACATGGTAACTACCAGGTAAATTACTCAGTAGTTATTAGATAATTACCAATATTTTCATGACAATAACCAGGTAATTATAATTATTTATTGTGTGATTACCAAGTAATTACATGGTAACTATCAGGTAAATACCCAGTAGTTAGTAGGTAACTAGCAAGTATTCTCCTGACAACTACCAGGTATTTACTTGATAATTACCTGGTCTGTAGATTATAACCTCCACTATTACCCTGTCAATTTGTTTGAATCTGACTGTGTTAGGATAACAATAACTCAGATATTTACCAGGTAATTACTCAACAATGGCCATGTAATTACCTGGTACTTACCTAGTATTTACTAGATATTTCACTGACGACTACCCGGTAATTACCTGCTATTTACCCAGTAATTAGTAAAACATTATCAGGTAAAACCTTGAGAGTTACCCTGTAAGTAAGGTCCAACTGTACTGTAAAAGGAAGTGTGGTTTGTTGCCATGGTATTACCATGTACTTACCTGGTAATTGTAGATTATAATCCTCCACAATTACCCATCAGGCTGTGTAGGTTTGAACATGTTACCTGGCAATAACTCTGATAATTACCTGGTCTTTACCCAGTAATTAGAAAGTTGGACCACATACATTTCCAAAACGTTATCAAGTAAAACCTCACAAGTTACCGTGTAAGAAACGTCTAACTGTACTGTAAAAGGAAGCGTTGTTTGATGACTAGTATCAAAATATTATTTATTTCCAATGTATTCGTATTTCAGTTCATACATTTAACATAAGTATAAGTTATGCATTTGAAATTAAATTAAAATATTACTTTTCCAATTTGAAAATAGCAAAAAGAGCCGATCTACAAGCTCAAACACTATTTTTGCTACTTTTGAGTGACATAGTAGAATGACAAAGTAGGACATTCATTTATGAAATAAATCAAGTTAAAACATGGAGATGAGGTTTCTGCCCGACAGCAACAATATGTAATGTGGCCCCCTGGAGTGAGTGTGGAAATATAGTGGCCCTCTCCATCATCAAAGTTGCATCACCCCTTTTTATATTTTGATTAGTTTAACCCATTAAGACCGGGAACGCATCTGTGTCACTTTAGATTTCTTTGGCTATTCAAAAATAGCAGATATACCAGCTCATAGTGTTTAAAGTTTGCATTTTCAAAAAATTGCTATAGCGCACCCCTTTGACCAATTGGAGTAAGATTGGTTTCAGTGATACTTGGAATGACCCTCTACATTACTGCAAAGTTTCTAACAAATGTGAGTCTACATGTATGTGTTGGGGTAGATGAATAATTTTCATAAAACTGCAATATTCATTGGCTCATAAAACCTTCATTTTTTCACTTATGGAAAATCCGCTTGCTCACATCTGTCGGCATAGGTCCAAAGCTCATGCGTAAAACTTTTCGTGTAGATTGCTCAAAGATCCCAGGAGGAGATAGATTTTTACTGTTTTTCATATAATTCAAAATGGTGGGGAATCTAAAGGTCAGAGGTCAAAAGTCAGAGTGTGAAAGTTGTTAGGCATGAGGAGACGCATGTGTGTATCGATATATTCATGTCTGTAGGTCAAACAGGGCATGAGTTGTACCTGTTCAAAGTCAATTGAGTGAAATAGCGCCACCTTTTGGCCAATAGTTGTGAGTTTTGTTTCTTAGTCGTTTGGTATAGCCCTCTACCATATTGCCGAGTTTCGTAAAAAGCGTATGCACGGTTAGGCCAGAACTGCAAAAACGGCGGAAGAAGAAAGCAAACAGTTTCAAAGAAGTTTCGAGCCTGAGAGAGAGAGAGAGACAGAGAGAGAGAGACAGAGAGAGAGAGACAGAGATAGAGACAGATAGAGAGAGAGAGACAGACAGAGACAGAGAGCGAGAGAGAGATTCATACCATAATCTCTCTCTCTATAAGTGAATCAAGCAGTATGGTTTGATCAGCATGGGTGAGAGAGAGCGAGAGAGAGAGAGAGAGAGCGAAGGAGACAAGGGGGTGGAGAGGGAGTGAGGGAAGGAGTGATTGAGTGAAGGAAGGCGGGAGGAAGAAAGGGGGGGGTTGCTTCCTGTCGCCATTCCTCCCTGCCCACATAGACAGCTATAGAGAGAGAGAGAGGGAGCGCGAGAGAGAGAGAAAGAGAGAGAGAGGGGGAAGAGAAGAGGATCTGGGCAGACTGCAGGCCACATTCTGACTGAGTCCCTCGCTCTCTTTCTGTGCCGAGTGATGTGTTCCCCCCCTCCTCCCTCCTCTTCCTCCTTCTCTTCCTCCCTCCCTTCTGCCCTTCAAAGCTTCGACATGTCATCTCTCACCACAAAAACAGAGGTGGGAAGACTAGCTGGCGCTGCTGGTGCCTCAGGGTGTCTGGCACTAAAGCTGCCTACAAATACAGCAGGGTAGAAGAGAGGGAGGGAGGGAGGGAGCGAGAGAGAGAGAGAGAGAGAGAGAGAAGGAAGGAGAAGGAGAGAGGGGGAGCAAAGCAGGGAGAGGAGAGAGAGAGAGTGCACAAGCACATACTGTATAGGAGGGAGGGAGATACAGGCAGAGGAGCAGAGAGAGAGAGAGAGAGAGAGGGAGGGAGGGAGAGAGAAATCAAGGGAGGAAGAGGGAGATACAGACAGAACAGCGGAGACAGTAAGGGATAAGAGAGAAGGAAAGAGAGCGAGAAAGAGAGCGAGAGAGAGAGAGAGAGAGAGAGAGAGAGAGAGAGAGAGAGAGAGAGAGAGCGTGCATTAAAACAAGCCTCGTAAAGCCCAGGGCATCAAAGTGTCTGTGGATAGGAGCTGTTATTAAGGTGGAGAGACCAGAGTCCTGGGTTTGTTTGTTTCTTTTCTTTTCTTTAAGTGACACTGCTGTCTCCTGTGTGTCTCTCTGCCTCTCTCTCCCTCTCATGTACACAAACACACAGCAGCTGAGTCAAGTTTATGAAGAACGAGTGGGAGGGGAAGAAAATGAAATGTCTTGAAATATGGGAGAATCTCATTCTCTCTCTCTCAGACAAAGAGAGGGGACTTGGTTCTAGCTGTGTGGCCCGGCCCCTCCAACCATCACAACCAAAAAACATGATGATACCCATACAGGTTGAACAAATGGGTTGGATTTTAATGATCCTAATGTAAAATGCATGCAAGCCAGTGGTCCATAATTGACTGTATCTGCTCTGATTCAAATGCAATTTGACTCCGGGCCAACTGTTTGCTGCTCGGATACCACGAAATTTGCAGATTGATTTAAGGGGCAACTAGAAAATGTGCTCCTCGGAGCACAAGTCTCCGCCAGCAGACCTGTGCTATTTTAATAGCACGGGTCGTCTTGGTAGAACGGGTCGTCTTGGTAGAATGCGCGTGGTTTTTGGTGTTCTGCAGGGGCGACTGAATATGTAGTGTCTGCATCTAAAAAATGTTCTTCTTGAAGCAATGTGTCTATGGGAGTCGTCGTAATTGACTGGTTTGTTCAAATGCTTGTCTGTCTTCTTCATCTTCATTGTCTTGAACAGTTTCAGCAGTTGATTGGTGTGTTTGATCTATGTCAGTTTTCTCTAGTGCTACATAATGTATTTGATCAAGGTGGCCAATTGTTACAGTATTAAGACTTCGGCCTTTTTGTGGGATCAATTCAACTCTATAGTCCTCTTCTGTGTTACTGTTGTAGATGAGTATGCTTTCTTAGCTTTGGCCTTCTGCGCCTTTGCTTGACCAATGTTAGGTGTTCTCAGAGAAACATCCACCCATCCTGTTGAGTAAACCACTAAACTTTGTCAAGCTGCATGAGATGACCACTGTCACGTGATCCATGAAGCACAAATACACAGAAATACCACGCGCACACACACACACACACACACACACACACACACACACACACACACACACACACACCACACACACACACACACACACACACACACACACACACACACACACACACACACACAGACACACACACACACACACACACACACACACACACACACACAAACACACACACACACACACACACACACACTCACACAAGAGACAACGACAGGAGCTGCCATGTAATATTATTCACTGTGACAAGCTTCCGGTGGCTAGCTGTCACTGTGCTATCTGGCCAGGCAGGGATTGGATCCACTAATCTTCTCTAACAACTACCTGCCACCCAAGTTGCCAACCTTTCTAGACATTTGAAATGTATGCCATGCAAAAACACACAATAACTACAATTAGTAGAATTAGTACCTAGTAGTTGTTAGAGAAGATTAGTGGTTCCAATCCCTGCCTGGGAACGCACCATCAGCCACAAAAAAAAAGCCAGGTGTAGATGAGTATGCTTTCTTAGCTTTGGCCTTCTGCGCCTTTGCTTGACCAATGTTAGGTGTTCTCAGAGGGACACACACACGCACGGACGGGTGATTTGTACTGGAAGGTACTGTTCCAATCAAGACTGATTGATCCTGTCTTACCTCACTTCAAAAAAAGTGACACACCTATTTATAGGATTTTATTTCGTCATGCGTCCCTCTAGCCAATCAAAGGCATTGGTGTCAACATATTGACACGTGTCACGTGGAGCTTGACCAATGTTAGCTTGGCTAGGAGGGAGGTGAACACACAGCGGGACGAAGCGAAAACATACTCTCCGCCTCCGGCGGAGACAATTATGCACTTGGCTTTTGAACCCCTGAGGCTTTGGGAATGAATTGGTGATTGGCTCATGGACAAAGTAAGCACATCTGACCAAACGAGGCCGTGCCATATAGGCTCAAAGTGTCGGAGAACCCACATGAGCCTAGCCAGTAAGCACATCTCTAGCGGGGCCATTTATGGGCCTCGCGGGACCTGTGGGTTCTGACCCAAGTGGCTGCTGGGAGAATCAGAAGAAACAAGGAACAATTACAGTGATGGAGAGAGGATTCCACTGGCTCCTTCACATGGCAAACCTTACTCTGTGTCTATTGGAGAGGATCCAATCAACACAACTAGAGTCAACACCAAAGTTGTTTACAGAGTTCATCCACAAACAGGCGGGGTTGAATGGTGTTGAAAGATGATGAGAAATCTACAAACAGCTTGGCATGATTTTGAATAAAAGATCACGCAAGGTGACAGTAGCGTCCTGTACACCCTGCCACTCCTTTATGCAAACAGAACACGAACAAACAAATACCTTCCACACATTGTATGACGCTCAGAACATAAATATATACACTTTATTTGTCAGATTTGCTTGCTTTGTTATAGAGTTGTTTAAGAAATACTTCAAAATCGGCAGCCATTTTGATATGCAAATTAGGATGTTAAGCACTAAGAATTTTGCTTGGGAACAGTGTTTTTCTGATTCAGCACCCTTGAATTATGTAAAATGGCCTTGTTCCCAACTTTTACCCCCAAATGCCTCTAACAATCACATATTTCAGAAATCCCACCGGTCTATAGGCCTCGAACCCTCAATTATTTGGGCTTTCAAGTGATCTGTATCTGAAATCTGAGAACAGCCACTCATTAGCCACAGAAACTACCACACATGTTGGCTTTGACATGGTAATGTGTGTTTCACTTCAAATTGAATTGTTATACTTCAATGGTTTGTTTTTAATGTCAATAATGAAAGTAGCTATTCTTCTTCATAATAACATTTTTAAGTGCTATACTGTAGTTATAGCAGTGACTGAGTCAACAGACTGAAAAAGAATGCTTTATAACTGAATGCCACCATTGGAGAGAAAGAAAGAGAGTGAGACACCAATAATATGTGCTATTATTTAATGTCATAACAATTCACTATGAATATAACTTGTAATGAAGTAGTGAGATTGTAATAGAGGTATCAGGAAGACAGACAGACACCGTCTGTCTGTCTGTGGACACACACATACATGTATTTAGTGTGTGAGAGGAGAGGTTAGCTTGGTATAAACTTCTGAAAGTTTGAACTCTCTCTTTATATTTCTAAATGTAATTAAGTGGCCTCACTTTCTCTATACAATTCTGGGGTGGCCATAGCTGAATGGTTAGTGAGCCTGCATGAGGAGCTAGTGGCCCTGGATGTCCCAAGTACGATTCCAGGCCAGGTCAGAAGTGTGTCCCTGAGCAAGACTCTTAACCCCTAATTGCTCCCTGTGCACTGCACAGTGTTTTAAATCTAAAATTTAGTATATAGTATATTATAATATCTAAAAAATAAAGGGTTATTTACTCATGTTGTATCTGGCCCTAAAGGAACCGGCAGAAATAAGGTCCATATCCAATGGCGGGGAATAAACAGTCAACGCTCAGAGACCGGAGTTTTCCTTTCTTAACAATTCCATTTATTGTCAGATTTCTTTAGCAATCCATACATTCGAGTCAAATCAACATATAGCGCATCTTGTTCATAGAATCTGCTTTATTCTGCTGAACGTGACATCTGTGTGTAGCCGAATCACAGAGTGTCCTTAAATCACAGAAACACCACATTATATGCAGACAGACATTTGACCTAGGACCTCGCCCCAGGTTTCTATGGCTTATTGTGCATATTACTTATAGTTTTGTCTCTCTTTTAATGTATGACATACTTCATTGTGAAAATAGCCGATCTACAATCTCACAACTTTTCAGATAGCAACGTTTTGTGAGCTTGTAGATCGGCTACTTTCACTAGTTTTCGTTCCGAGGAGACACAAAAATGCCTATATTGGTAAATGGTTTGTGAACCAGTGATCTAGAGTAGTTCGGGACACAGAGGCCTGGTTCAAAATGGACGGAAATAGTTATAAATATCAACAGACACTACCAGTAATTGTGTCAATTAATACATATGCAATTGATAAAGATAACCTGAAATGCTTATTTTAGAGGGTATGAAGTATGTATGACATACTTCATTCTGAAAATAGCCAATCTACAATCTCAAAACCTTTCAGATAGCAACGTTCTTTCTGAGCTTGTAGATCGACTGCTTTCACTGGTTCACTTTTATATTCAACAGACAACCTTAGCCTGGACAAAGCTATAGCACTATAGGTAGTGTTGCAGCCTGTCAATCCGAAGGTTGAGGGTTCGATTCCTGTTAATGGCAATAGGTTGAGATGTCCAATCAATCCATTCTGCTTCCATCTCTCTCTCTCTCTCTTCAATCTATTATGTTTCCATGTCTCTCTCTCTCTTCAATCTATTCTGTTTCCATGTGTCTCTCTCTCTCTCTCTCTCTCTCTCTTCAATCTATTCCGTTTCCATGTCTCCCTCTTCAATCTATTCCGTTTCCATGTCTCTCTCTCTCTCTCTCTCTCTTTTGAGGGGCGGCCATAGCTGAGTGGTTAGTGAGCTAGCCTAGGGAGCCAGAGACCCTAGTTGCCCCAGGTACGATTCCAGGCCAGGCCAGCAAATGAAATTTGTCCCTGAGCAAGACTCTTAACCCCTAATTGCTCACAGGCCCTCATTGGAAACAAGACCGCAAGGACTTTCATGAACGGACCTGTTAAAGGAATTATCCTTATCTATTCCGTTTCCATGTCTCTCTCTCTCTCTCTCCGATCTACAATCTCACAACTTTTCAGATAGCAACGTGTTTCTGAGCTTGTAGGTCGGCTGCTTTCACTGGTTCACTTTTATCTTCAACAGACAACCTCAATCTGTACAAAGCTATAGCACTATAGGTAGTGTTGCAGCCTGTTAATCCAAAGGTTGAGGGTTCGATTCCTGTTAATGGCAATAGGTTGAGATGTCCATTCAATCCGTTCTGCTTCCATCTCTCTCTCTCTTCAGTCTATTATGTTTCCATGTCTCTCTCTCTCTCTTCAATCTATTCCGTTTCCATGTCTCTCTCGCTCTCTCTCTCTTCAATCTATTCCGTTTCCATGTCTCTCTCTCTCTCTTCAATCTATTCCTTTTCCAAGTCTCTCTCTCTTTCTCTTCAATCTATTCAGTTTCTCTCTCTCTCTCTTTCTCTTCAATCTATTCCGTTTCTCTCTCTCTCTCTCTCTCTCTCTCTCTTCAATCTATCCCGATTCTCTCTCTCTCTCTCTCTCTCTTTCTCTTCAATCTATTCCGTTTCTCTCTCTCTCTCTCTTTCTCTTCAATCTATTCCGTTTCTCTCTCTCTCTCTCTCTCTCTCTTCAATCTATTCCGTTTATCTCTCTCTCTCTTCAATCTATTCCGTCTCTCTCTCTCTCTCTTCAATCTATTCCGTCTCTCTCTCTCTCTCTCTATCTCTCCTCTCTCTCTCTCTCTCTCTCTCTCTCTCTCTTTCTCTTTCTCTTTCTCTCTCTCTCTCTCTCTCTCTCTCTCTCTCTCTCTCTCTCTCTCTCTCTCTCTCTCTCTCTCTCTCTCCCTCTCTCTCCCCCCTCTCTCTCCCCCCCCCTCTCTCTCTCTCTCTCTCTCTCTCTCTCTCTCTCTCTCTCTCTCTCTCTCTCTCTCTCTCTCTCTATTCCCTGGCCCCGCTTATCGCTGCTTGCAGCTATATTTATTATTATTATTGTCTCCGCCAGGCCGAAAGGCATGGCGAGAGAGTTTGTTTTACCCCCTGTCCGTCCTTCCGTCCTTCCTTCCGTCCGTCCGTCCGTCCGTCCGTGTGTCCGTCTGTGTGTCCTGTCCGTGTGTTACCAGCTAATCTCCGGCACCGTTGGCCCGGTTGCTGCGAAACTGTGCACACACACTCCCTGGATGCCAATTCAGAACCTCTGCCTCAAAATTTTCACATGGGCCTGTTATAGCGCCACCTGGAGGCCGATTTGTGCAAAACCCATTTTTTTCTATTACTCCTACAGATTTTATCCAAACGTCATGCAAATCGGTACACAGTATCTCTATAGTCATGTGATCAGCACGGATCTGTCCGATTTCCCATATTCCATCCTCATTGGCTAAGGTTGCGTTCCAAAATTTGCCGGATTGGTCCGTTTTGAACAAAATGCCTCAAATCATGAACGCAGCTTGTGATTTCCGTGAAATTTCACAAACACATTCCCACTAGGCCGAGGAAGAAATGCCACCTGACATTTTTCACATCAGCCTCATTGTGGCGCTATAAAAGGCTGATTTGTGTTTTTAACTATAACTGCACCGATCTGCGTGAAACTTTGCACGCACACTCCCTAGAGGCCAAGGAAAAACATCCGCCCTGCATTTTTCACGTTTAATTGTGATTCCAAGTAACTTGTTTCATTGGTGGAAATATTTTTAAGCACGATAACAAGTAATTACATTTTTTTTTCTTCTTTCTCTCAAGTTCAGTCTTCTATGTTTCCGTGCATATTACTTATCATTGCTTCTTTCTTTTTTCTCTCTTCATTCCCTGGCCCCGTATTATCGCTGCTTGCAGCTATATTTATTATTATTATTGTCTCCGCCAGGCCGAAAGGCATGGCGAGAGAGTTTGTTTTACCCCCTGTCCGTCCTTCCGTCCGTCCGTCCGTCCGTGTGTCCGTCCGTGTGTCCTGTCCGTGTGTTACCAGCTAATCTCCGGCACCGTTGGCCCGTTTGCTGCGAAACTGTGCACACACACTCCCTGGATGCCAATTCAGAACCTCTGCCTCAAAATTTTCACATGGGCCTATTATAGCGCCACCTGGAGGCCGATTTGTGCAAAACCCATTTTTTTCTATTACTCCTACAGATTTTATCCAAACGTCATGCAAATCGGTACACAGTATCTCTATAGTCATGTGATCAACACGGATCTGTCCGATTTCCCATATTCCATCCTCATTGGCTAAGGTTGCGTTCCAAAATTTGCCGGATTGGTCCGTTTTGAACAAAATGCCTCAAATCATGAACGCAGCTTGTGATTTCCGTGAAATTTCACAAACACATTCCCACTAGGCCGAGGAAGAAATGCCACCTGACATTTTTCACATCAGCCTCATGGTGGCGCTATAAAAGGCTGATTTGTGTTTTTAACTATAACTGCACCGATCTGCGTGAAACTTTGCACGCACACTCCCTAGAGGCCAAGGAAAAACATCCACCCTGCATTTTTCACATTTGCCTTTTATAGCGCCACCAAGAGGCCGACTTATGTAAAACACATTTTTGGATATTAAGCCTTCACATTTTATCCAGATTTCACACAAATCGGTACACATGATCTCTATAGTCATGTGATCAAGATGGAACTGTTTGATTTTTCATATTTCATCCTGATTGGCTAACAATGACATCTAAAGTTTGCAGAAGTGGCCCGTTTTGAACAAAATGCCACAAATCATGAACGCAGCGTCCGATTGAGGTGACACTTTACAAACACATTCGCACTAAGTTGAAGAACAAATGCCACCCTTTAACATTGCCCTATTATAGCGCCACCAGGAGGCCGATTTTTTCAAAACTTTTCTTTGTTGTATTACTCCTACAAATGTTGTCCAATCATCATGCAAATCGGTACCCATTATCTCTATAGTCAAGTGATCAAGATGGTTCTGTCCGATTTTTCAAATTCCATCCTGATTGGCAAATTCCGAACATTGTAGGCCCACAATAACCTACCTGACCTGGCGGAGACCTGTGCTCCGAGGAGCACTTTTTCTAGTTATTATTATTAAAGTGAATGAAAGAGAGAGAATTCTTTTTTTTCCCTCTGTATGACATATTCTGTTCAAAAAAAGTGGCACGCTTTCTTAATTATTTGAATATATGGTTGGTGTCTTTGAAGACTGTGTAACTGTGACTAAGCTACCACTTGTGAAAGGCTATCATGATCAAATATCATCTAGGGATATAGACCTATTCAAAATACAAAACTAGAATTAGCAAATGTTGCACTTGAGTGACCCCGATTAGTGAAAATGCTGTTCACATCGTATCACAACGTGAAGTGTTGCGAGCTTGTAGACATAGAATAGGCCCAATAGGCATGCTAGGGTTCATGTGGTTAAATAAGTGAATGAAAGAGATTGAATAATGTTTTTTTTCCTCTGTATGACATGTTCTATTCAAAAAAGGTTAGACGATTTTTTCATTCTTTGGATCTATGGTTGGTGTCATTGAAGGCTGATAACTAGGACTAAGCTACTACTTGGGAAGGGCTATCATGTCGAAATATTATCTAGGGATATAGACCTTTTCAAAATACCAAACTAGAATTTGCCACCTTGAGTGTCCCTGATTAGTGAAAATTCTGGCCTGGGCCCATGGACTATTAGACAGAGTTTAATTTAGTTAGTAAAGCACTTAATGGGTCTAACTTTTTGTGTGCATTAAAATGAGCAAGACAATTATATCCATACATTTAGAGCTTCAAACTGTTTAAACTAACAAATGGTATGATCTTGCTTTACACTGAAGCGTGAGTGGCAGGGCAATTTATTAATTTGAAAAGATTAAGAATGCACTGTCCCTGAAAGGGAATATGTTTAATTGTGATTCCAAGTAACTTGTTTCATTGGTGGAAATATTTTTAAGCACGATAACAAGTAATTACATTTATTTTTTGCACATTCTATTATTCCACCACTTCATTGATTACGTTTTTGTTTATCTATCTGCAGGGTCTCACGGCGTAATCTGCATTGAGGACATCATCTATCAGATCTACACAGTCGGAGAGAACTTTAGTACGCCAACAACTTCCTGTGCCCTTTCAAGCTGTCATCTCCCCGTGGTGGCATGAACAAGAAGACCACACACTTTGTGGAGGGTGGAGATGCTGGCAACAGGGAGGACCTGATCAATAGACTGATCGGGAGGATGAACTAAGCACGAGGTTGGCAGTGGCTTCTTGGATGTGGTTAATTTTACTGTGTACCACATTTAATGTTTTTTTTTTAAATATTTTATTTTTCACAAGTATACATACAAGAACCCTGCAATGTCGAGGGGGTAGTCAGACTGCCATGTTACGTTTGTACATTTCCTAGCCACTCCCAAGTGCCACCTCTATAAATTCTTGTTTTTTGAATGCATTTTGTTGTTTAATGTTTGAATGCACTACTTTTTGTATTTTCATTTATCTGCAACTTAAACGCAGCTGTAAATAGTTTTTTGACCAGTGTACATCTGGTTGCCATGGTGACACAGTGACTCAATAGCATTTCCCGTTGTCCCGTTAGTCTTGGAGGTGACAGCTGGCTGAAGCTGAGGAGTAAACCAGTTATGCTACGGGTACTTGACTTCTTTCAGTATTTTGGTAAAGACTACAACGTATCGACGATATATTGGATTGTGATGCATTCCCGGGGCAGCCCGAGAATGATGACATTCCCGGTTCCAATAGCATCGCTGTCTAGCGCCAAGGCTTTGTCTGAGACTGAGCCTCTGAGGGGCCGGGAAGCTCAAGTTGCGCCCTGCTCGGCCATGATGCAGCTGGATGCCCCTTAACTTGTTTATCCTGTCCTGGTTCCCGTATGAGGCCTCTCTCCTATCTGGATAAAGTTAGTATCCTGGCCTAAACATAGTGTTTGTTGTGTATGCAAGTTATTTGTACAGAAAACATTAATTATTTGTTTTTAATATGTCTTATCCGTTGCTTTATTAATGACCATTATTTAGTTTTTTCTTATAGCCAATCATAGTCTCATCCAGCAGAGCTTCCTTACTGAACACTAACCTGGAAAAGCTCTGATGGGTGAAATGTGTTCAATAAATAACATCATTACCTGCTATTTCGATCGTGGACATCCTTTTATGATTACATTACTATATATCTTTAAATACAATTCAATGGTGGGATGTAGAGTGAAATAAATCTATCCATCATCACATATCATTGCTCTTCATGTTGACCACGAGCCACTCACAGAAAACACATTAACTGCTTTAATTAAAGAAGTTCTCTTTATTACAGCAAAGAAGCCAAACATTACAGACAAGAATAATTATGAACCATGAATATCAACTTTATATTCACACTGACCTCTCATTCATGATACCAGCACTATGGGCCATTTGGTTCATGTTGCAGAATGGCAGGTGAGTTTTAATGCCTGCCTCCATCTACATGACCTCAGTGCTATGACCACAGCATGCTGTCGGGCAGAAACCTTGTATTTCATAAACCAATGCCCTATTTTATACTTTGTCGTATGACAGTGTCGCACAAAGGTAGCAAAAATAACCGATCTACAAGATCACATGTCACAATGTGACCCGTTGTGAGCTTGTACAATCTTGTAAGACTTTGTCAAAATCTTCACCTATAATGACATGCCCAAAATATGAATGCTAGGTTGAAAGTGGTTACTGTAAGTCTTATGTGTAGGTTTTATAAATATAAAAAATGAAAAGTATTAACAAAAGCTTCTGACTAAATAACTATATTAGATCCATTGGAACACAGGTTCTTTTTTTCCCCATTTCCAGAAAAGTAACTGTTTTGGACATACAAGGTGTCCGCCCGACAGCAACGATAAATTCCCTGCCAAGTATTCTTCAGGCAGTTCTTTCTGTTCTTTGAGAGAGAAAAAGTAAAACAGAATACTGACATAAGCCGGGAAGTTCCAAATGCACAGCAGAACACAATGAGGTTCATTCTGCGATGGAACCTTCTGGTGTTCAATACCAAACATTGACAAACAGTAGAACCGCTAGGGTTGCATTAGTACTAGTATTTCTTTTTTTAAAGGTCACATATTATCCTCCTTTTAAACAAATTAATGTAGGTCTCTGAGGTCCCCAAAACATGTTTTTGAAATAGTTTGCTGAAAATACCACTTAGATTATGCACTCAAGCATGTCTCTATACCGCTCTGTTTCAGCCCTTTTTTTGGACACCGTTCTTTGTCTAACTTTCATCCATCCCATGTCACCTAAAATAACATTTGTAAGAGGGGGAGGCAAATCTGAAAATCTGCCTTGTTGAATCACGCTTATGACCTAGGCAGCCCAAAATAAACTAAGTGGGTTGTCTTAATTCACATTTTGTTTGTTAATAGGCACATCAGAGACCCAAATATAATGTAAGTTTTTCATAATATGGGACCTTAAATCTAGAACTGTCATACTGTTCCGTTGGTTAAACCTCTCTTCAGTTCCTCATACAATACAACCTTTTTTTTAATGTAGTGGTGATGTTCTATTTACAGTAGAACTGCTAGTGTCCTAGCTAACATAGAACCTCTGACATTCTATTTACAATAAAACCATTCTTTTAAGAACTTTTCAGTCAACAGCACAAACACCCCTGGTGTTCAGCATCTCTGTACAGCCTTGCTAAAGAGCCGCGAAAAGTCCCGAACAACATTGAATCATGGCTCAAAAACGTATTCAATACATTTGATCGTCCATGAGCGCGCATTCAACAAAGTCCTCCTTGCAGTCTAAAGATGCTGTCAACGACGAAACTCAAACGATTAGGCACGAGAGATAAGATATACTCCGTTCTTCAAATTCCTGCTTATTTCACCCACTAAGCCTGTTTGTAGCATTAGTCATGTGTGTAAGTATTGAATCAGGTGAGCGGGATATGAGGATGCTTATTACAGCTCATCCCAGTCGAGACTTTAAACGGGGATGCGAGACATTACCCAGATCGCACGTAGGCATGTGAACTCGCCGAACTTGCATTTTTCAGGCAGCCCGCAGCCAACGTTCTGCTGTACACGAGCAGAGCGAGGGGATTTTTACACAAAGAAACCACAGTTAACATCACAGAGATTCATAAAGTGAAAACAAGATACTACTATTGAGTTCCATCTACATAGTCAAAAAACTACACCTAATGCTTGAATATACAGCTCTGATGAGTGGCTCTTAGAACCTTTACTTCCCAGGGCCCAAACTGAAGTAAACTCTTACCCTGGGACCTGGGCTTCTTAAAACTAGTAGTTTCATCCTCTAGGGACCCAAACTTAGTAAACTCAATCTCCCAACATTACCCAGACTCATACTATTAACTCTTTTTGTCATGCATTTTGGGTCCCCCACCCCGAGCCAGAGTTTAAGAAACGCTGGTGCTAGAGTAAACACGGAATGGAGAATGATTGTTCTTTATAAGCAACGCAAGTAAACAAACAATAAATACAAACAATGTGCTTTATCCGTATAGACATATTTACACAAAGTCTTTGGCTTATGAATAAACATCAGCTACAAAATAATAGTAAAAAATAAACATGAATAAAAACGTGCAGGCAGTGCACAAGGCTGTGTGAATGAGTTGTTCAATTCACTTCCAGGTATGTCGGAATGGAAATGAAAATAGGACCCGTGAGTCGCGTGACGACGATGGAGTATTCACTCTCATGTCCACCTTCTCACATCCATAGTTTGTCCCAATCTGACATTAGAGGAACATTCCCGAATTGACAGAACTGAAAGTGACTTGTACTCAGACTTGGTAAAAAGATGATTAAGCTAATGCCACATGATTGAGCAGGAGTTCAAAAAGAAAAGAAAGGTAATATGTTGAGATTGGGGATTTTACAATTACGGTATGTCTTCGGAATAAAATTCTTCTACAGAAGAATCTCTTTCCCAGCAGATTGGTTGAGTGATGTTTCAAAAGCAACAGAGATGAGAAGAAACGAGTGCTGCCGCTAGAAATCAACTCATCGGGCCTCAGGGCGTAGCACTGATGGTGTCATTGGGTGAAAATGCATTTTTTTTAATTGACTATTTTTTAAAACTTGATCATAGTGTTTAAATGTACCAAATGCTTGACAAGAATGAATGATTATAAAGGAAAATTAATCTAAGATTTCTGGCTTCCACATCCACATGATCGCCCAGACACAAACTGTTTTATATTCCACTGTCTTCCTTCTAAGACACTATTATCATACAAACTTATATATCAATAAGTTATTTCCATTTCCCTTATGTAATCTAATGTCTGACAATGACTAGTAACTCCCAAGAATTACTTCTCTCTTCTACCATTGTAATCAATGGAATAACTTCTGAAAGTAATTACATTATGATCTACGCTGAAACAGTGATATTTTCGGACTCAATGAACATTGAAAAGACCAGAAATGTAACATGATAAAGCTACTGCTGGCATATGGACTGCTTCTGCGTAAACTGATCCACTGATGAAGTAGGTCAAAGTCTCACCATGGACCCAGTGTTGCGGCCCTTATCTCTAGAGACTGTTTGCTGCAAAATATGTAACAACGTTCCTCACCATGGTGACATGCATGCCCAACAAAGAAATCAGTATCGAAACAAGAGTTACTTAGCAACTGCAATGGAGCAAGATCTGAGGGTCTAAAATGTCTGCCACTGAAAGCTGTTATAATGCTGTAATTGTAGCCTGCTAGTGTTGCAGGAGGGGAAAGGGAGCCATCTAAAGGGTGTATTAAGTACTGCGGTTGTAACAGCATGAAGCGTTGAGCTCTTAGGAGGGCTGTGAGTGGCTAAATAGTTAAAACGGGGCCCAAAACACGATAGAGGCCCGCTGGCACTCAAACAAACTGTACAATAAACATAATGGTAGTTGAGACATCCTCCTCCGCTCCACTTTTCTCCTCCCTTCCTTTTATGAGTCTGAGAGGCTGAACATTTCCACTTGCTGCCAAATCGGGATGTCCCGTGAGTCGATTTCGCTCGTGCCCATTTGGCGTCCCCCGACGTGTGCTGATCACAATGTTCAATCACTAGGAGGGACGCAATATGGAATGCGACAAAAATGGCCAACGCCAAGGGGACCTGGGACGTTAAGCGTAAAGCGAAGGGTCAGACACGCGGGAGGTGAAAAGATGCTCTCCTTCTCTCCTCCCTTTCTTTCCTCCTCCTCCTCCTCCTCCACCCAACTCCTTTCGTTTAGGAGGTCTCCATGAACTCCAGTGCAAGGTCATAGCAGAAACGATACTGCTCCTGTAAGGCAGAGAACACATAATGCATCATGATTGATTGATTTAATACTTTATTGCACCTTGAAATGCAAACAGCACGAGTACAGTCATACACTTGGTTTAAAAGGATAACCCAAAAAGTCCTGAGGACTTGTTTCCATTGAGGTCCTGTGTATTAAATTCATAGAGATATTTAAAAACATACAATAATATACAATTAAAAACATACAATAATATACAATACTATATCCTAGACATCATCAGCACTAGTAGCAATAAAACACTTCACAGTTTGGGAGGTAGCACTGTTTCACAAGATAACATATTTTGGCTCCACATAGCAAAATCTCTCTGTGTTCATTTATCCATTTGACTTTGTCAGAGAGTATAAAAAATTACCCATAAGGGTAACACCGAGGATTTTACAATGCATGTACTGTAGAAGTATGTAGTCTTGTGGAGAACATTGACAGGACATGACAGGATGTGTTGTTGTCTTTGTAACTCACCGGAGTATCCACCATGTTAGGTTTGCTGTTCCTCAGGCTCTTGACAGCGTGGAAGACATCAACCACACTTTGTCTCTTGCCCATCTCACACACAATGCTGCTGGCACAGAACACTCCACTACGCCCACCACCGTTCCTACACACACACACACGCACACACACAAAGAATGACAGAGAGATATGAGGCAGAGTGAGTTTTACTTGTCATATTGGCATTTCACACATATCTGGCACAGATGCACGTATGTGCATGCGTGTGTGTGTGCCCATACTTACAGGCAGTGCACTACGGTTCTCCCCTCCCCCTCTTCTCCCTCACGCTGCCATTGGTCGACTTGGAGGATGAGTTTAAGGAAAGAGCGCTTGGAGGCGGGGACTTCCCTGTGCCCCGCCCACCCCAGATACTGGAACTGACGAACCATCAAGTAGCCTTCCTGGGGCTGAAACACACACACACAGTCAGGGTTTTGGTTACCTGGAGCATTTTTGTAACTTCTATTAACTATACAGGTATATTATAGCAACTGTATAGCTGTGAAATGGGTTAGGGTTTGGATAAATTGTCTTTATCATCTTTTTCAAACCAGGACTCAATGCCGGATATTCTACAAAAGGTACAACGTGAGATGGTCAGCTATTCCTCCCAGGCCTAGCCCACCTGATGTACAGACTATCTATAGGCTATCTGTTATCTATGTAAGTATATCTAAGTGTATGATGAGAGTATGAGTGCTTACCCTGGTGAGGTTGCACACTCTGAAGAGCCGGCTGATGACGTCACAGTCCATTGAACAGGACATACACTCCACCTGCACGGGACCATAGCGTAGCATGCCCTCCTCTGGCCAGTACTGAGGACAACCCTGGATACAGACAGACAGAGAGAGAGAGATCAAGAGAGACGGGCAGGGGAGGTAGGTGTGTGTGTGTGTGAGAGAGAGAGAGAGAGAGAGAGAGAGAGAGAGAGAGAGAGAGAGAGAGAGGCAGAGAGAGGGGAACAGGGGGGGAGAGAGAGGTAGAGAGATGGGGGAGACATACAGTTGGAAAGCACAGATTTAGAAATATGCTACATTTCATACAACTTGACCTAGTCCTAGGAGATACATACTTGCATCTGTAGGTTTAATCCAGATCTCTCTCTGTGTGTGTGTGTGTGTGTGTGTGTGTGTGTGTGTGTGTGTGTGTGTGTGTGTGTGTGTGTGTGTGTGTGCGTGCGTGTGCGTGTGCGCCAGGTAAGCTGAGTTAGATGAGTTCAGTACCTGAGCAAGGTCAATCTCATTCAGCATCACCAGACTGGTACACCCGTAGTCGTAAACCAGACGCCAGAAGTCTTTCACCGTGTTCGGCAATGGATGCTGGGTAACGATGAAGGCGGCCGGCTGTCTGTAGCTCTGTGGGGAAAATAGAGGATACAACAACAACAATGATGTCACACTTCCTCCACATGTGCACTGGTGCCATTTCCTCAACACAAATGCACTTTGAAAGGATTCCTCTGAATCTGCCAATAGGCTCTATGCACAGCAGCCATATTGGAAAGAAATTGGGCCTCTTCCTTACTTCCTTCACATGTGTTACCGATGATACCAATGAAGGCTCTGTTCCATTTAGTGTAGCACAGTGGTTCTCAAACTTTTTAATTTCGAGGACCCCCATAACTCTGAGAGTGTACAAATCCCTTACGGGTTCATTTGATTCCATTCGCACTCTCTCAGAGTTACACACCCGAAAGGGGCCACATTTGGAATCACCCTGACTCTGTTTGACGAGAATGGAACAGAGCCTTCATTAGTATCATTGTTAACACCTGTGAAGGAAGTAAGGAAGAGGCCCAATTTCTTTCCAATATGGCTGCTGTGCACAGAGCCTATTTGAGTGGTATCATGTAGGGCTTGGTTCTTGTACACAAATATACAACTATTCCAACTTCTCTCACCGGTATTCTCACTTTGATCACGACATACACTAATACACAAACACAGCGGGATACTTTGCAGGATATGGGATGTGATAGAAAAAGCATATCGTTGCCGTCGGGTGTAAACCTTGTATGTCCAAAAATAGCAAATATACAAGCTCACAATGCGTCGCATCTGGACACGTTGTGAGCTTGTGCATCGGCTATTTTTGCTACTCTTGCGTGACACTCTTGTACAACGAAGTAGGGCATTCATTTACGGAAAAAACATCAAAAGTTATAATAGAGATACAAGGTTTCTGCCCCACAGTGACGATATTGTGATTTGTGGTCACATGGGTCAAGCAGCGGGCCTATCAGATGTGAGGAAGCATGCATTGGACCTAATAGACTAGGTTCTATATGGTACAGTATACTCATATACACAATATTACATGATATCAGGACAAGGGGTCAAAATGTCAACCGTTGAACTTTATGCTGAAAAAGCGTTGCTGGGAGAACTTTGCCACACACAATGAAATAGAAAGGATGTTAACACTTTCTATGGAGCCCATGTCTCTAATGCATTAAACATACGTACAGTAGAATGCATTACAATGTGCTTATAACACTGTATAATTATATTTATAGGCTTTAATGCTTTAGAATGATCAGAACACATTATAAAGCATTTTATAAAATGACTTGTAAGATCTTGGTCGAAGTACTATAATAGTACTTCTACTTACTCAAGTCAATACATTAAAATAGTTCTATAATGCATTATATTCACGGTTATGATGCATTATATTGTCATTATAAGCCGCTGTAAGTGGTCATTGGGCACTTATAAGTAAAATAATGCCATTCCTGGAGGTGTTGTTCTTTACATATACATTAAAATCAAAATCACTTTACTTAATTAACTAACTATAAGTATACAGTGTTATCATAAGCAGATGATAATACATTATAAGTATGTTTATAATGCATTATAGACATGGCATTCATAATGAGTGTTGCTAAAATGTAACGGACCGACATGAAAGGGAATTGAGCCCAGCTTATCATGAAGAACATGGTACGACGATGGATGTGAATGAGTTTGGTGACAGAGGCACCACAGACATCATTAGACAAGGCTTATATGGGAGGGGATCAGGATACGGGTTCGGGTGTTTATAGTCTCGGGTAGCCAGACAATAGATCTCTCCACCAAACCGAAATGTCCGGTAACATCTAAATTCAACATGGGCTGGAACAGCTGCGAGAACGGCCTCGGTCTACAAACCTACATCCACTTCTTTGAAAACAAATTGTATCGCCGTCCAAATATGAAGGACCACTTAACCTATTCAATCCAGGAACGCATCTCTGTCATTTTAGATTTCTTTGGCTATTCAGAAATAGCAGATATACAAGCTTGAGCTTGTAGATCTGCTATTTTTGAAAAATCATGAAGATTTGTGCAAATATTTGATTATTTGTTTTCGGTTACTCAAATCTTTGCTTCTAGGGGTATGTAGAACTAAATATTTTACAAATGTTTGCTTTAAAAAATATATATTCCATGATTTGCACAAATGTTCACGATTTTTCAATAATAGCCAAATAAATCTTAAAATGACACAAATGATGCTTTCCCGGTGTTAAAGGGTTAAAGTCTTTGTATGTTTTTTTTTAAATCTCAGAACTGTTTCCACACAGCTTTAGCCCCTATATTGACTTTAGAAGTCCCCAGACGTTTCAGTGGACAGAGATCTCCGATCGTCTGGCTACGCGAGACTAGGGTGTTTATGACTGCGCTTGGCATGAACCTGAAAGACACTGAAGCCATGAAACAAATCCAGTATCAGAGATTTGAATTAAAAATCCCATTACCTGGAACTCTTCTGACAGCTTGATTAGGGAGAGGCCAAAAAGTATAGCTTTTGAAAATTGGACTCAATTGCACGAATATGATCATTGTCATCATCTCTACTTCATTTTATGTTTTATTAGAAAGTAGCCAAGTGAGGGTTTAAATTTGACTCACTGTCTCAGTTGATTGACCAGGATATTCTATTAGAACTGATATTATGACTTACATCCTCACTAAACTAGATTTCCTGAAAAGACAACATTTAGAGCTTTGGTCCCGCACAAGAACTTAATTGTCAGTGACCATATTCACACAGCGTCCATTTTGCTCTTAGTGTGACCTAAGGGCAAAATAGTGGCTGTGTGAATATGGTCACCCTCCCCCCACTGTTTACTCCGTGATAAAACAGAGAAAACCATTGTCAGCCATGAAGTGATGAACAGATACAGTACTGCTCTCTATTAGAGGAGCTCCATTGTATAGCTCTTCACCTCTTCACTTCACACGGCGGCCATTTTGCCGTTAACTCACCCTGAACAGATTATGTGCTCTATTAAGACCGATTTCATACTTGGTCGTACGATGGACTCACGTGCCGAGAATAGCCGATGTACAAGCTCACAACGCGTTGCCATGCGACGCGTTGTGAGCTTGTAGATCGGCTATTTTTGGCGGGCGACTCCGTGGTATGACAGAGCATAAATTGGATAAATGAATTGCATAAAACTACAAATCAAAGCAATTTAGTTATACATGCGGACTATCTCTAATGTAAACCTGTCCAAGAGGCTGTCAGGGATATTGGTCGATGGCCTGACTGTCTCACAGTGGTTACTTTCCAGTGAGCTGCTCAGTGATTGGCTGGTGGCCAGAGAAGCTAGTGGTCTTTTCAGAACCTGGATTTGTCTCTAGCCTTCTGTTGCTAAAAACCACAAACACAGCATCACACAAACAGGAAAGGGAGTCTGTGTGTGTGTAAATATGTATAATTATAACTGTTCACGTTGCTTGTGTAAATATGTATAAACACATTATGTCTGTTCAAAAATGTGCATGTACCTGTATAACATTATATAGTGTTAAAAGGATGCTCCATTTTAAACACATCTGCAGCTTGGGACGACTACTGTTCAATTAGGAAGAAGACACTGAAGCCTAATAGAGTATAAATAGTCGCACAGCGTTGTTGCTTGGTGAAAAAAATCTGTTCTTTTCCACAAGTGCCACCATCGTGTGACCAGGTTTAAGTTAAAACATAAGTCTGTCTCACACCTGATAAATGATTTATTTAGTACAAGGTGCCACATTCCTGTTTCGCTAAATCTTTTAACTCATTTACAACTGCTTTTACGTAAGTAATGTATTTATGTCCTACACACAAGGGCCTATTTCTTTATTCTTATTTCTACCAACCTGAACACAGGAACCATGTCTCAAACCACCTCTCATAACTATTCAAGTTCCGGATTGCAGCTTTAACAGAACATAGCGCACGTACTGTAGCACATATCGCTGTTTAAAAAAAAGTATTACCAGATGGGAGCCTGTGCCAGCTCGCACATGGTGTCACAGTTGCAAATGTGTTGAAAATGACCCATCCTTTTGAAGTAATGTGCGTGTGTGTATGTATGAGTTGTGCGTTATAGACTTACATCCATTAGAGCAGCATTGATGTAGTTGCTGCTTTCTCCGTCGATGGTGATGAGGAAGGGTAGACATCTGTCTGGAGGCAGGCCGTCCATAAAGCGGTTCTTCTCCTGGTTCCTAGGCAACAAGGCGATGCTGCAGTCTTCCGGCTGAGGCTGGGGTGTCACCGAGTTTAATGTCTAAAGCGAAGAAGACACACACAATGCAGATAGACTGAACCACTGAACCCGACTGTCCCTATTCTGGGCATGTCATACTAGGCCAACATTCTGCAGAAATAGCAGATCTAAATCGGCTATTGTCACAGAAGAGATTTGGTTTAGAGAGAAGAAAAGGAGGAGACCAAGTACAGACCCCTGGGGGAACCCGGTCAATGAAGTATAAATGGTTTAACCACTTCAACCCCAGCATCCTTAATGTGGTGAAGGCTTTCGCAGGAAAATAGCAGATCGACAAGCTCACAATGCGTGGCGCTGCGGTGCGTTGTGAGCTTGTCAATGGGCTATTTTCAACGAAAGCTTTCCCCACGATAACAGAAAACTGAAAAGATACTAGCATAGAGCCCTGAGGGACTCCGCTCAACCATATGGGGTTTAAGTGGTTAAGTAGTTAATTGACTTTTTTGAACACAAGGTATTAGCATTTTCTGATTATTTAGAGAAACCTTGGGATAAGCGACTAAAGAGAATATAATGGATATATTCATTTAGTTGTTCATGTTACCAGTTTTTTCCTACTGTTGTGTAGGCAGTTGTTCTGAAATGAATGTGATGTTTTTTAATTGTTTTGTTTGGCGTCTTATAATCCTTCATGGGATGGTTCTTAACCACTTCACTGGCGTCACTTAACCCCAGCGTCCATATTCTGGGGGAACATTAGCCAAAAATAAAAGATCTACAAGCTCACAATACGTCACAATGCGACACATTGTGAGCTTGTAGATCAGCTCTCTAAGACTACAGGGGTTTAAGAGAAGAGTGCCGGTTAGGGCTCAGGTTTTGTTGTGGTAGCACAGAAGGGAAACACCTACCTGGAACTCATCCTTCAGGTGTGAGGAGTTTGTTTGGGAGTCGATGCGGATCAGTTCGTAGAAGGCGGCCTTGAACTCACACACTGGGATGGCTGTTTCTCCACACAGGCATGCCTCCAGGATGGCATCGTGGATGAATATGTACTGCTCCTAAAAACGTAGCGCAAGGTTATACCCAATGTTAGATTTATAAAAAACAAAAAAAACAAACAGAGGGGACTTTCTTACCCACATAAGCCCTACATTCTTCTTCGTATGACAAATAGCGACAAATAGCAAAATAACGTTTTGTGAGCTTTTGGATCTGGTATTTTTTTATGAATGTATTTATTTTTTACCAAAATAGGAATGCCAGGCCAATAGGAATGCCACGTGGTCAACACACTGTACATTCTTTATTAAATTGTTAAATTGTGATATTATCAAACATAAATATCCAACATATCAGACCCGTCTACATTTCCTAAAAGGAAATCCATATATTCAATTCAGTCTAATTGGAAGCAGGCATAAAGCATAATCCCCACCGGCCATGAAAATGAATGGCCGGGGGGGATATCAAAAGCAGAGGCACCTGCAAATTGCATGCACGCGCGCACATAAGCATGCACACATGCTTACACACAACAGCAGACAATCAGTCAGTTGGAGCTGTTGTTGATAGAGAGAAAGCTGACTCTGAGTGGTTGATGATGGGAGATGAAGCCGATGCAAAAGTGTGTGTGTGTGTGTGTGTGTGTGTGTGTGTGTGTGTGTGTGTGTGTGTGTGTGTGTGTGTGTGTGTGTGTGTGTGTGTGTGTGTGTGTGCTCTGTTTACTATCACTTTAATCAATTCAGGGAGTGAACTGACTGAATAAGAAAACATAACACAAATGTTGCATGAAAAGGCTTATACAGTTACATTATAAAAGCAAAATAAGAGCGACAAGGTCAATATTCCATTATCAGCAAATACATTTCCAGCGTGAATAGACGTGAGTGGAAAGCAGGCAGGCCTGGATGCAAGGTTAATTAATGATGTGACGATGGCAGAAATCTTGTCTGTGTATGTACAGTGTGTGTTGGTGTGAGCTGACATACTGTACATGTTTGGTTATGTTAAAAGGAAATAATGTATATAATTACAACAACTACTTTTGCCTTAATATTGACATCATATTCATATTAACCATGTCACTGATCTTAGATAAAAGATCACAAAAGGTAAGGTTAACTTCAAAATGTATGTTTAATGCTTATGTACTAATGTCTGCATATAAGATTGTTGGATGTAGTAATCTGTACAATTTTCACCTGCATTTTCCTTATTCTATTCTCATTCATTAAGGCTATAGATTAGATTACCTTTTAAGATATTCTGATTTATTTAGATTTATTTACGTCAGTTCCGAAATTACGTCTAATGATTATGGAACCTGCCCATTTCCTTGTCTATATATTCCCTGCCCCACCCCATCGCCCCTATTTCATGTACCTGACAAAGTGTGTGTGTGTGTGTGTGTGTGTGTGTGTGTGTGTGTGTGTGTGTGTGTGTGTGTGTGTGTGTGTGTGTGTGTGTGTGTCAGAGACTGAAGGACATTTTGGAGCATTGATATATGATTGGACGATGATGATGAGGATGATGATGATGACGATGGCGATGGTGTGAGCATTCTGTGAAGTGGGTGTTAATGGGTAGCACTGTATTCACCTCCAGGCTGCACCATGTGGGTGCTTACATGGGTGGAGTTGAACAAGTGTTGTGTGATGCAGATGGTGATGGCTGATGGGTAATGTAGTCACCTCAGTCTGTACCATGTTGATCCTCCGGGAGCGCAGGGCCTTCACACAGTTGTAGATGTCCACCACGCCTTCCCTCTCAGCCATGTCCAGCATGATGTCGATCACTATGAAACAGCCCGTACGTCCTGCTCCAGCGCTGCACACAGCCACCAGAGGGAGACAGAGACACACGATGAGTGACAAATAAACAAACTGAAACTGATAATAATTACCCACTATGAACTAGGCATACTTTGGGCATGTCATACTCATTATAGATTAAGATTTGCAAATTTGGTTCAAATAAAGCTACAAGCTCACAACACAATGCATCACAATGCATTGTGAGCTTGTAGAGCTGCTATTTCTGAAAAATGGAATTCATTTTTTACATTTTCGCCTATAATTACTTGCCAAAAATTGGGACACGTGGGTGGTTATGTGGTTTAAACAAATAATACACACACAATGTATATGTAGTGTATGTGTTATTATGCATATGTGTGTGTACATACCTGCAGTGGACCACTATCGGTCCAGCAGAGGGTGGGTTGGAGATTTTGACCCGCCGGATGAAGGACAGCAGTCCCGTGGCGTGGTATGGGACTCCATGGTCGGGCCAGCCGGTGAAGTGGAACTGCTTGACCTCCCGCACCTCGTTGAAACCACGCTGAGGAGAGACAGGACAATTCGTTTTTAATCTACTTTTTACCCCAAGAAGGGTCTTATGGTTGTTGCCGAATGCTTTTTAGTTTTTGTCTTGCCTTTGTTATTTTTTATGTCATTGTTTTTAAAACCTGTAGCACTTTGTGATTTGCAAAAATGTAAAGTGCGTTACAAATAATAATTATAATATATATATATATATATAATTTATATTATTATTATTATAACTCCTATTTATATTTAAGTCTTATGGTTTTGTTTTATACAGGATTTTATTTTTTTTAGTTTACGAAAGTAAACTTCATATTTGTAATCATCGATTATATCGATTAGCGGGATTAACTGCTGCAACCTTAACACAATTACTCACCCTCTCCAAAGTAAAGGTCCGGACCACGTATTCAGCCAGAGGCTCCACCTCCACAAAGGTCACCTTGAAATCTCCATACACCTCAGCATCGTCAGGCCAGTACTTGTAGCACTTGACCTGTTGGAAAGCATGACATAAGAAATGTTACCGTTGCTGTCGGGTGGAAACCTTGTGTCCAAAACCATTATTTTTTAATTATTATTTTACAGATATTTTAAAATAGTGAAAAAAGCAGATCTACAAGCTCACAACGCATCGTATCGGAACTCATTGTGAGCTTGTAGATCAGCTATTTTCACTACTTTCGCACGACACTCTTGTAAAAAGTTGAAATATGGAGATGAGGTTTCTGCCCGACAACAACAATATGATATATTGTTGCCCTCCACTCTCTAGTCTGAAAATTAGACTACTAAACTGTCTCTTTTGATTAGAGTCATGTATACAGTATGTGGTATTTATGTATTTTGTTTATTATTTTGGTGTCAGCATGTCGGCACTGGAAATACTGTGTTCTTTAAAATGTGTCTGAATAATCCCGTAAGGGATGGGCTGTGTTGAGGCAGCCAGACACGAAAATAAAATGATTCATTCATTCATATAATCTATAGCATCGTTAGAATGGCACAGATAGAATATATGATGGAGTAGAACAGGACAACGTACCCTTCCAACCTCCACCAAATTGGTAACCATGACGATGCAGGCCGATTGCTCCTGCCACACCATCCTCCAGAAGTCATACACCGTCTCATGAACTGGACCTACAAACACACACACACACACACACATTAGCTGCTGTAGTGAATACCGGGTCTATTCAACATGTCTATGATCGTGTATTGTTTGTGGAGTCTGTGTATAGTGTGCGTGGGTGTGTGGTGTCTCACCCTGAGTAGCGATGTAGTGACTTGGTCTCTGGTAACCCTGGGATAAGACGATACACAACAATGAACCAAACAGCAGCAGCAACTCAACAAACAATGGATAAGCATGCCTCGGCTTGCATACATGAATATTATAGACACTCATTACGGCTGGAGAGATCCCTCTCTTTGCAACTTGTCAGATGTTGGGAAAACAATGTTGGTTTTGTTCTTCAGTGATAACGTCAAGTCCCTTACAAACGAGGCAATGTACAAAATGAGATACTAACAATGTGAATGTTAGCATAACACAATACAATACAATGATTGTCCTAGGGTAAGGAGTCGGACACAATGCTTTAGAAAAATGTGGGTGTTCAATGTTCATCAAAGGCTGTTTTTCCATTATGTATATTTGCAAGTGACAACACTGCAATGGGATGCAACTTGGGGCCATTATTACAACTTAGCCAAACTATTATCATTACGACAGGATGTGGATTGCCTCCTTGGCTGTGGATGCTCAGTTACAGTCAGTACCAAGCATACAAATACAAATAAAATCACCACAGGAGTTGGAAATAGCCACACTCCAGAAAAAAGAAAATGTAGGACTGATGGAGGCTGATGGAGCATAAATAAAAACAATAAAAATGCATCCGAGTCAAAGTCTTGGATTCTTATTTTTTGGCATGCAACTATTTCCAAATGCTTTGGTGTTTTTATTTATTCCATAGCATCATTACGATACGAATTAGGGTGTACTGCATGACATGGTCATAACCTGACACGATATTGATATATTGCCTAACTGACACTTTTATAAATGATATTTCTATAGCTAAGACAAACAGTCAGAGGGTGCATGTGACAACCTTTAGACATGTAGAGGAAGTTGTGATGGCAACACATACCAGACATAGGGAGCAGACATATCATATGAATGTAAAAGATAATAATGAAAGAATTCAGAAGAAAGGAGGGAGGAGTAGTGCGTAAGATGGAGGGATTTATGCGCGCAGCCGAGGCCTTAGCGTGGATAAACCATCAGAAAGATGGACGTATGAGATAAAAACACATGGACGTTTGGATGGACAATACTGAAGGGATGTACAGTATGGCTTGGCTGATGGGTGAAAAGAGTACACAGTGATACTTACATCCCTGTACAGCCAAATCTACAGGCCAAGCCACAGCCAGAAAGAACGAGAGAAAGAACGGAGAGAAAGAACGGAGAAAAGAAAGGAGAGGAAGAACGAGAGAAGGAACGAGAGAAGTAGCGAACGAAAGAAAGAAAGAAAGAAAGAAAGAAAGAAAGAAAGAAAGAAAGAAAGAAAGAAAGAAAGAAAGAAAGAAAGAAAGAAAGAAAGAAAGAAAGAAAGAAAGAAAGAAAGAAGGAAGGAAAGAAAGAAAGAAAGAGCCAAAGAAACAAAGACAGAAAGAAGGAAAAAGAAAGAAAGAAGGAAAAAGAAAGAAGGAAAGAAAGAAAGCACAACAATGTCAGTGAGTCAATCAGGGGGTAAAAAAAGAAAAGTTGTATTGATATAATGGGAGCTTGAACAGGGCATGCAAAAAAACATGGTCTGGAACAGAGAAGTAGAATGGATTGAAAAGACGTTTCCTCATGAGGTGGTGTAATCTCCATTAGCACAATGATCTAGCTGATTCTCAATAAAACCGTGCTGCATTCCTTTAAATAATTTTCCAACAGAATTGAATGATAATACATCATACTTAAATTGTGATTTTCTAGATATGGCGCTTTACAAAAACTTTATTGAAGCATATAATAATAATAATAATAGGGGCTATATATAAAATAGAACGGTTAAACAACTTAGGTTTTACCCAAGTGCCTTAACTTGGGCTAAGGAGATCACCGCGATAAGCGAGGAGACGTCTTTGCTCTCCACTCTAGTTCTAGGTTGCCGCTAGTGTGAGTGGCAGCATGCATGGAAGCCGATAAAAGGCCAGAGATAATGGCAACAGATAATGGCTGATGATGGCAGTAAAGCAGAGCATACAAAAAAAGCAGCATTAGCGTTTCTTTTTTTTAAAAGACACACCAAATGGAAGATGTGTGTGAAGATTGTTGTGAAGGTGAGAGGAGAGTGGAGTCGTGACAAACTGATGAATGAGTTTGAACTTTGCAGGAAGACAGAACTATGGGGGTGCATGTATCGGTGGAAGATCGGTGGGAAGGTGGATGGATGTAATGTAATGGATTGGATGAATGGATGGATGGGTGGATGGATGGCCTGAAGGCTGGGTTTGAGAGAGACATGCAAGTTTCTTTACTTGATTTATATAAGAACAAATTGAAGGATATTCTGATTGACCAGCTTACATAATGTCACATTCACTATCACACATTCCCTGATAACTTTTTTGTTTGGTTTATTTTTGTCTATTCCCTGATTGCTTGTTTGCAATATGGATTTGACACCCTGTAAAATCAGATGTGTCAACCATGTTGGCTAATTATTATTAGTAATCTTGTCATGGATAATTAGGTATAATCAGGGATTTCAATTATGTTGTAGTAATGTTTTTGTATTGTTTTTACATTTTGTGCTAAATAAATCAAATCAAATCAAGTTGTTTTGTATTATAACAATGTTACTTGTATTTCTGAGATAAATGGTTGGGATAGATAGATACAGTAAACAGCTGAACTGTTGTGTAATTGTCAGACATGGAAGAATGACAGGCTGGATGAATGGAGGAATGGAGTGCGGCGAAGAAAACAGTGTGCAGGGTGACAGATGATGGACTGATTGACGCGATAAAGGTATAGAGGCCTGACATACGAGCGAGGGGGTGTGGTTTCGTTGGTTTCGTTGGGAGCCAATAGTAGCGTTCGATGCGTTTCCACTTACATCGATGTAGTTGGCGTTGATGTAGTCGGACGAGGGGTCATCTTCGATTGGCTGGAGGATAACCCTCGAGTGGTCATCTAGAGAGAGAGCGGAGGGAGGGAGACAAGAGAGACACAGGGAGGGGGGAAAGTCATGGGAGATGGCCAGAGGAAGAGAGAGAGAGAGAGAGAGAGAGAGAGAGAGAGAGAGAGAGAGTTGTTTAGTGACAGGGCTCCAATAGTTTGATTAAGAGATTTAGCTATTGATCATAAGAACTGGGCTATGGTTATCCCATTCAGCAGATCTAATGCTTGGGGTAATGTTATAAGGCCATGATGATTTTACCTTGGTGGACGTTGGTGTGATTCTGTTGAGGTTAGAGTCAATACTTTCAGGTGCTCACATGGCAATGTCTGGGTTTTTATTAGTTGAGCCATTCTAAGCGCAAATGTGAAACTAGGGTAATATCTAGGGCTGTTTGTCCACAAGAGGGTGCTTAAAAATGTCAAAACAAACTTGAGCTGAAAGCCAGCCTCTCACTCAACTAACTACGCACACCTCTAGGTTGCCTTGTTGGAGCTACGGCATTGATATCTGAGTGTTTTAAGGCTCTTACATGCTATGATGTTGCCATAGCGGTTCTTGGTGCGGTTCCCTTCCTTCTTGGCCACATCCCAGGAGGCCGACTGGCCTTCAAAGAAACTCTGCAACAGAAATGGCGTCATGATGAATGCACTTCATGAAGCCACAAATTATCTACTCCTCGTCTGTTCTCTTCCATTGTACTCCTTAGCATTGCTTGTAGGCAGAAACTGTTTCAAGGTCAGTTGACACCCAGAAAAGGGGGGAGATTTAACATTTAATTAAGCATTGCATTGTGGTGTAAACATGACAAGCGGTGTCTCCAATCCTAACAACGTCTGACCTCGTACTCCTCCTTGAAGCCGTAGCTGTCGGAGGTCTTCATCAGGTTGATGTGCTGCAGGAGGTCGGCCACTCGGATGGCAGGGTGGAGCTGTCCGGTCTGGTAGGGAGACTCGGTTCCTTCACAGTGGTACCGAGGAACATCCAGCAGCCTGCTGTTCTCCGCAGCAGAGGCAGTGTGGTTCTCATCTGCAGGAAACCAGTCAGAACCAGGAACCGGTCAGTAATTCACTCAGGCCCACTTAAACCCTATATACTTCGTCGACCGGGGTCCCCCTGAGGTCTATACTTGGTCCCCTCCTTTTCCCCCTCTAAACCAAATCTCTTTGCAGAACAAATCTAGCTTCACAGCACGTCGCAATGCGACGTGTTGTGAGCTTGTAGATCTGCGATTTTTGCCGAATGTTTTGCCTATTATGACACACCCAGAATAGGAACGCTAACTCTTATATTTAATAATATGCTGCACTTTGGTCAGCAATGTTTGTTTTTAAATGTGCTTCATAAGTGACTTGATTTTTTTATGTAACATCTACAGAAAGTCATGGTTAGCGGATGTAACTACCTGGCTGGAGACACACAAACTGTCATGATATGATGGCCACATCATGCCAGTTTTTCCCAAAATAAACATTATGCTTGATACTAAACCAGCCATCAGACAGTCTGGTTCCTCCATCTATACTCACCAGTGATAGGAACTACAGTACAGGTCAGAGCAGCAGTAGGAGAGAAGAACAGGGGTTTAGTTCAACTAAGTTAGTGTGATTAGTGAGACTCACATGAACACACAATTAGTTTGACTATTTGCTACTACAAGTGGGATCCACACACAGTTGACATCACAACAGGTGAGTGTTGGCCATCGCGACCAGCATGAACAAAAACAACAACAACAACAGCGCCGTTGGCCAGTGGTGACAAACGTGACACAAACATGGGGAGTGATGTAACATTTAACTTCTAAAATAACAAAGTTATATAAGCTATAATCTCCTACCTAACAAAGTTATGTAGGAGTTTGATGTAAGAGCCTGTCGATCTATCAAATAAATATGATTACCCTACATGGCTTCCAATTCCTCAAGGGGAGCAACCAAATAAAACCTTTACCTCTAAGCTAACTGTCAATGATGATTAGTTTGTCTGTAGTACTCATTGGGAAACCTCAGCCCTCTAGTGGTTAGGACCTGCCACTTCAGCCTTGATGTAGGCATTGAAACCATCCATTTTATTTCAGAGTTTGAGCTGAATATTTAGCTGTCACATATCAAATGCTCAGAAATCACTGTGAGGTGTGATCAAGGTGATGAAGTTGGGGGAAAAAACATCCCTAGAGGAATTATACAGTAATAACCCAAGTGTGATTTAATCATTTGTGAATTTTATTGGATTCCTAATGGCTCAAATGGACAGAGACCAGTAGCAATGGATCATCCATGTGCTGTGTGCGCTAATGTGAAACAACATTAATACTGTACATACAGACAGGCTGACTAATAGATAATTTGGTGCCTTAATCACAACCGACTGATTGCATGTTCAACACTGTTTATTAAATGACACTGTTATTCTCTTTCAAATGATGCTTTTATCTGCTCTGAGGACGTTTAGGCTCGTTAAGGACTGTTGAGGGTTCGTTAAGCCCTTGTCAGGTCAATTAGCAATAAACTTGACCAGACATTGCTTCTTAATTCACTCCTTCCTGATGCTTCCTTCCGATCTATGATATGATTGGCTGAGACAGATTGTTACTGCAGCCTTCACTTCCTATTAGAGACCAGGGGAACAGGGTGTTAATTAACTCAATTTTGGAGGAGTAGGCTGTGTATGCGTGGGTGGGGTACCCTGGCCCTAAGGGCACGTTAAGCCAAAGATTCGCAACGAGATGAAAGCGTATATTAAGCATTAGAACATTGTGGAGAAAAATGTATGCCGCAGTGTCACACAGCACTACACTGAAGCTGGGAGTAAACACTTTGTACTGTTCACCAGTGGAGTTGGAGTTGCATTCAGCTTGGCAGCACTACCATTTTTATAAAATTCTGCCTCTCAGGCTTGGGCTACCACCGCTCAACATGTCCAGGGAATGAGGATAAGTTCTATGAAAACACATGGGCTTCTAGGCTCAGTGCACACAAACAAGGCACTAGAGCCAAACACACAGATGCAGGGCAGTACGTCCTCCTCAATGATGCTGGGTTTTTGCCTAAAATTGCTGTTTCACAATGTGACATATGCCTTTTATGCAGACTCTAAAAGAGAATGAGAACACAGTACTGTATGGTTCTGGGGATTTAACTCTGTGGAAAACAGGCACCGGACATTATTCTGATATTTGTCATATATATATATTTGCAAAATCCTGTCCAGATGTTAGATGTGTTGACTTTGACATTTATCTCTCCACTGATATATAATTTGATATCGCTAAAAGGAATAACTGCTGTCTGTTTGTGGTATAACCAGCAAGCAGCCCAAAAAGCCTTTTCTGTTGTTTTTCTATTGTTTGTTTTTATCACATATTAATAGCCACCAGGTCAGCTCCCGACTTTCTACCTATGGTAGCACCTGCTGAAACTGCTGAGGAGTGTGTGCATAATCCAATTCACGCAAACACACAAGACAGAGGGGCTATGGACACAGGGCAATATGGGAGGCCTATGTAACAACAACAATGAAAGGGGATGACAGACGTGGGCACTGACACACACACACACACATGCGCGCACGTATGCACACATGCACACATGCACATACGGATGGCAGCACTACAAGCACAAAGGCTTTAGGCTGTAATGGGGGTGGTTGGTGGTGATAGCTACAGTATGGTCAGAGTGGTGGGTTGACATGTCTAACCATGCCAGTGGTCTCACCTAGCACAGCTGTAGGCACCAGAGGATCGTTGGGCACTGTTGGAAGAAACAGGGTGAGGAACAGTACTCTAGGCAGTGTTTGTTCAACTGCGGGAAAAACTAGGAAGATGGTTGAGAAATAGCGCACAGCTTCTGACTTGTTTCACACATACTTCAACCCGGCAGGCGAATAGTTCAGCAACAGGACACAACCAGCTGCCTCTGACAGAACATTAATTCCAAATGCCAGATGCCAATATCTAGGTCCTCTGTATGTAGACTCTTAAGCCTTGACATAAGCCTGATTTATACTTAGTTGTAAGACAGTTTATAATTTAAGCATTAGACTTCGTCGCACAGCAGTGTTGCTCGCTAGAAATAACTGATTTTCAAGAGAAAAACTGTTACAGGTCAACTTTGTCTCAGTGGAGAAGACAGTAAATGGAGAATAGAAATGAAAACTCAGTCCTAGAAATTTTAGTCATTTTAAGATGTTAGAATAGAATAAATTAGATTCAGAATAGATTCATTGTTGTAGGAAAAACTGAGCGTTTAGACTTAAGACATGCTGCATGCAGACATAAATGAATAAATAAATCAAATTAATTAATTAATTCATTCATTCATTAAATCACAGAGTACCGTTTGCAGAGTAAGTGAAAATAATAAAGTTGCATTTTTTGCAAGTGTGTATATTATGCATAAAAAACAAAGCAAAAAAAACGTACATCTGTTTGTGTTTGTGTTGTAGTTGTGAGAGTCCATAAAGGTCACGGCCATGGGGTCCTCTCCATGGAGCGTGCTCTGTTCAGCATAGCTACGATCCATGGCGTTCACCATGTGAGTCATCTCCTGCCGCGTGGTTCCGATGGCGTCTTTGCGCTTCTTTGCCAGTTTCCTGTCAGGGGCAAACAGACACACAGTTACACAATAACACACACACACACACAATACAGTACACCACACACACTTGAGTGCATCACCCAGCCTGCAAACCACAGCCCACAGTTCACCGTAACAGAAGAGCCTAGTTTTGAATTGCCTACAAGCATTGGCTTGGGGGAAAACAAACTTGACATACGGTGGGGTCTGCAGGCTACTGATCCCCGACAAAAAGAGGGAGAGAGAGAGGATAGCCAACACTTATTAGGTTCAACCATAGGAGCAGAAGGATAAATACACAGCAATTCCTCAACGTTAATTCAACCACTTGAACCCTTGCGTCCCTATTCTGTGGGCGAACATTTGTCAAAAATTGCAGATCTAAAAGCTGGCGACGCATCGTCAGCTTGTAGATGAGCTATTTTCAGCGAAGTCATTTGGTGTAGAGGGGGAAAAAAGGAGCTATAAAGCCCTGGGGGACTCCGGTCAACACAGTATAATAGGGTTTAAGTGGTTAATTCTGAGCATGTACAAATGTAACCAAATGGACCCTACATTTGTACACCCTCAGAGTGACAAATGGATAAATTAACACTGAGGTAACACTGCGTAGCAACCAAGGAACAAATAGCAACCAATAGCCAAGAGAGCAGGGTGAAGTACCTATTACTAGTAGAACAGGGAAAGCATGTTATCATCCATGGTACCATAGAGCTGCTATTAGAAGAAAACCTCCACACGGTCAAATGGTTAGGAATGAAAACCAACCAATATTTTGTAGACTCTTGAATTCCAGTAGGTATGGTATGTATAATTGTGATTATGAGGTTTTCATCTCACCGTGATTATGGGGGGAAATCCCAGAGAAAACAGAAAGATATTACGGGACTCACTTTTGATCGGCAGTTGACTAAACGGAACCATTTCCCAACTGTAGCAGCATACAGGTGTTACCGATGTATGAGAGGTATTATAGGGCCTAAGATTATGACATCAACACAGTCATATGTAGTGCAGGATTTGGGGATATTGTTTGGGAGAAGAAGGGTATCTATTGTAAGGGATACCTGGATATTTGACATTTAAATTATTTTATATAGTTAATTATTTTTCCTCAGAGGCAGCTGTCAAACTGTGGAAAATAATCTTATCCTTCCTCAGTTAGCTACCAGCTTAAATCAAAATTCCACTTTGGTAGAGGTTTCGGTTGTGCATTTAACTTGCTATTACTTCCAATATTGGCGAGATATCTTCAACAGTTGCTCGGTTGATTGAAAACTGACCATCCTGAATAATCTCTCCATTGAGTTACAATGCACAATGAAACAGGTGTCAAATTCATGCATTTAGAACACAAGCAAATGCTAACAACCGATTCTACCAATGTATAACATCACAAAATCCAAACCCAGTTCTTTTTTATCTTAAAAAAAAAATCCAAATTCCCATTGAAGATATCTCACCAATATTTGGAGTTACATCATTGCAAGGCAACTAACTACACAACCCAAACCGCTACCAAAGTGTAATTTTGCTTTATTAACGTAAGCATTCTACCTTAAAGCCAAAGGTTTCCATCAAGAATGCTACCAATGCGAGCAAGTGCAGTCAATGAAGACACCTTTTTCATCCACAGTTAGCCCCATTTAGAACCTCTCCCTCCGCTATGTAGCTCCGAGATGAGGTCCTACGTGGCCCGGTGCCGTTTGAGCGAAAAAATCTCGCACATTTTCCACTTTACATGTTTCTTACCCCTTTCTGCACATCGTATCCAAAAAGTAAAGGTTTTCTGAAATGCTCTCAGATGTTTGAAATTTTAACGTACAATAAAATCTATCCAACGAGTTGAAAAAAGCGCTGTAAAGCTCCTAAATGTTTTTAAGACATACCCGGAAGTTGCGCCCGTAGAGATAACATTACTGATTCCCCTACTGGTCAAATGTTGAATTGCATCTTCTAATGCATAATATTATGGAACCGGCTGAGGAGAGAAGCGATTTAAACGCTTTTTTCAACTCGTTGGATAGATTTTATTGTACGTTAAAATTTCAAACATCTGAGAGCATTTCAGAAAACCTTTACTTTGTGGATACGATGTGCAGAAAGGGGTAAGAAACATGTAAAGTGGAAAATGTGCGGATAATTTTCGCTCAAACGGCACCGACAAACGAGGAACCTCATCTCGAAGCTGTACGGCGGAGGGAGAGGTTCCGATTGGAGCTAATCCACAGTGTGACCTGTAGACCTCTTGTAGAAACATAAGATTAAAAAACTCAAAAGGTCATTGTCTCCTTTCAAGTAGCATCATGATGAACACTTTGAGAATGAGCAGTCAGGAAGTTCCCGGGAGAGTTATCTAGAGGACTTCAAACTTCAAGCATGACGGGCCATGCAGGAACTGTAGCTGGATCAAGAGCAATAAATATACATCAGTTAGGTCAACATCTTTAATAGTGAATGATCACCACACCTGCTCAAAAGGAGCTGCTTGCCCCTATGGCATTTGGCATCCCAAAGATTTATCAAAACTAAATTGGGGCTGGATGTATGAATCTGTCTTACAATTATAATCTTACCTATCAAATGAATATTTCATGTATTGCAGACTACATTTGCACCAAATTCCAGTGTATCATATAACAAAATATTGCTATTGACATAAGCTTTACCCAAAGGTTTTCTAATAGGGATGCAAAAATGGTCACAGATGGACCTCATCATACATCATCATACAGTACAGTGATTTCACTGAGGATTTATTGACAGTCCTCCTTCTATTTAGATAGTTGCCAAACTGATCAAATATACGGCTCTGATTGTGTCCCAACAGACAAGAGCATGCTATGGTTTTGTTTTACCTCTTGACCCCAAAACACACCATCTTCACCTTGAAGACCACACGCACGCACGTGCGTGTGCGCACACACACACATTCACACGTACGTACACACACACACACACACACACACGGTAGAAACACAGCTTCATCTACTGAAGAGGTACATGTAGCACAGTGTGTGCACGTGTGTGTTGAGCAGAGACCTGGGAAATTGTCTACACCCCCACAGAAGAGCCATCTAAATCACCGTTTCTCAACGTCAAGTTCAGGGACCATCAGGGGAACCGAATGGACTCCAACGGCTCCAATTTGGTCCCATTTGTTCAGTCTCAAGAGTTAAATTAACACTGTGGATTTTATAGCGCAGATTGGGGTCCCAGCGGCAACCCATTGTACACTCTCTTAGTGACAGACCCGTAAAAGGGTCCATTTGGACCGCTGGTGGCCGCCGAACGCAGACGTTGAGAACCAGTGATCTAAACGAACTATCCCAACAACAAAACCTGAAGCCACGTGCCCCCATACAGGAACCAGATCCACCAATAGGAGAGAGACACCGAGCATGTACAGTAAGTCACCATGGTACCTGTGAGTTGATGGGCGGATGGATGATCACATGACTACATGCACACAAAGAGCTACAGATCACAAGTGCAGCATTCTTTTTTCAAATAACACGCTCAGGCCGGTTACGTCCCACTTTGGCCTGTTGGGGGCCGTGTTTGCCTGCTGTGGCTCCCTACGGCCAACTCTAGCCTGTATCGGCCTCTCACTACTTCAGAGGAGCAACTTTGGAGCATGTAGAGGACACCAGGACTGGTGTCCATTCACTTTCAATTCAAACGCTTGAGCAGTTTAAAGAGACAATGACGTTCTTTTTTTATTTTATTTATAAATGTTTTCTCTCCCTTTTAACGATTTAGAACTCAATGGTAATTGTTCCTCCTTAACAGGTTGGATAATATGACATGGCACAAACGTATGTCGATATTTCAATAAGAAACGCTTGCAATGCACTTTTAAAGAAAGGAATCCTAAACAGTTTGAAATGAAAGTGAACTAACCCCAGCCCTGGCTAGGTGTCAATGAGGATGGCTTTGGCAGGTTGGTTGGTTGGTTGATCAGAGTTGAAAATGTGTTTGTCTTGAAAAAAGTATACTGCATCTTTAAAAAAAAAAAAGAAGGAGAAAAAAAAGAAAACAACTAGCCACTAATTCGCCCAATAAGATAACAGCAGCCGGGTGAGCTGATTGTTGATTGTTTACTTACAGGTAATAAGAGTATGAATAGTAGGTCCTCCTGGGGTTGTGAGCCAATCAGAAGGCAAAGAATGAGACACAAGGGTCATGAATATGCAAATTGGGACAGGCCTTGTCCTGTCCCGACCAGCAACAACAGAAACATAAATGATAAAATAAAATCCTGATTGATTTCCATGGCTACAATTTGACGTTCATGCAGGGGGGTTATTAACATTAACATTATTGATATTATTATTATTATTATTAATTTATTGGCCATTTCTAGATTATATTCAAGTTAAATAAATACTACCATAACCAAACTCATAATGTGAGTTTAATAAAGTAATATATGTATATGAATACATATACATATATACAACTATGATGATTAGTATTCGTAAAATAACAAAAAGCTTTCATTACATTAACTTTAAACATCCAAGTCTTTCACTAACATTAGTATTATTACTTTCTTTAACTTGCAATTTTATTTGATCTTTTGAAGAATATCCATGCATTTAAAGCTGCCTTTTAACTAGAAGGCCCAATTTAGAGATTTAGCCACGATCAGCCAATCGTGTGTCATCATCCCTATAGCCAGTAAACATTCTGTGGCAACAAACACAAATCTGTCCCTTTAAGACAGCAGGCAGCTCACTTCCTGTAAAACAAGCATGATGTCATTGTGATGTCATCATGTCCCCACCATTTTAAAGATGCAGTATTGTTGTCTTAAGTTGTAAAAGTTCAATGAAAATGAAGATTGATCTCCCCAGAACACTTCACAGAAAATAAAACAACCTCATGATGCGTGATGATTTACAGTAAATGTAATATTACAAATTTAGATATTTTTCCAGAATGCTCAGTGGCACATCTAAATCCAATCCATTGTGACAGCTGAATTCACAATGGAAATTGTTGCTGTTAAAACTATGAATGTAAAAAGGAAAAAGGAAGAAAAAAAAACAACTTAAATAAATTGTGTCAACCTAAATATGTATTCAACATGTCAGAAACTAAATCAAACTCGTATTAAAATTAATCACAAGTGGAACATTTTCTGCTTCTGTACAATTACGTATGTTTCGTGACTGGATGCAGTTATCATAAGTTAAACAAAAGTTATTATGTTCTCATAAACCAGCCTACACAATTGTCATAACTCAAGTCAGTTCTCATAACTTAATGTAAACAACGACTGATTTCTTATTCCTTTCACACGTTATCCTTTAAAAATCATGCGTGCACCTGATCTGAGATGACCAGGTCATCTGAACTCTAAAATTGGTAGATGCAATTAGAAATGTCTGAGAGATGCCAATCATGGCAGTATTTACTTGGTAACATTTCCAACACTATATACTTTATCGTGTCACGGGCTGGCTAAATGAGCCGTTTGACAGCAGAGCCATGCGTGGAAACAGGGTAAAATGGGTTCTGTCATCGCTGTTCAATTAACTATGAAAAAAGAAAGCGAGCCATCATAATATTAAAAATGGGAGTGCTTTCCCTTTAGCAGACGTTAAAATGAAGTGGCGCATACTTGCACACTGAGAAACAGGCATGTTCCATTGTTAGAATTCATTATAAGAGCTGGAATAAAATTTAGAGGTGTGTGGGGTCAGGAAGGAACCAGTCAGTACATGACAGTTGCCTTGTGACCACAGGTCTCTGCCGTCAGGACTTAATAGGATTCTAATTAGGTATAATTGACTGAGATTGACCGTGATTGGCTGTAATTGGGAGACAGCGGTCTTGGGTGCGTGCTCTGACCCCCTTCCGGTGACGTTCTTGTCATCACTGTCCTGCTGAAACCTCCTACAGTACCGCCGCAAATTCATCATCTGAGAAGTGGCTGGTTTTTCCATTCACAGCTATGCGTATAGGAGATGTTAAACATTCAATGGTTCGCAACACGTTTGCTTTTGCAGGATTTTTGACTATTTTTGCCAAATGGTTGGCTATTTTCTTTGAATATTTCCCTATTATGGCATACCCCAGTATAGGGAAGCTGGGGTTCATGTGGTTATGGGGTGTCAGCTGTCAATCGCAGCGAACAAAAGATTTCTCCAGGACCCTTGATGAGACAAGTGGATGACACATGCTGGTGTGTGACTCAGGGGGCAATGAATTCCTAATTACAGTCTTTCTAATGAGAGAACCTGACTCTGATCACCGCGGTCTAATTGAAAGGTCGCATAGGGAGGAACAATGGCCCTATTCATTATCATCACATAGTTGCCGACAGCGCAACCACACAGACACGTGTGCGAAGATGAACAGACTTGGAACATGAACACTCAGCACCAGTTGTGATAATTCATCTTGTCTATTTCATGCTACTCATAGAAATGCACAACTGCTGAAAGTGACGGTTCAAAGAGTCCTCCTCTTATGCTGTTAATGTCCTACATAGCGCTGAGCATCAACGATTAAAAATATATACACATATTTGATATTTTTTACTACGTCAGTGAGTAAGTATATTGGCTAATAATGCATTGTAAAATAGCTACACTCAACAAGGCTAAATACAGTAGAAAAAGTATGGTGATAAAACCTTCACTGGTATAAAGTTTATTTCGGGGGACAATACCATCTTGAAATTCAGATACATTGCGTGCCTACATTATGAGAACTCAGTGTTGGTGCAAGATACAGATGATTTGAACAAATTTAATCAATTTTCAAATCTGAATCAGAATGTCAGACTGCCATTGTGTGTACAGACTGTGACAAACAGAAGGTCACGGAGCTGAGGATCGACAGCTGCAGAATGGAGCTGTTCAAAACACTGATGACTTGTTGCTATTAGTTTTAGTTTGAAGCCATTAAATGCTGTTTCACTGGAGGTTTAGACCTGGATTGTAACCACATGAACCCTAGTGTCCCCTATTCTGGAACATTGAGCAAAAACAGCAGACCTATAAGCTCAAATCGTATCTCGAGCTTGTAGATTTTGTATAGAGGGAAAAAGTAGAAGGCCATGGACCTGGGGCTCAACAGAGTATGGGTTTAAGTGGTTAAATGTTGGTTCACTGGAGGGTTAGGCTAAACCTGGGGAAGGCCACAAAGCCTGTTCACCATATCTAGGGCCTCTTGCCCTCTTCCAATGTTTACTAAAAACTGTGATGGTCAGAACTGAAGAATGACTTCAACTACATATTCAACTACATATTCCAACTATTTACCTGCCCACCATCCCTCTAGTTTAATATGAACACTAGTCTCACCAATCACTGGGACACAGGGGAAAAGGAGTATTTTATGGTCCCAGAGAAAGAGGAAATTCATTTTATAGCACCACCCAGCTGATGGCTGCTCAGATGGCTCTGATGAGTGCAAAGATGCAGATCTGTAAGGGCTAAAGTGTTTTGCCCAAGCACAGTTCAACATATATACTGGGCGAGCCGGGGGTCGAACCGGCTACCGCCTAATTCCCAGGCGGCCTATCTACCCACTCAGCTACGGCCGCCTGAAACACGCTCTCTGATCTCCTCAATGAATGCCACGGTTCTGTGTAATCTGTGAAACGTTGCAGTGGAAATCACCTGTATTGTTCTGGAATAAATACAGCTCCTATGTAAAATCCTGAATGTTAATTTAACTTAATCTTAAAAATTGATCTTTATGGATTTTACATTGTATGGTGGAAGAACGTGCGACAGTGTCAGACAAATTGTAGATGTGGTAAGTGGCCACATGGTGGAGCCCTGTGCCAGTGTAAAACATCATTGAACTGCGTGTTCATATACAGTACCAAGACCAACTCCAGCATGTGAAGCCTGCCTCGCCAGATGTGAAGCAAACGATTTGACTCTAAAAGATCTGTGTTTGTCATCACAAAAGTCTTATGCCCAGATAAATTCCTGTTACTACTGCTAGTGAGCACGTCACCAGATTGCAACTGATCAGATCTCATACTAAAGAAAATGAAAACAAAACAAAATGCACAGTGTCTAACTTTGGTCATCTTATACATTAACACAGCGTTTGCCATGTTGTGCCTTTAACATGAAAATAAATAAATAAATGAAAACTTCAGGAAGTGAATAAGTAGGTTCTGAAGGGAGATCAACATTTATGGTGGATGGATGGTGAAGCTACAGTACTACAGCACTGAACACACAACAAGAACATGACTTTGGATGTGCATGTGTTTTTTTTGTGTGCATTTGTTGTGTATGAATGCGTTGGCACTCAGCGGGCAATAAAAGGCTTTTTACTGGGCACGGGCAATCACTCACCTCTTTTTAACCAGCAGGATGGCTACCAACACCAGCAATATAAAGACCAGTACTCCAGCACTGATGCCAGCGATCTTCACCACCCGGTCAGTCTGTTTGGCAGGGTCTGGAATGACCTCCGGCTCCTCTGTAGCACCTGGTAAAAAAAACATTGGACATTATTGTCATGATGATAATAGAATTAATTTGAACCCGGCAAATAAATGCATATATATGTGGCAAAGTTAGTGGCACGCAGGAAGAAAAACGGATAAAAAATGTCATCGGTCCTGCGATTTCGCTCACTGCCACAGTTGTAATCACTCGCTATCAGCCACTTGGCAGCAGTATTTTTGCATTCCTTCTTTTACGCAGTTGGTTTGGCTGGGAGATAAAGTGGCCACGAGTGGAAATAAAATATTCCTACAAATCCAGCGTTATCATTCTTTCAATGTTCACTCTTCAGTAGGCCTAAACCGTTAATATCAAAGCTACATGGGCGATAAGCATAGGGAGGTTATTTAAGGGGGCTTCTGTTGAAAATTGCTACAACAAATCACAGATAAGTGGTGTCTCAGCAGGATGTCAAAATCTTACTCATGCAGAGAGCGTGAAAAGCTGGGAAATGTGCAAGGTAATTGTGTAAAGTGTCGTTTGTCACTTGTAATCTATACCTTCATTGTATTACTGATTTCTTTTCCTGAGAGCTGTTGTTTGCCGAACATTGGAAGCAGAAGAAAAGGTATTTCTGGCCGTGCATTTTGGTATCAGTACAGTCAGTGTTAAAGTTACCTGCTAGAAGCAGGAGTGTGCACTCAAAAAGAGAATAATATGTCCCTGGTAGTTTACTTGACCGTGCCATTAATCCAATCCCTGAGTCTACGTGCAAAACAGCTGCATGCTAATGAATCTGCGTAATGGATGTGTATGAACCAGACTGTGCAGTAGGCTGAAGTTCACTGGCAATCTTGTATGCCCGAATCCTTCAATATCAAACGAACCAGCATCATCTGCATAATCAAGAAAGCCCAAAAGGGGGCGTTCTTCCTGCAGCAGAAGTTCAACATGACATCATAACAATAACAAATAAAAAGTAAAAAAAAAAAAACACACACAAAAAAGCATCCTCATATTCCCCCTCCATCACAGTGTGGTTTTTCTTTACTGCCTCTTGCTCCAAGGACAAGCTGTAGTACAGTACAGTATAGAACATTATCTGCACTGCTGACTGGGTCATTGGCTGTCAGCTTGCCCTCTGTCAAGGAGCTGCATGGGACCAGGGTGAAGAAAAGGCCAGGGAAGACCGCCATTGTCCCTGCCCGCCCAGGCAGCCATCTGTTTCAGAAAGCCCTCTCCCGGGAGACGGTCCCGGTCCATTTAAGAACAACTCTACCTCAGCAGCTTCTCCCCAGGAGCGCTCACCCTACTCAACCAGCCCTAAAGCTCCCAGACACTCACATCCCTGGAGGATTCCTCTACATGCCTCCATTGGACTGTCTGGAAACATGGTACTGCCACACAAACATTATCATTAGGCTAACATGCCCTTTGTCGTTATCCAACGGGCATTTAAATAATCGTGGCACTACTTTACAATGTCAGCTCCCACCAGCATGGCATGCCACTCTATCGCCTCCAGAATTATGTTGGGTGTTTTGGAGACTTTTCTTTTTTTTTTTCTTTTTTACAGTAGCTAATTATTTTTCGATATGCCAATTCCTGAATTCCCCACACACTTGTGTGTGTGTGTAATCTTGTCAGGGCTTTTTTTCCGCCTACTGGTTCACCTGCCAGCGAGGAGTTTCACCAGGAGGACATAGCGTGGGCGAGGGAACACCCTACTCCCCCAGTCCAACATCCCCTGCTGACAGGCGCCCTGCCTAACCCGTAGGAGTAACTGGTGCAGCGACAGATCGCCCTCCCCGTCAGTCTCTCCCTCCCACGAGCACGGCCAAGCATGAGGCACCGTGGACGATTCGAGCCCACAGTCTCCGTGGTGGAAGACATGAAACTTGACCCTTGCACTACCCGAGCGCTGGTGTTTTACAAAAAAAAAATCAATTATAGATTATCTCTAAAGGCATCAAATTACGGGTAATGATCAGTAAATGGACGGTCAAGTGATCTCTGCTCTGACACAGCTCCTGTTTTAAAAAAAATCAGTTTCGAGACTTGAAAGTTTTATGTTTTGCGTTTTGTCAGGCACAGACTGACAATGCAAACCTCACGGTTTACCAGTAAGTTTGACATAAATATCCAATCAGCTGTGCATGCTATGGTTGAATAAATAACAGCACAGGACACTGAGGTTTAACTCGATGTTAAATTCTCTGGTGAAAGAAAATCTATAGCTATTTGAGCCACAGCAGACTAATAACGGCTTGTAGATGAAAGGGGTTGATCCTATCCATAACTTAACAGTAGCTTGTCTAAAAATGCGCTTAGCTAGCACGACAACAGAAAATATACAGTACAGAGGCAGGAGTCATCCTGACAAAGGTTCAGGGAGTTCTACTGTAGGAGCAGTGTGCACCTTACACAATAAAACCCTCAGTGATAATTTAACTCTGAGTGCACAAATAGAACCAAATGGGTAAGGGTCCGTTTGGTTCCATTTGTACACTCTTTTGAGTTACAAATGGATAAATCAACATTGATCATTTTACTGTGTGTGATGTATGACACAGAGGCATCTGTTTTCACGGCCCTAAACCCTAGTCCTCACAAATCTAATCTCATAAGAGCAAGAAGAGTTCATTCTGTGGCAACACCAACAACATCAGAATGTATTATCATAATCCAACATAAAAAAAAACACACAACCACTCATGACATTGATGTAACACATCTATCAAAAATAATCTGTCTCTAATGCTAAATACAAGATAATCGCAATCTCTCTACATCTCCGTCTTGATATTTTAAGATTTAAAGCTGCCGTTCTAAAGCCAATGAAACAGTGCTTCTGTGACTGCAGGACTAGACTAAAGCCTACATACGTCATTATGTAAAAGCAGTGCAAAGCTATCCTGACTTTCTAGCATTTATGGGCCACACTAAGCCTATTCCAAGTCTCCCAGACATCTTTGCCTATCAAAATCCACTGCCATTCCATTTTGGAGAATTCACTTTTCGGACGGCTCTAAAGCAGATCAAATAAAACGGGGAAACCAAATGTGTTATTATTCATTAAAGATTATTATCAAACTGTGGAAGTCTACTTTTAAAGAGCTTGGGTAATATTATAGGCTACAGGCAGATATTTGGCCCATGTGCATCGCATAGACTAAATATTATGTGCAAAAGCTAGACATACTATTATCATTGTTATGACTATATAAGGCTAGTCATATACACTGTTAAAAAGCGGTAATTATTTTGCTTAAAACTGACTTCAGTCTCCTACTCTCCTTCAACAATGCATTTTTTGTTTTTTGCATGAGCCCTGAAAACAGCCAATCTACAAGCACAAAGTGTCACAGTGTGGCGAGTTGTGAGCTTGTAGATATGCCATTTTGGGTGTGTGACATGCCAAGTGTGCGTATGCCAAGTATAAATCAGGCTTTAATGTTGAAATGTGTTACATTTCTTTTCCAGACATCTGATTATTCGGCACTGGTGGTGGCCTGTTTTTTATTATGTTTGTGTGTTTGCAAGAGAACCAAATCATGTATTCCTCTTGCACAAAGTTATTATACTGCTCTCAGACAAGGGAAATGTTTGACTTCACATACAGATGACAAAACAAAACAAAACAAAACACCAGAGGAGCCTGATCTCCACTTACAACCCTATAATATAGGGTTTTAAAAACATATTATACTTCAATGACCGGGGTCCCCCAGGCGTCTGTACTTGCCCCCCCCCCCTCTTTTCCCCCCTCTAACCAAATATCTTGGCCGAAAATATCCAATTTACAAGTTTGTTGATCTGCTATTTTCGCCGAATGCTCGCCTCATTATGACAAGCCAAGAATAGGGACGCCATGGGTTCATGTGGTTAATGACTGGAGCAGCCCTTAATGTCTATTAAAAATTATCCAGGTCAGTACAAACACACAGACGCTCCCTGAGGCATTTGCAGGGCACTATGATGCAAATGACCTAATAAGACCACCAAGCGCTTAACCCACTACTGCCACCAAAGACATGGCTGACCCCGGCTGACCCCTCTATCCATTAATGTATCCTCCACTTCGATTAGAGGAAATCCCCTCCAGGCTCTGTTAGCTTCAGTCAAGGCCAACATCTCCCGAGGCTTCAGTCGGGCCAACATCCCAACATCTCCTGGGGCTAGAAAAACCCACAGACAAGTCTTTCCTACTGGCTGGCTACAGTAAGTACCCACCTGCTCCAATAACCACAGCTTCCAGTGAATGTTAAAGCTGTGATTAGATGGGAAATCCAGAGCAGATGTACAACTATACCAAAAATAGCGATTCTGTTTTAATTCTGCATTATCAGACAAAATACTGTGGATAGGATATTATTATAAATGGGCTGTAAACCTGTTCACCATTCTACGGTTATCTCTAAGCATCCTATGTATTGTGTATTAACAGCCAAATGGCCAAAAGGATAATGGTTCCAATGAAAGCATCTTGGTAGTGCCCTCAAGTTCATCCGTTGATTTTTATAAAGCCCTCTACTATACAGTGTGTGGTGTGTGTGTGTGTGTGTGTGTGTGTGTGTGTGTGTGTGTGTGTGTGTGTGTGTGTGTGTGTGTGTGTGTGTGTGTGTGTGTGTGTGTGTGTGTGTCTGTCTAGGGATTACACTTTGACCTCTTAGAGTCAGCCTGATAATCTACTAGCATATGGCAGCTAGTAAAAACATGACATTTAGACAGCCCCACACACATACTGTCTCCCTAGACTGCACAGTGTGTGCCATGTACACACAAACAATGTCTATCATGCATAATACAGAAATTAAGTTGTCTCTGTAACAAACATAAACGCGTGCATGTGTATTCACACGCACACACACACATGAAGAGGGATGAGGCGGTGAACTGAATATTCAAATAATTCTGTCTCCAAATGATCTGTGACATCACTCCTGACAGACATTCTAAGGACAGGACGCTTCAGGAAAAACACAGATTAATGACCAGCCATCAGGGACACAGCAGGAGAAAACACATTCATTAGACAGTCGTCACATAAGATAAGATAAGCAAGGCTAACCCGGGGTAACAATGATAAAAAAAATAACAAATAAACAGTGTGCGGGGGTGGCGACATGAAAGGTGTGTCAACCTTTTTGTAGAACAGATTTTTTTTTCATTGTGACTCAGCAATAGTGGCGGAAAGTAAAAAAAAAAAGGATCTGAAATGTGTGATTCAGAACAGACTGGAGGATTTATTTTCTCACCTTTAGTAGCCAGCCTGAGACACTGCGTCTTCGTTTCCTGGGTTGAAAAAGACAATTTACAATTTAGGCATTTAGCAAACACTCTTCTCCAGACCCTAGTCAACAAACGACAGGGTGAATGGTCACATAAGTAAAGTGCAAAGAGAAAAATGGAGTGCTTCAAGAAACTAGGATACAGGGTAAACATGAAACCTAGCATCTGTCTAGACAACACGCAACTGTGTCTAAATAACATTCAGAGAGAGAGATAATTACATTTGAATAAATCGCTGCTACTTGTCGCAAAGGTTTTATACAAAGTGAATGCAAAACCTTGAGATACTGGCTGAAAACTTTCAAAACTAGCTAACCTCTCCTATATGGATGTATAACTATTTCTGAACGAAAATGCTAAATTTGAATAATTTAAGCTCTGTTTAGACTATTTTGTTTGTACTTATTTGTGCATACATTGTTTTGTTTGTTTTGTTCCACTTTTGCTTTAGCAATGTAAACGTATGTTTTCTCATGCCAATAAAGCTCAATTGAATTGAATTGAATTGAATTGAATTGAATTGAATTGAATTGAATTGAATTGAATTGAATTGAATTGAATTGAATTGAACGGAATTGAGAGAGAGGCAGGCAGCAGTGGCTCAGGATGTAGAGCGGCCACTTGAAAACAAAGGTTCCCGCTACAATCCCCAGCTCCCCTAGTGCTACTGTGGAGGTGTCCTTGAGCAAGACACTTAACCCCCAATTGCTCCCGGCAAGCAGGTTGGTGCCTTGGCTTGCATTCATGGTTTCCTCCACCGTCGGGTGAGTGAATGCGTGTGAATGGGTGAATGTAGTGCACATTGTAAAGCGCTTTGGATAAAGGCACTATATAAATGCACCTGCATTTACCAGAAGCCCAGGTATAAAGTAGTGGCTCTCAAAGTGGGGTCCCGCAGGGGTACTTGAGGGGGGGGGGCAAAATTAGGAACAGTTTAGATTATTAAGCCATATGCGACACGTTGTGAGCTTGTAAATCAGCTATTTTCTGACAAATGTTGTCAAATCTTCCTCTTACTGTATGGGGTTCCCTGGCACTAAATCTTTTCAGCTAGGAGTCCGTGGCCAAATACTGTACATGTCAATGTGGGGGTCTTTGACATGAAAATGATGAGAACCACTGCCATACAGAAACCACTACAGCAACGATGAAGTCACAGTGACCGTGTGTGTTTTTAATGACTGGTGTGCTTGTGACAAAAAGGCGAGGGCCCCTCTCCTCTCAGAAGTGTGTGTAATTATTACACGTTGTGTGGGTTCCTTCCCTATGAGAAGAACGACTAAAATACTTGGCTTTGCAGGCAGATGTTGTTTTAGCGTGTTTAGCCTGTCATTCTACACGCATATATATTGTCGCTGTCGGGCAAAAACCTTGTGTATCCATATTTCAACCATATTTCAACAACTCAAAGAGTCTCCTACCGAATCTCCTATAGACCCGGTCATCAAATTATTGGCTCAGGAATGCAACAAAGGCAGTAAAGTCTCCATGAATGTCTCCAAGGCTTCATGGGGTGTGTAATTGATAGAAAATAAGTAATTTTTGGGGTGCACTATCCCTTTAATTAACACTCTACTTCCTCATATGACAGTGTTGTGCACAAGTAGTGAAAATTTAAAATCTATATCTATCATTCCATTTATCTATTCCATCATTATCTAGATCAAGATGAGGTTGCAGATATGCTATTTTCGCTGTATTTGAAAAAAAAACAAAAAAAACAGTGAAAAAGTGTCTGTGGGTTTTATAAATATTAAACCAATCAAAAGTATTAACAAGAGCTTGTGACAAAATAATAACTACATTGGACCCATTGGAACACAGGTTCTTTTTTGTCGGGCGACCTTAAGAACTCTAATAATTGAATATGTTTGATGATCTTTGTTGAATGTTAGATTATACTGATCAAATGTGCTATTTTGAGAATAAATAAAATTAGTTTCAGCGTGTGCGCATTTTTGATTAATGAGGATAACACTGAGGGTTTCACTGTGTACTAACATCTAAGCAGCTTCTGTAGCTTTAGTGTGTTTAGTATACATTATGCACTGCACATGCATAATAATTCATATTTACCCTCTCTGTGCTGCTAACAGCCTGCAGGTAGATGTTGTAGTTCTTCCTGGGAGCCAACGGAGGATTCCAGAATCCCTGGAGGAAAGGAGGGTCGGATGTTCAATTTACCTGAATTTGCAATTCTGATCAAACAGTGAACACGAGGCATGAAGTGTGGACTGTATAATGTATACCCGGATCCATGTTAAAACACGGATGGAAAATGAATGTTACCAGACATGGCAGCTGTTGTGTAGACTTCCTTCAATTTGACTGTAAATACTGGAACAAATCAATGACCTTCAGTTCGAGTCAAACTGAGCTTGGCGTTTCCCCTCGTGTTTACTCTTAATGGGCTTGTGTTACACAGTCCAATGCATTTAATTATTATAATTTTCTATTTGATTTACTCTCTTCTAGGACTATACGGTACAAACGTGTGTCCTTGCCAGTTCATGTGGCATTTCTCATTTCCAATCTTGTGTTTGTCGTACTGCCTTAGCCTATATTGTTTGAGAATGTGTTATACTATATATTTCTTGCTGTTCTCTACAATTCCTTGCAGTTCAAATTCCTTGCATGTGCAAACACACATTTGTAAAATAAAGAATTCTGACTTTGATTAAAAAAGGCACCTGGCTGTTCCAATAGACCGCCATTACCTGATAAGTTCTGTTGTCTCCCACGGTGAAAGGGAGGGGCTCAGGCAAGTTACTGGGAGAGAGCTGGGCAGCGTAGTAATACGGAGATCCGCCACTGGAGGCGCTGTGGTAGGACACGGGGACCTGACAGGATTGGATAAACAATGCGTGTCGTTATTCATGTGTACGTGTGTTCGTAGACACAGGTAGGAGCAGCATAAAGGCCTTTAACCACCGTCACCACGATGAATAAACAATACAAAAATGCTAAATATTTGAGCGCAAATATTTTGCATCACAATTGTATGAAAGATGTCTCATTCATACAGGTTGATACCTTTATTCGCTGTGAGGAAGCTCAGAAAAGTCGACCTTGTTCAGAATAATGTTGCTTTATCGTAGTATCTTTATTGCATAATATTTGTGTTCTGTGTGAATATACTCATGATACAAACAGCAGTTCAAAAACATACTGTATATTTTCTTGTGAATTAATCTCCCTCCAGTGTATTAATAAGGACCTTAGGATTCAGGCCCGTTTAGTTTACATTTATGATTGCCTTGAGGTACTTAGTACTCTGGTCCCATGAAACATTATGAAAAGTTTGGTTGCTAAAGATGTTGTAACATCATTATTATTATCATTATTAACAATATCTTAACAAATGCATGCTTGACAACTGAAATGATAACATTTGCATTGGTTAGTCATCAGTAGTTGGTTAGTTTACATAATACAGTAGTTGCCACAGCTACAAGAAGGCGGAAAATCACCTGGTAGCAGTCAGAGGAAGCTGCGCGTCGTGATCGCTGAGGGTTCACCTCCTCCACCACAATCTGGTATGCACTGGAGAAAACAACATCAGTTAACCCATGAAGACCTGGAAAGCCTATACGATCTTATACTCTTCAATCCGGGAAAGCATCTGTCATTCTTGTTTGTCAAAAATGTATATATATTTGGCCGCGGACCTGTACAAGCTCGCAGCGTGGCACAAATAGCCAACGTACACATTTTTTAAATAAAAATGTCAAGTTTTTCAGATCACTTTATTTAGAAGGCGTTTTTAAAATTGGCACCAGGTCTAAATGGGTTAAGATCAGTTTAACCTTTTTTCTTATTTTTTTTGCTGTGTAGGATGTCAATACTTGGAACGAGGTGCTAGAAAACTGAAAAGTACCTATTACAAGAGAAGTAGGTTCTGGAACACTTCGATCAATGCATGTTTCTTTAATAAAAAATGCCAAGTTTTTTCGGTCAGATGACCTTCATTGGGGCAAAGCTGTGTAGGAAGTAACTTAGACAGGAATAGAAGGACAGCCTTCTGCACTCCTGCCTGTATGCATAAAGTGTGTCTGGATTTGTGTTTCCATGTACAGTATTATGTACTGCATGTGTACCTTATCGGTGCTCCTTTAGCCTGAGCAGGTTTGAGCAGGACGGTGATGGTTGTTGCCGTTTCGTTCAGAAAGGCTTCAGACCCATCATACTCCTCTAATGTAGGGGCTAGAGAGAGAGAGAGAGAGAGAGATTCAGTATAAAATGATGAACTAGCACAGCCAAACTTAGCTCACATCTACATTAAATATGATAAATGATATACATTATCAAAGAATCATTATTAACATTAAACTGTGGATTAAAATGTGCAGGGTATGCTAACTTGACAGACTTTGCCATTTTATCCTTAATAACTTTGATATTAAAGGTTCTACTCCACCTGAAATGTTAGTGGTAACGTTGAGCGTCGTTGGAGGTCCAAATCCTTTGGAGGTGGACGCTCGTATTGAGAGCTGGTAGGTGACACCGGGGTGGAGCTGGGAGAACAGGTTATGGGTGGCATTAGAGGGCAGGGACACCATCAGCCCCGGTCGCTGGAGAGGCACTGACGGATCGAACGAACGCACACCACTATAGTTGATCTGTAGGGGAGAAAAAGACGTCATTTGTTTGACAGCCGACATCTATCAAAGATGCCATGTCCCCATACAACGTATATTAAACAGATTTTTCTGTGATACAAAGCTTCACTATCATCACATACATTTTCATATAGCAGTTTACCATTAAGCACTTCAGCTGTATATACCTTGTCATGACAAAAGTTTGAACATTTAGAATTCATTTTTTTATTTATCTTCTTTTCAACATTTTCACCTATAATGACATGCTCAAAATAGGGACGCCAGGTTGAAAGAAACCAGTCTTCTGTTAGCTAGTGGCATAGTTACAGTAGGTTAAGTGCCTTGCTCACAGGCACGTGAACAGTACTTATTGAGGACAGAAGAGAGCTTTTTAACCACTTAATTCCTATATACTTCAGTTGACTGGGATCCCCCAGGGGTCTAATTGGACACTGCCTTTTTCCCCCTCTAAACCAAATCTCTTTGTTGAAAATAGCTGATCTACTAGCTCACAACGTGTGATGTTGCAACCCATTGTGTTGTTGGTCTGCTAATGTTGCTGAATGTTCACCAATTTTCACCAATTTTCACCAAATGTTCGCCCGAGAATATGGACGCTATGTGGTTAATTTAATGCAGCACTATGCAATGGATTTGAGCTAGGGACCTTTCTTACTTCTCCACACATAAGAAATGAATGAGGTCAAGTGCCTTGCCCAAAGGCATGTTATCAGTACTTTTCAAGGGAGGACAGGACAGATATTATTCATCCCTTCCAGCCAACATGCATGAAGGGATTAGATCCCTTGACCTGATAGAGGAGGACTGCAGTGCACGCCAACAGCAGTATTATCATTATTACCTCATATTGTATGATGACTCCATTGGGCTCAACTGGTTCCTTCCAGTACAAGAGGATTCTGTCCTCGAATGGAGTGGCACGCACTGACTGACTGGGAACTGGGCCCGGAACTGAGAAAACACACACACAAGCATACAATTTAAAAATAAAAGGAATAACAAACAGAGGATGTCACACTGACTGATTAGGAAGCGATAACAGACATACAATAGCGTTTGGTTACACAGTGTGTTTGTGTGTGCGTGCGTATGTGCGTGCGCGTCATACCATCCTCGTCGGTTTGTATGACTGTCTCGTCGCTCTCCTTGCGTCCTTCTGGATTGGTCAGTATCATCTTCAGACTGACGTTGGTGTAAGGTGGCAAGTTGCCCACGAGGTGGCGAGGAGCTATGTTCAAATATTACATCACATTAATTAAACCTAAACTACTGGTGGGAGCTTTTTAACAACTTGCATAGTCGTTTAGATTCTGTAAAATTAAAACATTACCTTTAGGGTCCATGTCCAAGCAGTCAGACTTGCTGTGGTTGTTGGCCGTCATGTAGTGGTAACAGATGGTGACGTTGAACGTGTGGCACCGTGTTATGTTGTAGCCCAGCGACTCCCAGTCTACGGCAATCAGACGAGATCTGGTCTCGGCTATCTTCAGACGCTTGGGGGTTCGCATTGGTTCTAGAGAGAGATGGGGGAAACGGAGAGAAAGAGGGAGCATAAATCTACCTTGCAAACATAGAGATTTCTGACTTTAGGCCACCTGGCCGAGGGTATGAGCTAGGTGTACTCAATCTCCAGAACATTCTAATGAGTCCTCCTGGTCGAACTGATTCCATAATAAATATTCATGAGTGGGGCAGGCCTACAGGGGTGTTGTGTGTGCTGCCACGCTCACTCCGTCTGTCAAATTGGGCGTCAGAATAAATAATTAACATCAAGAATAGGCCTACAGCAGACGCGGGGAAATTACAAAATACGTCTTTTGATGAGTTGACTTTGCGGATGGGGACATTTCCGCAGTGGAAAGGAAATACAAAAATGTCCAAGGCTCAAAAGACTTGGTCCGCCTCAGTATGTATGTGTGTGGTATTTAGTCAGAACTCTCCCGAAATGAAAAAAATAAAAATAATAATCTGTCTCTGCAATTGAAATATTAAAGTGTAATAACTTGAAGAAGTTTACAGGCTATGTGTGCGTTTGGTGTTGTATCCTCTAGTATGTTTTTTTTCAGAGACGCGGTTGCCAATTTCATCTGCTCAACTGCTTCTCTTCGCTGCCGTGGGCAATGATTACCTTAACTGGCTCATTTAACTCGATCAATGAATGCACGCACATAAACACACACCGAGCCAGGAAGCAGCTTCCTCAATGGAGCAAGACTGCAAACACCAAACAAAATCTTTCATCCTCTTCTCTCATCATTTATTTATATCAAGAGTCACTAAAGTGATGGAGCTACATGGCAGTACTTTATGTCAGATGATCTCGTGTGTGTTCCTTTGATAAATGGACAGGAGCCACTGCTATTCTATCTGAAGGAACTACCATTCTATCTAAAGCAGTGGTTCTCAAACTGTGGGTCGGGACCAGGGGGGTGGGGGCCAAGGGGGGTCCCCAAATGATTTTTGGGGGGTCCCTAGATGACAGTAAAGTGACAATTTAAGGACTTTTAAGACCTTTTTAATAACTAGAGAAAAGGAAAAAAATTACTTAACTTAACATTATCTAAAGGAATATATATACAGTATATAACCACTCTATCTGAAGGAGTTAGCATGTTATCTATAGGAGTTATCATTATATCTAAAAGTTACCACTGTATCTGAAGGTGTTACCATTCTGTCTAAAGATGTTACCATTAAAATATAATGGTACTGTCTATAGATGTAGAGGTTCAGTTTTTCTACCTTAGAGGAGTTACTATTCTCAATAACCTTGAAGCAAGACTTCACTTCAACGGCATTATTCTTCTCCTGTCAATTATTTTCCCCAATTTCATCATCTGTTCAAATGGTTTTCTGTGTCATCACCAATCGATGGTTTGGTCTTGGCGACAGCCACGGTGTCACCTCTGCTGATATTTCTCTCTGTCCTGCGTTCTGCCATCCTCTGCTCCACTGCCTATACTACCCCCTCTGTGTCCTCAGAATGTTGTAATAAAAAACACATCAGCTTAAACAGATACCATGCTATTTCTCCCCCTCTCTCTCTCTCTCTCTCTCTCTCTCTCTCTCTCTCAAAGGAGAAAACACAAGGACACAAACTTGTCACTTCTTCTGACAACCCATTATCTGCCTGTCACTCACACACACACACACACACACACACACACACACACACACACACACACACACACACACATATATACCAAGATAGAGTGAGGGGGGGGGGGGGGAGAGAGATCCACAAAAACTCACCACGCACAATCATATGCACACAGACACTAGGTTGTGACAGAATCAAGATTAAATCTGGGTGGGTCGTATGTGTGATTGTGTGTGAGAGAGAGTGAAGGAGATAGATGGAGACAGAGAGAGAGAGAGAGAGACAGACAGAGAGAGAGAGAGAGAGAGAGAGAGAGAGGCAGTGTCTCCAATAAAACTTCTCATAATGAGAACGGTGTCAAGGGCAAACCCCATACACACACACACACACACACACACACACACACGCACACGCACACGCACACACACACACACAGCAGTAAGCTGAAATACAAACATGTCGTGGCTTGCTAAGTCATTTAGATGTAAATAGAAAGCTGATATTATAGAGACGCAAACAAATAATAGAGAGTGAGCAAGAGAGAGAGAGAGAAGGAAAGGAATTGAGGAGGGGAAGAGACAAGAGTAGGTAATTGTCTGCTGAGCAAATATTATTGCTCCTGTGTGTGTGTGTGTGTGTGTGTGTGTGTGTGTGTGTGTGTGTGTGTGTGTGTGTGTGTGTGTGTGTGTGTGTGTGTGTGTGTGTGTGTGTGTGTGTGTGTGTGTGTGTGTGTGTGTGTGAATAGTTAATAGAGGGGTCAGAACATTTCATTTCTGCATCACCCTGTTACTGGGTGGTTGACATTTAAATAGAGAGAGAGATACAGTAGTTCTCCCAGTCTTGCCCTGTCTCTCTCTCACTGGCTGTCTGTCTGTCTGTCTGTCTGTCTGCCTGTCTCTCTCCCTCTGTTCAAATCAATACTTGTGATCCTCACCATAAACCTAGCTATTAGGCACAAACCACACACACACACACACACACTCATGCGCGTACGTGAACACATACATACACACACATCGTTACACAGTGTAATAAATTGTATCGATTTCAGGGTCTCTTGATGCTAACACTGAGACGGTTTTCAACCTGGAATTAAAACTAAAATATACGAGTATCTGGCACATGCACGCACACGCATGCGCGCACACACACACACACACACACACACACACACACACACAGGTCACGTATTTCTAACCTGCATTTCAAAGCCCCATTCCCCTCCTGACCCATAATGCATTTCTGCTTATCTCTGTCTATTTACTGCTGAGAATGAAATGGGGGGCGGAGGGGGAGAGGTGGGGAGGTAGAGACAGAGAGAAAGACACAGAGATGATGAAAGAGACAGAGAGAAACAAATACTAGAATGAGTGGAAGCTAGCCCAGAGCAGGAAGGGAAGGATGGAGAGGGGGAGGAGAGAGAGAGAGAGAGAGAGAGAGAGAGAGAGAGAGAGAGAGAGAGGAGAGAGAGAGAGAGAGAGAGAGAGAGAGAGAGAGAGAGAGAGAGAGAGAGAGAGAGAGAGAGAGAGAGAGAGAGAGAAAATGGAGGGAGAGGGAGGAAAGGTGAAGGGTAGATAGGCAAAGAGAGAGTGAGAGAGAAACAGAAAGGAAGGAGAGAGAGACAGGGAAGGTAAGAGAGAAAGGGGAAAGAGAGGGAAATAGAGAAGGGGGTATGGGAGAAAGAGACATGGGGGAGAAAGTGAGAGAGAGAGAGAGACAGAGAGGTAGAGAGAGATAACTAGGTTGGAAGGTGGCCAAAGGCATGAGGGCCATGTTCCAACAGTTTAAAAAAAACACACGTACAGAGGGCCGCCTTGTTCCCCTGTCGGCCTCCCTTCAGACAAACACACGAGCGGCCAAATTCATGTTGGAACTAAAATAGGCTTTGTCTCTTGCAGATGGGGGGCTTTGAGAAGCCCCACAATGCCAATGAGCGCACCAAAACAATAAGAGGCGAGGACGACAAACTAATGCGCCCTCGTATCGACACAATCCAGAGGCCGCGATGAAAGCGCCACGGGACAAAAGCTACGGAAATGAAAAGTCGATTCATTCGGGAGACGAGCTACGTGCCGCGAAGTCAGCGAACGGTGGAATGCACCAACAAACACTGGAAGACGACGGCAAGAAACATAGAAGAGACATCGGAGGAAAAAAGGGGGATTAAGATGGAAGGGAAAGGGGGTGAAATGAAAAAGGGTGTGAGGAAAAGAGAGGGTATACAAAGATTTGTGGCCATAATCCAAGTTAATCCGACCAATTAGTTTCTAGTAGGCCTAATCCTTCCACTGTCAGGAGTTTGACAAATGGTACTCTTGGCTGTCTGCCTCTCCGTCTCTGTTACCGCTTCCCTGAACATACGCAGTGTTCATTTAAAGGTGCTGTGTAAGTTAGATATATTTTGTACTAAGATAAATGTTATATATTTCTATATTCCCATAGCAATCATTTCTATAGAGTATGCGTTCAGTTACAGGGGTCTCCCAGTCTCCCATCTTTAGGTGGGGATACCAATTTTATCCAAATATAAAAGAGACCCCCGTTACTGAACAAAAGCTCTATAGCAACAATTTAGTTACATGTGTAGTACACTCTGATTTTACTGTGTCTCTTTCTCTCAGTCTGTCATTATATTTCTCTCCGTCTGTCACAGAAATCTCATGGTTTGTGTGCAAATGCTGGAGAGTCCATATTGGTTTATGATCTGTTTAATCCATTAGGACCGGGAAAGCATAGTCATTTTTATAGATTTCTTAATTTATTTTTTGCAAATCTTTGAATATATATAATTTTTAAAAGTGAACATTTGTGGGGGGCTGGAACATATTTTCAGATGGGGGCCCGCGGCCAAATACATATAATTTTGGGGGTCCTTGACCTTAAAATGTTTGAGAACCACTGATATAAGTTTTTTCAGAAAACTGTAGAAGACATGTATAGATGCGTTTCCGGATTGACACACACCCATACTGTAAATGCAGGCAAGTGTGTGTGTGTGTGTGTGTGTGCGCGCGCGTGCACGCACGCACGCACGCACGCACACACACACACACACACACACACACACACACACACACACACACACACACACACACACACACACACACACACACACACACACACACACACACACACGCTTGGACAACTGTTATGATTGATACTGTTATGATTGATATTATCATTATTATGAATACTAGTGTAATATATTAACCAAATGAATTAACTGTATGTACATATATATATTTATATATATATATATTTTGTATTTTGTATACTTGTCCAAAGGAACTGAAAATAAAACTGAACTGAACTTTACTGAACACACACACACACACACACACACACACACACACACACACACACACACACACACACACACACACACACACACACACACACACACACACACA